>NW_028141167.1:13834071-14476771 GCF_030444845.1 Prenolepis imparis
AAGCAGTGGTATCAACGCAGAGTACTAAAATGGCAAGATTTACACGTGCCAATTTCTCGTTTCCGGGATTTCTAAGGCATCGAAATGTATACATACATTATATTGGGTATATATATGTATATTATATGTATATATTATAAAAAAATATATTATATATATAATATATAATTAAATATATTATTAAATATAATTTTAATATAATATAATATATATTAATATATACATAATTATATATATAATAATATAATATATATTATATTATTATATATATAATTATATATATATAATATATAATAATTATTAATATATAATTATTAATTATTATTAATATACAATTATAATATATATAATATTAATTATTATTAATATATAATAATATAATATAAATATATAATTATATATATAATATATTTAATATATAATATATAATTTTATATATATAGTATATATGTATATGTTCTGATAATTATTCTTCTCGAGATAACCAGGGATTTCTCTCGACGAGATATAAAAATTTCGTGCGGCTTTCAGAATTCAATTTTTAGCACTCATTATTAAATTATTATCTTAATAATATGTGCGTATTAGCAGTGGTATCAACGCAGAGTACTTAAAACGAAAAATCCTCGTCCGCGCCACAAAATTTTATTACAACTCAATAATTTCGATAATGGGAAACCGCAGAATCGAGAAGGTTTTATTCCGGTTACCTGATATTTTATATATCGCGAGAATATGAGATATCAGGTGACCAGAAAATACTTACGACGCGCAAATGCAACGTGCACACATTCGGTATATAAGGAATTTTTTTCGTCAACGTTGCGCAACAGGTTGCGGGAACCTGTTGCTGCTCTCTCGCTGCTGATAGCGGGATATACGAGCCGTAAAGAAAGTATAAATCGGCAAGTTTCGGTGTGGAATTTCTTCGAGAATATTACATATGTGAATATACACATACACACGGTTTCTCCGAACGCGTTGATAAATAGTTAAGCGGGCGAAACCTGCCTATAAGAATATTGTAGCGATAAAAAATGGAGAAAAAAACGTATAGAGCTCGTCAAGGTCAACAGGAACTAACACTCTATCGGCAAGTCATTAAATCATGTTAGTCACAATACTAGCAGGATTAAGACAGTTCGGACACATTTTCTGACTATGTGAGAGAACTATGTGGTGAGAAGAAACAAAAAAAAATTTGTATAATACTGGTATAATGACCCGAGGGCTTTCAAAGTATAGGTTTCAAGGCCATTAATAATTGCTGGAACAATATAGATGTTGGATTGAAATCTTGCTCGATAAATTCCAAAGAGATTCTTTCCCCAGATATTTTCATTAAAAAAAATTTATAGAAGCTGTCAAAATAAGAAGACATGATTTTAAAATACCCTATATAGTATTACTTAGTATAGAAACGGTTATTCGATAAAATTTTGGCAATTTTGTGAAAATTCTATTAAATTCAAACGGAATAAAAATGGTAATTATATATCAATATATAATATTGATACATAAAATATCAGTAAAAAAAATACATTGCAATTTTTTGGATTGAAGAAATTAGCTAAACTGACAATATCGGCCTTTTTACTCAGGTGGTCGACAAAGTCTACTACGGGAGAATTCAACTGGCATTTTTGCTTTCGGCGTTTCGTGTTGCATGCGTTACAAAGGGCGCCCTTCCCTTTTCTCAATTCCTTAATCTCTCCGCACTCACGCCACTTACAACGTTATGTATAGTTACGTTTAAGCTCGGGGGACTAAGTCCTGCCAAACGCACGAACCCCAAAGATAAATTGCCGGCAACAAGACTCTGGGCAGTATTTTTCCGGCGATCGCTGATCGAGGATGCGTGAATATTATATACACGGTGGGTAAAAAATTCGCAAGAGGATTCATCGTCGTCAAGTCGAAGGCCTGAGATAATTCGATAGGCCGAATCCAGTATTTAGAGATACGCGTATCCCTTTAACAGATAATAATAAAATAAACAGTGACAGTCTTAGTCAGCAATTTTTGGTCCCTTCTTGCTAGATCAACATCAGTTCTACCTATACATAATTAGGCATTTAACTTCATCATGTTTGTTCGATTCTTAAAGGTACATATTTATATAAAATGGTTTGTGAACGTAAACTCTTCAATTGTGACCGATATATTGAGATTAATAAAGTCTCATACAAATTTTTTCTATCAGATCAATCCAAAATAAGTGAAAAGTTTATTTTCAATTAATTTTAAAAATCCATTCTTTATAAATAACAATTCAGCTTAGGAGATAATCCCTACTCTCGCTTCGAATAAATTTGTATTTCTTCAATCTTTGGAGATTTTCTGGAGTTCTTTTCACATTCCATCAAGCTCTCTAGACGAAAATCGTAATAGTAATGACGGCGCTGTTCAGATAAATGCTCTTCAATTGTGATCGATATAATTTAATTATAATTAAAAATAATTATAATTAAGATTAATAAAGTCTCGTACAGATTTATCCCTATCCCTATCCTTCTTTGACATTTTTTCAAGAATATATCAATCTAAAAGAAGTGAGAAGTCTATCTTCCGTTGAAGAGTCCAGTGAACAACTTTAAAAATCCATTCTTCATAAATGACAGTTCAGCTTCAGAAACTAATTCCTTCGATCAATCCAAGAATACTCCCTCTTCGAATAAATTCGTGTTTCCTCGAACCTTGAACCTTCTGGAGTCACTTTCACACTCCGTCAGGGTCTCTAGACGAGAGTCGACAGTTCGTGCGGGCTGTTCGAGGTGACTGCGCTGCTCAGATCGATCGAAAGAGTCTATTGAACACTTTAATGATTCAGCTTCAGAAGATAATCCCTTCGATCGACTCAAGAATACTCCGTCTTTGAATAAATTCGTATTTCCTCGATCCTTGAACCTTCTGGAGTCACTTTCACACTCCGTCAGGGTCTCTAGACGAGAGTCGACAGTTCGTGCGGGCTGTTCGTGGTGGCTGCGCTGCTCAGGTCGAGCGTAGCCGCCGGCAGACCGGGGCTGACGCTGCCGCTCGTCTCTCGCGGCAGATGTTGCGACCTGTTGAGCTTGTTGCTGCCGCTGCCGCCTCCAGGACTTGGCGGCGATCGGTCACCAGGCGTCGTCGGCGGCGTGGCAGCTGCAGCTGCAGCTGCAGCGACGACACCGCGATGCGTCAGGTGATTGTGCTGCGATGACGCGGGATGCGGGGACGACAGCAGCAACGGCGGCGACATGGAGGACACGTGCCGTTGCTGGTGAGAGTGATGCTGATGAGAATGATGCTGGTAGGAGGAGGAATGCTGAAGACCGCGAGCCGATTGGGCCAACAGACTGGAATGAATTGTCATCGAACCGCCAGGGATCTTCGAACCCCCAGGATGCAACGTCGGTCGTGGCTGCTGCGGCTGCTGATGGTGATGATGGTGCTGTTGTTGATGATGATGCTGATGCTGCTGCGACAATTGTTGCTGATGCTGTTGCTGTTGATGCTGACGTTGCAGCTGCGCCGCGGCCTCGCACTGTTCACGAGCAAACGCCTTCACCGCGTTCGTCTTCTCCTGTAAATCACGTGAAAAAAAAGATTATCCCGTATATTTTTGCGTGCTTCTTCTCTCTCGATGAGGTTCATCGAGAGGGAAAGTTAGGGAGGCGTTTATTTCAGGAAAGTTTATAGGAATTACGGGATTTTCTCCGAAATACATGTAAGGCTCGAAGTTAACAGTTTAGTAAAGCATTAAAGAGATAATAAAATAGACAAAAAAATAAAACAGATAGATTTTAAGGCGAAATTTTATTTGTTATTTTCTGTCGAGATTAAATCATTTAAAAAAGAAAGGAAAAGAAGACTTTAATAGTCAAAAGAGTAGAAATTGATAGAGAAAACGTGAAGCTTTTTTACAGCAACTAGACTAATGTATGTATTTCAATGGATAAACGGATGCTTACAAAGCGTGACCTGGCAGAAGAGTCTGAATCACGCATGTTTGTGGAATTCGCGTAAATACCCGAGGTGCGTGAATGAGTGCGTGAGCGTGACGGGAATTAGGAGGTCAGTGTCATTAGCACATGTATACATGTGTCGTGTCTGACGTAATGTCACATACCAAAGTAATAACATAAAATAAAATATAAAATAAAATATGAAATAAAAAAATATAAAATAAAATAAAATAAAATATAAAATAAAATATAAAATAAAATAAAATAAAATAATTTTCATCTTTCACGTTATTTCTTGATTTTTTCGAGACGATTTTTACCAGAATATCGGCAATCGTGTCAAACTTTCTTCTGAAAAAAGTCTCAGGAAACTCCTCGAGGAAGAAAAACTATCAATTATGTATATCGAAATTCTGAAAACGCGAATTGCTCATTTAAGAATATAATAAATATATGATATAATAAATATATATGATAATTAAATATATGATAATAAATTTAATATATGATTTATTTGATTCTAAATATTTTAAATTTTGAGTCAAAATAAAATTAAAAAAATAATAACGATACTATTAAAAATAATAAATATGTTTAAAAAAAAGAAACTTTGTCTCGCACTGTCGAAAGCATCAACGGAAGAAGGATAAGATAAGAAAAAACCATTTTTTCCCCATCGTGTAATTTATGTAACGGCTAAATTGTAATCGGCGAAGTTTATCATACGGGAAGCCGAGTGACGAACGCATATAGTTAAATATAAAATCTTCCGCTTAATAATTACATAACGCGAAGATGCAAAGTGTCGGGTCCCCCGCAGGATCACACGAGCGTGAAAATAGTTTATCTTGGCTATCAATCTTTTTTTTTTCTTTTACCCTATCCAAAACTCGACGTCGAACACGTCGCTTTACACTTCGCGCACTCGCATACACGAATATCCCGCGTACGGATCCAGTTTGGAATCGAATTACACGGTAGAATGATCACCGACGTAAATAATAGCGTGATAATGACATCGACCGTTGCGGGATATGCTAATAAGGCGCGGCGGGGGGAGAGAGATTAAGGGCGTGCAGAGCCGATGGACGAAAGAAGGACGAAGGAAGGACGAAGGGAGGAGAAGGAAAGCAAAGGAAGAGGAGATGCAGACCGGGACGCATCGGCGGTTCGTGAAATACGAGAAAATTAATAGGCCGGTGGTCTGCGAAGATCCGCGTATATAGCGATGATCGAAAGAATTCGCACGCCGTTAAGTCGTCGTACGAGAGGAGGAGGATGAGGTGGAGGACAACGTAAAAAAAAAAAAAAAAAAAAAAAAAAAATGTATTTCCAGGCTCTCACTCACTTTCTGCCACACGAAGACGTTATGGACCATGGCGCATCCGCAGAACACGATGCCGAGGCCGATGAAGACCGACGTGACGATCGCCGGTGTCGAGTGGATTTGGATGAATGTGTACAGAATCATGCCTGCGGATTAATAAATAAATAAATAAAAATTCATCAATTAGTTAAAGTACTAGAATATATAATTAATTAATAATATTATAATTAAGTATTAAATTAATTATATTTAAATTAATTTAAATTATGTTTACTAATTAATTATATTTTACTAATTAATTACACATTTTAATTAATTATATTAAATTAATTTAAATTGTGTTTACTAATTAATTATATTAATTAATTAGTAAATAAATTATGTCTATTAAATATTAATAAATAAATTGTGTCTATTAATTATTAGTGTTAATTATTATAAATAATAATATGTTGATTACAATATAATAAATATATTAATTAATAATTGATAAATAATAATAATAATGTATTACTTGGTACAATACAATAATTAATAACACAGTAATCGACAATAATAATAAATAAAAATAAATAAAAGTATATAATAATAAAAGTAAATATAGTAATAATTAACGTATAACTAATTAATGATTTTATAAATTGATAATTTTATTAATTAATTGATTTTAGTAATTAATGACTAATTATAATAAATCGGTGATGCCGATAACAATTATATACGAGGCAAATGAATGTGTATCTTAATGCGTTTTCAGAATTTAATCTCCTACATTTTAAGTCTGTTTGAATTCTCGTAGTAATTATATAATTTTCGCATATAATTCGACAAGTAAAAGGATAAAATGCAAGTTCGTTCTCACCGGTTAAGAAGACCGGAATGCTAATAAAAAAACCTCCGACAGCGCAGACGCGGCTGATGGACGATTTTTGCAGGTACTTGTTACTCCTGAAACAAAAGAAAAATCGCAGAGTGTGAGTTTCGCGGATCCGTCATAATTGGATGAGTTATAAAGGAGCGCGGATTTTCCTTCCCGGGACTAGAAGGGCAGAAAGGAATTTCTTCATTGTCGGGGATTACATGGATTCGTAAAGAAAAAAAAAAAAGCTTTTCATTATCAGACGAGAGCTGCGATGAAAGAGTTTGCAAGGGGGGGCACAAAAAAATAACAATAACTTCTCTCTCTAAAACATCTTTTCCAATGCACACGTGTCTGTTCTCAAAAAATAAAAATAGGAGAATAGACTCGATGCAAAAGAAGCATATCTTGATTAAAAGAAGGTTTGCACATTATTCTGCATTTTGACATAAGAAACTGTAGTGGCTAATGTATACTTTCGCTTCTTGTGAATTATGTGTGAACTGTAATAATATTAATATTATATATTTAATATATATTATATATATATATATATATATATATATATATTGTATATATATATAAAATTAAAATTTATTTAAATTTTAAAATTATATTATTTTTATATATTTAATATACATAAAATAAAATTATATATAATATATTATATTTAATAATATATAAAAATATAATATAAAAAAATTATATTAGATTTTTAAGAGTTTATTATAAATATGATTTATAAAATTTATTATAATTATGAAAAAATTATATATTTAATTATATATTATATATTTAATTATATAAAGATAAAATTATTACAATTAAATATAATATATAAAAATTATATATAATTATATATATTATATATTTATACATTCAACTATGCATTACATACATATATGTATGAAAAAAAAATCGAGATTAACAATTATTTTTATAATTGAATTAAAATATTGCGTAGTATCTCCATTCATTATTATTTTTTTTTTTTCTTTTCTTGTCTTCGGGCATCGCGTTTTTAAACGTAAGTTTCCCGTCGAAAGAGAGTCTCAAATGGATTTATGATCCCGGTACGGAAACGCTTTAGTTAGGTAGGCGTTTTTGTGGCGCAATCCGCTAATCTCTCATGTATGTCGGTGCCACACAACATTAATTTAGGAGTGCCCTCGTCTCGTAATCATCTTAGCTTCCCCATAAATAAAACGTCAGGCCTCAATTCTCTTCTATATGGAGGCATACGTGATGTGTGGTGATAAAGATTATTACTTAAGGGGTTCGCCTAGCCTCTCTCTTTCTAGAATTAGATTCATCGAATTAGGATCCACAGTGTTTTCACGATAATACGAGATTCAAATGAATTATCTGTGAGCCGATTATTGAATGTGATTGAAATTTATGACGACATGAGTCTTAAGGCTCCTAGGTGCTCACCGCGGCCATATTGGATTGTGACGTCAGAGGCGAGAAAGCACACGCTGAAAATTCTTAGATGCCATTTTTTAATGAAAAGATATTTCGATTAAACAGCACTTCAGATGGCTTTAGCACACTCTTAAAAACCCCCGAAAACTATCCTTTTCCCTTTATAATCAATCAACATCTGTAAAATGATCGAGATATCAGACTCTGACATGCGGAATGACTGCGCATGTGCAAAGACCAGACGGACTGGGCTTCATAATATTACATTTTACAGCTGTTGATTGATTATAAAGGGGAAAGAATAGTTTTCGGGGTTTTTTAAGAATGTGCTAAAGCCATCTGAAGTGCTGTTTCATCGAAATATTTTTTTATTTTGAAATGGCATCTAAGAAATTTGAGCGTGTTTTCTCGCCTCTGACGTCACGATTTTGACATGGTCGGCAAGGAGCCAGGAGCCTTAATGAAATTCAGTAACTTTATTTGAAATGTAAAATAGACAGGCAGGAAGAAAAAGATGATTAAACATTTCCAATTATTTCTACAAAATTTCTCATGTGAATGTAGAATGTTATTGTAAATGTCACATATAGAGTAGCTACTTATCTAGTCTTTCTGCTCATTTTTTTAGATATACATTCTATACAAAAATATTATACATATATATATATATTTTTTTTGTATGAAATTTTTGTATGGTGTGTGAAGATAATTTCAATTATACCTTTCTTTTCTTATATGTATATAATCTAAATAAAATTAAATAATCTCAAAAATTTATTCCTATAAATAATCGTAATACATTTAAAGTAAAAGAATTATTTAATTTAAATGATTCAATAATATAAATTAATAAAAAGGCAAAAAAATAAATATTACATACATTAATAAATGATAAAGAAGCAGATAATGGTTAAAGATTTATTCGGATTTATTTCTCAATAAACTATATATAGATAGGAAAAGGAAGAGATCAAATATAATTGAAATCATCTACATCATATACCATATATCAATTATAATTCCGGAAGATTATGGAACACAGCCGTGCGCTCGCAATAACTTACTTCGAGAAATAAGCTACCGGTATTAGAAGTCTCGAACAATAGTAGTTCTAATCGCTTCGCATGACCCGCCCGTATATCTAAAGAGATCGTTGACCCCGAAAAGGGCGGTAGCAACGCCTGCGTGGGAATTCCTCATTGCACCTTATTATAGATGACGCTTATTTAAAAGCCGAAGGTAGGCGAAGAAATTCGTGAGTTTTTGCAAAGAGAGACGCGCATCTCTGTAAGGAGATTTGCCATACTTATCCTACATGCGTGAGAGAAATTACGACAAAACTATGATACGAGATATACTTATAATTAATAATGTACTATTAATGTGCGTGAGAATTACTATCTCATAATTTATAATCAGTGTTTCACTATTTTTTTACTATTTTTTAGTATCATTTTGCTATTTTATTATTTTGTAGTTTCTGTATTTATTATTGACTGATTATTTTCAATTTAATATTAATATTATAATTAATATTATAATTTAATATTATTTTTAATAAATTGTCCATTTAATATTATTTTCTTTTATTATATTTGAATTAAAATTGATTTTTCAACACTCAAGTGTTTATTAAAGAATCAATTTTTAACGATCATATGCTTCTTTATTACTTATTATTATTCTTTATTATTAATATATTTATTTTTATTACAATATTTATTTTTTTTATGTTTATATTAATTTATATTGCAATTATTTAAATTAAATGTTTTTTTTATTTAAATTGATTAGGATTATTTTGAAGAATAAATTGTAATTTTGAGGTTTAAAATTATTTCTTTATACTTATATCATATTATTTATATTTTTATATTAAAATATTAATTTATATATGGTATTTATATTTGGTTACCTGTGAAGCTCCAGTATTTATGGTTCAATAATTTTAGCTGCAATTTTAATAAAATTAGAGAACTATGAATTGTTATGAGAGAGAGATTTATAGAAATATTTATATTTATAATAAATATAATGAATAAGAATATATAAATATAATTTTATATTTATATTATATTTATAATGTATATTATATTTATATTTTTATATTAAAATATCAATTTATATATTTCGTGTTTACCTGAGGCTCCAGTATTTATCAATAATTTTAGCTGCAATTTTATTAAAATTAGGGAACTATGGATTATTATGAGAGATTTATAAAAATATTTATATTTAATAGATATAATTAATAAGAATAAATATAATTTTATATTAAGAATAAATATAATTATATAATTTTTAGAATTAGGATTATATTCGGGCTAGATAATGTAATACCCAATTATGTCGGAATTCATGAAAAAATTAATCAAATTTTCCGTTTCTATCCTATCCCCTTCGGCATTCCGTATCCAAATTCGCGTGATTCTTCGACGTGAATTTACGAGCATCGTCCGCATTTGTTACGTATTTTTCTCTCCTCTATTCCTTCGTTCACGACGAATTTATTTGAACCTCGGTTGAATAGGCTCGGACGCTTTTGTATGACGCTCCCTCGCCTCGTCGTCACACGACGTTTGTGCATATCTTCGTCCAATGAATGAATCAAAGAGGCAACGCGTCTTCCTGCTCAACGCGCAAGATCAACGGGGTTTTGTTGAATGCCGATATATAGAGGAGGCAAGTCATTCCGGAGCGCCGAGAGAGTGACAAATCACACGCTCAACGGCTGCAACTTTAACCCGTTACACCAGTTAAGCAGGGACACAAATGGGGACTTTTCTCTTTCGTCAAACGAGAAGGAAAGATGACGCAGACAATTTGTATAATATAGCGCGTAATAATAAATACAATTTTGCAATGGCACGATTTTTTTTTAAATTCTAGAAAATTATTGAATTTATATGTATGTATAATAAAATATTATATATTATAATATTTATATGTATGTATAACAGAATATTATATATTATAATATATATATTAATATATATTATTATATTATAAAATATTAAAATAATATATATTATAATATATTAAAATAATATATTAAAATAATATATATTAAAATAATATTAAAATAATATATATTAAAATAATATTAAAATAATATATATTAAAATAATATTAAAATAATATATAATATATTAAATTTAATATATTATACATATATTATACAATATATTATATAATTATATAATATATTATATTTAAAAAATATATAAAATATATATAACTTTTCATATCCGATATTATTAATTATACAGGATGATTTATTTTAATCTCAACAGGCAAATATATTTGGAAATAATGGAATTTTTAGAAAAAAAAAATGTATCAGGCAAAAGTTATAGGTTTTCGAGGAATACATAACATCATGACCTAAAATTGTTCTTAGTTTTTTAGGTGACGTTTTTTCAAGGTTATTTAAAGATTAACTTAGTTTTTTAGAATAAAATGACCTTAATTTTTTTATATAAATCGATTCCTTGCAATATTCGGCATGAAAAGTTATAAGAGGAAGATGGTCAAAAAATGAATAGTTTATAAGATATTTAAGGCTCCTGGGTGCTCACCGCAGCCATATTGGAAACGTGACGTCAGAGGCGAGAAATAACACGTTGAGATTTCTTAGATGCCATTTCTAAATAAAAACATATTTGCATAAAATAACACTTAAGATCTCTTTAATACACTTCTAAAAAACCCCGAAAACTATCCTTCTCCCTTTATAATCAATTAACAGCTGTACAATGATCGAGATATCAGACTTTGACATGCGGAATGACTGCGCATGTGCAGACGGACTGGGCTTCATAATATTACATTTTACAGCTGTTGATTGATTATAAAGGGAAAAGGATAGTTTTCGGGGTTATTTAAGAGTGTGCTAAAGCCATCTGAAGTGCTGTTTCATCGAAATATTTTTTTATTTCGAAATGGCATCTAAGAAATTTTAGCGTGTGTTTTCTCGCCTCTGACGTCACGATTCCGACATGGTCGACAAGGTACCAGGAGCCTTAATACTTTAATTTAATATAATTTAAAATATCTCGTAAAATATTTATTTTTCGATGATCTTGTCGATTCTTATGTATTAAAAATAATAAGAGGAATCGATTGTAAAATAAAACACAAAGTTGTTTCCAAGAAAAAGTATGTAATTTGCAAATAGCAGCTACGACTTTTGTCTGATATATATTTTTTTTTAAATCCCAAATGATTTCCAAATATTTATCTGTTAAGATCGAAATAAATCATTCTGTATACAAGGAAAATTTCGAAATTTTTGAAACTGGCGTGAAAATTAGTCTGAAAGAGTTTCGAACTGCTCAGACATTCCAGAAGAAATTCCAGAAAAACGTTTTATAAAATTTTCCTACATCCTTTTACAAATCATCAAAGACATTTCGACATAACGTCGTAAATTATACGCTTCGAGTTCTTTTGAAGAAAGAATACACGAGCGAAAACATACATATATGCATCGTCGCGCGTGCTAACTGTTAAGTGGCATTGTTAAGCTGGATGAGCGACAAGAAGGTTGTAAATTCCCAGCGTGTATTTTCACATAATAGGAATCTTTCGCGCGAAAAAAAGGGTATTTCAAGCAAACATCGTTTGTCCCATCCTCGTGTGTTCTTCGTATCATACCGCTACGATAATTATCGCAGAATTTACAGTTGCAACTGGATCCCCCCCTTCTCACCCTCCCTCCCACGGAAAAGGAAATTCTTCATGTGGATAACGGTTGAGATGAAAATGAAAAATTCTCACCCAATCTCCGCGCGAAATATGCTTCGTTAATGAAGACGTCGCATATGTAGCTTCACCTTTCTTCATCATTCGTCTTCAGCCTCTCTCCTGCGATCATCATTCTCTGGGAAAGAGAATTCTGGGCAGGAGAGTGCCAAACATTGACCCGACATTCGCCGTCAGACCGAAATATCCGCGGGTTGATATTTATAAGGGCTCATTAATTAAGCGCGAAAGTCAGCGACCGGCGCAGCTGTTAATGAGAACACGCGGAAAATCGTATTGTTTTCTTTTTTAAGACACATAGTATGTAATGTAGGATGGTCGGAAAATAAACGCGATAATTATATCTTCTGCAAAGATACACGGTGGATGGAATTTCTCAGAGAGATTTAACCCTTCTGTCAATGAACGAGTATACCTGAATAGACCAAGACAGGTGAAATTAGCTCCCTCGATATTTTGAAATAATTAAGTTCTTTTTACATGATTCGATTGCACATTGTTTGCACATAAATGCACTTTTTAAATTTTTGTATGCTTCTAGTAAAAAAAATGATTTAAAAAATATTTTTAGAGAACCAACTTCACATTAGCCCCCCAACTTTTACAAAAATGGTTTTCAATTTCACCTAATCGATAGATTTTCATTTGCACATTTCAAAACAAAACACTTCTAGAAAAAAGTTATTTAAAAAAAAACTTTGAGGACTAACTTCGTTTAAAAATATTCAAATTTCGCGAATATCTTTTCTAATAAGTTTAATCTATAGATTTTCATTTGCACATTTAAAAATAGAATTTTTGTTTGCACATTTAAAAAGCTAATTTAAAAAAAACAATTTGGAAGCTATTTTGAATTACAAATTATTTTGAAATGTGTGAACAAAAATCTATAGACTAATTGTAAACTTATTACAATAAAACTCATAAAATTTGAATATTTTTTAATGTAAAGCTAGACCCCCAAATTTATTTTAATATTTTTTTTCTAGAAATGTGCAAATGAAAATTTATCGATTAGGTAATTGAAAATCATTTTTGTAAAAACTGGAGAGAAGATTAATGTGAAGTGTGCTACCCTAAAAGTATTTTTTAAATAACTTTTTTACTAGAGGTGTGCAAACAAAAATAAAAAAAGTGCATTTATGTAAACAATATGCAATCAAATCATGTAAAAAGAACTTAATTATTTCTAATATTGAAAGGCTAACTTCACCCATTTGGATACTCGAAGTAACTTTGCGTTCTCTCCCCATGGGAAACGATCATCTCCTCAAGTGAACCATGTGCGTTCATATACATACTTTTGCACATGTATATGTATGTGTGTAATCGCGTCCGTGAAGAGCTCGTCGTTGCAGGAAGAGGCGCGTATAATCTGTCGCGAAACGGTTAAATCCGTGCAGCGGATTCTACGAGCCTACGCGATGCTCGCGCGAGCGTAGAATGACATGGCGCAACATCAACATCTGTATATACGCACGCACGCGCACGCAAGCGTGTCGCTGACGGACCCGGCCCTTCCTTGCCGTTGCCTTTATACGGTCCGTCGCGGACCGCGTGATCGAGTGATGATGCGGAGCGAAGCTCCGTTCTCTGGAGCTACTTCCGGTACTTCTCTCTGAAAGCCTGCGCGAAATCTGTACGACTCTATACTCTACGCAATTTCCGTAAAACGAGACGACTGATCATGCGCGACGGAAATGGTAATTGTATACACGAATGAAGGAAATTCTGCGGTATTTTCTGTATTTCCAGAGTTGAATCTCTACACAGGTATTCTAGATCATCAGAGATCAGAGAGGCGACATTGACTGTCGATATATTGATCTATCGTGATTATCCGTTATTTTGCTTCTATTATGAGTGTGAAGAAAGAAGGGCTGGAACATGAGACTTTTGCATAACGCATAAGACATAAGGGATTCAACCAATCAGAGTCTTTTATTTCTATCTGAAAAAGAAATCCTAGAAATGAAGGACTCTGATTGATTGAATTCCTATTGGTTGAGTCCTTCATTTTTATCCTCAGGGTAGAAATGAAGGACTCTGATTGATTGAATCCCTATTGGTTGAGTCCTTCATTTTTATCCTGAGGATAGGAAATCAACCAATCAAAGTCCTTATTCTGAGGATAGAATCCCTATTGGTTGAGTCTTTCATTTTTATCCTGAGGATAGGAAATCAACCAATCAAAGTCCTTCATCCTGAGGATAGAAATGAAGGATTCTGATTGATTGAATCCCTATTGGTTGAGTCCTTCATTTTTATCCTGAGAATAGGAAATCAACCAATCAAAGTCCTTATCCTGAGGATAGAAATGAAGGACTTTGATTGGTTGATTTCCTTATGCAAAAGTCTGTGCTCCAACCCTAAGTTGCAAATAGAAGAAAGAAGTAAATATTCAGCCTATCTCTTTAACATTAATGACAGAAAAAAAGTAAAATGGTGTTATAATTACGTGATTTAGGCAACCATTCAGACTTTGTCCCTCAATGTCTCTCTGAATATCTAGGATTCTATACACAGCATATTACATATTTAAAATGTAATAAAAAAATGTTGTCGCGCAATCAATTTTTTACATAGGCATCTCTTTTTGGATTTTATTCGAATTTTTTTTCAAGTATGCCATATGCAATTTGATAACAATTTTTTTTTACTCTTTCTCCATTTTTCAAGAAAACCTCGAGCGATTATGGCGACCGGATCGTCGACCGGTTACATCCGCATAGCTTCGCGGCATCAGCATCTCCGCGGTTACCGGATGATGGATCACGCGCTGATCATACGCGGTCCGCGATCTCCCCCCTTTCCTTTCCCCCCTCGATTCCTCCGCGATCTCCCTCATCCTCTCCTCGCGCCGACAGGTGTCACATAAGGGTATACATAATCCGTGTCGGGGGGGAAAAAAAACATCGAAGGCGTCCCGACAACGTGACCGCGAGAAATTCCCATCTCTTTCTCTCTCTCTCTCTCCCTCGGATACCGGGAAGAAGGAACTTAATGACGGAGGGCCCGGGGCTCATTTCCGAACGAAATTGAGGGTGCCCTTCGCCGCGCCGCGACTTTGTACCCGAGAAGAGCGACAACCGTTACGGTCTCTCCCTTCCTCCCTCTTCTCGCCCTTTCGTTCCCCTCGCCACCGTATTTCTCGCACCTGTTCACCGACTCGCATCTCCCGGGTCTCTCGTCATTGTCGGTTTTACGACACGTCGTTCGAGCAACAGCGTGACCGATCGCTCCTCGTCACTTGCCAAGATACGCTACCGATCAGCTGATGTGATTCTGTGTTGTTCAACGACTGGGAATATAACGCCGACATGTATAACAACTGATGACGCTTAGGGATGGGATCAAGTTCGACGTGTACTTGAAAAATCCGAGTCGAAAGTTTACGATAACATTTATAGTTTCACCTTCTAGGATTCGAGAGAGTAATAATCGTGAGGAATGATAGGTCTGTTCTTTTTAGCTGAACTGGCTGCACTAGTTCAGGGTTTATCTTTTTACTCCACATTGGAAAGAAAAAGAGAAACTCTGAACTGGTACAGCCAAAAAGGTTTAGCTAAAAAGAACAGGCCTAATATTTCATATATATTGTAGTCTCTTGCAAAAAGAATTCGAATTTTAAATCGAGTACTATTATTGTAATTTATTATTGGGTATTCGAAATAGTACTTTCTAAATACTTTCTATCGTAAAGGATCGAATCTTTTGCAAGTGATACTTGAACTATTAGAATTGGTTTTCGGATTTGAACTGCGTTTTTTGTTTGGTTCCAACATTTTAGCTTACATCATCAGGGAGGAACAGCTTGATACTGGTATTCAAACTCTAACAATAAGATAAAAAAAATCTATTTACGATACCTGTTACACAACGTAAAATTTCTTATAAATACAAAAGCTATGAACATACTTGATCCAGGTTCGAATAAACTTGAAAGTATTGCTCTTGTTTTTCGAAATAAACTTATAGAGGATTCGAACCCATCTCGTCCAGGTTCGAGTCCATTTGAAAGTAGTGTTTTTTTTTTAATTATAGAGAATTCGAAACCGTGCAAACAAATTCGAATCTACATACTTGTAAGATACTTAATCCCATCGCTACTGACGACGATGGGGCGATCAACCACGGTTGATCGATCGGTTCTCTTCAACAAGAAATATCTGTCATGCTGACAAAGTACCATCAAAGTGGCGACAATTCATTCCTTTTTTACGGATATCATCAAGTGTCAGCGGGCGTATAAAATATAAGAATTTGTCGAAGAAACGTCGAAAGAATCTCACGAAAATGAACAAATATTTGTATATAAATAAATATAATAAATTAATAAATTCGTTAAATAAAACGGTCAACTCTTCATTCGCGATTGGACTTTCTTCATCCTAAGAGATCGCATTAATTAAGCCAAGTGTACCGAAAATATACGTCACTCTTGGACGATGCTGAATGATCGCTCTTCAAGATAGTTCCATGTTTTGCCAAGATATTGCGGATACCTCGTCGAGTGTTTGAACGCGAGAAAACCTGAAATGTACGTCTACCGATGTTTCGGAGAAAAAAGTTTCCTGAGAAAAGAATGTAAGCTTCCAAAAGCTGACGGTTTTTTTTTCTTTATCGAGAAAGGACGCCTACAGAGATGCCTGAGAATCATATCAGATATAGGAAGTTCAATTTCGTGAGAATTATTGAACCTGAAAACACACAAATTTCTTATTCTTAATGCCTTTCTTCAATTTCCTGTACTTCTGATCGAAATGACATTATGTAAATAGTCTCTCCACGTAAAAAACGGAAATTTTTTCCCTCCATCGCAAATATATTTTGATCCTTCGGAGAGATTATTCGATGTGAAACGACGATTTCATACCCAACGACTTAATAAATATGTCAAAACCAAGCGTTTTGGACGGGCTCCTCCTCCCTCCTCTTTCTCAGAGAGGTGCCTACTCTTTTTTTCGCCACCAAATTTATTTTCTTCACTTCGTACGTGCCTCTAAACTCGAAGATATCTCCGAAAAGAGAGAGAGAGAGGAAGAGAGCGGGCGGACAGGCACGATAAGACGAGATCCAGAGGTCCCGTGGAATGTCAAGTAGTACTCGAGAGAGGAGCTAACGTATCCTCTGACGGAGAGACGGCTTACATATCGGAGACATAAGCTGAGACGGGACATAAGCCAGACACGCCAAAACCAGAACCAGAGCAAGTAACGATATCAAAGATATATATGCGAAGGATGATGCACTTTACACGAAGGAGAGATAAGGGTTCCCCCTCTTCACGATCCAGTATCTGATATACAAATTCTCTAAAGGATTCTCGCGGTTTCGGCCATCTGTACGCAGATTTTTGGGGCCTGAATCTCTCTTCCGTACCTGATGGACTTACGCCATATGACTGACGAAGAGAGAAGGGGGATGGGGGGAGAAGAGAGAACCGAGCCGGCATCCTAACTTTAACAACGGACGAATTTTATTGGTCTTCGAGGCGAGACGAGCGGATAAGAGCCTTGTACTTTTGGACAGATAGCGATCTGCCTTACGTCATTTTATCTCCAAGTCATCGTTCTCATTCTGCACGCGAGGAATTTTCTCGACATGGGATAGTACTTCAAAATTTTTAAGTGTCCTTAAGGCTCCTGGGTGCTCACCGCGGCCATATTGGATTGTGACGTCAGAAGCGAGAAAGCACACGCTGAAAATTCTTAGATGCCATTTTTTAATGAAAAGATATTTCGATTAAACAGCACTTCAGATGGCTTTAGCACACTCTTAAAAACCCCCGAAAACTATCCTTTTCCCTTTATAATCAATCAACATCTGTAAAATGATCGAGATATCAGACTTTGACATGCGGAATGACTGCGCATGTGCAAAGACCAGACGGACTGGGCTTCATAATATTACATTTTACAGCTGTTGATTGATTATAAAGGGAAAAGGATAGTTTTCGGGGGTTTTTAAGAGTGTGCTAAAGCCATCTGAAGTGCTATTTCATCGAAATATTTTTTTATTTCGAAATGGCATCTAAGAAATTTTAGCGTGTTTTCTCGCCTCTGACGTCACGATTTCGACATGGTCAGAAAGGAGCCAGGAGCCTTAATGAGCCCTTATATGGTATATGTGTATCGAATTGTCAAAAATTTTAAAAAAATCTAATTGACCTGAGTTATTATTAATTACGATCGGGAGATAATTTCGTAAGAATGAAATAATTAGCGACAATCGAATCTGTCTCTTAATTTTCGACAAATTCTATAATTTAACATCCGCGAACGTAACTCAAAGCTCATATACGAAACGTTCGTTTTGATCGAATTAGCATATCGGACCCGGCCATAATTTTCTATACGGTCTATAATTCTAAACTCTTTGGAACATATCTGTGAGCGTCTGTGTTTGGTATTTGTTCAGCAGCTGCGCACAGATTTCTCAGTAGGGTCTCATAACTAAGACATTTATGTTGCGCATGACGAAAACCGAACCTGAATACCACAACTAATTTCGCCACGTTACGCTATAAGAGTTTCAAATACGCATTATCGAAACCATATGTACATTAGAGTTTTGAAACACATTAAACATATATGAACGACGCCCGCATTTAAAATACAAGTACAAATAAATTACTTTTAAGAAAAAAAAAATATATATATAATTTAATTATTTAATTATATATTAAATAACTATTATGTATATTACATAATAAAATTATTATATAGATATAATAATTTTATAAAATTATATATAATAATTTATATAATAAAACGTAATAAGATATGTATAATAAAATAATATATGTATATAATAAAATAATGTATAAAATAAAATTATATGTATATTATATATAATTATATATATTTATATGTATATATAATAAAAAATCGAAATGCACCAACACTCATTAAATTTGAATTAAATTAAAATTAAATTAAAATTAAAATAAATTATTCTAATCTCAGCAGTTGTGATTTGTGATTTGTCGTCTGCGATAAAATATATTAGCAAAAACTGTGCTTTGCTCTGCTCTTAAACGCAATTGAATCCCTAGTCACCTATATACGAGAGCTGCATTCGATTATTTTTTCATGAACGTAGAGCTATATGGCTATAAGGTTTCGTGATAGCGTAAGATAAAAATAGCATGCACACACTGATCGATCGTTGCATTTATCAGTTGGCACAGAATATTGTTTAGAAAGAAGCCGTTAACCCGTCACCTACATTCAAGTTACATATGCAAGTTACATGTGCAAGCGTCGTTATACCTTATCAAAAGGTTCGTCCGCGATCTGTCTATTTGTCTCTGAAAAAGTCCAGAATTTCAAGGACTTTCAATATTTTACTATGAATATTTTACTACACATTAATAATAAAAAAAACCCTTTTTTAAGTATACAATAAAATAAAAATTAATTTTTTATTAATTAATTATCTTGTGAAATAAACAAATAATTAATTAACGAAAAATTTAATTTAAAAAAATCTTTTAAAAGTATGTATATGTGTTTTATTTATATTTTTTTTTATATTTATATGATATTACATGTGATATACATATATTCCCATGTTTTATGTCAGATGGGTAATTAAACACTTTTTTTGAGATTGCAATACCGATAAAGAAATTTTATAATCTCGAAGAAACTAACGAAAATGAATTGCCATGATCTATGAAAGAATTTAATTAAAACAGGTTCTGTCTTTTCGGAACCAACTATTTATATATCTCTATTAGTGCGTAAATATTTTCGAGGAAGATACCGATCGTCCGGTCAGTTATCCCAAGAATTTCCGAACTCCCTCTCCTTTGAAACTTGTATTAGGTTTTACAGCCGTCTTTATGGCACACGCAATCTTCCTAGATATAATCCAGAAATGGAAACCTTGTAAGAGAGAGGCTTGAAAGTGGAGGTGGATCGAGTAAAGTGTCGACGATGGCAAAAGAGAGGATAAAAAAAAAGAGAGCATCTATTATCTTTGCTCGATAAGATATGCGAAACAAGGATACGCCTGGGATTCTGTTAGTCGCCGTGTAAAAATATACATCTGTTGTAATACATGATTACAACAATTATAAATCATGTAACGTGTCCTAAAATTATTCTGTTGTTAGTGAACCGATCGAAATTTTTTTGTGTCGCATAATATTCAAAGAGGCTCTTAAAATAATTATATAAAATTTTATTAATTGATTTTTCGAGCATGTAATTGTTAATTGCAAATTACATATTTTTTCTTGTGTTTTCTTTACACCAATTCATCCTCCCATTATTTTTTAAGTATTGAGATAAAATCATCGAAAAATAAATATTTTATAATTTATGTAAAATTATGTAAAATTAATTTTTTTATGTGTCTCGTAAACTATTCAATTTTTAAATATTGTATGATGCTTTTCTCATATCTGTTAAAAAATGGGCCTAAAGAAATTATAGGTAAAAAACTGAAGACCTTGAAAATTAAAAAAAAAACTGATAAAAAATATTCTTTAACATCTTAAGGCTCCTGGCTCCTCGCCGACCATGTCGGAATCGTGACGTCAGAGGCGAGAAAGCACATGCTAAAAATTCTTGTGTGCCATTTTTAAATAAAAAGACATTTCAATAAAACAATACTACAAAATTCTTTGGCACACTTGTAAAATTGTCCGAAAACTATCTTTTTCCCTTTATAATCAATCAACAACTGTAAAATGACCGTAATATGAAGTCGAAGCCGTCTGATCTTTGCGCATGCGCAGTCATTCCACAAGACAAAGTCCGATATTACACTCATTTTACGGTTGTTTATTAACCGTCAAGGGAAAAGCATAGTTTCCGGACAATTTTATAAGTGTGCCAAAGAGATTTGTAGTGTTGTTTCATCGAAATATCTTTTTATTTAAAAATGGCACGCAAGAATTTTCAGCGTGTATTTTCTCGCCTCTTACGTCACAATCCAACATGGCCGCGGCGAGGATCCAGGAGCCTTAAAGGCTTCTTTGAGCCATATTATGCGATACAAAAGAAATTCCAATCGGTCCACTAAGAACAGAATTTATCACACAAATTTTTATAATAAATAGGGAAAACTGTATAATACAAATAATTGATAAAATAGTGTGAAAATTTAGTACGTGTCTTTTTCAATTTGCAAATATCTAATCACCCTCTCGCGACGTATTAATTTAATTAAAGTATTCCCTTAGCTTTTTCGGTGTGTGAATAAAGTATGCAGCGCTCGAGAAAAAGAAGTCATTAATCGCGTTTCATGCCCGTGGTTTTATTGACCCGCGAGTCTCTAACGGCAGAAAGACGCGATACTTGATGCGCAAGAGAAGTAAGAGGAAGTTATCGTTACGCGCGTTCCTAGGAGGCCCTTTTTGTTTTCCTTATTTAATCTCAAGGCGATCATTAACGGCCATCTCCGCTCTTCTACCTGTTCTACGACTCTACTTGGAATTTCCTCGTCCTTTTCCACTGGCGGCGAAATGAGCTCTACGTATATGTACTTCCATTACATTCATCTGATAGAGTTTATACACATCACGCTAACCGTTTCATGAATGAATCAATAAGAGAAATAGTGGAAAATCGAAAGGATGGAGTTTGAAAATCGAGGCTTTCGAATTGAATCGAATCGAGATTGTTTTGAGCGTGAGATTAAATTGTGGAAACCTTCCTAAAATAAATTTCTTAGAAAAACTAAGTGAATTTCTTTGTTGGGTATAATGAAAAATATGGATATCAATAATGTATGCAAAAATGATAAATGATATGAAAATATAGCAACGATTAATCAAATTATACAATTTAAATATTTAATAATATCGTTAATGCAAATTTTTAATAATAATTTCTCAACTATCGCGTTCACATTCTCGCCTTACAATTTATTTTTTATTTTATTTATTTCTTAATCCGTGTCTTGCGACTTTGGATGACTTTCAGATGACTACATCTGTAATTTGTGCATATATATTAAGTGTGAATAAGTGTTACTAACAATAAGTGTAAAGTTAAAGTTACAAATAAAATAAAATTAAATAAACTGAAGTTTATTATTTAAAAATTAAAATTAAAATTAAAAATGACTTTACAATTTAACTAAATTTCATGTTTATTCTAAAAAATAAAAAATAAAATAAAATAAATTTTGAAACTTTTATCATTCAAAAATTAAAATTAAAAATAACCTTACAATTTATTAAATTTCATATTATTTTAAAAAATAAAAAATAAAAAAAGGCATAAAACTTGAACTATCGTCACATAAACTGTTCTATTCTATGTGTCACACACACATGTTTTTATTTCGTTATTTTTATTATTTTATTATTTTTATCATATTATTTTTCCTCTCCCCTCTACGAAAAGTCGCATCCACCGTTCTTATTGTTAGCGAATCTACAGTTACTCATCAGGTTATCCGACACGTTGTGCCCCGGAAAAAGAAGGTCACGCTTCGGGGAAGATCCCCGAGAGCGATCGCATCAACGCCGCTTCTTTAACGAGGGTAATTTCGGGGTGGCGCGACATCGCGATCTATCTCACCGCGTCTCGCTCCGATTCTCCACTCTATATACGTGTTCTCGATCCGTATAGTATACGCTTACACACGTGTAATGTGAATTTTTGCGTCCGCTCTCCGTGAGAAGAAACTCTCGCACGGTAAGATATATCGTGTCGGAAAGGGGGAGATGGAAGGTGGGGAAGGGGGAGGAGAGGGCAACAAGATCCCCCGTATATTGAATACAAAAATATACTTGGCTATTTAATTTGATTTCATATTTAGTTTTGAGATTTTTTATTTTTTTATATATTTTTATTTTTTATTTTTTATGGAAAAATTATTTTTTAAAGAAATTTCTTTTAAAGGTTATTTTTCAAGCATAAACATTTTTACTAAGAGAAAATTCTCTCAGTGTATGTGCATTCGAGCGCGAATATAGGTATTTCTAAATAAGGGCGAACAACTTTAGGAAATGATTCTTATTTGTCGAAAATTAAGGGGGATACTCTTCTCTATATCCCTCCCTGAAGAGTTACACTTCTCCAAAGAGGAAGGTGAAAATTAGGTTTTTAATTCTTTCCTCAAATTTTGGACAAGTTAAAAAAATGGAATTTAGTGAATATTTTCAACTAAGTAAAAAGAATACTTATTAATATTTGTTTAATCTTCCCGTATCATTATAAGAGGATGAAACTAACAATCCCTTTTCAATTTTTTATTAGAACTTTTCAACGGACCGGAATGTGATCATCTAAAAATATGCGTTAGAAATAAAACTTGATTCCTTTAGAAAATTTTTTATTTGTTTTATTTTTTTCGTAAAATCAATAGTTTTCAAGAAAAAAAATAAAAATCTAATTTTCATCTCACTCTTGGGAAAAGTGTGACTTCTCAGGGAGGGATACAGGAGCACATGTTTATATGAAAAACCCTCCTTATATTTTCACCAAAGATTCAACAAAGAATCTCCTAAAATTTTTCGCACTTATTTAGAAACACCCGAGGGGTATCTCATTCATCAAAAATTTGTACATGCATTGCGAAGTACCGAGAATTCTAAGTAATTCCATGTAATGCGCCGTATAATTCTAAGTAATACGACGGAATGCATAATTATGTTAATTCTTTTTTTTAATAAAATACAATATTTAAATATTAGTACTGTTTAATTTAGTAAGAAAAATGTAATTAGAATGATTATAAAAAGAAATGTTAAGAAAAATAAATTTATGAGATATTGTAAATCATACAATACCAATGTATTATGCAAAAAATTTTAAATTAATATTGCAAATATTTAGTTGGAACACCTAAATTAAAATTATATTATAATAAAAATATAACAAAAAGTTACGTATTCCTAATTATAAGTTTTAAAAAATGTTTTAAACTTCGATTAAAAAATTCAGAAATTTTTAAAAGTCAATTAAAAAAACCATTTTTAATAAAAATTTCTTTCAAATAAACTTGAACACACACAAAAATACAAATAAAATTAGATTAGATCTGAACAAATTAAATATCAAATATTAATGATTTCATAAATTATAATACTTAGTAGAATATATATTAAAAAAACGTCGTAACAACATTATTTTTACTTTTTAAGGCTCTTGGGTGCTCACCGCGACCATATTGGATTGTGACGTCAGAGGCGAGAAAGCACACGCTGAAAATTCTTAGATGCCATTTTTTAATGAAAAGATATTTCGATTAAACAGCACTTCAGATGGCTTTAGCACACTCTTAAAAACCCCCGAAAACTATCCTTTTCCCTTTATAATCAATCAACATCTGTAAAATGATCGAGATATCAGACTTTGACACGCGGAATGACTGCGCATGTGCAAAGACCAGACGGACTGGGCTTCATAATATTACATTTTACAGCTGTTGATTGATTATAAAAAGGAAAGGATAGTTTTCGGGGTTTTTTAAGAATGTGCTAAAGCCATCTGAAGTGCTGTTTCATCGAAATATTTTTTTATTTCGAAATGGCACCTAAGAAATTTTAGCGTGTGTTTTCTCGCCTCTGACGTCACGATTTCGACATGGTCGGAAAGGAGCCAGGAGCCTTAAGACGTTTTAATCTTGTCTAGGTTATTATTGTTTTATGCCTGTAAATCAATGCGAAGTAATGCGTAATTCCAGAAAAAAATGTACACGTATTGCGACAGTGAGACACCCCTCGGAAACACCCTGTATATATGTACGTGGCACGCATGGATGACTGGGAACCCCCCATTCCATCCCGACGATCTTGATCGCGAATGTCGACGACGCGAGATCGTGAGATCGAGAGGAGAAGAAACGGAGAAGAACACCCGGTGAACAGGGATCTCCTCCGATCCGGCGTATAAATCGTTTCCTTCGATTCCGCGGGAAGAATCCCCATCCTCCTTCTCGAACGCGAGAGAGAGAAAGAGAGAGACTCTGGTATCCCTTATTAGATCCTATTACGCGAGTCTCATCGCTTCCTGTGTGTAATTACCGGATCGTGTCTTTACGTATGTATCGTGCAAGGTTCGCAGGCCTGTTGAAGTTCGGAATTTTTTTCCATACTTAATCGTTTCTTTTTTTCTGAATGTTTAACCAGCACTTGAGACGTACGATATTTACACGCTTGAACGCTAAATTCTTTTTTTTTTAAACTTGTGTGACTTTTTAAATCGTTGAGAAGGTTGTTGAATGTTCGAATCTGCAGATTTTTTCTTGCAATTTTTTTTTCTTTTAATTTCTTAAATGTTTATTAAAGTTTAGTATACATGAAAAAAAAAAAATATTAGCTACCATAGCTAAATTTTAAGTGTTTATTCGTAATTAAAAATAATATAAAAAGATTTTCGCATCTTTAAAATATTGAATCCGATTGAATCTTAAAGTTTAGGATTCTTAAATATACGATTTCATAAACTTCAAACGATGCATTAAAGTATTTCGAATAAAGTGCGGTACTTTAGAATTTGAAAATTTAACATATTCATAATTGCTTACAAAATTATTTAAGAAATAGAAACAAGAGAGAGACTAATACAATTTTGCTATGGTGACTAATTTAACGGGGAATTCCCTACTAAACTATAGCTTAAAAATATTAGTTACTATAGATGAAATTTAGGCATGGTAAATAAATTTCAGGTGTAATATAGGGATACCTAAAACTTAGCTCTATAAGTAATATTTTTTTTGTATTATATAGTATTTCGAGACTTGGTATATCCTTAAATCTTTAAATCTTTAGGTCTTAGAGGATTTCTTATTAAAAAAATATTCGTATCTTAAAAATATTGAATCTTAAAGAGAGCCTTATTAAAGTCTTTGTAGTTAAAACTTGGGATTCTCTTAAATATACGATAAGTTTCAAACGTTACATTAAAGTATTTCGAATAAAGTGCAGTACTTTAGAAATACTTAATTTGAAGATGTAATATACTCATATAATTGCTTATAAAAAAATATCAACAAGAGAGACCAATAAAATTTTTACTAATCTGCCGCGATACAGCCGACACTAAAAATGAAAAAAAAAGACCAAAAAATGCGATCGAATGAAGCCGCATTCTCTGCATTCGTACAAATTCCTTCGGTTTACATAATTTCGCTCGAATGTCGAAAATAATGTTCAAGCAGTAGCGGCGGCAGCAGAAGCAGCAACAGCAATAATGCTTGTCGACTTCTACGTCATCTTTTCTTTTTTCCGCGCCGCTTATAGCTAAGATATTAGCTAAGATATCGGAGCTACTCGCGATACGTCGAATTAAGACTAATACACACCGGTCTCATAAAATCTATAAATTATTTTCAATTATATTTATATACACAAATGTTAACAATAATAATCATTTATAATGATATTTATTTTCTAAAAAGAACTTTATTTAAATAAATTGTGATATTTAGCAATTTTATTATCGTCAATTGTATATTATTATTATTGTATTGTTATTATTATATAACTTTATATATTAATATAATTATTATACAATATTATTTTCTTATATAATATATATTATATATATAATATATAATATAACATATAATATATTCTTATATATATAATTATTATTAATATTAATATAATTATTATATAAATTATTTTCAATCATATATACACAAATGTTATAATAATAACAAAATCATTTATAATTTTTATTTTATGAAGAGAATTTTTTTGAAATAAATTGTGATATTTATTGTTTTATTATTGTCAATTGTATATTATTATTATTATTATTGTATTGCTATATGCAAATAATTAATCAATGATTAAAATTCGTATAAAACAAGTGAAATATTCCTGCGATAAATGAATAACCTTGCTATCCGATCAACATCAGCATGACGTTGAGTGTGAATCGACCTTTAGGTTTCGTAACGTCGGGTCCAGAGGTCACGATACAAGGACGGGGATGTTATTGCGCGCCGATCATTCCGAATCGGCCGCCGGGGAGGAGGAATATCGCCTCTTTACCGCGTTAATTAATTGCGAATTTCGGTTTGCTCGCATATCGAGTCGCATGATAATACGGCCGGCCCTCCCATTAAAGCTTGAAAATAATTGAACTGGATTCCAGCGTGTCAAACATACGCACCGTATCCGATCCTTTTCATTTCGTTTCATTAGTCATCGACCGTTAGTTTTGCCGATAAGTAAGTCTGTATGAGCTTCGTCAGAATCTTTTCGAGGCCCTACATTTAATCCCGGAGTGAATGACGTTAGTCGTCCATGTACACAAATTTTTTTTTCATTTTTTTCTGTGTTAACAATCATTTCAAAATTTAAGCTTAATGGTTGATATACATGTATTTAAATAAATAATATGCTCAACGAATGTCTTTATATTTTAATTTATCTTTTAAAAATGAGTGACAGATGTCACGCGACCTCTAACGCGTCCCATTTAACAGCGCGATCACTCTAGGGTTAAGATCCCAAGTCTTTTCATCGAGCGGAATCATCAGATTATAATTATAATAATAGTAATAATAATCGTAGGGAGCTAACTTTGATCCCTTCGAGAAACGAATGTAAAAGGAAGGTGATAATCACAAGAGTGAGAGCGACTTACCGGGGTCCCTGGTACGAAGTCTTGACGAGTTTCACCGCGAAAAGGAACTGTATGGCGCAGACCAGCAGGCAGCACAAGTTGAGCGACAGGGCAAGAGCACAGAGAGCCAAGGTGATCTCGTAGACGATGACGAACTCTTCCGGGCTGATGAGACTGTTGGACGTGACCGTGAGCGGCGAGATCTTCAGCAGGAAGATAACCGAGAGCAGGGCCAGAAGTAGAGACACTAGACACAATAGTCCCAGACTCGTCAGCATCTCCTTCACGCCTGCCTCGTCGTTCCGATGGAGATTCCTGGACAGGGACGAGGACCAGGAGGCGTTTAAGGGTATCACCGTCGGTCCCACCTGGCCGGCCACGGCAGGAAGCGCAGATGCAGCAGGTGCAGGCGACGGCGTGGTCTGGCTCGGCAGCCGCGACAGCCTGGAGATGTCGAGACCGCCGTTCGCCTTCGGCCGATCATGATGCAGGACGTTAGTCTGCGAGATCACGGTGTGACCAAGTTGACTCGCGACCGAGACGTTATGGTTGTTATGGTTGTTGTTGTTGTTGTTATTGCTGTTGACGCCGTGAGTGTTACCATTGGCACCACCCACCGGACTGACGCTGTTGACCGAATGCTTGGACGTCGACAACGTCGATACGTTGAGCGCGTGCGAGTGGTTCATCAGGCGTTGCGACAGATTGTTGACGCTCAGCTGGGAGTGATTCAACGGATGCCGGTGCGTCGACGAGGGCGTCGTCGCCGATTGTTGCGCGTTCGACCTCTGCGCCACGGAATCGTACACGTCGATGCCGCTTCCGTTGTTGTTTCCGCGATGTCCGCGCGTGGTCCCGCCGCTTCCGGTGTAATGATGGTGGTGGTGATGCTGTTGCGGCTGCTGTTGCTGTGGCTGCTGTTGCTGCTGCTGCTGCTGCTGCTCCTGATGCAGCGAGTTATTGTGCAAGTGGTGATGATGGTGCCCGCCGTGCAACGAGCCCGAGCTCGTTTGATAATCATTGTGATGATGCCTGGAGCCCGTTGACGACGGCTGCCCCGTCAAGATGTGCTTCAGCATTACTCGACACTCGCTCTTGGTGTCACGCGAAGGGTGAGGCTTCTTCTCTCTTATCTTCCTCGATGCCGATTAGTCTCACATGACGGAAGAGGCTACCCAATTACACCGAGTCGTAGCACGTGGATTGTTAACTTTGACTTCCTCAGATTAGATTCGTCATGTCGGAGGATGTCGTTACTTTCCTCATCGCGTCTTAGTAACAAAATCTACTTATTATCTTCAATCTCCAAGTCACACTAACATGTAACACATCAACTTGATCCTTTTCAAGCTAGATTCTTCTCTCTTCATCACGAATGTTTCACAATAAGATATATCGCTCGTTAGACTCACACAAGTTACACTAATAATAAGTAAGTTCGTGGTCTCCTAACACGCGATTCGTTTTGATCACAATCTTTAGGCCCGATTTCAACTTTCTTTACCTTCAGACCTATCCAAAGTCGCACGTCACTTATCGGGAACGGCTCTCGAGCCGAAGATACGTCCTCATCGTCTTCCGCGATTGATTCTTTCCAACTAGAAGCACGTTTTTACGCGCGAATCAGGACTTGTGAGGGGTCGTTAGGTTCCCGGGCTCAGCGAGTTGCTACACACCAGTTGTTCCACCATGGCGACGACGACATCCACCAGGTAGGGCGAAACTATGCGACGACAACGTTCGCTAAGGGCATGAAGGGAGACTCTCTCTCCCTCTCTCTCTCTCGCTCTCTTTCTCCTTAGAAAGGCAACGTGCGTTAAGGCGGCTGCAAGCTCGGTTTTCTACCACCTCGGTCTTCTCTTCGGATACGCGCGAGCTCGTCAGCCGGCATGGCTCCCGAGATGGTGCCGGCGGTGCCTCTGGAACAGGTCGGAGGAAATAATTAATGGACTGACTCTCTTTCTCTCTTTCTTTCTGTCGGTCGGAATAGTCGGACCGTAAAAAGAAGGATAGATACGGGGTATAATCTACCCGGAGTGGCGGCGGTACAGAAAACGTTCTTCTCTCTCTTTTTCTCGGCTTTTCTGTTTTGTGCGAGACGAAACGCGATTGATCACATCAAACGGAATTTAATAAAAAATTACGTGGCTTCAGTAAAAGAAGGAAAATCACAACAAATTAGCTAAAACCATCTATCCAGTTGGAAGCGTACGTCATTTTGACGTCGAATGACGTCAATAAATTTTATTATATAAAATTTATTAAAATTAATATATTATATATACTATATTTTATATGATAAAATTTATATAATTTCTCGAGAGTTTTTTCTTCAAGAATATTATTCACTCTTTGTATTCTCCATGAAACTCGAAAGCGTGTTAAGTGCACGGCGAGTACTATCAAGATTGAAAACCCCGGAGAATCCAGCGTAATTAGAAAGATCGCACGGTGGTGCGCGTAACACTTATGTGTTAGAGACCAGACGACGACCTTTAAGCTGCGCAACTCGCGGAAAAGTCGCGATGCGAGGCGAGAGGAGAATCGCAAAGAGACAAATTGCCGGTCAAATTACACGAGATAACTAAGACTCGCGAGGGGAAACTTGAGCGATTCACAGTCGGGACATATACACAATCGTGTCGATACTTTGTTATCGCGTGTATTGTTATTATCACTTTCAACGAGCACCTTATATAGGACTCTCTCTCTCTCTCTCTCTCTCTCTCTTCTAAGCGGTCGTTCATAGATTGTTCATACATATCCTCTCACTCGGCACGAGCAGGTCACGCGAGCTCGTCTCTTTACTTATCTAATGGAATGTATGTAGAGTTATCTATGAATTCTCTCTGTATTTTAAAACTGCAATTAGAAATCCAATCAAATCAAGTCAAATTAGCAGATACATTATTCATCATTAAAAAATTGTTACATTATTTGTTATACAATATTTATATATTATATATAATTTTTGAAGAATTTTTAATGAATAATCTCTCCCCCCTAAATTAAGTCAATTGGATTTCATACAATTCAAGCTTTATATTGCAAAAATTTTAATTTAAAATTTTAATTTAGAATTTAAAATTTTAATTCAAACTAAAATATAATTTAATTAAAATTAAAATTTTATTTAAATATATTTAAATATATATTTAATTGTAATAAGCATTTCTTTGACGCATTTAGAATCGATTAGAATTCTTTTAAAGCATAAACTTAATGATTATTTTCATATATATTAATTTTTTAATGAATATATTTAATTAAATTGAAATTAAAAATTTAATTATTTAAATATTTAATTCATTAAAAAATTAATATTTGTTATACAATATTTATGTATTATACAATATAATTTTTAAAGAATTTTTAATGAATAATTTCTCCTAAATTATATATAAATCAATTGGATTTCATATAATTCAAGCTTTATATTGCAACAATTTTAATTTAAAATTTTAATTTAGAATTTTAAATTTAAATTTAAATTGAAACTAAAATATAATTTAATTAAAATTAAAATTTTATTTAAATATATATTTAATTGTGTAAAACATTTCTTTGACACATTTAGAATCGATTAGAATTCTCTTAAAGGATTAAAAGAGAAAGAAAAAATTGCATTATTATTAATCAAACTTAAAACTTGTATGTAAGATAACACGTAAATATTAATGTCTATATAAACATTTTTTTTTATTTTTAATGTTCTACATTATCTATATAAATCTATATATCTAAATATATATATTATGATACAAAAAATCATCATATTTTATTAAAACTTAATGATTATTTTCGCATATGTTAATTTTTTAATGAATTGAAGTATGCAAAAATAATCATTAACTTAAAGCTTTAAAATCGATTCAAATGCCCGTCAAAGAAATACTTATTAATAACTTTAAGAATTTTAATTAAAAATTTAAATTTAAATTAATTTAATTTAATTTAAATTAATTTAATTTAATTTTAATTAATTTAATTTAATTTAAATTAATTTAATTTAATTTTAATTAATTTAATTTAATTTAAATTAATTTAAAAATCTCATCTATTTTTATTATCTATTAAAATTTTTTCATCAAAATCGAGATTGTTATATATATGTATAGTTTTACGATATAATTATGATAGTATACGCATATACAAGCCATCATTCTACATCTTGTTAGAATTCCAATCATGTATCAATAAGTATTAACGAAGTTAAAATCGAAAAGTAGAATAAAAGCGTGAAAACAAGAAAGAAAAAACAAGAGTTGTGTCAATCCATTGCACGCAACGCAACGATTAAATGGATGATATGTACACTTTACTGAGCATGCCGTTATACTGCCAACCATGAAGAGACTGTCATTTCGGATCGATGAACTCGATTGCGATGTCCCGCCGCGTCGCTCATAAATCGCGTGAAAAATGCACTCGCAGAGAGTGATTTTTTTCTCTGTATATAAAAAATATTTTCGTTGAATACATCCCTTGCACTGAACTTCTCAAAACAAAGAACACTGACTTATTCTTACAATTAGTGGAATCTAGATTGCTTTTGTTATGGAAATGGAACACTATTTCCACAATTTGTTTCGTACCAATGTGACATGTTTTTTTCGATCCTGGGAAGAGAGGGAGGAAATTAAAATTTTTTTTTAATTTCCCCTCTCTTCCAAATTAAAAAAAATTAGTTTTGTTTGGAAATGGAACACTATTTCCACAATTTGTTTCGTACCAATGTGACATGTTTCTTTCGATCCTGGGAAGAGAGGGAGGAAATTAAAAATTTTTTTTAATTTCCCCTCTTCCAAATTAAAAAAAAATTAGTTTTGTTGATTTCATGATTTAATGTCGAAGATGTTTTAAGGCTCCTGGCTCCTTTCCGACCATGTCGAAATCGTGACGTCAGAGGCGAGAAAACACACGCTAAAATTTCTTAGATGCCATTTCGAAATAAAAAAATATTTCGATGAAACAGCACTTCAGATGGCTTTAGCACACTCTTAAAAAACCCCGAAAACTATCCTTTCCCCTTTATAATCAATCAACAGCTGTAAAATGTAATATTATGAAGCCCAGTCCGTCTGGTCTTTGCACATGCGCAGTCATTCCGCATGTCAAAGTCTGACATCTCGATCATTTTACAGATGTTGATTGATTATAAAGGGAAAAGGATAGTTTTCGAGGGTTTTTAAGAGTGTGCTAAAGCCATCTGAAGTGCTGTTTAATCGAAATATCTTTTCATTAAAAAATGGCATCTAAGAATTTTCAGCGTGTGCTTTCTCGCCTCTGACGTCACAATCCAATATGGCCGCGGTGAGCACCCAGGAGCCTTAAGTAAAACGGCTAATAAGAACGGCTAATAAGAAATAATGAATTAATTTAAATAATAAAGAAAAAGATGTTTTTAAGTATGTAAACAATAAAATAAAATATAGAAAATAAAAGAATATATAATAAAAGAAAATAAAAAAAATTTTAAATAAACAAAAAAAATTAAAAAGTTAAAAAAATAAAAATCGGATTAGAAGGACTTTTTACTTTTTACATTCCTGTCGTTGATCATGGAGTAAAAGCTAAGGCGGTGATACCAAGAAAAATATTAAACCAAATAATTTTATCAAATCTTCCCCAGAATCCGCTAGTGCTTTCGACTATTTTATTTGCTCTGTCAATCTCGTTAGAGCGATATGTATATACTTTTGTTTCCAATTCCTTTATCGATATTACATCTCGAAAATATGATTGATTCGATGACTGCTCATGTATTTCTTTGCGATACCGTTATAAACCTTCCGTCTATAAACCTTCTACGTAAGGATTTGATTTGCGTTTTGATCATTCGTATCGAAAAATCAATGCTATTCTCCAATCGAAAAGTTTATACACACTGTAATATGACAATTATATATTTATTCTGTGCATTTTGTATTTTATGAGATTCACAAAATTTGACTACGCTTCAACAATCTAAAGAATTTGAGCTTATATAGTTGCTAATCTAAAGAATTAAATAAACAAAATACAGAAAAAGAGAAAGAGAAAATTGCATTATTATTAATCAAACTTAAAACTTGTATGTGAAATAACACGTAAATATTAATGTCTATATAAACATTTCTTTTTATTTTTAATGTTTTATATTATCTATATAAATCTATATATCTAAATATATATATCTAAATTATCTATATAAATTTTTACACATATATATACAAAAAATCATTATATTTTATTAAATTACTTTTCTCGTTCTTTTCATATTACTCTTAAATAATCAGTTCGAAAGCTTGAATCAATTCATTCTTTTAATTTTATGTCTGTGTATATAATATAAAATCCGGCGTTATTCACGTCCGTGAACCAATTACACTTTAAACGCGGTTCGTCTACGTGCATCTCGTCGTCACGGTACCCTGCATCCCGACGATCGACGGCGATGATCTTCGCGGCGCGTAACGTGATTCGATCCCACACATTCCTCTCTCCTCTCTCTCACCCTCTCTCTTTCTCTCGTTTCTGCCGCGCGAGATACACCGGATCGCGTGCTACGATCCAGAACCGCAAGATTGGCTATCGTGGACTCTCTCTCTCTCTCTCCCTTTTTTCTTCTCCGTTGTCAATAGTCAGGCTTGACTCATAGAAACGGGTTCCGCTCGCATTCCGGACGTCCAGCCTGCCACTCACGACGGAAAACGCATCTCCGCATTGATATCTGCACGCGTGTAAACTCACGTGATGAGCAGGATTAGGATTCCGATAGGATTCCGTATCGGACAACCGTATATATATATATATATATATTCACAGATGTATAAACAGTTTAAAATTAAGGATAAAAGATTTCAATTATTATATATTATATTATTATATTATATTTTTATTATTATATATTTTATTATATTATTATTTTATATTATTATATTATATTATCATATTATTATATATTATATATTATGTTAATATATTAATATTAATATATATATTAATATATTAATATAATATTAATATAATATATTAATATAATATTAATATAATATATTAATATAATATATAAATAAAATATAATATATTAATATTTAATATAATATATATATATATAATATAATATATTAATATATAATATTATATGATATAGTATAATATATAATTATAATACATTTAATGTATTATTATACATATAGATTATTATATATATTATATATATATATTATATATGTATTATATTAATTATAATATTATACTATAATCGTATATCGTTTTTTCGCGCGTTTCACTTGCGGATTTCGTATATATGTATTTTTTGAGCGCTTATACAGCGCAGTCAACGAAATTATTATATGGGATTATGTATATGTGTAAGGTTTCTCTCTGGCTGCGCGAGCGAAATCCTATATGCTCATCGCTTTTATCCAATTTCACGACTTCGTTGTCTTCCGTTGCGGTCGCGGCATCGTTTTCTTCCCCCTTTTCCCATCGACATTTGTGGCCGACCACGGCTCCTCTCAGGCGATCGATATTTACGGGATAAATAGATCCCTCAAATGCGAATAACGCGTATTCTATGTGTATATTCTTATCCTATTTATTCTACATACGTACATTCATCATTGCAGATGATGTATTTTCCCAGGTTTTTCCATCGTCGATAGATCGACCGGTTGTCGAATTCAAAATCTGGTTCCAAACGATTTCAATTCAACATCTGTTTAAGTCTTAATTTAATTACAAGATAAATCAATTCTTTATATAAATAATTTTAACATTGTTTGGATTTGTGTGTGTGTATGTATATTTAGGATTTATATGATCTGATGGCACTGGTGAATTCCAACCCCCCTTTCAAATAAAAAAAATATTTAAAATATTAAAAAATTAAAAAAATAAATCAAAATAGGATCAGAAATTTTGTTGTTGATTCTGGAGTTAAAAAAATGTGAGAAAAATAAAAAAATATATCAAACCAAATAATTTCACCGAACCCCTTCGCCTCCCATTATCGACGTCAGAAGCTACTTATTGTTAGTATCTGATGATATATGCATATCGCTTGTAAATCATTATTCATTATTTTCTCATTACTTATTATTTTTCTACTGCCTGTTGGTCAACGACTTTTACCTTAGACGACATATTCATACGAACTTTGTTTACTGTGCAATCTCTCTCTCTCCTCGATAAACTTAAGAATATCAAATCTATTCTCATGCCGCATTCCATAAGCGCAAGAAGCCTCGAGAAATCGCTTAATGATCGATTAATGATCTCCTAATGATCGCATAACAAGTGTGATTCCCGGAAGATGCATCGTTATAAGTGCGAAAGCGATGATCTGTACACAAAAAATGATAGTTAACAATTTTAATATCCTATATACGCTTTTGTTTTACGCTGATGCGCCGGAAGACAACGCGTTTTTCTTCACCCACTCGTTTCATCCCGGATTATTCAATATCGGATATCGTAAAACACTACCCATGAGCTGAACCCGTATTTCTTGAATAGAGCAGCAGCGGCGGCTCCGTTTCTGTTTCCACTGTAACGGACTGGATCGGCGTAAATGGGCACCGCAGCATCCAGGGAGAGGGAGGGATCATCTACTTGCGGCTAGATCTGCAGCAAGGTCAATGATTTTCCGACCGCGGACCGATGAACTTGCGCCTCGCGCCAGTATATGCATGTACGTACATAGGTACGTACGCACGTATACGTATAGAGGACCCGGTCGTGAAGCTGGGTCTCGACACGACGGCAAGAGGGCAAGAAGGATCGAGGAAAGAGACGGAGAAGGAGAAAGAGAGAGAGAGAGAGAAGGGGAAGAGGAGAGTTCGAAAGGGAGATAGAGAAGGCAAGGTCGTTGCCTAGATAACAGTTGCAAGGTACAGTTGACTCGCATGCCAGCAATCTCAAGGGAGAAGGGGGATAGGGGGATGCAAGGAGAGAAGAGAAAGGGTAGAAGGGGACAAGCAGAGCAGAGAGAAAGAGAGAAAGAGAGAGGGGGGAGAGACAGGAGAATGCAAGGGAGAAAAGAGGCTCTCTGGACCAGAGAAGGAGAGAAGGAGAGTAACAAGCGCGACGGGCCCCTATATATAAAGGTGCAAGGCGAGAAGGCAAGAGAGAGAGAGAGAGAAAGAGAGAGGGTTGCTATATCGGCGTGATATCTCTCCTTTTTTCTTCCGTTCAACCGCTGCTACGGTTAAGGGGGAACGATGCAGTGATGTAAGAAAGATGTACCTAACACACACGAGAAGGGGGGCCCTTCTCTCTTCCCTCTTCTTCTTCTTTCTTAGCTCGTGGCTCAATCCTCTTCCTTTTCACCGTGTCTTGCCCCCTTCTCTTAATTCACCCACGTACTCTCTCCCCCCCCCTTTCTTTCTCGTGTACCCTTTTTTCGTACCCTGCGTATTCGACATTCCCCCCTCCCCCTCCCAGATTGATACGAGAACCCCTAACGTATATAAGCGTCCGGGCCCGTTGAATTTAACGTGGCAGGTGCCCTGCTGAATGGACGCATCAGCTAGGGCCCCATAGCCCCCCTCGTCCCCCATCACCCTTCCTATCTTCCTGCTTCGTCTCGGGCCCTCATCTCTCTCTCTCTCTCTCTCTCTCTGTTGCCTGCTTCTTTTGACTTTCTCTCTGTCTTCCCTATCTATGACCGGCTTCTCCCTTTTTCTCTCTACCTTTTCGCCTTTCTGCCCCGCGCGATGATGGCCGCGATCGCTCTCTTGCTTGTTTTATGGCACGCAAGAAACGGTCGACGAGCTCTCTCTCTCTCTCCCTCAATCATTTACAAAGAGATTCTCTCCTCCCGTTTTTTTTCTTCCTCGTTTTTTGCTTCTTTTTGCGTTTTGCTCTATCCAGTGTCGTCTCTGTTTCGCGGAATCGCGTAGAAACCCGGGTTCGCTCGTTCTTCTGTGTTACCTGCCGGTGGATTCCGAGAAAACAGGTGGAGAGACAGACAGACAGGCTGTATAGGGTCTGTTTGTGTGATAGACTACGTAGCGAATGAATGGCGCGTCATTCCTTAGCAGACGAAACGGGAAGCTTTCGAATCGAGGAATTTTGAGGATTCGAGAAGGTAGCTGGAAACGGGCCAGGTATAGCCTCTATCAACAACCTCGGAAATTATATAAGCGACAGTTAAAATTTTTACTAAGTCTCTTAATAATGTAAATTTAAATCTCAAAGACTTAAAAGGGCTGGAAAATGTCAGCCGCGGATGGCTAGTGCATCAGTTTCAAGAAAAATTAATTTTTAGTTGTGCACGAGGCGCAAATATTTTTTTCTTCCTCCGGTATCGAGTTATCAAATTAAATCTCAACTGGAGATTTTTATTTCAATAAACCCCCCTGACTCCCTTAAAGAAGCTTATTGAGTGATGCTGACACAGGGCACAAATTTTTTTTTGCTCTGATATCAAGTAATTAAATTAAATCTTATTAAATAATTAAATTAAACCTTAATTCGAAATTTTTATTTTAATAACTCCTCCTTCCCCCCGTTAGAAACGTAAGCGAGAAAAATGTCACTGTGAATCGGAAAATTTAAATTTATGTAGCCTATAGTTATTCTCAAAAAATCATTAGATTTTTTTTTAATCATTAATCATTAACGATTTTTTGCCTAATAAATATGATAAATTGGAATTGACATTTCTTCAACGAAAATTAATCGTTGAGAATACAGAGATTGTCGCGAAATTGAATTATGTTTCAATATGGAAAATAAATAAGATTTCTCTTTCCCTATATATAATCAAGTATACAAAGTAAGATTCACAAACAAGTATAAATCTCTCTCTCTCTCTCTCTCTCTCTCTCTCTCTCTCTCTCTCTCTCTCTCTCTCTCTTTAGTTGATATACAGAGTGTGACAAATTTATTAGTTGATATACAGAGTGTGACAAATTTACAGAAAAAGTATGTACCATAATTTGCAATTAGCAGTTACACATTTTTTCTTAAAAACAACGAGTTTTCTTTATACTAATTAATTCTTCTCATTATTTTGTGTATAAAAATATTGAGAAGAACATTGAAAGATATTTTACGAGACATTTTACACACGCAGTTCATGTAAAATTATGTTACATTAAAATACAAAATAAACTCTGACAAACTATTCACTTTTTGGCCGTCCTACTCTTATAACTTTTTATCAAATATTGTGAGGAATCAATTTATATAAAAAAAAAATTAGGATGGTTTCATTAAAAAAAACTAGGTTGAGCTTCCTAAAAAGGTAGGATGGCCGAAAAGAGAGTGAATAGTTTGTCAGAGTTTATTTTATATTTTAATGTGACATAATTTTACATAAACTATAACTATAAAATATCTCGTAAAATATTTATTTTTCTATGTTCTTACCTCAACACTTGCACAAAATAATGAGAAGAATTAATTGGTATAAAGAAAACAAAACACATTGTTGTTTAAAAAAAAACCTTGAAAAAAATAGTTAAAATTCAAGAAAATCAACTTTTTCCCCCTTTGAACTTTTATATGAAATACTTTCTCGTTATAGTTTCAGCAATATTCGACTATATTAATTATAAAATGGAACACCCTGTATATTATTATAGCCGATCTCCTCCATTTTTCTATCATGATTTAATTAGATTTTTTTTCCTAAATCATATTTCCAATTATAGGAAATAATAATAATAATAAGAATAATAATAATATAGGAAATAATAATTAATAATATTATTATTATTATATTATTATTATTAATAATATTAATATAAATAATAATAATATTGGTTTTTTATTTCCTAATTGATTTTTATTTCTTAATACAAATAGCGGTCAACAATTTACTTAGATGCCATTAGCACCAACTAGCGTTAATAAAATCGGCTCTATCCACATCTTGCGGAGAAGAGATCGTGAATCTATTCTCGAACACAATGCGATTGCTTGGAGAGATGAGAAAGTAGGGAGAAGAGCGCGGCCGGCCAGGATCGGGCAAAGGTAAGAGAGAATGTAAGGAAGAATTGTGGGAAAGGAGAGAAAATTGCAAAACGACATACCGTGCGACCGCACACGCCGGGAGAAGATAATTCCACGGTGTGCGGCTTAAAACCGCGCGCGCAATTTGGCCTCACGCCATCGTTTAAAGTATGTTACGACGAACAAATATCCCTGTCGTTAAAAAAGATAGCGCGGGAAAACGCGAAATTTACGGTGGTTAAATTCTGACCAACACACTGAAGGAAAAAATTGTATATTCTCGAAGAGGATTTTATACTATAAAATATTCTTAAGGCTCCTGGCTCCTTGCCGACCATGTCGAAATCGTGACGTCAGAGGCGAGAAAACACACGCTAAAATTTCTCAGATGCCATTTCGAAATAAAAAAATATTTCGATGAAACAGCACTTCAGATGGCTTTAGCACACTCTTAAAAAACCCCGAAAACTATCCTTTCCCCTTTATAATCAATCAACAGCTGTAAAATGTAATATTATGAAGCCCAGTCCGTCTGGTCTTTGCACATGCGCAGTCATTCCGCATGTCAGAGTCTGATATCTCGATCATTATACAGATGTTGATTGATTATAAAGGGAAAAGGATAGTTTTCGAGGGTTTTTAAGAGTGTGCTAAAGCCATCTGAAGTGCTGTTTAATCGAAATATCTTTTCATTAAAAAATGGCATCTAAGAATTTTCAGCGTGTGCTTTCTCGCCTCTGACGTCACAATCCAATATGGCCGCGGTGAGCACCCAGGAGCCTTAAGTGTTTTTAAAATAGCTTCTAAAATTAAGAATAAATTCTTTGTTAATAAACAAATGATGGTATGTTTTTTATTTGAATCTTGGATAAAGATTCTTGGGAAAAATAATTCTTGTTCACGTAAAAATAAATCCCATTTGGTCTACATTTTTGTAAATTAGGAACATCTGATATTAATCTTTAGGGGATTTTCTCTTTTAAGGTAAGAGGATCCTTTTGACGTCTATTTTAGAATAGAATATTCTAAAAATAAATGGAAACAGAAAATTCTTAATAATGAGAATATAACTTTTTTAGTGTATTTTTGAATATCTTGAATGAAAATTTCTGGAAAAAATAATTTACGTTTGTTAATGTAAAAATAAATTTCATTTGATCTACATTTTTATAAATTAAGAATATCTAATCTTTAGAAAATTCCCCTTTTAAGGTAAGAGGATCCTTTTGATGCCTAACTTTAGAACAGAATATTCTAAAAATAAGTAGGAAATTCTTAAAATAAGAGTACAACTTTTTCAGTTTATTTAAATCTTGGATAAAGATTCTTGGGAAAAATAATTTACGTTTGTTAATGTAAAAATAAATTTCATTCGATTCACATTTTTATAAATTAAGAATATTTAATACTAATCTTTAGAGAATTCGCCTTTTATAAGATAAGAGATTCCTTTTGGCGCCTACTTTAAAATATAATATATTCTAAAAATAAGTAGGAAATTCTTAAAATAAGAATACAATTTTTTCAGTTTACTTGAATCTTGGATTAAAATTCTTAGGAAAAATAATTTAATTGTTAATGTAAAAATAAATTTCATTTAATCTACATTTTTATAAATTAGAAATATCTGATACTAATCTCTAGAGGATTCCCCTTTTAAGGTAAAAAGATCTTTTTTGGCGTCTACTTTAAAACAGAAGATTCGAAAAATAAGTAGAAAATTTTAAAAATAAGAATACAAATTTTTTCAATTTATTTGAATCTTAAAAATTCCTGAGAAAAATAATTTACGTTTGTTAATGTATAAATAAATTTCATTTGATCTACATTTTTATAAATTACGAATATCTGATACTAATCTTTAGAGGATTTCCCTTTTAAGGTAAGAGGATCCTTTTGACATCTATTTTAGAACAGGATATTCTAAAAATAAGTGAGAAATTCTTAAAATAATAAGAATACAATTTTTTGAATCTTGAATAAAAATGCCTATATAAAAAAAAAATGTCGAATGAGAACGTTGTAAATTTTTTTAACTTTTTTATCAATATTACTAACATCAATACATATGCTATGTTTACATTAGAAAATTTGCGTTTATTATTTTATCGTCAATTCGTCAAAGACGAATCTTCAGACAAAACTACGTAAAATCTCGGTTATAATTGTCGGCATTACATGTAAAAATTCCTGTCCCTTTCACAACGTGCACGCGATCTCGCTTGCCGCGTGTGTCAATATATGATTTACACGAGGAGCCAGAATTACCGCCAGCCAAAAGAGAGAGAGAGAGAGAGAGAGATAGACAGAGCGCGTGCGCGAAAGGGAGAGACAGAAAGAGAAAGAGAGACGAGTCGTTGCGGTTAACGCATGAATACGCTTGCCACACTTTATGGACGCAAATCTCTGACGTTTCGCAGGAGAGAAGGGGAAGGGGGAGGAAGAGGAACGCGTCGTCTCGTATTTCCGAGAACCAAGAGTTACAAAAAAAAATCAGAGTGCCCACAAATCGGATCGCGGGATAGAGAACAAGATACGGGTGTTTCTCTTCGTCTCTCCTGAATATTGTCCTGAGATGATTGACACAAACTTAGGACGAAATATATCGTGTTACAGAGTACTATATGTACACTTTATAACGTGAAGAATCATCTTCTTGATGTACGTGAGAAACTCAATCTACGAATACTGTGTTCCAAGTTACTTAAAGCTTCCAAGATATAGGCTTTCAAAGGCATCATTTTTTATGCAGCGGTTTCAAGGAATATAAACTGCATTCGAAGATGTTTTGTGATTAAATTTTTTTTCGTAATAAAATTAGCCTCTTAATTTTTTAACGCAGTAAAAAAAGACGAAAAAGATACAGAGAAAAATAAATAGAGAAAAGCGTGAAGAGAAAAATATGTATATATATCCCGAAAAAAATGAACATGTTTATCTATATTAAAGAAGAAATAGAAGAGTCTGAAATATGTTACTTCGGAAATGCATTTCTGCCAAGATTAAATTTTTTTATAATAAAACCTTATTAATTTTTCAACGCGATAAACAAAAATAAATAGAGAAAAAAGCGTGAAGAGAAAAATATGTATGTATGGCCCAAAGAAAAATGTATCTATATTAAAGAAGAAAAAGAAGAAATAAAAAATGTACCTTCATGACTGCATTCCTGCTTAATTTTTTTTTTTTTTTAAATAAAATTATCCTATTAATTATTCAATGCAGCAAAAAAAGGGAAAGATACAGAAAAAAATAAATAAATAGAGTCTGAAATATGTTACTTTGGAAATAAACTTCTTGTCAAAATTAAATTTTTTTTATAATAAAATTATCCTATTAATTTTTTAACGCGATAAAAAAAACAAATAAATAGAGAAAAAAGCGTGAAGAGAAAAATATGTATGTATGGTCCAAAGAAAAATGTATCTATATTAAAGAAGAAAAGGAAGAAATAAGAAATTCATGAATGCATTCCTTAATTTTTTCTTTTTTTTAAATAAAATTATCCTATTATTAATTTTTTAATGCGGCAAAAAAATGAGAAAGATACAGGAAAAAGAATAAATAAAGAAAAGCGTAAAATGAGAAAAATATGTGTGTGCATTCCGCAGAAAAACGGACATGTATCTATATTAAAGAAGAAAAAAGAGAAGAAAGAGAAGAAGAAGAAATAAAAGGGAAGGCCGAAATGTGCCTTCGGGAATGCATTCCTACCGAGTTGGTACAATGCACCTGCTGCTGCGGATCTGTGGATCTTTTATCGCAGAAGCTTTAAACGAGCGGCGATAGAGAATGCGAGCCAGAGTGTCGACAGCCGAAACGAAGTTCAAGTCACGTACAACTCGCCTTTCGCTATTTTCCAACTTTATCACACCGAGAACGGCTGTTGTTCCCCATAAACGACAACCATAACGAAACTCCGTTCGTGCCCCGTTTGGGCATTCTTAAATTATCCCCGATTTTGAGCCAGAAAATTATTTGAATTTATTTCTTCTTCTTTAATTTTTTTTTTTTTTTTTTCGTAATACATTGCAACATATTTTATTTTATTTTAATTTAATTTAATTTTAAATTTAAATTTCTAATTTAATTTTAATTTTTAAATTTTAATTAATTTAATTAAACTGAACTTGTTGTAATATGTAAAAGTGTTATAATATAAAATATGGTATAATAAACAAATAAAATGTAAAGATGTAAACCGGATTTTAAAAAATTTCTATTCTATTTATTTATTTTCGTTTTTTTTACCACGTTGAAAAACTAATGGGACAATTTTATTAGGAAAAAAATTTAAGTACCTTTGCCGCAATCTTCGCACATTATTTATACCTTCGTCAGGGAGATAAAGTAATTTTATTTTAAGGACAAAATAATTTTCGCCTTGAAATTGACTCTACGATATGCGCGCGTCGCACGTGCTATTCTTGGAGCTTCTGTTAAGAGAATAAACAAACCATACGTTCGTTTATCTGATGATAATAATGGTGAAGGAATACACACACGCGTGTTTTGTTAAATCGAGAGAAATAGGTCACGTGAGAGGAAAAATGTTTTGGCATAGCGGATATGAAACGTCAGAAAGAGCGCGAACTTTTATAGCAATGACGTAATCAACTCTAATCTCGTTCGCGACCTAATTTTTATGTTTCTTCCGCAAATTATTTACGGCCAAGAACGCGCGACTATCTCTGGCGATTCTGCTCGAAATTACTCATAGATTGCGATATCACAGCTCATAATGTGTGTACAAATTGAGAAAGTAGAATCAATTAATTTAAATAATATATAATTAAGGTTTGAGTCGTCCATTTAATTTGGATCGTAATGACGTATAATTGACAAAAATAGCGAGAAAGAGAGATTTAATCCTAGAGCGCATTCTCTATAATTTTTAATACGAAAGAAACTTTCTCTCTCATCTCTCTGTAGCTATTGTTTCATCTATATAGTAATCGCAAATACTATATCAATTTCTTTTTATAAAAAATAATATAAAAATTATAAAAAATAATTATAACATTATAAAAAATAAGTCACTATAAATTTTGTTTATAATTCAAGCCAGATTACGAAAAAAGTAGTATATTAAAGCTCCTGGGTGCTCACCGCGGCCATATTGGATTGTGACGTCAGAGGCGAGAAAGCACACGCTGAAAATTCTTAGATGCCATTTTTTAATGAAAAGATATTTCGATTAAACAGCACTTCAGATGGCTTTAGCGCACTCTTAAAAACCCCCGAAAACTATCCTTTTCCTTTTATAATCAATCAACATCTGTAAAATGATCGAGATGTCAGACTTTGACATGCGGAATGACTGCGCATGTGCAAAGACCAGACGGACTGGGCTTCATAATATTACATTTTACAGCTGTTGATTGATTATAAAGGGGAAAGGATAGTTTTCGAGGTTTTTTAAGAGTGTGCTAAAGCCATCTGAAGTGCTGTTTCATCGAAATATTTTTTTATTTCGAAATGGCATCTAAGAAATTTTAGCGTGTGTTTTCTCGCCTCTGACGTCACGATTTCGACATGGTCGGCAAGGAGCCAGGAGCCTTAATAACCAGATTTTTCGGAGCAGATTTTTGGTGATGTAAAAATTTCTTCAAAAATAAGAAATTTTCGATCTTACTTCGATTTTTTAAATTAAAAAGATTGGAAATCCAATCATCGCTTACGTAAAACAGAATTGCAGTTTAAATGCAATTTTATCTCCATATTTGAACAAAAATCACGCTTAACAGTTGATTAGCAGGAAGAGAAATAGACATTTTTCTTTCTGTATATTTTTTTTATAATTTCTTAATATAAAAAAATGTAATAGAATATAGCTTCATTAAAATAGAAAATTTTATATAGTTCTCTAATACTGCTCCATAAAGTGATCATGCATGTATGTGTAACTAATCAATTAGATTAATAAATTACTTGTAACATTTGCAAAAAAAAAGAAAAAAATTATAAATAATCAAAATTGCCGAGTCGTGTGTTTATATTATTCGGAATAATTAATTAATTTTTCTCGAATTTAGAATTAAAGATAAGAAGGTTTGAACGTTATATTTCATATAAATGCAATCACTCTGCCAATGTCATTCGAGTGAATTCGTTAAAGGAATTCGTCCGTTAATCAATTTCGTAATAAAAATCAATCGACGCAGAGAAAAAGAGAAAGAGAGAGAGGGGGGAGGGAAGAGAGAGAAAGAGAGAACCCGGCGCTTCACATAAAAGTACGCGCGCACTAACGGAACATTTTTATCATATCTCATATATGCATGGACGAGCGGCACATTTTCGATATAAATCTAATAAATATATACAGAAAACGCGTATATGTGTAACAAACCACAACTAAATAAAATCAAAAAACCAACAAACCTAAAGAAAGTTTATTTTCGCGCATCTGTAATACGAAAATATGGCCTCGCCGAAATTATATACCTGTTTGGTATGTCGAGTGAAGCTCGAGACGTGGAATAGAGAGAGAGAGAGAGAGAGAGAGGCAGAGAGAGAGAGAGGGGGAGAGAGAGAGAGAGAGAGAGAGAGAGAGAGAGAGAGAGAGAGAGAGAGAGAGAGAGAGAGAGAGAGAGAGAGAGAGAGAGAGAGAGAGAGAGAGAGAGAGAGAGAGAGAGAGAGAGAGAGAGAGAGAGAGAGAGAGAGAGAGAGAGAGAGAGAGGAGTTTTCGCGCGTCCCCTCAAAATTATCGAATCTATCCACTGTATTTAGAGAAAGAAATTGAAAACGTACGCTTTCTCTCTCTCTCTTTCTCAAGAAAAAGTGACTTCATATAAACAAGCATGGAGAGAGAGATAAAGGTTAAAAGAGAGAAACAGGAGAGAGAAGCTCGCTCCTCTCCGTCCCTGAAACCGGGCGGGCAGCTAACTCACCTCGTGCCACATTCCGCCGTGGGTTATATCGCCGACGACGACGACGACGACGACGAATAGGACGATCCTCCTCCACGTGAATCCCTCTTTCCCGGAGAAAGGATGAGAGACTTATCAGGAGACGACACTTTCCTGCCTTCTTCTTCCCGCGGAGCACCTGCACTTACTCGCGCACGTCGCTTTTCAAATTTTCAAACCTACACTGCACACACACACATTCACGACACTCGCGAGTGTTGCGCGCGCACACGTACGCACGTGAGAGAAGACGGATTCCCGAAGCAACAACCACCGAACGGGGGGCTGTGACGCGCGCAAACTCCGGGGGGAGCAACGGGTTTTTCGAACGGGGCGAAATGTCAACCGAAAACTTCGCTCGGCAGATGCTCTCGGTTTCTCGGAGCCGGCTCCTGTCGCGTCGCGCCGCACGATCACGCGCAGACCAAACCGCCCGAACGACCAATACGGACTAACTTCACGGCGGTCCGCGCGCCGACCTCTCTCCCCACCACCGACGCGCATGCGCACGAAACGCGCTGGCGTGAAGGTGGTGGGGAGGGAGAATAGTCAACCGCGTACCAAGAGAATCACGGGCCCCGGTCATTGCGCGGAATTATTTTTCAATAGATGGCATATCAGATAAAATTGATATTTTCACACACATAGGATCAAGTTCGATATGTACTTAAAAATCCGAGTCGAATTCAATAATCGAGTTTCATCTTTTTCTAAGATTCGAATACTCTTGAGAAATATTATATATATATATATATATATTTTATATATTTATAATATATTTATAATATATAAATTATATATATTATATATCTAATAATTATATACTTGCGAAGTAATCGAATCTAGAATATATAGTTATATTCGAATTTTATTGAGTAATAAAAAAAAATCTATATTTGCTAGATAACTTAAAATTTCTCACATTCATAAAATATTCAAACATATTTGATTTCGAAAATACTTGGAGTTATTACTTTTCAAAATACTTATTATAGAGAATTCGAATTTATTTCCAGGTTTGAGTCTATGAAAGTATTGTTTTTTTTCTAAGTACTCATAGAAAGTTCGAATAAACTACGCAAACAAATTTGAAGCTACTTGTAAGATACTTAATCTCTATACATATATCAGTATATATATGGAATTAAAAATATACTATGCTACGAGATTTTTTTTCGTCCGATAGCGTGTTGTATCAGTGAATAAGAATCAACCATAACTTTATTTTGTTAATATATATAATCGCTTGTACAGCAGAGACGTCCCATTTTTTTTTTCCTCAGTGAAGTTATAATGAATATACATAAAAGATAATATAATGCGCAATAGATAATATTTATCGTATAATCGTACATCAATCAAAAATATTAAAATTATATAACTGTTCTTCTCTCTCCTCCCAATAAAGATAATTTTTACAACATACATCATCTTTTTTTTTTCTTTTTATCTATTTTAGGACTATAACCCGACGATTAAGTGTTGTCTCTCTTTTCACACATTTTACATGATCGTGTGTTGTTTTTTTTCGATCCTTTACCGCCTCTTCATTCCTCTATAAACAATCTCTATACTGTACGTTTCTCAATGATCACGCTACAAATTTCTAAATTTGTATTACAAGACATATATAACGCTTAATTATAGTAGGTATTGTATGCTACGTTCAAATTAAATCAACGAAGAGACAAGTGCACACCAGTACGTTTTTTTTTTGTTTAAAGAAAGCTGTTATTTTCTTTACTTCTCGAGATATATATTTATATATGCACGATATCTATAAAAACTTACATGGAAAAACGTATTATTATAGAACGAATCGTCAAACCGTGCTCTTCGAGTATATAATACTCCAAGGTATTATTATGTCTTGTTTATGTACAATATATAAAATAATTAAGAAATATCCGTGCAAAAAGCATTTACGTTCATTCCAGTTGGATTCCAATATTTTGGTTCGTCGCATTTTTCTCTTTTTTTTCTTTTTGTTTATTTGGAACGTACAAATAACACGTCTTCGCTACAAGATTACAATATATTTCAGGATATCTGAAAGCAAAAAAGGAATACACTCTCGATCGATCGATAGAAGCCGAGAAAGCGAGTCCGTTTAAATAGGCGGTAATCTAATATTTTTTTTTTTTTCCATGCAGGGGTGTTTGTGTTTCTAAGAAATAGTTCATTCAAGTTTATACGCAGTTAATGAATGCAGTTGTGTGTTAATTATGATCAATATTACATAATTCTACTCGTAATATTCTGCTCGTATTAAGATACTGTCGTAAAGAAATTTGTACATGGAAAAAATGACATCAACGAAGCTGCAGCCGATTTTCTCTCTATTCCAAGATCCTCTATTCCAGAGACTTTCCTTTATCCAGCTGTCTCTTTATTTCGTCTTAAACTAAACTCTTCTTTCCAGCAAGAAACGCAATGTTGTCACACAATTGGTTATCAAATGTAACAATTTTAAGAATTCTAAAAATTCTCTAATTCAACGGCCAATTGCATTTTTATCTGCGTTTTCTTGCGAGAAAGTTCCCCAGAAATCGTGGAGTGGAAAAAACAAAGGAAATGAAAAACAATACGTATATATGATATTTTCATATTTTGCACGTATTATTTAGAATAGGTCTTGTGGTTCTAGAATAGAGGATTTCTCATCTCGATTTCAATATATAAATCTTAGAATATAAGAAATCGACTATACCTAGAGCACATCGAAGAGGACATACATAGACCAAGAACGAAGATTCAGAAAAGTGAACAACTAATTGCGTGAAATGACAATATAGTAAATGGCCATCGTACATTTTTTTTCTTTCTATCCGTCTAAAACCACAGACAATCTGAATCTAAATAAGAAAAAACTGCAAATTGAACGAGTGAGTAGCGTGTATTCCGTTTAGGATTGAGAAAAGAGGGGAAGAGGAGGAGGGAGGAAAAGGGGAGAGGGGATATAAGTTTATAATTTTTCGACAGCCAGTTACCTTATATATCTCTCACGTTTGTCGTAAGAAGTAAATAAGGACAAAATTAAAGGTAATATTGGAATAACAGTATTGCTGATTGGTGGTTAGCTCATGGATAATTGTCCATTATTGAGTAGTCTCTCAACAGCGGCGTTTATGTCTCCGAATGTGGCAATTAACGCTGAAAAAAAAGAAATATAATGTAAATTTACATTATTAAATATAAAATGTGTTATATAATGTATATTACAATATATATTATATATTAAATATAATCAATAATTAATTAAACAATTATATAATTATATAATTAATTAATTAATTATATAAAATATATGTACTATATGTTAAATTATATAAAATGTTATATTAAAACATTATTTACTATGCGATAAAAGCGTGAAGATAACTATTTTATATAAACAAATATGAAATCTGTGAAATCTAAATTATTATAATGATTAAAAACATGATTTATTTATCTTTCTATGCAGATCTTTACATTGATAAAACGAAAATCAGCAAGTATAATTTTAATATAATTTGTATGTCAATTATCTCACGTGTAATCATAAATATTTACATATATAAAGTGTATAAAGCGGAAGAAAAATTGAAAGAATGTATTGTCGGCTCTCTAACCTTGTAAATTTGCATCTCTATTAAGAAAACCCATAGCCGTAAGTTGCTCTAGCTGTGCTCTGTAACGTTCCTCGGGTGGAGGTACAGGTTGACCGTCGACTTCTATACCTTGGTTTAATGCCATTGTAGAAACCTAGCAAGCATAAATATAATACGATTTGATGACACAATTATATGTAACGTTATATAAAGAAAATAAAGCTGATAATATATCTTACACTTATTATTTTATATTCTTGCTATTAAAGACAATAAATGTTAACTTCATCGAACCAGTTAAATCACATGTATCTAAATTCTTTAATCATTCTTAAATTCAAAAAATTAATTCTTTAATTCTTTAATCAAATCACTTGTTTTAGGGAAGGATATTATCCAAGATATTCCTTATTTTTCGAGAAAAATATAAAATTATAAATTTAAAAATTAAATGTGTATGCAAGTTGATTGATGTATATAAATTTTTAATTTATGTAATCCACATAATTTATAATATATATAATATAATTATAATATAATTTATAATATATATTATAAATTATATAATATACTATATCTATATGATAAATTATATAATATATAATATTATTATATTAATATTTTATAATATATAATATAATAATATAATTTATAGTATTATATAATATAAATAATATAATGTAATATAAATTATATAATATATATAATATATAATTTATAATATATATTATAAATGATTTTATATTTATTAATATAATTTTCAAATGATATAGATTCCTTACCATACGTGCCATAAATTGGGAAAACGAGTCCTGCTGAGTGGTGTCCGATGGTTGGCTGGTTGGCTGGATCGGTACACTGGGGTTCGTACCACCTGTGTTCGGTGTTGTGGTCGCAGGAGGTACCGTGAGGCCCATGCTAAAACATACACGCGCACTCGTCAGAATCATTCGCCGATGAAATACATCGATGTTAATGAAATCAGGTGAGAACCAAGAAATTTACTTTTCCACGAGTTCGGGAGCGACGGTGCGCAGCTGCTCCATACCCTGTTGGATCTGCATGATAGCGGCTAGGGCGTCCGGGTTGGTCACGACGTTCTGTATCTGCGGATTCTGCATCTGCTGAATAAAGGCGGGCATCATGGCGCGCATCTGTTCCTGCATCTGCGGATTTCCGCGGAGAAAGGGGTTCGTCGCGATCACCCGGCTGGCCATCGCCGGGTCGGCCGCCATCGCCTCGAGCATAGACCTCGTGTACGGGGCGTTCAGCATGTTTCGCATCAGTTGCGGATTCTCCATCATCTGGGCGGTGAGGCTCTGCATCCCGGGCGAGTCCAGCAGACCCCTGCTCTGACCCTGCGGTCCCGCTGTACCACTGTCATTCTGACCCTGACCCCAGGGATTCGGCAGCGGGTCCCGATTCTCCTGGCCCTGCTGCGGATTCTGCAAGTCCTGATTGGAGGAATTACTGTTCTCCACCAGGGCGGCGAAGGGATTGCGGCCGTTTGTAGCTGCCGCGAGCATCGGCTCCTGAATGTCCCGGTACATGCGACGTAACGCGCTGTAGCCGCCAGGTATACTTTCCAGATTGGACAGAGCTCGATCGTGCGAGCGCATCAGTTCCTGCAGCATCGACGGGTTACGCGCCAATTCCATCGTTTGCCTGAAAAATAATTTTTTCGTAACATTGTGCAATATTGCGTATCGTCGAGTACATGTGCTCTAAATTCAAATTTTCAATTATTGATTCGACGATTAACTTTTTTAATATTTATTTCTTAATTCATGACTTGTACTTTTGGATGGCTTCCAGGTTCTACAAATATTCTTTCTATATAAATGTATAAGTATAAGTGTGTGTAAAGTTAGAGTTATAAATCACATCAAATAATTAATTAAATACATACATCAAATAAAACAAATAAAACCAATCATATAAATTAGTCTTGAACTTGAAAATTGACAATTGAAAATTGAAAGTTGAAAACTGACAGTTGCAAATATATAACGTTGCTGTTAATATTAAAATTAAAATTTATTAATTATTAAAAATCATAAATTTAAATTTAAATTGAAGGTTAAACGATTCAGTACCTTAAAGATACAAATAAAAAACATTAAAAATTGAGCAGTATGCAAAATCGAGAAAAATTTAAATAATTAATAAAGAAATAAAGATGTCAAAAAATGTTTTCTTTCAAATAAGTATATTTGACTCACAATCAGAGTAGAGACTTTAATTAAATATATATATATGTATATATATATATATATATATATATCAAATAAAATAAAAAAAAATCATGTACCCTTGAACTTGAAAATAGCAATTAAAAATTGAATTGAGCTGAATAATTGGCAGTTGACGTTGCAAATAATATTGCCATTAATATTAAACTTAAAATCAAATTAAAATTTATTAATTATTAAAAAATAAAATTAAAATTAAAGATTGAATGATTCAACGATTAACGTAAGATACAAATAAAAAACATTGAAAAATTTTTTTACTTTAAATAAGTGTATTTGACTCAAAATAGAGACTTTGAACGTATAGACAATGTAGGCATTTGTAAATCAAACGATTCAAAAGGTAAAAAATATAAATAAATGCGCGACTAGGCTATTGTATTCAAATGAGTTTTTAACTGGATTTTGATCTTCTGTAAATTATGCATCGCTTACCGTAAAAGTTCAGGATTGTTAAGCATATGACTGATTTCTGGATTACGTTGCATCAGCTCTTGCATTTGGGGATTAGCGGTGACCAGATTGCGCATGTTCTCTGGATCATTCATCAAACTCTGAACCAACGGATTATCCAGCACTTGACGCATCGTTTCCGGATTTGACAATAATTCTCGTTGCATGCGTTGCTGTAGATCTATGAAATTTGACGATCCCAGACCCATGGATTCCAATCCCATCAGTCCGCCTAAACTTCCCAAGCCGAATGGACTAGCACTGACATCAGCTGCAATTTAATATCGAGCAAATATATCACAAGCATTCTTTTGTGCGATATAAAATACATCCCAAGCAGCAAACTGACGTCATTAGATGTCAGAATGACGTATATTTGAAACTTAAATGTAATTAATATTAATACAGCAAGTATTCTCAAATATTTCTTCTTAAAAATAAACTTCTCTACATAAATTTACTCCAAAAATAATATTCTCTATATATTCTCTCCCTTCTAAAATCTCCCACGAGCCAAAAAGTCCTCCGCCAAAATTATTACCCTGTGGTCGCGAAGCCGGATTCGACTCCTGATTCGGCGTGGAAGCGGCACGGGGTGCCTTAATCACCAGGTGTACCGCCAGGCCGTCCTTGATGTTGTGCGTGCTGAGTGTCTCGTGGTCCTTCATGATCTTGCCGGCGAAGATGAGGCATAATTGATCGGCCTGCGCGTTGAACTTCTTCGAGACCGCCTCCTTGAACTGGCCGGATCGAGAGAGAGAGGAAAGAAAAAAAAAAAAAGAAGGAATTAAATTAGAGGCACTTATAGTATCGCGAAAACTAACCCAATCCCAATTTTGACAGCTGACGGCGCGTCAGCCACGAGGTCAGCGAGTGACAGATCGGGGAAGGAAGTATCGTCATCGCGTGTCACTTACATCCTTTATCGTCGCGTTCTCCTCGATCTCCACGCTCTGCTTCTCCTTCGGCGTTTTCACGTTGATGGTGATCTTCCTCGGACCACCCTCCTGCTGGCCTTCTGCCATCTTGGATCGGTAGATGACTCGTTACTTTCGACGCTCGCGCGATCCTCGACACGTACGTTCGCTCGCTCGCTCGCTCCCTTGTTCTCTCTCTCTCTCTCTCTTTCTCCTTCTCTCCTCCTCCCTCTTCCTCTCTCGCCGCAACTTACGAGCGGGAATTGCGCACCGCGAAATAAATATATCCCGACTACGGCGATGACACTCCTTGCGCTCGCGATCACGAACGTCCGGTACGCAGCGACGAGGAAAACTACGTTGGAAGAATTTTTTTTTTCTCACCCACGAGACTCGGAGAAGCGGCGAGAACTAGGACTGCGCGGCCGGACCGACGATCCGCAACGATATGCAACGCGTCGCTCCGCGCTCGGCCATAACGATGTAATAATAAACACGCGATGTGTCGAGTGTCGACGCGAATCGAGGGAATACGTGAGGAAATAAATATCGTCGTCCGTCGTCGCGAGACCGAATTCCGATCGCACACCTCCGAGCGACGCGAGAGCCCCGCTAGGTTATGTCACGCTACCACCACCGCAGCGCGAAAGCACCGCCGCGCATGCGCGTTCGGATAATGCGCGACGTGGTGTGTTCTCACTAGTTGTACATATACCGGGTGTCTCATTTGCAATTGCTATTTTTTTTCGAAAATCGAGGATTCTCCGTCCGAAAATACCAAGTAGAAAACTGACGTCATTAAACGTCAAAATGACGTCATTAGACCCATCATATTTTAATTAAATAACGCATTTACTATTTTTTTCGAAAATCGAGGCTTCTCCGTCCGAAAATGTCCCAAATAGAAAACTGACGTCATTAAACGTCAAAATGATGTCATTTTAAGTGGAAGCACTTTGGAAATTTTGAGATTATTTATTCTTTAAACCACTCTATAAATTAATTTCTATATATATATATAAATTATAAATAAACTAATCTTAATAAATAATCTATAATAAATCTATAAATTTTTATAATTCTATATAAATTATATAAATCAATTTTATTATTGTTATTTATTTTTAGACAAAACTATTATAATTCTTACATAAATTGATATATTCCTTGTAATATATTTGGCGTATAAAAAATTGTTAGAATTGAATATATAATATATATATATATATAGTCGAAAAATGAGTATGGTTTACGAGATATTTTATATGCTTCATTCTGTCATATTTTAACAAAAAGTATGAAATATCTCCTAAATGTACTTATTTTAATTAACTTTTGCGGTGTAAAAAAAATTTATTTAAAAAAAAATATACATATAGTTGAACATTTTCTTTAAATCATAAGTGTTTTTATTCTTACACCAATTGATTTATCTCATTATTTTTTTTCTATGCAGAAAATTTATCGAAAAGTGAGTATATATTATATATATGATGATATATATATTTCATTTTTTGTCAAAATGCGTCAGAATGAATAAGTATATAAAATATCTTGTAAATCATTCATTTCTCGACTATTCTAACAATTTTTTATGTCAAATATTACGAGGAATTAATTTATGTAAGAAAGTTATTCCGTTTAAAAAAATTAAATGATGACCTCGAAATATCAAAACTGCATTATTTAAAATAGGTCACCCTGTATATAAGAATTATATTAAAAAATAAAACAGAAAAAAATTATTTTGTTCGATCGAATAAAATTTGATCATGGAATTTTCGATAAATTTAGAATATTTATAAAATATGATTTCGAAACAATCGTATAAATATTGCGCATTTTTTTTTTAATTACGTACAAAAATCAACACAAAACATAATACGACTCGTACCATGTCAGATATGTTTACATAGAAAATATCTCTGATTATGTGCTTTCAATCGTACTTCTATTATTGTCTAATATAAAAACTATATTATTAAAAAAAATTGTTTTGATCGATTTACCAATTTGATCATAGAGAGAATTTTCGGTAAATTTAAAATAATTTTTCTTTTTGGCAAATATCTTAATTGTATAAATTTATATATTTGTTTATTTACTTACCTTGTTATTTTTATATGCAATACTATAAAACATGATTTCAAAATATATCGTGTATAAATTTTTTGTACATTTTTTTTGTTTAATAATTAACTTTTCTGTCAATGCATAATTTTTCATCTTTTTATCAATGTATGGGTATCCAACAGTATAATTTTTTTTCTAGCAGCGGCTAGGCATTAAACATTCTTTCCAGCTATATTTTAAAAAGTTGCCGAACACAAAGGTTCTTTGTATTTTGTTTCAGAGAAAAGTTTCGATACATTTTTAACATATAAAGTTACTTTGGGTACCCGTTCATTGATAAAAGAGTTAAACGAGCTATGCAAGAGCATTAAATACAAAAATACCCGTCGATAATCAAATCTGTGTATAAAACTATACTTCTATCTTTTCTTATATCTACAAAATTAACATATTTCGAGTAATTATCCAAAAACTTTTAGACAGTCTTTTAATCGCTTTTACGAACACATGAATGGAATATCGCTTTAAATCATGCTTCCTGTTCTTCAATAGCACGTTAATTCGCGTCTGCGAACAGCTACACGAGTTCTCCAGTAATCTCGGATAATAGGGGCTGATGAGAACACATTGGTGTCTAATTATTTAAAAACGTTTACTTAAAAATACAATTCCTTTAAACATAAATGGCGATATGAATGGTTAGAAAGAGAAAAAAACGTCGTTTTATTACTTAGAGTTTTCCTGCGTTTGACGGAAAAGGTGACATTTCTATCAGCACCGATTTTTACACCGGCGATTTTCACAATTCTGTCAATTTTCCGTTTTGCATGCGCGGGTTTCCAACCCTCTTGCCATCTGTGCTCTCTTGCCTTCTGATCAGCTGAGAATCGGCTGAGAATAGCAGCGGATGATCACGTGTACAAATGATTTTTTTGCTCAACCATGGCTTTTAATCGACGATTTCCACTTTGTTTGAAACGACTCTATATGCTCCAGATTAACGCCTGTAAAAACAAAGATCAACAAACAAATGTTATATTTTGCTGCAAAAATGGATTTCAAATCTCTTTAATTTAAAACGATATCTTTGTATATAGTGTAATATAGTAATGACAATTATAAATGACTGAAAATGATTTTAATTTCATTATACAGGGTGTCTCAAAAGTCCTGCAACAGTTAAATATCTCGAAAACAAAAACTTTTTGAGAAAAATATTGTGACTATAAATAACATTGTTAAGGCCATGTAAAATTTATTTTGAAATTTTTAAACGGAAATCCCTATTTTTGCAGAACCCTATATATCATACATATTATGTAAATTGAATCAATTCATGCAAGTAGTAGATTTATCAAAAACAAAGAGATAGAGAAAAAAAGAAACGAAAGGGATAGCTACCTGCACTTTTTGCTAATCCATCGGGACTAAAAGTCAGAGCTTTTCTATCATCCAGATTGCAACCAGTCAGAAGGGTCACAACTGGTGCCTCTCCGTCACCAGCAGTCAAACCCACCTTTGCCTGCTGGGTAAGATAATGACAACATTCTATTATCTGGAAAAACAGCCATGCCTCCTTGTCTTTCGGTCTCGGTCCTTTTATCAATGGGAGCGCTAAACGTTCGTGAGGTCTCTGAGGCCGCAAGAATCTCGAGCCACGTCTCAATTGTGTTTCCAGCCATCGCGTTGCCTCTCTAGCCTGAGCACTTACGCGTTTTACTTCGTCCAAAGCAGAGACAACTGTAAATACAAATAGCATAATAACAATTTCCTTCCGAGTTAAATAGAAATATCCTTCTTATATTTTTTCTTCAACAATAAATTCACTCACCAACTGTGGGAATCACTACTACGAACTTCTTTGCATATACTAAACGCTTAAGGGCTGGCGTATGTTTGGCTAAGGCTTCGTGATCGGGTACGAGATACGGCGACATCAATCGAGATCGTAGCTGGCTCTCCAGAGCTCGTACCTCGGCCTTGAGCCACAATTTACCCATGTGTCTCATCAGCTTCCCCTTCGAGTGTTCAGGCCCGAAGTTCTTCTCGTCCAGACCGATAACTTTCGGGGCGTTCGAGGAGGAACACGGATCCGTCGCCACGAATAATCGCTCAGTCCGATCGTATTGGACACCTGAATTCTCGACCGAATTAAGATGATGTCCGAACTCGATCAGCTTCAGTGTCCTTAGAAGCGTCTCCTCCCGCTTATTCATCTTATTCTTGCGCAGTATCTGCCAATCGAGAGATTTGTGAGCGTCCTCTAGCAAATTCAATCCTCTAAGCTCGATGTCCTCTGGTAGAGGCACCGTTTTCACGCACTCCTTCAGCTTCTCCATGTTCGACAGAATCGTAAAATCGTCGCTTCGACGTACGAGAGCCTCGGTGTCCACGTTGATCAAGTTCAACAGGATGGTAAGACGCTTCAGCAACGTCCTCTTGGCGCATATCCTCACGATGTCCGGATTACTTCGCAGCCAGTCGCAGCACACCTTGATAGACATCAGCATCCCCTTGTCGACCAGGATATTTAGAACGTCGTCCGGCTTTAAGCTCCGCTTCTTCAACTGCGCCGTGTAACAGACAGCTTCATTGTTCATGCCGCACGAGCGATTGTTCTCCTCCTCGAAGGTGCTGGTCGAGCTCGCGTTCGTCGTGATCGTCAGGACGCTGTTGGAATTCGTCAGGGAATCCTTGTCGCTCGTAGTCTGTGAATCCGTTTGCCGCTGATCGGTCAGCAGATGCTGCTTGCCGTTAACTAAACGATTCTCCGTTTTGTCGGCGATATCGCTGACGTGGCCATTCATCCCCTTCTTCTTCGTCACATCTTCGGTGATTTTATTCGCCGGCGATGACGACTCCTCGTCGTCGGTATTATCGTCCGATAATACGGCATTTTCTTCGTCATCCTTCTCCGTCTCGGACATATCCGAATTGATCTCGTCGCTGGACGACGCCAAGGTCGATTGCTCTAGGTCGCTCGCGTCCGAATCGGAGCTGGTTCTCCTTTTTCGTCTACGCAGTTTGCTGAGAAGATTCTTCGACTTGTCGCGAATCTTCTTGGGACCCTCGTTCGCGACTTTACTACTATCCGATAACTTTGCCCTGTTAGTCTCGTCTAAATTAAATGCATTATTGTCATTGCTTAGAACAGAATCCTCTCCCTTCGTATAATTTCTATGGTTTTCTTGCTCCAACGATCCTTGACTTTCTTTTTGCGCATTCTTCAATTTCGTAGAATAGCTGTCAGCCTTTGCAGACGCTTCTGTATCAGGCACTGCCGTGTCTATGACGATGTTTTGCAGTCTCGTTATTATAAATTCCAGTAATTGTGATAGTATTGCCAAAGTTATAGCAACGACACCCTGCACTTCGCTAGATTCTTTGCTCTTTAATCTAGAAATTGACATTAAACATATTGTCACGATCTTAAACACCATGTCGTCTGTTAAATAAAGCGTTGGTCTGTTCTTGCAATTTTGAAGATATGTCTCTATACTGTCCATATTTTCAAGGCAATTTGCGTTATTCGGCTCAATTTGTTCTATTGTTAAACAGTTCTCCATATCGGTTAAGAGATCCTGTAAAAAAGAGAAAACTATTAATTGGGAAAAAAATGTATACAAATATATCAGTAGATAGTATATATCGCTTTGAACATGTTACGCACCTGACATTCCCGATTTATCCTATCAGAATGTGGATTTTCATAATCCCATAAATGTAATAAAGAAAATAATCGCGTCACACAATGATGGACAGAATTGTTTTCATCTGCACAAAGGGAATGAGTTATTATGGTTCTCTTTAAATTTCCTTCTGCTCCCTCAAATGGCTCAGAACATAAAACACTACAAAATAATGTCATAATAGTTAATTATAATTGTTATAAAAAGAATTTATTACTAATACTAATATTTATTACTAATGCCAACCTTTTCATATAATGATAGACTGCGTCTAATCCATAATTTTTGCTGCCTGCTATAGTACCAAGCTGATTGTAAGGCATACCGATATTTGGATCAATGGCTATAGCCATTCTATAATATCTGTTAGCTATCATTGGATCCCAATTTGAATCTAATTCTAATTTGTACCTGGTCAGGTCTCCAAGGCATACCAAGCTTCGATGGATCAAACGCATGACACACTGTTTGACTTCCTTGGTATGAGTTTTAAATTGTCCCATCTTAGGTCTTGCCTAAAATTATATAATCTTATTATAATTTTAACATCGTTTAATCTATAATCCTCTTTATTGTTGTAATCATGTTTAAAAAAAAAAACTTACACTTTTCGTATGTATACTTACGTATGACGAAACACTTTCATTTTGAATAAACGCAAAGTCAACAACACCGACGAGGTCTAGATCATATTCTATTTGTAGACTCAGTATCAGATGATGATAATATCCCACACCCACTGCCAAATGAACCGACAATAATGCTTTCTCCGCATCATTCCAAATGTTACCCTATAAAATAGTATATATAATATTGTAAATTAGAAAAAAATTTCTATGTAGAATACTATATAAAATATAATGTGTGTAAAATGTCTATGTATTCTCTATATAGCATAATATTATATATTATTATATATATCATTATTGTTAGTTTTACCTTTTAATATATTAATATTACCTTTCTTAATTTTTTGGCTGCATAAACAACATCGTAAAAGGCTTTCCTCCATAATAGTTCCTCTATTTTATGCACATTTCCAATAGGGTCTTTTAATATCAATCTCTCGCAGTAATCTTTAAGTCTCACACGTAGCACTTCCCCAGATGGGACAAATATATCGCTTACTGTCAGAGCACCATTCTTCTGTTCATCCAATTTCTTGACAATCTCCGTCACGCTCCTTTCAAATAAAAATGTACATTATTCATTAAAGAATTAGTCAACATGTACAAAAATCATTATAGAAATACGTGTTCAGCTGTTTGATTTTTTTTCATATTTATCTATTATTACATAATGCAGATTGTACATAAATGCAAATATTATACAAAATAAATACTCAAAAAAAAAATATATATATAAATATTTATATATTTTAATATACAAATTTTTATTTGTAGAATATTTTAACAAATATACTCTCTAAGAATATATATTTATCGTATCTGGTAGATAGAGGGCGCAAAATGCGTAAGATTCGAGAAACGTGCGAATGATAAGAAACAAGCATGGCGAGTAAAGGAGACGGGTGGGTTAGGTTCACGAAAGTTGCTCCGAAAATTTACCTCGTCATCGTTCGCTCTCTTCCGGAGGATGAGGTAAAAAAAAAAAAAAAAAAAATATTTATATCGTAGCGAGCGTGAAATTAAATTCCAGGAGAAGGGAATATCTTATCTTCTTTCGCGAGGAAGAGAGAGAGAATACCGAGGGGATGGGTTCATTATTAATCCCTTACTTGTGCAGACGTCTCGTGACTTCGAGGCAGTCCGTTGTTCGGGCCTCCGCCGTAGGGTTACACAGTCTCCTCATTTCGCGCGACTCATGACCCGCGTCTCGGTCGACTCGTCCTTATTACTCATTTCCCCGCGGTCTCCTGACACGCGCATCTCCCTCGCACGCCAAGAAATTCGCCCGACATTCGCCCGTCGTCCCTGCTGATCCGTAAATGTGCGCTCGCTCACTTCCTCTTTTCGCTGCGAGCTGCGAAGTGAGAAATGCTAGACTAGAGACGCTGGAGTTGCGCCGGAGTAGTTTTTCCCCCACCATCGTTCAAGCGTCCAACTTCCACCAATCAGCGCGAAGCGGCTAGCGGCGCGTCGACCAATCAGCGCGAAGCAGCCCGCAGGCGCGTCCGGGGTCCCTAGGGACTCTAGGCGCGGCGACCAATCAGCGCAAAGCGGCCGCCGGCGCGTCTAGGGTCCCTAGGGACCCCGGATCCCAATCAGCGCCAAGTGTAGTTGAGCTTCAGCCAATGGGTGCATCCAGAAGCACGATCGCTCACTGAGCGCCAGTGAGCGGTTGTGCTTCTGGATGCATCCAATGAGTAAACCACTTCACTAGCTATTTACTATCTGAAACGCGAATCACAGACGATTGATGTATCCTATTTTCTATAGGATATAGGATAAGGAAGAGTAGGAAGTCGCTCTAGTATATACTTACTATAGATTGAATGATGATCGGACGTCATCCCTTCTCATGGAATAGACGAAAACAATAATGGCGTATTCTGTGAATATTTCTGTGGAGGCGCCGATTGAAAACCAAATACAGGAAATTACTTACGATGGCCAAGAAATTTATCAAGCGTATGTAATAGTTTTGATAATAATAGAAAATGTATTAAACTATATTTGATCGATGTAATTTTGAATGGGAATTAATTGTACATTATAAATACATTTTTGTGATTAACCTTAATTCGATTGAAATGTCAGAATTATATATATTTATTATATTTTATTATAATTACGCTTGCAGGCCCCTCACATTGTCGGAGAACTTGGCAAAAATTGCTCAAAAGATTGACTTCAATAAAACAAATGGTGAGGAGATAAAGAAGGAGCAATTAGAAGATGAAAAAGGCGACGAGGATGCAAAAGATTCTACTTCATTTCAGTCCTCTTTATGGCCTTGGGATAGTGTTAGGAATAAATTAAGGTTTGTCGTTATTTTTTTTGTATCTTGGATTTTTCTATATTATATAGGAAGTGATAGGTATCCGCGATTTGAGATAATTAGATACATGATGATTTGGTCAAACCTGAGAATTAAAGGACCCTACACAAAATACATGGGATTTTGGCTCTCAGTGGAATTAGCTGAATTTTTGATATGTTGTAGTTTAAGACATTCTGATCAAAAGATGTAATAGCCTTAAAGCTAAAGTCAAAAGTTCTAATTTTTCGTGTTTGACTGGCTGTAAATCAGTAATCATCTATTATTTAGCTTTGAGCTTGTTACATTTTTTGTTCAGCAAGTCATAAGTTACAACATGTGAGAAAATCAGCTGATTTTACTGGGATTCAATTTCATCTAGGATTTTTATATAAGTTCAAAAATCCCGTACTAATCATATAAAATTGAATCTTAGTAAGATCAGCTGGTTTTCTCATATGTTGTAGCTTATGATCTGCTGAACAAAAAATGTAATAAGTTCAAAGTTAAATAATAGATGGTTACTAAGATTTACAGCCAGTCAAACACGAAAAACTCTGCGCTCTGCGAGATGTTTGACTGGTTGTAATTCAGTAGCTGTCTATTATTTTAGCTTTGAGGCTATTACATCTTTTGATCAGAATGTCTTAAACTACAACATATCAAAAATTCAGCCAATTCCACTGAGAGCCAAAATCCTATGTATTTTGTGCGGGATCCTTTAACTTTTTTTTCTTTTTGTAGGAATGCCCTGACGGAAGTTTGCGTATTGGCTGATGTACTTGCAATAGCAAAAGAGAAAAATTATATGGTATTGGATCCGGTACCTCAAGAACCAGTCGAAGTAAAGCCTATGATACAAGTATATGCTAGGAAAAAGGCATTGTCAGGGGCAGCATTGGTTCTCTCCCTGGGTGCCGACAGGCTACGGAATTGTCAACCTGATCCATTATCTAGACCAAAATCCACTCCCGATTTTCATATCGAATTGTTAAGATTACGACAAAATTGGCGTTTAAAGAAAGTGTCAAACTCTATCATCGGTGATCTTAGTTATCGAACTGGTCAGTATCTATTTTTATTTATTATTTATTTAAATATATTTTTTATATCTTTTAGGAAATATGGTTTGTGAAATTTTAATATTTTTTTTTAACTTTTGCTGTATGCTAGCTGGCTCCAAGTATACACAAATGGGTATGTTTGAAGTCACCAAAGCTGAAGAAGAAGAGAAAAATAGCAATAGTCCGCCGGCATCCCCTAACGCTGGTAATAATATGTCAGGACAATCTCACACTTCTTCAAATCCCAAAATATCTGCCTTACGTGTGACTATACCTAGCGAGTTGCAAGGTGTCGCCTATATTGAGGTATTATGTCAGAAAGGTAATATGACAAAAACAAGAAAAAAATTTTGTACAGAATACTAGATAAATTATATAATATATAATTATACATATATTAATATAATATATTATATATACATGTAATATTCTTTATTTTGATTCAAATGTGACATATTGTGTACATATATAATATTAATATAATATATAATTATATATTATATATTATGTAATATAATATATAAATTATATATTGTAAATTGTAATATATAAATTATATATATAAATGTATATATAATATACATTTTACATAAAAATGAATGTGTATACTTTTTTTCAGATCAAGAAGATTTATGCAACGCAAATATAAGTTTGCTTAATAGTAGTACTAATAATTCAAACGCCGATATGCATTGGCAGCAGAAGTTGGAGGCCGCACAAAACGTTCTATTTTGCAAAGAACTATTTAGTCAATTGGCACGGGAGGCCGTGCATTTACGCGCGCCTATACCTCACATGGTTGTCGGAAATCAGATAATGGCCACAGTATGTATCTTACGATTAAAATTAGAAAATTTCCATCTTTTTCTATGTAATATTCTTTAATTTGATTCAAATGTGTGACATATTATGACATATATATATAATTTTTATTTTTATTATTTATTATTTTTATTTTTATTATTTTTTATTATTTTATTTTTATTTTATTATTTTTATTATTTTATTATTTTTATTATTATTTTATTATATATATATTTAATTAAAATGTCTTCTTTATTCTATTATACCGGTTCTCTATTGTACAGGTACTTCCCGGAATTCAATTGATAATTGGTCTATGCCACAGCACAGGCAACGATAAGAAACCTGTCGCTCCGCCGCCGCACAAAACGGATCACGATCATGTGTTAGAACATTCTTTGCATCAACTGTTGCGTGAAGTGCATTATAAGAATAGTCAACATCCGTTTCCCCATCCTGCCTCGGGTCCGTTAGGGCCTAGTAAACGCAGATACTTAGCCGGTCCTATTGCTGCCGATAAATACGAGCTTCTAGAAATGACGAAGAGTCAAACGTTATTAGAACAGATTATTCAACAGGCGCAACATTTTTTCATGCGTTTGCGCACGGAATACGTATTAGACACGATAGCGAAGGAAGTGAAGGATCCTCTTATCGTTTCACACTGGAACTCATTAAATTCACCGACACAGTCCAGCGTGAAGATAAATATTTTGACGCATGGATACGACAGCGTATGTCGGACTACGATGATTGTTCACGTCGGTGAAAAATCATTGAAGTGCGTTTGTCGCGATGGTCGAGTCATGCATATGAGTTACGAACCCCAGGAGCTGAGGGATCTCATTTTTTGTCAGGTCAGTCTTCTTTACTTATTTTATTAATATTTATTTTTATTATTTTTTTATTATTTTTATTTTATTATTTTTATTTATTATTATTTTTTTTTTATTTGTAAAATGTAAAAGTATAAAATTTAAAGTTTTGTGTGTATTCTTATATTTTATTTGTAATAAAATTAAAAAAAAATTTTTTCATTAAAATGGTACTAAATTTTTATTTATATATACAGATTTATCAACATCAGATAAATGCAGTGCAAGCTCTTGCCAAATGCATGGGCTGGCAGTTTTTGGCAAACAGTTCACATCTTGGTCTAGGTTCAGTAGAACCTCTCGGAAATGCTAGTAGTTGTATTCTGGCTTCGCCAACCAGTGACAGGTATTTTATTATATGTATTCTTCAATTTATAATAAAATTTTCACATGTATTAGTATAATTAATTATAATTATATTTACAGAATGATAGCTGTACGATGCGAACCACAAACAGGTGTGCAAGTTGCCATTGCTCATTCCCCCCGAAAGGATTTCTTTCCTGGTCAACTTGTGCGAGAGAGAAAATGGGAGAATCTGGGAGGCTCGTTTAAAGAAGTCAGATGGGACAAGATGGAAGGAAAGAATTTCCTCAATAAGATGGAATTACTAATGTCTTCTTTAATGAGCTCCTAAGTGTGTTGCAAATTACAGTGAAACTTCTATATATTTTTTTCGTGGGACTTTTAAGGATCTTTTATATTTCCCCGTGAGATTTTTCCCCTCGTCTCCACTACTCATATTAGAATGCATAATAGAATAAAGAGTTGTTACACACGCGAGTAACTTAGAATAAGAAAAAGAGGACTATATAAACTAAAATGCATTTTTTTATATGTTTCTCGTATAAAAATAATGATCCGAAAGGGTAAATAGTAAAATAAACTGAGCATTGCTATTATACTATAAAATTTTGGTGATAAAGCCCAGCTAAAAAATAAGACAAAATAGAAACTTTTTTTTAAATTCATTTTTCAAGACAATATTTTATTGTGTAAAAAAAAGGTCAAGTATATTTTTCTCTTCAGTCAAAATAAAAAGAAAAATTCCGTCTCTGTATTTTATAATACTATAGATTTTTGTGTATCTCTCTATCTTGGAGCAGTGTTGCAAATTGGGAGGGACAAATTTCGCGCATGCGTAATTCAGTCACGTGTATATTTCGCTATTGATAAAGGGTGTCATTAAAATCCTTCACAAAAAATATATATAATAATTAAAAGTTTCTATCAAGGAAACAATATATTTTATAGGTTATAGTAATTTTCAAATTTTTATTTTATATTTGTATATTTATATATAATAAATTAATTTATTGCAGAAATTTATAAAGGAAATTGCAGTAAAATTTTATGTAAATATACTTTATTATAATCATGTTAATATAATATATTAATATATATATTAATATATTAATATATTTATTAATATATTAATATATTTATTAATATATATATTAATATATATTAATAAATATATTAATGTATTAATAATATATTAATGTACTATATTAATATAAATCGTAAAAAAATATTTGCTAATTTATATTTTAGGTTTCCCAACAAACAGCTCTGTGTAACATTTTGACACGATTCTCTGATTGGTTTACATGATGTAACACGCTTGCGTACGAAAATTCGGACAGATTTTGTCCTTCCAATTCCAACACACTGCCTTGAAGAAGAATCAGCCATAGAAGATGAAGAGACACAATCTATGTATGTATTATATGAATGATATATATTTATTGTATAATTGTATAATTATTTATAATTGTTGTAATAAATACAAAAAACATATATATATATATATTTTTTTTTTTTTAAAGAAACAGGACTAAAACTGAAGAGGAAGAAACTCCAACAGTAAAGAAGAAAGAGAAGACATTTTCCAGCCTCCAAGTTGAAGCGAAGCTTGGTCTATCGACTTGAAATTTAATTAATCTCCATTCAGTTGGACCATTTCTATTTTGTTATATATTAATCGCGGTAAAAATGGGCTCCGACAACACGCACAGGCGATGGAGCAATTTGCGTAAAGTGTTGGAGAGATGCGGACCATTTTGCCGACCGGATTTCGAGCCGTCTTCGGAAAACTTGCAGATGCTCCTGGAGCGATGCAAAGTGCTGGTCGTCGGCGCCGGTGGCTTAGGATGCGAGCTGCTGAAAAATTTGGCCCTCATGGGATTCAGGCATATCCACGTGATCGATATGGACACGATCGAGTTGTCTAACCTCAACCGGTGAGCGAGGTTATGTTCCAAGAGAAATTCCTCTCGTAAAAATACAATGTTTCTATCGTACATGAGCTTTTCCGAATTTTTTCCTTTTCTTATTCTACAAGAGAAAAATTGCTGGCTTAACGTATACAGAAAATTATTTATTTAAAAAATATTTTATTTTATTGTATTTTATAAATATCTTTATATATTTATATAAATTATTTTATTTTATACATTTTATATTATTTTATAAAATATTTTATTAAAAATTTTATAATTATTTTATTATAAATATTTTATTTAAAAATTTAGTTAAAAATTGATTAAATAAAATAATGAATATTTTACTTAATATAAAAATATAAAATATTTAATATAATATATATATATAGATATATATATATATTTAAAATATTTTATTTTATTTTATAAAGTTGATAAAATGATTTATATATTGCAGACAATTCTTATTTCGTCACAAAGATATTGGATCTTACAAAGCGGAGATAGCCGCAAAATTCATCAACGCTAGAGTGCCTGGTTGTAATGTAATTGCACACAATTGCGAGATACAGGTTAAAGATCCAGCGTTTTACCAACAGTTTCACATGATAATCTGTGGATTAGATTCAATTCTCGCAAGAAGATGGCTCAATGGTATGCTAATGTCTTTACTTGTCTATGAAGATGGTGCATTGGATCAGAGTAGTATTATACCATTGATAGACGGTGGAACTGAAGGTTTTAAAGGAAACGCCCGAGTTATATTACCGGGTATGAATCCATGTATCGAGTGTACCTTGGATCTCTATCCTCCGCAGGTGAATATAATTTCCCATATTTTAATGGATTAATATTATCAACAGACAGCATTTATTGGTATTTTATATATAATAAATATATATTAAATAATTAAATAAATAAATATATATATATATTATAAATAATTAAATATATATATAATAATTATATATTTATATATAATATAATATTATTTATATATTTTATATATTAGAAATTATTTTTGTTTGTGCTTTTATAGGTGACGTATCCTCTATGTACGATAGCCAACACTCCACGTTTACCAGAGCACTGTGTAGAATACGTGAAGGTAATTCAATGGCCAAAGGAGAATCCATTTGAATGCGCGATTGATGGAGACGATCCCCAGCATATAAACTGGATTTACGAAAAGTCGAACGAAAGAGCGACGCAATTCGGCATTCAGGGCTTAACGTACAGACTTGTGCAAGGTATCATCAAGAATATTATACCGGCTGTGGCTTCAACGAATGCAGTCATCGCTGCGATCTGCGCGACAGAAGCATTTAAGCTTGCAACCAGTTGTAGCGCATCTTTAAATAATTACATGGTAATTATTTTTATTTTATTATTATTTTAATTACGAATCAAGTCAACGTCAACATAATTTGTTGTAGACGAATACTAATTTGATAACAATATTATTTTTTTACACATTTTTATGTCTCTACAATGCAAATATCGATAATAATTTCGATAAGCAGTAAAAAAAAATTATAAACATTTTTTAAGGTGCTCAACAATTTGGATGGAGTTTATACGTACACTTACGAAGCAGAAAAGAAGCAAAATTGCCTGGCGTGTAGTCAAGTACCGCGAGAGATCGAGATCAAGGATTCAAAATACAAACTGCAAGACTTGATAGACCTTCTTTGTGAACGGCCGGATTTGCAAATGAAAAGTCCCGGTCTTACAGCGATTATAAACGGTAAAAGTAAAACTCTGTACATACAAACAGTGTCGAGTATCGAGCAAAAGACACGCGAGAATCTGTCGAAGACTCTGATTGAGTTGGGTTTAAAAAACGATACTGAAATAAACATCGCCGATGTTACAACTCCCAATACAGTTACTCTGAAATTGAGATTTTCACACAGTGATAGCATAAGTCGACAATAACTATTAGCCGAAAATTTTACTTTCATATAAAATTCGCACTTCTCTTTACAAATATTTATATTATTTGAATTTTTATATATATATAAAATTCAAATAATATAATATATCCGCTCTTTATATCTTTACTTTATACTTTTTAATTCGCTTTATGTAAAATATATATAGATATATACAGGATGTCCCGAAATTCGCGAACCAAAATACCATAACAAGAAAATTCTCGAAAAAAAATTAAAAGTGTATTTGCCACTTTTCATTTTAAACAGTTTTTGAGGTAAAAATGGTAACTGTCCATTTAATCGTAATCTGTAATTGGCCAGTTTAAAACCTTTTTGCCTCAAAAACATACTATTTGGAATGAAAAATAGCTAATGCTTTTTTAATTTATTTCTTCGAGAAATTTCTTGTTACGGTAATTTTAATTGCGAATTTCAGGACGCCATGTGTATGTATTTTATATATATATTAGTGGACTAAAAAAATATAAAGATATAGAAAAATACAACAATAAAGTCATTGCTTAATGCCATTGCATGTAAAGAAAGTTTTAGTCGTAATCGTATAAACCGACCAATCACAGTCAAATGTTCTTGCTACATTGTAAGAAAATGCTTGATTGTGATTAGTTCGTTTGTTTACGATTACGACTTTTTCACGTGTAATAGCCTTTATACGCGATTACTACATTATTCCATATAATGTTTAGATAAGAAATATCATCTTGTTACATAAGATTAAAATCGTTAATAAAAAAAAAACTTTAATTGTGTGTAATTTATTACACATCAACATTTGTTAATAGCTATTAACGATTTTTTGTAGTTCTTGAATAATATTGTAATAAAGTATATATGATAATATAATATGATAATATAACAGTCTATAAATTATAGAAATATATATTTGAACAATAAAGACATGATTGTAAATATTATTTTATATTGTTATGATTACATCCTCATATTTTGATTGAAGATTACATAAGAAATATCATTTTGTCACATAAGATATTATATCAAAAGTGTTGATATAAGTTTCAATTTTGTGTATAATTTATTGTACAGCAACATTATTTGTTAATAGGAGTGATTTGTCATAGATCTTAAATAATAAATGTGATGAAAAAAAGAGAGAGTAATAGTAGTAAATCTATAAATAAATGTAGAAATATATTTAGTACTTGAATAATAAAGACATGATTGTAAATATTATTCTATATTTCTATAATTACATTCTCATTTTAAGGCTCCTGGGTGCTCATCGCGGCCATATTGGATTGTGACGTCAGAGGCGAGAAAGCACACGCTGAAAATTCTTAGATACCATTTTTTAATGAAAAGATATTTCGATTAAACAGCACTTCAGATGGCTTTAGCACACTCTTAAAAACCCCCGAAAACTATCATTTTCCCTTTATAATCAATCAACATCTGTAAAATGATCGAGATATCAGACTTTGACACGCGGAATGACTGCGCATGTGCAAAGACCAGACGGACTGGGCTTCATAATATTACATTTTACAGCTGTTGATTAATTATAAAGAGGAAAGGATAGTTTTCGGGGTTTTTTAAGAGTGTGCTAAAGCCATCTGAAGTGCTGTTTCATCGAAATATTTTTTTATTTCGAAATGGCATCTAAGAAATTTTAGCGTGTTTTCTCGCCTCTGACGTCACGATTTCGACATGATCAGAAAGGAGCCAGGAGCCTTAATAAGAGATCATATATATCATAGCAAAATTAACAAATAATGATAAACATAAAATTCATCTTGTGTAACTATAAGTCTTTAAATTGAGATGATGTGTTCTTTTCCTTTTAGCTTTTTACAAATATATAGTACTGTGCGTATTACATATGTGACTACATTCACAGAGAGAGAGAAATGAAATAATAATAATGAAATATATGCATGTGTCAAAATTTATACTCGTTAACTTATTATCAAGCAGTTTTATAACAATTTTTTTTTATTTTATATCATTACATTAAATTTTATATTGCAATATAAATTCTGTGCACAGCCTTCATTTGCATAATATTTTATTTACTTCATTTGAAATAAAAATGGATTAATTTTTTATGTAATTTAAAAATATAAAAAAATTATTATAAAGCGCCTCCAAGTACAAATATGCCAAAATTTTGTTTTGTAAATGCGATTGTAATTACAGAAAGATATTTAGGCAAATGATGGATAGTGCACAGTGATATTTTGTTATACAAGCACACTCTATAACATTCGACATATGCACAACTTGAGTAGAAAAAATATCTATAACAGATACATTATCTATCCCTTCTTATATAAAACTATTATTATACAATATTAATTTGCATTATTTACGGCTTGGTGAGTTGGCAAGTCAATATTTACTCTCCATATTTTCTTGTAATGATCTATTTTTTTTATCTCGCTCAAATAAAGAGTCTCCTTCAATATATATTTCCAGCTTCTACCAATCTAACCGATTTAACCAACTTCTAACAATCTGTACTGCACACACAATCTATAAATATGCGCAGAATAGAAATAATTTATATAATTGTTTTTTTTTTTTTTAATTGGTAGGGGGTATTTTCACAACGAAACACTTGGTGAATCATTCGCATTTCATTGTTTATGCAATGTCCCAGAATGGACACTCTTTCAATTGTACAATTTGTAGTTAAACGTTATTATAGTATAGTTCTCATAGCTGGACACAGAATACAAAATTGGCTAATCTAGAAAAAACTAGTACTAAAGTGAATCGTATTTTTTGTGCAAATATTCAGATGTTATGATATATGCTCGCTTATCCATGAAATTAAATTGATATTATTTAAAATTATAAAACATATGTGTATATACATATGTATGTGTGTACATTTTATTACAAGATGTTAATTAAATTTCATTTAAATATCTTCTCTGTTAAATAATATAAAAAGGTTCGGGACCTTTCAGCTTATTTTTCATCAAAGATTTCATTACTGATTACTTAATCAGCAAGAATTAATTGACATCCTGTGTATAAAATAAAATAATACATTCTATACAATTTTATAATTTTAATTATTTACGAAAGCGAAAATGGCTCTTAATATATTTTGAATTTATACGATTCACTTCTTTTAGCCAATCCAAATGTTCCACAGAAAACTGTCACACAAAATCGTTATATATAAAACGTTAGTTCAAAGTTTGTAATGCATTACAATTTGCAAGTAATCGTCATACGAGTAATTAACAATCTATAAATAGTAATAATACCATGGTCCACATTAAAAGATATTCCGATACAACTTAAACGTTGAGAAGTTTTGACATAATATATGATATAAAATTTGATTTTCGGCAGAGTGGCGAGAAGGTAAAAAGGAAAGAAGGTATATAGGTGGATACGTATCAAATGGCAAAACTTGATTGGATTGACACTTCCATTTGGATAAATGAGATACATAAGTAGGAAGGAAAGAGGACAAATAGGTAAATAAGTCGATGGATATAGATATCAGACGGTTGCTGATAGCAAGAACATAACAATGCAAAGCATTGTTGCGACTTGCAATTTATCAATGCAATATCTAAATGAAGATATATGATTATATTAATTGAGTGATTTGTGTTTAAAAGTGTCCAGCCTTAGTTTTTTTTTTTTTTTTTTTTTTTACTTAAATCACTAAATAAAAAATATTGAAGTAGTGCATGATGTCAATAAGTCATGGTATGTATTAGAATGACAGTGTTAGGCCTTAGCATCGACTTCCATGGCAACGTCCACAGCTTTTTCCGCCTTCTTTTTCTTCTTTTTCGCCGACTTCGGATTTGCCGAAGAGTACAAAAGATTCTGAAATTTTTAATTATGATTAATATAACCATATAATAATTAGAAAGTTGTGTTATGTAATTTTCCTCATTATAATGTTTTACCTTCAACTCAGGATCGTCCACGACACAGTCAGACTGATAAATATCGAGATCAAAAGGAATTCCTGTAATTTTATGGGGTCCATTAGGCATCAAGAGTACTGTAAATTTGAATTGTGCAGCATATTCGTTTGGTTTTTCGTATAACACCTGCATTAAGGAAAAGTGATATTAGAACCTTACTGAGTAAATTTCGGTCCATAAGATTTCTTTTTTATATATGTCACAGAATAAACTTTTACAATATAAAATTTTATAATGAATGTGTTTTAATTTTATATATAGTATATTCTTAAATATATTTTTTCTCTCTTCAAAAAATACTATTAGCATGATAGTTAAAAGAAAAAGAAAAATATGTTCAAAAAGTAAAAATAACTGTAATCTTTCTATTAAATGCAGACATAATATATTTGTTTCGCGATTTTATCGTATAAACTCTCGATGGAGATTGATAGATTAGTACATATAAATGTCCTTACTTGGAATGGCTCGATCAACCTATGATTTACACATTCTACAACAGCCATTTTCGCTTTCTTCTCGTCTTCGAAGGTGCGTAAATTGAATGGCATGAGTCCATGCTTGTGGGAGACTTCTGAGTAGAACATGCGAGACGCCTTCAATTTAAGTTGATATGTCTCCTCTGTTTTTTTATATATTGTGACTCGAGTGTCCTGTTCCCTTCCTATTCCTTCACCTGTGCTAACCAGTACGTCCATTGCATACACCTGAAATTAAATATATATATAAATGATCTTTAGCTCGTTTTCCGAGAACAAATATAAATAATGATAATAAAGCCAATACGTGAGCCATTGGACACTGGTGGAACAAAATATTCATATTATATTTTTTATAATACTTAAAATCTTTTGCAGTCCCGAGGGATAAATATTATAAAATATTTTATATTATAAATATTATAAAATATTTTATATTATAAATATCATAAATATTATAAAATATTATAAATATAATATATATACTGTACTCTTTAGCATGTACACCAATATTTACTCCAATACATCAAGCTTGTATTGACCTTATCATATTCTATTTTATTATTTTATAAATAATTAATTTCCAATTTACTTATGTATCGATTTGAATTGAATTTCAAGTGCATATTTTCACCTCATGAGTTTCAAGTGTGTACTTTTCATGTTCTTTCTTTTGTGCATCATTCGGATTCTGAATTATCGTTTTCTCTCCATCAATCTTAAATTGTTTTAACTGATGACTTAACATGCCCTCAATCGGCTTACATTTATAAGCGTCACATATTTTTTCCACTGTGCCTGTTATTGTGTATGTCTGAAATATATAATAGCGTATCAAAATTTGTTTATAATTTATAGATTTTAATTTTAAAATAGATGAAAGAGTATTCTCAATCCTACCTCTGTACCTGGCTTCAACAGCCTTAATGCAGCTTGAGAAGCAAAATGTGCAGCTAAAACTACATCTGCTTTTCTGCCTGTCACTTTCTTCTCCAGTGAAGAACTTATAACAATGGTGTGTGCCACTACAGCTATGAAACCATCGATGTGTGCTCCTAGATCACTACAATCATATAATTTTATCAATTGTACTTGTTAAAAAAAATGTCAGAATTATTTAAATATATTTGACATGTTAAATATTTTCAGTAATGTATTGTTTGTATTTTAAATTAAATTAAATTAAATTTAAAATACAATAAATTAATACAATTTAAAATACTATTTAAATTAATTAAATTTAAATAATTTAAATTAAATTAAATTAAATTTTATAAAAATTTATAAAGCAAGTTTTTTTTTAGAAATAAACTTACACTTTAACCATATCTTCATCTTTAAGAATAAGATCAGGTTCACTAGCAATGGGCGAGAAGTGACAAATGCAATTATTGACTGATATGCATGTTGGAAAAGCGATTCCCTTTTTAAGTTCTTTCTCCTTTTTAAAAACTTTGCTAGTTTCTTCTAAAAGTAGTTTGTCACCAAACTCACATATTTCTCTCACGGATGCTCCAGTGACACATTTGTCTAAAACTTGCTTTAATATCCCTGCAAAATATATATATATATATATATACAATATATTAATTTAATTATGAAAAAAATGTTAAAATAGCTGATATGAACGAAAGTTTTTTTGCAGAAGCTATATTTTTCGCAAATATTTTAATTAGATATGATATAATCAAATAATTATTTATCATTCAGTGAATATATTACAAAATTGATACAGAGACTGTGTTTCAAAATTCGAATTATCAGGAACTGGAAATCTATAATATATATAACGTGAATTATAGATTTCCAGTTCGACAGGGAATTTCAAAGCACAGCCGTAGAATAGAGAAGTTTAGCAATAATTTAAGTAATATATACATAAAATGTCACAATTTTATATAAACTCCTAAAGTAATGAAGACATACCGTACATTATTATCTTGAAAAATTGTATAAGCTCGCAAGCGAAGAAGATAAATGTATTTATATACAGATTATTCAGCGTGAGATAAATTAAATGTAAATAATCTATAATTCACGTTACATTATATACTTATACACAGCATATATTATATTTATCTACATACTTGGTGTGAGATAATTAAAAAAGGAGTATGTAGACACAGCATGTGTAGAGATACTGTATGTATAATAGACATATAAGCAAATAGATGGAATTTGTTCAGCGAGCGTGCATTTTTCTTTTTTCTTTTTTTTCATCGAGGAAACGCTCTCGGATCATATTGCGGAAATGCCAGGGAGCGATTGGACTCATTAAAGACTATAGCACATGGCTGCGAAATAGCCCGGCATTGGCGCGCCGAATTCCATATGGCGGATAGTGAGAAAAAAATGCGCGCCCGAGCCGAGTCCCCGATTACGGGGATTTTGCACGGATACGAGGAAGCGTTCCCTTACGGTTTACGATCTCGCCGGCCATTTTATACTTGGTGACAACCAAGTCCTCGGCGATGGTCTTCTCGGTCTCTTCCTTGTCCGCCATGTCTTCGGCACACTATATCGCAATCACGTGACTCCAACAGCTCCTCCTATGATTCCCTCACGGCTTCAGTCGCGAACCATAGACGATATGAGATATGTAGTTGGGATTCTCTTCGACTTTGGCGCTAGGGAATAATCTGGGGAATAATTCTAGGGAATAATCAGTGAAAATCCTCTTGACCAATCGGAGCGAAGCAGCTTGCCGGTTCATTGGTCGAAAATATTAATATTAAATATTAATGGCCTAATTTACATCGAGCACTTGATACGCGTATCAAGTAGTGAATTTCAGCTGATCAGCCAATGAATAAACGAATTTAATAGTTATTTACTATTTGATACACGTATCAAACAATCGGTGTAAACTAGGCCATTTACGGTCTTGAAATAAGAACGGACTATGAATACCGGCCTTAGGGTGCATTTTCACTTGACGCTGTGACGCTGGATTTCAGCGTCAAGCATCAATAAAAACAAATTGACGTTAGCGTCTGTTGACGCTGGCGTGAAAACAGCCTAGCGTCCAAGTTACAACTATGACAAGCGTCTCGTTCTTCGTTCTCTGAAAGCTGAACAAATCAAGCTTTTTCTTCTTGACGCTAGCGTCACAAATCAGATCACGTGATCAATTAGACGCTAGCGACAAATTGATAGTGAAATCGCACCCTTATATTAAAATTAAATCAAACAATAACTGGTTAACTTCACTTCGCTCACCGGTATATACAAAGTGCAACTAACGCATTTGATATACAACTGACAATGAGATTAAATTAAATTAACGCTTAAACTGACGCTACAAATATTTGATCGATATATCAGGATGGAGAAATCCTTATCTCTCGCTCTGATCAATCAAATGATTCAAATGATAGAAATGATTGAAAAATTCACGTGCCATAACAGTAGGAAGGAGGAATAAAAACACGGCCCACAGACGTAATAAAATACGTAGATGGAACATTAGCCATCGATATGCGCGCGCGTTCGACTTTAACCTTCAAGTGGCGCTGCGTCACGTGGTCGCGCGGCGGTCGGAATTCGGCGGCGCGGAGTGGGGGTGAGTGGTGGGGGGATGCGCGCGCGGCGCACGGCGCACCCCCCACCACTCACCCCCACTCCGCGCCGCCGAATTCCGACCGCCGCGCGACCACGTGACGCAGCGCCACTTGAAGGTTAAAGTCGAACGCGCGCGCATATCGACACGCGCTCTCTCCCTCTCGCCGTAAGCTAATCGACGAATCACAGGGTGCGTTTCGTTTCACGCATGAACTGCATAAAAGAAATGTTTAAAATGTACAAAATGTTTATTCAAATATATAGTTATGAATTATTAATACGCATTATATAATTTAAAGTAATGTTTATAATTCGTTGCAAATTCAATTTATGTATTCTTTCTTTTCTTAATTATGACTGGGTTCATTATATTCGGTGTGTTTTGTTCGGTTATCTGTTTTTTCTCGAAGAGACATATTTTCTGAATATTCAAAGGGATTCAAAAGATTAAGGAAATCTCAAAAACGATTGGAGTTATATTCAAAAGATTGAAGTGATTCAGCGCAATTGGAGTTATTTTCAAAAGATTGGAGTGATTCAGCGCTGAATTTCAATATCTCAAACATACAGAGTTCAAAAGATACATTCTCTCACAGTCGACATTCAGATTAAAGAATCATATCAAAATTCTTCAATAATCAAGTATTTATACATTCAATACTTCTTTATAATAAGAGTTTTCTGGTAGAATTATTTCGTTCTCAGAAATTTTTTTCAACTTGATTTCTAGATCCTAAAATATTACCTAGAGATTCTCTGCCAATATGAAAATCAAAAACAGACTTCAAAAATTAAATAAAATATGCTTAAAATATAGAAATGTAAATATTAAAATTGTAAATATTAAAATGTGATAAAAAATGTTAAAAAAATAATAAAACACCATTTTGGATTAAAAATAATTTTATATATAGTTATGGATAGTAAATTAAAATCTTCTAATGTTGTTTTTTGGACTAGTTTTCTAGTAGCCGAGAAACTGATGGTTTTTTACAAATGCGTAATGGTCTTCCTTTTATATTGACTTGAATATTTGTTTAAATATTTGCATTACAAGATAAAACTCATCTCATAAAGTCCTTTATAGAGTTGGCTTAAAAGTCTCTCCAAAACCTTCTATTTCAATAATAATAAAAAATTATGTATAACATATAATGTGTATCATAATATCTGTTAAAATTAATGTAATTGTTAACATTTTAAAAATTTAATAAAGTTTATGAAACACATTCGTACTTGTATATGTATATATACATCTGTCTAATAAGAGCGTGACCAACATAACTTTTAAACTATTTATTATAAAAAAAAAAAAAAAATGAAAAAAATTACATATATACAACAATACTGTAATATAACGCTTTTGCAGAAAATCTAATAAATCCAATTAATAAGTTCAATCAGCTGCTGTAAATTATTTCTTTGAGACTTTCCACTAATTTTACAGCATATTCTCAAGGTAAAAAGATCGTTACATCGAATTTGTCGAGATAATTGTTTCACGTGTACACTTTTTTCCACGCAGTTTCATCTTCATTAATCATCAATGATTTGTTGTTGCTTCATCATAGGAGAACTCTTCTTTATTTCAAAAGTTTTCAATGTGTTTTCAAAGAGAAGTTTGCTTGGTCACGATCTTATTAGACAGATTGTAAGTACCCGTAATAAATTTATCTGTAACTAGACAATGATACAAAGTAATTATTTTAATTATAATTATTACATATTGTATTATATAAAACTATCTTGCATTTTACAAGAGGTAACAATAATATACATAACTGATATTGTATAAAAATTGTTTTTATTTTGTTGTCATATGAAATGTAATGTGAATAAACTGAATAAAATATTACAAAATGTGTCATTAAGTCAAGATTAAATGAATTAAATCTCAAGATATATAGGTCACATTAATTTTTTTAAGTGTAATTATCGGTGGCTTTTTTCGTTTTTTTTTTTATATATACATAGAATAATAGACAATTCCTTCGACTTTATAATTTTTTCGTTTAATCTAGTCAAGGAATTCATTTTTAAGATGCAAATTGATGCACAAATAAACATCTCAGTTAATAATTTATAATAATGATTTATGATAATTTATAGATGTATACACATGATGCATGTAATTATATATATATACTTAAAATTTTTTTTCTTATTAAATGCACAAGGAAAAAATGTACATTTCATGTCATGCTTCAGATTAAAATGCTATTCCATTTTTGTCTATAGTGGTTTGCTGGATTAAGGGATTGATTAATATCTTAAACTAAAATATTCAGTATTGAAGCCTTTTAGAGAAATAAACAGTCAAATTTTGAAATGTTCTTAAAAAATGTTATGTAATTATAAATATATTCTCTTTCTCTCATCATAGAATTCAACAGAATATGTTTTAGCCACACTACAATATTTATCATTCACTTAATATTTACAATACTTCATACGTATATTTCATATATTATAGCTTAATAATTTGGAAAAGATCCATTTATGTTTATTTTTTTAATGCATTCTTACATATTATATAATGAAGCAAAGAATAATTTTTTTCTTACAAGACCAGCGCATAAATGGAGAGAATGCTTTTTTTATTATAATGCTATCAAAGATGGAATTCTTAACCAATCACATAATTAAGTAACTTTTATAAAACTCTCAATTTCTTCGGAAATAGAAAATTGAAGGTTGCATCCACCCACCTGCAATTTTGAACGCGAGTGCAGTCGTTATCACTAATACTATGTATGCTGACAAAAGACTGGCTGCGTATGCCTGATAACGATTGAGCAAGGTCATACACGAGACAAACAGATGCGTTCCGACTACCCAGATAATGTGTCCCCAATTTCTTTTGTCCAGCGCGGAGAAAAAGATGACGCCCCAGAATGTATGTAATAAAATGAAGCACAACGTGGTAGCAGCTGATATGATGAAGAAGTATTCAGTGCCTTGCCAGAGTCCCATAGTGCCAGGCCCGACTGCGTCAGCCAGGACGTTAACTAAAGCGAAGGCACCGCTCATGAAGCCGAAGCCTAAACCGCACACATAAGCAAATATGTGTCTGCTGTCCGCCACATGTGTCGTTGTGACTTTCTCCAAGCCTCTCTCGGCCTTACGCAGCACCCAGTAAAGCAAGTATCTTTAAAAATATAAGACAAATGATAAATTCTATATATGTATACGAGGATATGTATAAAATAAGTGATACACATAACTGAATTAAAATTCAGACGCTAGAGAGTAAAAATCACCTGAAGCTCTCCTGGAACAATACGGAGAACACCAGTCCAAACGCAAGGTTCTCCTGTAGAGGAACAACAGCGTACCAGAGTATGGATGACAGGAGCAACGAAATGAGCCAGAAAAAGGCGCTGGCGATCAGTATGATTATCCTGATGGGTTCAGCAGCGATGGTAAATGTAAACATAGCTAGTGGTGGACCGAAGGCCAAAAAGGCGCAACCAAAAAAATCCATAACAGTCATTTTTTTTTGTTTTTATGATCGGCGACGCCGGGTTGCGAATACTCTTGCTCCGTCGATCTCTTTCCCTTTCTTTCACGTTAATTTCTCGTCAAATGTCAGCATCGGTGGACGCTTACGATTCTAAGAAGCCTTTGTATATAGGCTAGGATATTCCCTTTTATCGGCATTTATCCTCCTGATAAGAGATACACGCAGTCTTAACAAATAATTATATTCGTTTGTTTTATTAAAAAATATATGCATATTAAAGAAAATCACTCACTAATTAACGAATTCAATTTGTATTGTATCCATATATCGAATATGTTCAAAAATAGCTTCTGTTCTGGCTGCTGCAGTAGTTTGTGAATTGGAGAGACAAGTTTCGCGCATGCGCAGAAGCTCGAGCGCTAGCAGACGCTATCGCGTCTCTGTGACGTCACATATAGGTTGCGTTCGGAAACGTCACCGAGTGCATTCCCTCTCTTTCTATATCATTTCTCTCTCAGTGAGCACTCGGTGACGTTTCCGAACGCAACCCTGCAGTGTTGTGCTTAGATGATTTTAAAATTAGCTAGATAAAGATGAGATAAAAATATGTAAATTCATCTTAGATAAGATGAAGATGATTTTGTTTCAAATATATCTAGATAAAAGATAAAATTATATGACGATTCATCTAGATAACTTCCAGATAATATTATTTTTAAAATCGCTTATGTAAACAGTTTAAAAAATGTAAATAAATAAAAATGTAATGTAAAATAAAAAAAATGGAAATTATAAGAGATATAAAAATATATTCATAGTTTTTTATTTATAAGCTTTTATCGTTTACTGCTCAAGTTCTACTACTTCAAATATTTTCATGTGCTATGAAACTCTAAATCAAATTATCTGAATATTATTTTAGATCATTTAGTAAAGATAACACTTTTTTTAATCTAAGATGCAGATATAGATAATACATTTTTTAATTATCTATATAAAGATAAGATAACGCCAAAATTTCATCTAGATGATCATCTATATAATTTTATTTAGATAACAGCAAACACTGCACATATGTGTGTATATTTCGTTGCGAAATGCTTAATTAATTATTTATTAATTATTAATAGTAATATATATATATTTTTTTTTTTATTAATAATATTAATTATTACTTATTTATTAATTACTGTATCGATATTTCTGTTCCATTCTTTGGAGGAATGGCTACGATTGGTCGGTGTAGGAAAATTTTAGGGACTTAAAAAATTCCCTATTCGATAGCCAATCGTGTCCATTCATGTTTTCTAGCAGTCGATGCTTCGTCTATGTATTTTTATATGTCTGCCTGTAACAAAGAGTAAAGAAATACAGGAGGGAATGTATCGGTGGTGGGGGCTAGGCAAATCGCTGACGGAAGTACGTCATGGCCGCCATCTTGAGTGTCCACTTTTTTGACGTTTATAGCGTCGTCTGCAGCTATAGTTGTCGAAGCCTGCAGACACGTGTGCGTCAAATATTATTTTATGTACAATCATTGTAAAAGAAATAGTGAAATAGAGCATCACGGTGCATTGTCAGGCCTGTGGCATAACAACAACAGTGCGAAATTATGGGATAACATTTCACCGGTTAGTAATTGTTATCAGTAATATAATAACAAGAATTTTATACCTACTGTTCTAATTTTCTAAATAAATAGTAATAAACAATTTTTCTATCTATAAACGCTTTTCAATCTATTAAACGCTATTAAAACCTATTTATATTCTGGCTATGGTTGTCTTTTATTTTCTTGATTCTCATGCACGAGATAACTCGCTGATAAAAATTACGAATAAAGTATAATTTCCAAAGCAAATTATTTCGGAAGTCATACTTTACATAACAAATTGTTTTCTAATTACCGTAATTTTGAGGTTCTTCCAGTATCTCCGAAAAGCCATTCAATATTGGCGCCCATAAGCAGCCATTTTGAGTGTCCACTTTTATGCTGGGATATATACTCACTTCCGTCCGCTTAGCTCGAGCCATATGCTCCCTCCTGTTTCTCTTTAAGCGGGGAGCACACAAACTTGCATAGGCGCATAAGCGTATGCATAAGAAATTTGATTGGTCCATAAACGTATGCATAAGAAAATAAACCAATCAAATTTCTTACGTATACGCTTAAAGGCTCATTCAGACAGGACGCGTCAAGCGTCAAGCAGCGAGCAGCAACCAATAAGCGAGGCAATATTTTTTACGCCATTGCTAATATTACCTCGCTTATTGGTTGTTGAATGGTTGCTGCTCGCTGCTTGACGCTTGACGCGTCCTGTCTGAATGAGCCTTAAGGCTCATTCAGACAGGACGCGTCAAGCGTCAAGCAGCGAGCAGCAACCAATAAGCGAGGCAATATTTTTTACGCCATTGCTAATATTACCTCGCTTATTGGTTGTTGAATGGTTGCTGCTCGCTGCTTGACGCTTGACGCGTCCTGTCTGAATGAGCCTTTACTCTTTGGGCTGCATTCGGAAACGTCACCCGAGTGCATTCCCTCTCTTTCTATATCACTACTCTCTCAGTGATATAGAAAGAGAGGGAATGCACTCGGGTGACGTTTCCGAACGCAGCCTTGGTCTGTAAGCTCTATTTTAACGCCGTTCATGGAAAGTAAGTTTGCAAGAAGCTAGAAATTTTATATATCCACATCGTAGAAGTTAAAAAATGGAAAAAAACGAATACCGCGCATTGCTAAACATCTGATTGAAGATATCATCATCATCGAGAGAAGAGGAAGAGTGAGTTTTGTAATATCAATCGAAAGTATTGTGATTTTTGTAGAACATCTTCCTCTCGTTTATTTCTCTTTGTACAAAACAAGGAAGAGAGATAAATAGATAATCTTTGATAAGAAACATGGAAGCGGAACCATTGGATTTGGAAGATGGTGAAATCGTTGATGATGAGGTCAGTCACTGAGAGAAATATTCATTTAATAAAAATCTAACCTCAATATAAGCTCACTATGCAATATAAATGAATCTTATTTTCTTAATTATCGATTTAAGCTTACTTGCATAGAATATAATTTCTTTGTCTTATATATTTTTTTTTATTATAATTTAATTATTTTTATCATGTAGTTTAGATTTTTATCATATACATACATATATTCCCTAACAGCACAGGTAGATTCTGAGAATGTTGGAGGATATCGCAAAAGTACATTGTGTACATTCTCAGAACATTCGATATACGTACTACGATATACCGAGTGCATACTATAAACGTTCCTATGTCCCACTTATTTTAGTTCGTAGTATATACTGCGAATATCTTTCAGAGTATATCCTTAGTATATCTTTAGCATATCTGTAGTATATCTTTAATATATCTTTAGTATGTTCTACAGTCACCCAGAATGTATATTATGCATTATTTAGGTCTGTTCTTTTTAGCTAAACTGGTTGTATAATTCAGAGTTTATCTTTTTTTCAAAATGTATAAAAAAGATAAACCCTGAACTAGTGTAACCAGTTCAGCTAAAAAGAACAGACCTATTGATTAGGATAAAGATAGGATATTAGGTTATATTTTTAATTTGTATTCTTTATTAAATATTCCTTCATTAAATACACACACACACACACACACACATACACAGACAATGCAATGCCACGTAAGATTGTACTTTTTTATCGAACTCTGAAATAATCCTAAATTATCGTCGAGAAGAGACTGAGACTGACAATGAGACCGCTGTAACAGAAACAAAGAAAGACCAATACTGACAATATCGGAAATTACGTTTTTTAAGGTGGCGTTGCTATCAGCGTAAATCAAAAGTACATTCTAAGAATATACATAAAAGTATATTCTGAGAATATATGTAAAAGTATATTCTGACAATATACGAGAAATAATATACTACAAGAGATGTTCTGAAAACATACTGAGAATATATGAGAAATGATATACTATAAGAGATGTTCTGATAATATCCTGAGACTATACGAAAAATGATATACTACAAGAGATATTATAGAGATGTTCTCAATATATTATATACAGTACGTACATTCACAGTATCTCAGTATAGAATGTTCGTATGATATCATGTGCTGTTAGGGTTGCAATACAAGATATCACAATAGAATTATCCGAGATCTATATATAGAGGAAGATAATATATGCATCAATATTTATAATTTTTATCCCTCCAAGTATTAAAATAATATTTATTAATTAATATCTAAACCAAATAAAGTTGCCTAAAAATTATACATATACAGACATATTCTTAATTTCAAATTTTATCCTTTAAATAGTTTTAAAAAATATTCATTATATTTTACTGAATGTTGTACAAAATTATACTATTAATACACATTAATTATATTTAAAAGTTTTTCTTGAATAAATAATAACTATATGCAACAAATATATATCTTTATAACAAGTATATATTTTTATATTTCTATATAAAACATTTATCATTTTTACAAAAAATATTGATACATAATAAAATACAAAAAATTTTAATAAACTTTTAAGAGTAAATTTTCAACAATTTTAAGTTTACTTTTTAAAAATTAAAAAGCAAAATGTTTTATTTAAAAAATTATATATATATATTTATTTATAAACTTTATAAAATACTTTATTTATAAAATACTTATTTATTATTAAATATTAAAGCCAAGTTAATGTATTTTAATTAAATAATTAAAATTACAGTATATTATATTATGATAAAAATGTGTAAATTAGGTATTGCATTGTATTTGCTACTAGTTTTTATTTTTATCAGTTTAAATTTTATTTTATTTTTATAAGATAGCATTATAGAGAAATGAACAATATATGCAAAAAAAATAATAATTGCAAACATTTATAATTTTCATAATCAATAATGGAGACAAAGCAAAATATACATATACAATATTTGTTTTAGCATATCAAGAAAGTTTGAAAACAAGCTTCAGCCCAATTTACTTTTATATTTTTTTTTAGACCTTCACATTTTCTTTTTTTGTTTGTATATATGTTTTATAGGAAATTATGCTTTAGACATATAATTAACACAAAACAAGACAAATCAATGTTTATATTTTGCTCTGTGTTGCAATATATATCATAATTTAAAATAATGATATAAACTATTCTTTCTTATTTATATTTAATCACTTATATCTTAATCTAAAATTTTAGGTCATTTTTTAAAGTGAATTTTTATATAATGAAATTTCCTTAGAAGTCTAAAAATATTTTTTAGTAATTATTTATTTTTTTTTTGTATAGCAAAACGATGTCTTTGGAACGTATAAAATTTTGGAAAGACCTCATGTAGCACCTGTCACAGATGTTACAAACATGCGATACAATGATGAATCTGATAACTCTGCAGATTCTGAAAGTGATTCTGATTCAGATTCCACGCATACTAACGTCAAAAGACTTAAGCTTAAATTGAAAAAGCATAACTTATCAAAGGACTGGCCAAATAAAAATGATAAATACAAAGTATGGTGTAAACAAATGCAGGAAGAATCATTGACCGAGGACTTGATATCATGTGGTGTTACAAAGAAATTGTATCAGGAACGTAGTGTTGAGAGCTATAATTTTACTCTGCGATATAACGACAGAGAACCTTGTAATAATAATAGTTCTGACGATGAAAAAGATGTCGAACAAAGATTAACTAATAAGAGAACAAATTCGGACAGACATAACGTAAAACTTAGGCTAGGAAGAAGGAAAAACTCCATGGATCTTGACAATCAGAAAGGTTCTGTTAGAATAGTAGCAGACTTATCTACAACTGTGGATTCAACAGATGCTGACATCGCTATAGATATAACAACTAAACTCAGCGAGAGAAAAGATCTTCTTATAAGTAAGAATCTATATTAATGGTTGTATTATTTTTCTTTTCTTGCTATATAGAACAATTCACTTTCATTGTATATTCAATTTTAATGACAAATTGTTTGGATTTTGAGCTTTGTTTAAGAAAAATTTCTTTCAAAATACCAATTGGTTTCAAATAATAAATAATTGAGAAAAATTTGCTCTCCAAGTTGAGTTCCAGGAATTCATATAGATAACATAACATTAGTCTTAAGCTTTATTATTAGTTTTGTTTTAATATGATATTATAACGATTAATATTATAATATCAAAGCTTTAAAAATTGTAAGAAATACTTTTTGACTTTTTATATATAAACATTAAAAATTGTACTTATATATATATATATTTTATAGGACGAGTGGTGGATATAATTGGTAAAGAGAAAGCTATTGATTTTTTCCAAAAAACCAAAAAAATTGAAGAGAGTGGTGGAATGTTAATAATGAATGGATCTCGTAGAAGAACTGCTGGTGGAGTATATTTTTGGTTAGTGAAAAATGACAAACATATCCCTCAAGAAAAAATAAGAGAGATATTTTACTACGATCAAAAAGAGAGTAGCGAACAAAGGAAGAAAGCTAATGATGCGAGACAAAAAACACAGAAACTGATGAAAAGCTTTGAAAGTAAATGACATTTTATAAAATATTTTAAATAATGACGTTTCATTGTATTATTTATTTAAAAATGTTAAGTTATGTGGAAAAAGTAAAATAATGCACAAAAATATATAAAATAAATTATATATATAATATATATAATAAATTTTTCTTTTTGAAATTATAGATAAGTCTGAAAAAGATTTGCCAACTTTGTTAACAAGGGCGGAACTCTCTACAAGACAAATTGCAGAACAAGCAAGATTACGACGTGGTGAAGGCATGGATAGAATGCCATTAGATTCCGATCGTACAGTATCGAACCCACCACCTAGCCCTGTAACGGATGATCCGGATCATTCTGAACAATCATTGACACAGAGACACGTTCAAGATTATGCTGATGATTTTCTTGATATTGGAGCAGATATAGATTATATGGAAGTACTTTAAGATTATAGATTTTATATTCACACATACCCTAACAGTGTAACTTGTACAAATAAATAATTATTATAATCGGTTGCACATGAAAGAATAGTACATAGGTGTAATATAATTTATATAAAATTGTACATTTATCATGTTTATATGAATGAGAGAGAGAGGGAGAGAGAGAGAGAGACAGAGAGAAATAGAGATTAAAAATAGTAATCTAAAACTTTTCATTTTTTAAAATATTTTTATTTTATACATGATACTTGATACATTCATATAATTTATTTTTTTTTACGTATATTTTAATAAATCTACCTTTCTTTGAAAAAGAAATAAGTATAATTATACCTATGTAAAATGTAAGATCGACATTATTTATATCCTTAAACAAAGCTACATATAAAAAATACGTCAAGTACATAAAGAAGTATTCAAAAATTTTTATGTGCAGTAAATAAAAATCTAAAAAAATATCCCCCATTAAACAAACAATATACAATTGTTACAAAATTAACTTTTCAGAAATATAAGATCAATGCATTATATATATATAATTATATAATATTAATTTATAATTGATACTATTATTTATAAGAAAATTAAGACTCTTTTAGTTTGTATAAAGCAAATTTAATATTAACTACAATTTGAAAGAATTTTTCCTATATATTTTACACAAATTCTAAATCACATAAAACGAGTTTAGTTTACAAAAACATTCATCTTATTAATACATGTATTTCTATATAAATTTGTCAATTATTTTCGTTTTCTAATAATTGTTCACTAGTATTTATTTTCATTTTAAATATTTTGTATTTTGTTGAGTAATATAAAATATTAGGTAATATGATAAAAAGCATTTATAGTTATAAGTTTACAGATTTATAAATCTTATTTATAGTATTTTTACAGATAGCAATATTATGATCAAAAATTCTTTATTATTTTATTTATTTAATTTATTTATATTCTTATTTCTCTTTTATTTATTTTTCTATACTTATTCAAATTTAATACATTTGAATTTTTGGATATCACACACTATTCGTCTGATATCCAATAGAAAAATGTTTTTTCTAGGGACATCTTTCTTATTATAAAACAAACTTTTCTATTGGACATCAGATGTCGTACATATTGGGGATTTAATTTTCCTTTCCATTTAATTTTTACTAGTGTGTCAGGAGTTCAACTACACAGAGAACAACCTAAATGGAGTTTACCGCGTTTATTGCCTCACAATTATATGAATGAAATCTTGATATCTATTTTTACATCGTTTATATCGAAGCGAAACAATGCCGAAAGTAAATACGATACTTAATTATTTCACGTCTCCAAAAACTGTCAAGAAGCCAGAGGCGAAGAAAGAGGAGGTGGAAAATTCGCCGAGGACGCCGAAGACCCCGAAGACGGAACAAAGAAGAAAAGGTTGCTCTCAAAAACGATTTTTCCAACGAAGATACATTATGACACGTGTTGATATATCGAGATTAAATAAATTGTTGTTGTTATTTTCCAACATTATATGCATATAAAATTACGATTTATGTAATTTAGATATAAAATCCACTTACATGTGATTGCGTCAGTCATAACTCATAACTTTTGATTTACCTTAATTTATATATATTAAGATTTATATTGATTATTTCTTAAATATTTACAAATATTTATTTTTCATAAAAATGTTATAAAGCAAAAATTGTACAGTTGCATACGTTGTATATAATTTAAGTTATTATTTTTATCATTCTTATGATTGCTATATACAGGGTGTCCCATGACTCGAGGTCCATACATTAAGGGCGTGTTATTGAAGTCATTTAGAGTTGCAATTGTCTAATTAACATATGTTCGAAAATGCTTCCTAACAGAACTGTAACTATTGAAAGTTGATGTGACTATTTGAAATATTTTCTGTCAGTGTGATATTGTTTACATTTTTTGTCAGTTAATAGTTTATATAGAACAATCTCGCAATAGGAATAAACTTTGGACAGAATTATGGATGCGGCAACGTAAATAAGAAATTCTCCTGGCATGGTGGGGCGAGCTGTTAAATTACTTTTACGCAGAGCAAGATTTTGCATCTCTAGGAGATACCCTAATTTTGAACAGAATTTGTAATACATTTATAATTTTTAATAATTTATTAAATAAACAAGTTAAATTTAATATAATTTTTCTTTTCTTTTTTTTTTTCAAATATTCACATCAATTTTTAATGGTTGTAATTCTGTTAGGAAGCATTTATGTACATATGTTTATTAAACAATTTCAACTCTAAATGACTTCAATGACACGCCCTTAATGTATGGACCTCGCGTCATGGGACACCCTGTATACATTATATTATGATTACATACAGAGCTTACTGGAAGTAGCGGAAAAGAAAATAAAAATATTAATGATAAAAAAAGAGTGCATAAAAATAATGATGATACGGAAGAAAATGAGCCTGTAAAAGTTAAAAGAAGGCGCGTAGTTATTTTTGATGATGATTCTGATGAAGACTACAAGCCAGGTTTGTAAATTATACAAGTAATAATATTCTTGAATCATTATCTTAAATTAAGAAAAAAAAAAAAAAAAAAACATACATAAATACTTTTCTGTTATAGATGTTAAGGAATCTGAATCAGTTTCTGAAGAAGAAGAGGATGAACCTTCTTCAGAAGTGGAAGAGGAAACACCAGAGGTAGGAATAATATATTTCAAACTATACTAAATACTTTGTTACAAGAAAAATTGTATTTAATATTCTTACACTCTTTAAAAAATAGAAAAAGACACCCAGGGCTAGATCTAAGGCAAAACCAACTAATTCATCTAAAGCAGTAAGTAATTAAATTAAATAAATTATTACATTAAGTATAATTAATTATGTTAGGTATAATTAAGCTTAATTAAATAATAAAGCAATAAATATGCAATTAATTGCAAAACTTCTACATTTAATTTTTATTCCTATGATTATAATGTGCATTTGTGATTCTTGTAATTAATATTGGATACATTTTGATAATTTAGGATAAAAAAGAATCGAAACAGTCTGCACAAATTCAAAGTCAAACTGTGAGCAACGGACTTGCTACTACGCATGTTTGGCCTCACTTGAAGTTAGATTTTCTGCACCCAGAGAAAATAAAGGACAAACAGAAAAGAACTTTAAATCATCCAGATTACGATCCTGGAACGCTTCATGTACCAATTGATTTCTTAAACAATCAAACTCCTGTAAGAATCTTGTCGTTAAGTGTTATTTTTCATGTATCTACATTGACAATAATTAATCATTCTAAAATTTGTTCAGGCAATGAGGCAGTGGTGGGAATTGAAAAGTGAGCATTTCAACTGTGTACTTTTCTTTAAAGTTGGCAAATTCTACGAGTTGTACCATATGGATGCAGTTATAAGTGTTAACGAGCTTAGTCTCACATATATGCGAGTAAGTCTTAGACATTTATTAGAAATGCCAAAGTTACTTTAGAAGAACTTATTTTGTAAAATTATTTATGTAACATTACTTATTATTATTAAAGGGTGAATTCGCGCACTCTGGATTTCCCGAAATCGGCTATGGTCGTTATTCGTCGAGTCTGATAGAAAGAGGCTATAAAGTTGCGCGAGTCGAGCAAACCGAAAACCCGGAGATGATGGCAGCTCGCTGTAGCAAAAGTAATAATTTTTTCTTAATTAAATATAGAAAAAAAAAAGAAATTTAGGACTTTTCTTTTTCTCGTCTTTTATTAAAAAATAGCGCTAGTGTTTGTGAGTTTACACTCACTAGATTAGTGAGTGTAAATTAATATAATATAAATATATTATATTATAATTAATTAATTATATATTTATATATATATAATTAATTAATTATAAATTAATATATTATAATATATTATATATTATAATACATTATAAAATATCCTTACTAAATATATATTAATATATAATATATTATATATATATATATATATAATATATATATTATAAAATATCCTATATAAATAATGAATTTTTTTTTGCAGTGAGCAGACCAACAAAGTTTGATAAAGTTGTAAAGCGAGAAATTTGTCAAATCAGTACAAGGGGCACTAGAGTGTGTACTCCATTAGACGTTGAACCATCTACACCGAATTCCAAGTATCTGTTATCTTTAGTAGAAAGACGCAGTCCTGGTTCAAATTCTAGCTCCTTTGGAGTATGCTTCATAGACACAACAATAGGCGAATTCTATCTCAGTCAATTTGACGATGATTATTGCAATTCCAGATTGTTGACTTTGCTGGCTCATTATCCACCGATTCATGTATGACATACAATCACGAGTTAAATTATTGTTAATTAACTATATTGTTATTGAAATGGTGATTTCTGTTTTCAGGTAATATACGAACGTGGTAATCTATTGCGAAAGACTTTGCAGCTTATAAATAACATTCTACCAGCAGCGCTAAAAGAATCGCTACAGCGTGAAGCACAATTTTGGTCTGCTACAACTGTATTAAAAGTTAGTATAGATAACAGATAATGTTTAGTATATAAATGTAATATAATATGTATATATAACAGTATTTATTGTATAATAAATATTTTTTTCTTTCTTTTTTGAAGAATCTTCATGAAGGGGATTATTTCAAGAAAGAGAAAGATTCCAACTTTACATGGCCTGAAGGTTTAAAATCGTATCTTAATGAAGGTATGGATATATAATTTTAATTTTTTCAATTTTTATATATATTTTTGTGTATAACAAACGATTACTTTTATTATGCATCAGGAGATAGCTTGGGTTTGACACCAGCCGATAATAAAGAATTAGCAGTACATGCACTAGGAGGATGTGTGTATTTATTGAAAGCATTTCTGCTTGAACAGCAATTATTGGCACAAGCTTGCTTCAATACTTACATTCCGCCGGATTTCTCAGCTGCAAACAATCGCGCAGGTCTCAATTATACAAACACAATGGTGATAGATGCTGTTACAATAAAAAATTTAAGGATTTTTGGAGAAAATTCACTCAATAGTATTTTGGATCATTGCTGTACTGCATTTGGCAAAAGGTAAATAAGGTAAAAGATGTTGTATGCTATATTTTTATGCTTTATTCTATACATAAAACATTTCTTCTCAGATTGTTACGTGAATGGATCTGTAGACCATCTTGTCGCAAAAATATTATAACGGAACGTCAGGAAGCTGTGCAGGAATTGGTAGATCGAGTGGACGTGATACAATCAGCTCGCTCAATTTTGTCAACTCTGCCAGATCTTGAAAGATTATTAAGCAAGTAAGTTACAAAAAAATTAAATTTTACATTTAAATTAATTTAATTTTTATATATATTTAGATATATTAATATATATATACAAGGTGTCTTAATCTCCATACAATACTTTAATAATTATTATAGAGATAAAATAGAGAAAAATTTTGTTTCTACCTTTAATAGTTGTTTAGAAAACGATTTGTAACAACTTATACGAGACACTCTATACACATATTCTGCTTTAATAGAATACACGCTCAAGGAAATGCAGCTAGAATGAAAAATCATCCTGATGGCAGAGCTATAATGTTTGAAGGCCCAATATATTCGAAAAGAATAATTGTAGAGTTTACCACGACACTTGCTAAATTCGAAGAAGTTTTGAAATTTGTTGAACTGTTTAATGGTATGCTTATTATATTTTTATACGTTACAAATTTTATACATGATGATTCAATGATTATTCTTTACAGATTTTGAAAGTAATCTGATAAGTCGCTGTATCCGATACGAGCCGGATGGTGATTTCCCTCATTTACAGGAAACATTGGATTACTTTAAGGTAGCACTTTAATTTTCAATAATTTTTTTCCTTTAATCACTTATTTCTCTTTAATGTACGTATGATAATTTCAGACTGCGTTTGATCATGAAGAAGCTAAAAAGCAAGGTTGCATTGTTCCTAAAAAAGGAGTAGATGCCGAATATGATTTGGTCTTGGCTGAAGTTGAAAAGAACAAGAAAGATTTAGACAAATATTTGGAAAAACAAAGAAAGCACTTTGACGTCAAAATAACATTTTACGGATCAGATAAGAAACGTTATCAAATCGAGGTTCCTGAGTCGCAAGTTAAGAAAGTTGGTCCTGGGTATGAACTACAGTCACAAAGAAAAGGTTTCAAACGTTATTATACTGCTGAGGCAAAGGTAATAATAATAATAATAGTAATTTATACTTTTAATTTAAAAAAGAACTTGTTTTTTCGTGATAAAATATTCTTAACATTTATAAAAAGTTTGTTTTGATCATTGCAGGAACTTTTGGCAAGACAGATAAGCGCAGAAGAGCAACGAGATAAAGTGCTGAAGGATCTTAACAGGAGAATATTTGCGCAGTTTAGCGAAAAGTATGATATGTGGCATAAAGCTATTTACAAAGTGGCTATCATGGATGTTCTCATCTCTCTCGCGGAATATGCTCGAAACGACGATATGTGTATCCCGGAGATTCATGACGGATTAGATGGTGAGGTAAGGATATCGTTAGATAAATTAATATTATTCGTATTAATTAATATAAATTAATTAATATATACATTAATTATATATATTAATAATTTTATATATGTATATAAAATTATATATAATATATATAATATATATATAATATAAATTGTATATAATATATATTATATATTAATAATTAATTAATATAAAGATATTAATGTTATTCATAATTAATATCTTTATATTATCTTTATATATTAATATTATTAATATTGGTATTATTTATTCGTCGAGAAATGACACAATGAACGTAATTCTTATAGATCTTCATCAAGATAAGAGACGGAAAACATCCTTGTGTTGCATCTGATAACTTTATTCCCAACGATACTCTATTGGCGACTGATGACGCTGCCTCCTTTATGATTCTGACAGGACCAAACATGGGAGGCAAGTCAACTCTCATGCGTCAAGTGGGCTTGATCACGATCATGGCGCAAATAGTAAGTTTCAAGATAAAAAAATAGTGCGATGAAACTAATCATAATTTATAAATATGTAAATTGTAAATTTAATTTGCGTAAATAGGGCAGCTACGTTCCAGCCAGTTCGTGTTGCATAACATTGGTGGATCGTATTTTCACACGTTTGGGTGCCAACGATGATATTTTGACTGGTCAGAGCACGTTCTTGGTTGAACTGAATGAAACTGCTACGATGTTGCAACACGCTACGTCTTATTCGCTGGTTCTTCTCGACGAGTTGGGTAAGGATCACCTAATTCATTCTGATTTGATCGATTTATTCATTCCTCGTTTCGAAAATTTTGAAATATTCCTTAGAATATTATATTATAATATATTTATATTATATTATATAGAATATTATATAGAAAATATTCCTTAAATTGATATATATTGATATTAGGCCCTGCACACAATAGAGAAAATATTAGGAACAAATATTAAATATTAGGAATAAGAATTATTTTAAAATAATAAAATCGAAAAAACTCTGATATAAAAATACAAATTCGAGTATAAAGGACTAGTAAGGGCTAATAAACTACTCTAAGAGTCCTTTATACCCGAATTTGTATTTTTATATTAGAGTTTTTCCGATTTTATTAATAATATTAATAATATATATATTATATAGAATATTATATAGGAAATATTCCTTAAATTGATAAAAAATTATATCCTTATTTTAGGACGTGGCACATCAACCTACGACGGTACAGCAATAGCGGCTTCGGTTGTCGACGCATTAACCAAGTTAAAGTGTCGCACATTATTCTCAACTCATTATCATTCTTTGGTCGAGGATTACAAAACCAATAAAGAGGTCACATTAGCCCATATGGTGAGAATCTCTTATAGTTCTAATAATATAAATCTTTTTTATTCAAAATTATATATTTATTTATGTATTGTTATTTTATTACATATACTTATTGATCTCAATGTATTTTTAGAAAGTGTTTAAAAATTTTTATAGTGTTTTTTAATAAATTTTAATTTTTTTAGGCATGCATGGCTGAAACAGGAGAAGAAGAAAATGTATCAGAAGAGACAGTGACATTTTTATACAAGCTGAGTGAAGGAGCTTGCCCAAAATCTTATGGATTCAATGCCGCTCGATTAGCAGGCGTACCGTCTATTATCACAAAGAAAGCTCATGAGATAGCCAGTAAGATAGAACAAGAAACTAATGACAAACACATGTTTATTTCTCTTTGTAAAGCTAATGGTGTTCAAATAAGAAATTGTATTGCTGTTCTTTAAATGTGCCAAATAAATTATTACACAAGCACTGTATTATAAATAAATATTGATATAATCATTTAATGATATAATTGTAATATAAATTCTATAAAAATATACTATAAAATAATTCTATAAAATAAATAATATAATCATGATTATTGAAAGAATAATTATTTTTTTGGATTTGTTAAAATGGATGTGCAAATGGATTTGTTAAACTTTTTAAGTATTCTGAAGTGATTAATTACTAATTCGGAAATAATATATATAAAAATAAATACTATATATTATAAATTTAATTAACAAATTAACGCTTTAATCAGCTGATTTCTATCAAAAAATATTAATAGAAAATAAGGTATTATAACATATTATTTATAATATATTACTACTTTAATTTTTTTAACATATTACTTTAAAATTTAATTAACAAATTAATGCTTTATTAATATTTTTTGACAGAAATCAGCTGATAATTGTCAAAAATATATTAAACGAGTTTAAAGTATTATAATATAATATTTAAAACATTATTTTAATTTTTATAACATTACTTAAAAATTTAATTAGAAAATTAAAGCTTTAATCAGCTGATTTCTGTCAAAAAATATTAATAAGGCGTTAATTTGCTAATTAAATTTTAAAATAATAATATGTTAAAAAATTATAATAGTAATATATTGTAAATAATATATTAACTTGATACGACGTCGTATATCATATATATTTATAGAATAATTGTCAAATATTAAAAATATATTTTAATAATTTTCGACTGCATAGTGTATAAGTACATTTTTGTGCGATTGACGCTTTGTTAAAATCTCCGCTTGTTCGCACGCATATGAAATCGCGAGTGACCGTAATTAAATTTCGCGCGCTTTTCCCGTGATTATTTTCCTGCCATAAATCAACGTGACGCTGATGACGTCATTCCGGAATCTGTATAGCGATACGTTGCAACGGTGTGACAGATAGATCCAGAATCGCGACGCATTTAATTGGTAAGTGATAATTGGAATCGTATTTTAATAATTTTAGATTGCTCGGTATGTAAACTTGTTCGGCGACGCACGGCATATTTTCTTTATGCGCGCGATCACATTTTATTTGTTGTCATTCGCGCGGCGACTCTCGAACAGATAGGCTGCGACACTCCGTTGCTCTGTATATTTGTTACGCATTATTTTTCGATCCTCGAGTGCGAGAAGTATTACGGATTATGGGATTATTCTCCGAGTGATTAGTGAATATTATTTCGCGAAATTATTTAACTTTTACGATTAAATGACTCGTAAGTGTATCAAAGCGACGATTATTTTTGTTTCGAAGCAAATATTTCGCTCGCGTGACAGTATATATATATATTGACTGCTAACAACTTAACCTAACATCGTTCATAAGTATAAGAAACATCGTGAACGCGGGACGGATGAGTTTTCTAAATCGCGACGCATTTATTTGGTAAGTAAATCATATTTTAATCATTTTCGACTGTTGTTCATTTAACCTCCGCTATTTTTGCGCATGCGAAGTTAGTCTTTCGAGACATCGAGATATCGAGATATCGAGATATCGAGATGTCGAGCCTCGCGCTTCTCCGCGTCATTTTCCCGCCATAATCGAGTTCGCCTGTCATTAAGGGGATGCTGACCCTTATCGACAGAGCAATATTTTTCTGCACCGTTTTCTTTTTATTGGTTGAATAGAATAATAAATGCTTTTCCACGATTAAAGTACATATAGAAACAAAGTCGGAACCTTTCAAATTTATGTAAAAAACAAAAAAAAGTTGTTTAACTAAAAATATTTTTTTGGTTTTATATATAAAATCGAGAGGTTCCAACTTTGTTTCTATATGTACTTTAATCGTGGAAAAATATTTATTATTCTATTCAAACCAATAAAGAGAAAAAGGTGCAGAAAAATATCGTTCTGTCGGTAAGACAGGACAAGATCAGCATCTCCTTAAAGTCGAAAATGTCGCGCGCTCATTAATTGTATACGTAGTTATCTGTTTTTTTATGAGTGTGCGCTTATTGTAATTAATTGTTTTCTGTAGTGAGTGCCACGAAGGAGCGACAATGGTGAAATAAGAGAGAAAGAGGAGGTCCGGTCAGAGGCATCAAAACAATCCTAGGTTAGTATTTATGATTTATTTATTGGTTATGATAAATTAAAATTTATTAGTTGTATTAAATAAAAATTTATAAAATTATTTAACTATTTTTTTGCGTGACATTGTACGCGTGTACAAAATAAAATCCAATGCGTACAGTAATAATTTTCTAAAATATTAATTATTTTGCACTATAATTTGAATTTTATTTGTACGTTCAGATCAATGTAATCGATGATGTTGACAATTTGAGAGGAGGAGCAGATCTGAGAGAGACATCGGATATTAGCGGAATAACACATATAGGGTGAGTATTTAAATTATTATTGGCTTTATTAATTTAATTACTATTAACTAACAATTTATAAAATTATTTAATTATATTTCTGTTTATTATTGTACGCATGGAAAATAAAATTCAATGTATACAATAATAATTTTTTAATATGTTAATTATTTTGTGCGCTGGTATAATTTGAATTTTATTTGTATGTTACAGATCAACGTAACTGGACAATCTGAGAGGAGGAGGAAGTCTGGGAGAGACATCGGGCACCAGCGGAGCAACTATGGAGTAAGTATTTATTATTGGCTTATTAATTCAATTATTATTATTGAATATAAAAATTTATAAAATTATTTAATTACATTTCTGTTTATTATTGTACACATCAAATATAAAATTTAATGCATACACAATAATAATTTTCTAAAATATTAATTATTTTGGGCACTGCTATAATTTGAGTTTTATTTATATGTTACAGATCAACGTAGCTTCAATACAATCAACTTCGCTTTTGCACATCGAACCGGTGAATAAAAAACTATTATTTTATTACAAAAGGTAACGGTTATTTTATAGAGATTAAATTGTGTAGAGATATGTAGATCTAGATTGTAGATTGTGTAGACTGTAGATTGTAAATAGTTCCGTTACCTTAAAATGAATGGATTAAAAAATTAAGAATATAATAAAGATTATGAATATTACACTTTAAGAAAAGGAGAAGAAACATTTTTATAATACATAGTATATTTAACTTAATTTATTTTAAAAGAACACTAACAATTATTAATTGTATTGTAATATGATTATAAATTATTGTAAATGATTACATAATTATAATTACTTTTACTATTATAAGGTACAGATTTTAGATTATATATAATATTTTATAATCCATTCATTCATATTGATTGATAATTTGATTTTAGTTAAAAGTTTTATTAAAATTTATTTTAAAAATGTGAACAAAGTTTATTAAAATAATGTGAGCTTTATCAGATATTTTACGGACATTTTATTTCGACTAAAAGAAAAAGTAATAGTGATATAAAATTTGCAGAAAAAGTTATATTAAAAAATTTTTAGAATTATACATGTTATTTTATTTTAGGCTTTTTTCTTTTTGTGATTCATTCGGTTGCACTGTCGCGTAATTCGGAAATAAACACAAGTCGCGTTAATTGCAAGCCGCGAATAGATTAAAATTGATTATCGAAATTTCGCCGATTCGTAATAAAGAAGGTGCAAAATTTCTTTTATATAATATAATATTAATTCATATAATATTAATAATTTTCACTAAAGGGGGGGGGGATGTATTAATTATCAACATTATTAGAATATTAATTATTAATAAATGACGATAATTACTAATGAAGCACATACGGTGTGCTTGACAACGCCATAAAATGAAGCGAATTGATCGACAACGCGAGTGTCTAATAATAATTAATAATAAGACACAATCGAATGGCGCGTAAAGTGTCGCGCGTTCAAGTCCGGGAGTGTCGTATAAAGTATCGCGCGTTTAAGTGCGGGAGTGTCGTATAAAGTGTCGCGCGTTTAAATCAAGAGACTTTGACAAATGATCGGACAATCCTGATCAACCTGAACTGAGAGGAGGAGCAGGCCTAGGATGAGGCATCAAGTGCCGGCAAAGCAACTCTATGGTGAGTATTTATTATTTATATAATATTTGTATGTATAATATTTATATAATATTATATATATGTATAATATTTGACTTGTTATAAGTCACGTATTCTTTTACACATATACATATATTTATTTTATTATTTTTATTATTTTGTTTATATATTTGAATAATTTAAATTTTAAATAAAGGAAAATTAGAGAAAAATACTTTTTATAAATATTATAAAAGTTTGTATTAAAAAAATAATTTTCGCAAATTTATAAAATTATTCAATTATATATCTACTGATTATTGTACATGTCAAATATAAAATTTAATGTGTAAAATACTAATTTTTAGAAATATTAATTATTTAAAGCGCTGCTATAATTTATATTCTATTTGTATGTTACAGATCAACGTAGCTTCGATGCAGTCCGCTGTTGCGCATCGATTGGTAAGTGATAAACTATTATTTTATTACGAGGTAACGATTTTATAAATATTTGATTGTAGAGATTGTAGATTTAGAATGTAGATTGTAGACTGTAGACTGTAGATTGTAGATAATTATCATCCGTTTTTACCTCAAAATGAATGAATAAGAATTAATTAGGATAACAATTAATTAATTAGGATATTTCAATTAAAAAACAAGACAGTTTAATATATGTATAATATACATATAGAAGAAATTAAATTTAATCTACTTCAATTTAATTGAATTAGATATAAATATATCTAAATATAATGTATAATTAATATCTGAATGCTGTGTTTTTGTAAATTTCTGGAATGTGTGTGACATTTCTCATGAAATTTATATTATATGTTCCTGCAATAATATTCTCTACATATTACATATACCTACATATAGCAATATACATATAGCAAACAATATACATGTAGCAAATTACAAAAGATAACATTACTGTAATTGAAATGTTCCGTATTATATGAGCAATTTTTTCCAACTTCTTCAAATTTCACTTTTTCTAAAAAAAAAGAATAAAAATTATTCTTCTAATATTTTTTCAATTAGTCTTCTTATGATTTTTTCTGTACATATGGACAGAAATTATACAAGAGAAAGAAAACATGAAGACATATTTTATATATAATTATATATGGACTTTTTTCCGGGCACATACTTTAATAATAAAAATATAATTTAACAATAAAGGGGTATATTGCAGAATTAATCGGCGCATGTCAATTTTACTATGTCAGAATCACTAACAATATGAGTATTTTTTAATCTTGCATTTGCTCTAGGGAGAAACAAAGAAAAGTAAAAAAAATTTACTCACAAATTTTATTAATCATTGTTAGAGTACAAAAAGGCTATTTTTGTGTAAAAATTTGCATAGAAAAAAAACCGATACATGTGCACGGTTATATTTGCTGTTAAATAAGTACATACAATTTATGTGCTACACCCGCTAAAAAAATAGAAGCGAAGTGATGACGGAAATATATTATATAAAATAAATTGTATAAGAGTGAGAAACAAAGTTTCGTCTCTAGACGCGCGTATAAATATTATATAGTATTTCGTTTTTGATTCTTGAGAAATTTCTGATCTTGTGTGCGACACAGCAAAGTTGAGTTAATATTATTAACATCGATATATATTTAATAATTTCCACTGACAAAATGTCGGAAGGATAATTCGCGAGAAAAAAAATGAGATGACATTTCTTCGTTGACTGCGACTTTTTTCGATATTGATAAATAGTCGATTAAGAAGAGATACGGAGATTAAAAAAGCACTTGATTTATTTAATGGATTATACATAGTATACCTTTATTTTTGGAAATAACACATGCCTATTTCTAATGTATAAGTTTCTGAGAAGTTTCCACAATCCTCTATAATTTCATCTCATTAAAACGCTATCGGTTTTACAATTTTATTTCTACGACGTTATTTATGGAATCTATTCTTTTTTTCTTTTGTAACAATATCACTAATTAATGTGATACTCCATTTAAAATTGTCTTGCTAATTATTCATGCATTTTTGACACTTTTCCAATATATCTTTTCTCGATAATTGGATTTTGAATGGTAATAATAATTTTTTCTTTCCTCACTCCCCTAATCAAGAGTCGCGTTATAATTGCGATAATTGTGTACTAATTCTACGATTTTGGTACTGATCTGTTTATGTATATGTGAATATATCATTGTCCTTCATCCTTCATCTCGAGAAAGCGAATTCTCGTACATCAGATATATATGTGATTCTCTAAAATAAAATGATTTTATATGATTGAGATGCGATATGCAACATTGAAAACGAGCAAAACTGAAGCTGCGAAAACCTGATGCAATATTCGTACTCAATATGATAAAAGAGATTTGGATACAAATAAAACAAATAAGCATTTTGACAAAAATAAGTGAAAAAATATTGGAACATTTATTTAAAAAAAATAATAATACACAAAATATAATATTAAATATTATTACAAATATTATAATATTGTTAAATATTATTACAAGTATTATAATATTGTAGAATATACTGCTAAGATTCAAATTTTACTACAATTCTGTAGGAGAAATTTTTAAGCTCTCCATAAAAATATTCGCCTAGTATTTTTGTGTTAGTAATATTTGGAATACAAATTAAAAATGCCTTGCAACAAATAATTGAAATAATTTGCGCCATATTTTCTCGCTTTATGCTTTAATTTTAAAATAAATGTATTTATTTCCTTACCTCTTTTATCATGAACATTTATTCCTTCTCATTTATTTATGACTCATTATATGTAAGCCTTTTAATGAAGAAATTGCACTTCCTAACAAAGTGAATTTACAACTCGCGAGTATCGTTCATCGACCGACACGCAGCATTTCAGCCATGAAAGAATATACTTTACGCGCAACGATTGCTTTAACTACCCCTGTATACAGTTACATAAAACTGGAGTTGTTTAATTGAAGGACCGGTAATTCACGCTCGAGAGAAACCCAGGACCGGTTCATTCTTACGCTCATATTTTCTTCATGTTCAACATGTTATTCGTTCGCCATAAAAAAATTGTAAAAGTTTCACTTAAATATCCAAAAATTAATTGCCAGTTCGATATATTTCATAATTAAAATCTTTTAAAATAGAATTCGCCCGAAATTATAAGAATAAAAATTAGGAGCTTAAGAAATCGATATGAAATATGAATGGATTTTATCGTTGTTATTTGTTTGCGATAAAAAAATTGTAAAAATTCCATTTTAATATCCAAAAATTACCGTTAATTGCTAGTTAGGTATTTTATAATTAAAATCTTTTAAAATAAAATTTGTGCGCGTTACATGATTAAAATTTAGGATCTTAAGAAAGCGATATGAAATATGATGGATGGATTTAAACATGATCGTTGTTTGCGATAAAAAAATTTTGTAAAAATTTCATTTTAATACCCAAAAATTACCATTAATTGTCAGTTCGATATTTCGTAATTAAAATCTACTAAAATAAAATTTGCGTTCATTATACACGATTAAAATTTAGGATTTTAAGAAACCGATATGAAAGATGATAGAGATGGATTTAGACGTAATTTTATCATAAGTTGATTGAATCGCGAATTTGCGTTGCTAAAAGAATGTAATTTTGCTCGTTTCTCCGTTGCAGATATTCAGAGGATAGATGATTTTATTATTTTCATCCTAACTGCAAATGTTATTGACATATCTTCGTATGAAAACTGGAGTTACATGGTGACATTTTTTATCATGCAATTTACATCTGAATTAATTAAAAAAATGATTATCTAAAGATCAAAGGGCCTATAAATCCCTTACCTCTATATCAATATTTTCTCGATACAAAGCAAAAAATGACGTTAATCTACTGTAAAAACCCGCACTATTTATCTCACACCTATGTCTCCCTCAATTCTCTCCCTTTTGGATTTTTCTAAAAATCATAAAAAGTATAATATTCATCGCTGTATTATAGGTACACAGTATATATAAATAGACTTCTATTTCGGAGCGCTTTACATAGACAACAATTCGAAGATCTTAAGAGATAGAGTAGGCTTTAATGAGTTATAAGAGTATAACACGGGGGGGCTGACAGAATTAATCGGAATATTTCTCGGAGAAAGAGAAAACAAGGCGATAATGTGATAATGTGTGATTTCGCCCCCCCCCCTTCCCTCTTCTCTACTCCCTTTACCAGAGTCCAGATGAATAGCCACCAGGTGGGATGCGCATGCGCGGTTTTGCCGCCGGCGACGAAGTGTCATTCGACTTTTCGCAGCTACTGCTGGAATTCGAGCTAGCGATTCCGTTCTGCACGGCCGGCTTTCCGTTTTTCTGCATTTCAGACGCGTATCCGGCTCCGGTTATCGGATTGCCGTCTGCAAAAAGGAAGATGGTTTCCGCTTTACAAGACAATCTCGCAAAATCGAAAGTTATTCTGATTTTTTTATGAAACACATGTAGGGGAGAGGGGGAGAAGAAGGAGGGTAAATGGATGATTTAGAAATTTTTAATTGCTGTCTAAAAAACGAATTCTAAGGAATGTAACCACCCCTTCATAGAGCATGTAGAGCGAGTTTTGCTTTTTCTTTGATATAATATATAATATATGTATATCTCGGAAAATAATCGAGATATCAAAGAATGTTTGATACAATTTCATGGTAAGAATATCTCTATTTTTAACCACATCAATAAAATTGTGAAAACATTTTTCAAAGATTTAGAAAAAAATTGAAAACAAAATTTTTTTTCAAAATTTTAATTGATGTAGTTAAATAGAAATGTTCTTCTTATTATGAAACTTTTGTATAAAACATTTTTTGATATCTCGAGTATCTTTCGAGATATATACAATATATGTATATAATAATTTTTCATAATAATTATTTTATAATAATTATTTGATAATAATTATTTCATAATAATTATTTTTCAAACTAGTATTCGCAGTTATTAATAATTGCGCAGTTAAATTCTGTAGTTGAAATATTACCTATTAATATAACTAAAATGTACAAAATTGTATACAAAGATATAAAAATAATATCATGAAATAATTAGAAAATATATCAAGTTTGAATTTTATAAAAAAGGGCACTGAATTGATTTACACATAATAATTTAATAAATATAATTATAGCTTATAATTTTTATAGCTCATTTATATTATTTGTTGTCATTTCTTATTTTTATAATAATAATTATTTTTGACAAAAGATAAAAATTTTGAAAATTTTGAATATAAATATATACTTTGAATGTAACTTGAAAAAAATGAATATTTCGATAATAATGACACGCTATAACTTCAAATTCCTTGTAGAAAACTTTAATTATTTGATAAAAGAACTAATCCGTGAATTATAATATTTGTATAAATAATTTTGAATATTTAAAGTACAAAAAAAATAAATTTTTATCATTTGTTTTTTTTTTGCTATATGTAACAATATTATATTCTCATACATGCATGTAAACATTTCTATTTCTTCTTGGAATAAATTTTGATCCGTTGCTATCACATTTTTTTGCGTCAATTTAAGGCTCCTGGTACCTTGCCGACCATGTCAGAATCGTGACGTCAGAGGCGAGAAAATACACGCTATTTTTTTTTTAGATGCCATTTCTAAATAAAAACATATTTGCATAAAATAACACTTAAGATCTCTTTAATACACTTCTAAAAAACGCCGAAAACTATCCTTTTCCCTTTATAATCAATCAACAGCTGTAAAAAGGAATATTTTGTGAGGCCCAGTCCTTCTGGTCTTTGCACATGCGCAGTCATTCCGCATGTCAAAGTCTGATATCTCGATCATTTTAGGGTTGTTGATTGACTGTCAAGGGAAAAGAATAGTTTTCGGCGTTTTTTAGAAGTGTATTAAAGAGATCTTAAGTGTTATTTTATGCAAATATGTTTTTATTTAGAAATGGCATCTAAAAAAAAATAGCGTGTGTTTTCTCGCCTCTGTCGTCACGATTCCAATATGGCCGCGGTGAGCACCCAGGAGCCTTAAATGCGATGTAGAACAATTTATAATTTTTCCATAATTTTTTCAACTTTGACACAGATGACACATATAATTACAAAAAAAAAAAAAAAAAACCAAAGATGGTGCATCCGCTTTGCATGATTTTACACCTCTCGATAAACAATTTACTATGATTGAAATCCCTTGCAAAATATATTTTTTTAGTGACTCGAGTTTTATCTATCACGAAAGCAACGACAAATTTTGTTTTGATCTTGCAATCTTTTGAAACGCTCGCAGAAAACTATTATTTTTATAATTACATTGTATTTAATGAAATTCGTAAATTGCATGTGCTACAAAATAACGAGGTATTTAAACTATTACACTCACAATTAGCGCGAATTTATTAGTGGAACTATTCAATTAATGAATCCGCGTTTCATTCAAAATAGAACTTTCACAGCCAATTAATTTTCTTTCTTCTAATTAAGTATACGCTTTCGAAAAACTGATTTGATTAAATAAGTATTTTTAATAAGGTCACTTAAAAGATTCAACAAATATATAAAGATTGAGAGACAGTTTTATTCAAATTTTAATTCATTTTGATTCTAAAAACAAAAAATTGTGCATAATCTATACTATTTAACAGTTTATTTAAATGTATACTTATTTTTTAGAATAAATTTATTTAAAACTGAATTAATAATTCTTAAATATTTTTCAATATATACAGGGTGTTCCATTTTAACTTTGCCATCGAAATATCTCGTAAAGTCTAAAAGATACGAAAAAATGTTTCAAACAAAAGTTGTGTGGCTTCAAGGGGGACATAAGATAGTGGAAAAGATTTGACCTTGCATAGTCATTTGAAGGTCACGTGAAGGTCACCGTCAATTGCTAAATGGAACCTACTACTTTTCTTTACATATTCTTGTAGCTTATCTCGAGAGCTTTCCAAAACCGTATATATGAGTTGAATTTCGTTTAGAATTTCCTGAGTTATAAGGCTTGAAAGTTACAATACCCATTACTCAAGATGTACCACGCGGAGGTTGTCTAGTCGGATAAGACACTTGAAAGATATGTACATGTAAATGTTTACAATTTTCATTAATGCTTCTTATAAATATTAATTGAAAAATTATGTGTAAAATTATATACATATATATATTTTTTTTTTTATATACATATATGTATATATGTATATGTACAGATGTACATATAATTTTACATATAATTTTTCAATTAATATTTATAAGAAGTATTAAAAAAAAACTGTAGTAAGACTGGTTCTCAGTTTTTAATTCGTTTAATATATTCTTCAAGAGCCATTTAATGTTACACCCTAAATATTTTTTTTCCTAAACCTTTTACAAATAAATGTTACAAAAGTTGTAAGATTTCGAAGGAGAAAGAAGTTGGTGCTACTGACTTTTTCCTAAAGGGCGATTTTCAAAGTCATTTGAAGATCACTTATGTTTTTTTAAATGAAACTACCTTAATTTTTTTTATATAAATCGATTTATCGCAATATTCACTATAAAAAGTTATAAGAGTAAGATTATTTTATGTCTAAAAGTATTGAGGTAAGATCGATAAAAAATGAATATTTTATGAGATATTTCATAGTTTATGTGAAATTATGTAAACTAAAGTATAAAATATCTCGTAAACTATTCACTTCTTGGTCTTACCTTTATAACTTTTTATTTTAATGAATATTATTATGAGGAATCGATATATACAAAAAAATTAAGATAGTTCCATTTAAAAAACCATAAATGACCTTCAAATAATCTTGAAAATCGCTTTATAGAAAAAAGTTAATTCTTTATCAATTTTTCATTATCTGGTATACATTTCTAATTGTTAATGTTAGAAAAAGTTGTGCCTTGCAAAGTAGCTCAGACTTTCCGGAATCAGAGAAACTTTTTCAATTTCTGCAAAACAATAGTATCAAAAGTATGTGGTATAATGCTCTTATTAACGATTTTTGGAAATGCATGTTTTATATATTTCGAAAAAAATTAAATCTATTTCAAAAACCAATATATTGTTCTCAATTTATTCAATAATTATTTATTCAATAATTGGTTCTCGCGCGTATCATTCTATTATAGCTTTTCAAAATCGCAAGTAAACAAAATGATCACACGTACAATATTATTAAGCAGTAGATTGTGTCAATAACTTTTTGAAAAACTCATGTATATAGTATATATATTTTGAAAAAGCTAAATTTTAAATTAAAAATTAAATGTTTATTGTGTATGCATTTTATCGATGTATCATTATAACATTCAAAAAGAGAAAAATTCAAAATTCCTACACTGATAGACTCAAACAACATGGAACAACACAAAGTCGAAGTCGAGGAGAAGGATTACATATTACTGTCATTAATAAACATGTTAGAGAATCCGACGAGATCGACTTCTATTGACGAGATCGATTTTTTGAATCAATTTCCCTCGCCTGAAGAGATTCTTCCCCTAATAAACTTTAGTCCAAGGCGATTATATCGAGCATATACAAAATATACGTAGAAAGCGTGATTCTGAAACAAGAACTTTAGAAAGTATCCGTTATAAGTTCAAGATAAAAGATTTGCATTATACGTTTACTAATAATGTGTCTCTCGTTGATGATATCATTGTTATGTGTTTTATTTAAATTGTTCAATAGAACGCAAATATTTTTATTTAAAAGAAATAAATGAATTAGTTATTATGATGATGAACAAATATGAGATTCAGCTCGATGACGCGATAGTTCATAATCAGTATGCGATTATCTGGTCTTACATACCACCCGCCTTTTCAAGCATAGCCTTGTCGTGTACTTATGACAATTATGACCCACATGAAATGCCATATTTTTCACACTTTAATTTTCCAATGTTTCCCTTAATATTTAGCTTACGGAAAAAATAGTTTGGTGCACCCTGGTTACTTCAATTCTCCCCAGATTAAAGTCAGTTTATTTGCCTATAATGTGTCTCGTGGCGGTGAACATTCAATTAAATAAAATGCTCAATATAATTATATTTTCGAATCATACAGATACCATCACAGCAAATACTCCATTGCAAACAATTTATAATAATATCTTTGCATTATGTTTTTCCGAAGCCTTCCCTAAACGTTTAAAATTGAAGTTATGCGAGAGATGGGGTATTATACAAAAAGACACGAAAAAGAAACAAAAGATGGGCAATATAAATATGCCGATTATTTTAAAGAATATGATAAGAAAAATAATAGCAGACTTAATAAAATCACAAGAGCTGAATAGCTTTTTAAATTCTCTAAGACAAAATCGTTCGTAACATAGGGTATGTTCTGGCTTTATATCTATAGCATTACTCTGATATTATATATACTTATATGTAAATTCAAGTACTTATCACTACAAAGATTAATAACGATTAATTGACTTTGTTTTTATATTTATGACATTTAGAAAGTGAGAATTTCTTTTGTGACATTTTTTTTATCAACTTGTATTAATATATAATTAAGGTTTCATTGTATAAATAACGACAAAAATTGACAAAGAAAAGTGTTTTAAAAAATCCAATCTATTCCGCAAGAAAAAAAAAATATATATATATATATTTTTTTTTTTCTCGGAATAGATTAGATTTTATAAAGCTTCTGAGTTCTCGCCGCGCCATGTTAGATTGTGACGTCAGAGACGAGAAGGCACACGCTAAAAATTCTTAGATGCCTTTTTTAAATGAAAAGATATTTCGATGAAATACTACTTCAGATGGCTTCAGCACATTTTTAAAGTACCTCGAAAACTATTCTTTTCCCTTGACAGTCAATCAACAATCGTAAAATGACCGTGATATCAGACTTTGTCATGCGGAATGACTGCGCATGTGCAAAGACCAGACTTACTGGGCCTCATATTATAGTCATTTTACAACTGTTGATTGATTATAAAGGCAAAAGGTTAGTTTTCGAGGTATTTTAAGAGTGTGCTAAAGCTATCTGAAGTGCTATTTCATCGAAATATCTTTTTATTTCGAAATGTCATCTAAGAATTTTTAGCGTATTTTCTCGCCTCTGACGTCACAATTCCAATATGGTCGACGAGGAGCCAGGAGCCTTAAAACAATTTTCTTTGTCAATTTCAGTTTGTTGGAAATCGATTGGAATCGATCTATATATATATATATATTGCGTGTGTGTGTATCTTAATTATTATTATTAACATTATTAGTAGTATAGAGTCTGTGCATTTTTCTGCGTGTGTATACATATATATTATGTAATAATTTTTTTGCGTTGTTTCGTCGAAAAAAAAAATCGAAAGAAGGAAATAACTTTCTAAGAACGAGATAAAAATCGTTCGAGAGAATATTGGAATAATTGGAGAACATTACCTCTGCACTTTCGTGGATTGCATCTCACAGGCGTCACCTCAATTCCATCTCCGGTGACCGGGTTGCGCATCGGCAATCCTCCTACAGGGGGATGCGACGACGGGAGTGCAGAGCGAACCCAAAGCCCAGTCAACAGCCATTTTCATTTCGCCACACGTGCGTGCGTACAAAGCGATGAGCGAGAGCCGGACCCATTCCACCCCCATGCACCATCGTAACACCATCGCGAACCCATAATCGTAACCCAACCAACTTGTGTTAATACGCGGCAATTCGTACGGACGAATCGCAGAGATACTACACTATATATACATATATATTAAAATTCTGCATAGTATAAACTAAATATAATCATAGTTATATAGAAACAAATATTTTTTTGTGTATCTCATTTTCGTAAGTTATTTAAAATTTTATTTCAGAAAAAAATTATATTTTAATACAAATATATTTACATATAATTTGAAAATTTGTGATCATGTTTTTGCTTTGTGGCCAACTAATTTTTGCAAAAAAAATACCAAAATAAATCCATTATATTTATTTTCGAGAGATGTAATAAATTCAACTGTGCTACTTTATCCCTTTCATAGATGAAAGTACCCTTTTGAAAACTTTAAATGACAATAAAGGTCAAGATATGTCATTTTAAAGTCTTTTCGATTTTTTAAAAATATGTCTTTTTTAATTTAAGTGAATATATTTTTCCAAAAATTACATATATTTGAAAGTTTTAGATATTAAAAATTAATAATTCGCAATTTATAACATATTATTCTCTAAAATTTTTAAAATTTAATTTGTTAATTTAATACTAAACTTAAATATTTTTAGTATTTAAATTATTTTCTAAATTGCTGACTTTTAATTTTTAATATATTTATAATTTTATTTTAATACCTTAAAGCTTCCAAATGCAACTATTCGAAAAATATTCATTTTCAAATGAAAAAAAAAAAAAATATTTTGAGAAAATCAAAAGGCTTTAAAATAATACATTTCAAAATAATATGACTAAACTTCTATTGTCATTTAAGATGTATGAAAAAGTAGCTATCCCTATAAAAAAGATGAAGTAGAACGGAGGCTAAAAGACTTTATGGATGATCGATTTCGATCTTGTCATGAGGAATCGTTGTCCATCAACGGAACCAAACAATTTTAGATAGTGACACGTTTTATATTCTGAACCGACTGATAAATTTTGTATACTTTACTTTACTGAAGAGAGGACCAGTTGAGGACCAAAACGTTAATTTTTTTTTGCGTTATTCCTTAGACACACGATATTTATACTTTTTTACGACTCACAATTTTTAATATATTATTCATTATATAATTTTTTGTTCTAATTATAAGAGCCATGTTTTAATCTGGTATTAAGTATCTCACAAATTATAAATTTACAAATATTAATATATGCACGTTCAATCGCAATTTGCTCCTCAAGCCTTTTCTCTTCTCACGTTTTTAAATTAAAAATTAAGTTTTTAAATAATTTAAAATTAAATTTTTAAATAATTTAAAATTAAATTTTTATATAATATAATGATTTGTTAAATTTTTATATAATTTAATGATTTGATATCTATTTGTCTCATACGTACATATATGTATATATACACATACAAAAGCAAAATATATTTTTAATATCTTGAATTTGTAGATTCGTTCGTACGATATAAAGAAAGCAAAGTGAAAATGTTCGTATTATGTAAAGAAAGAAGGGATAAATATTTATAGTGGCAAAAAAAATTAAAACAATGATAGTGTTATAAAAATAGTTGCATATATTATGTGGATTTAATAAATAGAAGAAAAATTTCTCAAAGTGACATTTTTATTTCAGCCGATAATGTTATATCATCAATGATCTTTTTCGAATAGTTTATCATTGTTATAGAAAGACTTCTCTCTTTTAATCGTGCGTGCGTTTGTGTTAAATAAGCTAAAAATTATTGTTATAGATAAATATATGGTTATCGATTTTGATGGTGCATGTGGTACGAAGTGCCAAAAATTTGTGAGTGACATCTCGCAAACGACATTGAAATATCTATGTATCTTCTTCGCAAAATCATACTTCTGAAAATTTTTTATTTGGTAACAAATTTATAAATCACAATATGACTCCTTAATTTGCCAAATCCATTTATTAAATAAATAATTATGCGCGTATACATCGACAAAATAATAAATAATATTTTATCATATATATTTAAACATATATAACATATATTTTTCTTTTTACTATAATATTTGCATCAATGTCGTTTACTGTGAGTTCATTATTGTGAGTGGATAATCAATATAACATAAATAATAATTGAATGCAAAGCGGATGTACAATATTATTTGAAACAGATGTGTGTGATATAAACTTAAAGCCTAAATAATATATATTAATGTCTAACTCAAAATATGTGTTTTTATTTTTTGTGGCAGGCTCTAGAATAATAATAATAATGTTGAAAAATTTTTCTGATGATGGAAATCTTTTGTAAAAATTATGATCATGTTCAAAATCAAATATTTCTTTTGTCATAATGATAATTTTACTACAATTTCGTGCAACTCTTGATGTATGTTTGTGTAAGTATGGAAGAGAGAGAAAAGTTTCTATTATTTTACGAGAAATTATTTTCTCGTAAAATAATAGAAATAATTTCGCATCTAATAATAAATAATCAAAGAAGGAAATGTGATGGTGTTGCGTGTCATCTATTTGAATGTCTTGTTACACACTTACGAAATCGTTTCTTTCTCCTAATAGCTGCTTGCAAATAGTTCAAGAAAAATAACATTATTAAAAAAAGTTAGACTAGACAATAATATAAAGATCGTACAATAAAATTCATGTAAAAATTCTATAGTAGTAAAATACATATTTTATAAAACAAATATCGCGAAACACTATATTATCAATATAAATTTTTATGCGAAAGGTAGAAAAATCGTTATTATAAGATGTAAAATTTGCCGATATAATTTTAAGAAGATATAAATATAAATTGTTACAGAGATTAGATGTTTCTAATTGTAACAGAAGAAGATATTTTTCGTCGTGATAAGCGTAATATTCGATACAAGTTTTACGCCAAAAACCTGCGACACACATATTTCAACTTAGATCAAAGTCATTGGCATATTTTATAAAAAAGCGTCTGATCACGAATGCGAGAACAGTTTAGAAAATCTCGGGGCGGCTTAACATTCTTAATTGATAATTCATTATCTTTCTCATCTAGTATTGATACAACATTTTTAAGAAAAAAGGATATTTCGCTTTTTTTTTAAATATTCATTAAAATGACAAATGTGCATACAAAATATCATAATTTAAAGTTAACAGAAAAAAGCTAAAAATAAACGTGTAAACGAGTTATCATTCTTTTAAATGTAATATGTAATAATTAATCTCTCATTATATAAATATTATTTAACTTGCAATTTTATCGAATTGCTTAATTTAAATAATGCAATAATTTTTATAAGAAAAAATATTAAGTTAATGCAAAAGATTTATTGTTTTTTTATCGAGAAAAAGAAAAAGAAAAAGGGAGAAGGGGAGGAGGATATTCTTAATAAAGTTATTGATTTCTGATTCATAAGCATAAAGAATGGCGCGATAATTCTGATTAAAATTTATTTATATATATATTTCGATTATATTTAAAAAAAATGTTTGATAAAACTTTAGAAAAAGCTAGTCCTAATGACCTTGACTTTGACATATTATAGTCACAAGGTCACTGTCCTGAATATATCTTCCAAAAAAAACTTGAAGCTCGTTGTTTATTAAAAAGCATCCGATTTCTGCACATAAATAAATGAATCTGCTCAAAATATATTTTATAAAACGTACGTGATGTCTGAAAATTCCTGGAAATTTGTTTGTTGATAACTTTTTAATAAACAACGAGTGACGCGTAAAAGCTTTTGAAAGATAGTGATACTCAGGACAGTGACCTTGACAACATATGTCAAGGTCAAGGTCATAAGAGCTGGCTGTGTTTTTTTAAGTTTTACCACAACTAGATGAAGTTAATTATTGTCTAATTCTCTCGGCACTCAATAATGTTGACAGAACACATTTAGCTCATTGCTCTTAACTTCAATGAACCAATAATTTTTTTTTATTAGAAAATTACGTCTAGAAGATATACTATTGAAATCACGGAAACGCCCTAGATATAATTTCAGTTTTTTACGAAATATGATATACCTTTTGCATCAACTTAATATAAAAATCACTCTTGCATCAACTTAATAGACAGATCACTTTTGTCCATCCCGGGACAATTCACGACTACTTCTCCGTTCGTGATTATTGGGCCTTACCTGTAATATCGTTGGACAAATTATTGCCGTTGCTAGGGAAGCCGTTAGCAATGTTCGGCAACAAGCTGCTGCCGTTGCTGATTATGCTCTTTGAACGCGATATCGAGGAGCTCGATGACGACATTGAAGTCAACGATTCGCCGTTGAAGAGAGTACTGGTGTCCTTATATTTTTTTGCATTTGGACTTTTGATGGGTGGGGCATCGGGAGGACCGAACAGACGATTGTATGAATCATTACCGGGTTTATTGGACCGCGGCGACAGAATGGTATGCGGATTATCGGTGCCGTTGGAGTTCCCGAAAAGCGCCGAGCCCAATTGGGACTGATTGTGGATCTTGACACGACGCGGACTAGTCGTCTCCTCCGGGGTTGCGCCGAATATGTCGCTGCTACCACCGCCAGGTGGCTTCAACACCCTGCACAATAAGATCAAGGTGGTGAACAGAAAGACCGAAGAATATAGGATTAAGAATTCAAGATCAAGATCACAAAAGGAATCCCGCACTAATCCTATATATGAAATTGGGACTGGTGAAATCAGTTGGTATTCTCACATGATCTGCTGAACAAAAGATGTAATAGACTCGAAGCTAAATAATGGACAGTTACTGACCTACAGCCAGTCAAACAATACTCGCAGCGCGAGTTTTTCACGTTCGACTGGCTATAAGTCAGTAACTGTTCATTATTTAGCTCCGAGCCTTTTACATCTTTTGTTCAGCAGGTTATAAGCTATGAGAAAACCAGCTGACTTTACCGGGATCCAATTTTATATAGAGTTTTTTGGACCCTGTACTAATCCTATTACATCTTTTGTTCAGCAGATCATAAGCTACAATATATGAGAAAATCAGTTGATTTTACCAGGATTCAATTTCATATAGGATTAGTACGGGGTTCTTAAGAGATATGCGCGCATTTAAACATATTATTCTTATAAATATGCCTATTCAGAGTCAAGTCTGTTCGATTTTGCCAAGTGAAAGTTTCATTCGAATGAAGAGATTGTTGAAGCAATGCAAGAGTGACTGCGCGAAGATCAAACAGTTTCTTTCAGGACGGAATTGAAAAGCTCATTAAAAGATGGGTTAAGTGCATAAATGTGGGGGGAAATGAATTATGTAGAAAAATAATCTACAGTTTACTTTTTTAAGTACAATCGAAACTTTTAATTACTCAAAAAAAAAAGTCCCTTTATTTTTTTCTTTTCCCTCGTATATTACATGTTATACTTGTGAGGGAAATTACATCTAACATGTTTGTTGCATATTTGATATAACATACCTGTTATATTACATTCCGTTAGATTCCGTTGTATATTATATATACTATGTAAGAGTTATAAAGATTTATACTATAGACACATTCTAAAGTACTGAAGACATAAAAATATACATTATATATTCAAGAAGATATTCTCGGTGTGTATGAGAAACAGAAAAGTGGGACGTAGAAATAACCTTAGTACGTACTATTGTACTTGTATCTCTCTAATGTGTTCGGAGAATATATATTCAATAGCTGCTTTTATGATATTCATCGAATATTCTCAGGATTTACCTTGTGTCAGTCTTATGATATCAATCGGCAATAGATAACTGTCTATTGTCTACGATACTTATAATATCAGTTAGATATCTACATGTCAAAAACTTCCATCTTAACAATTATTTAATATTATGAATATTGCACATTTTTTGGAGTCGCAGAAAAATTATATAGTATCTTCAATATTAATGTCAATGTTTATTTAGCATCAATATAATCGTTGTATATAAATTAATCTAAACTTTATTGACTAAATTGGCATATAAGACTCAAAATTGTAGAAAAATTATTTAACAATTTGATTGATAAAAAAAACTGGAAAGATAGAATAAAATATTTCTCTTGTGTCTTTGGCAGATATATTTGCAATAAGCATCGTATTGAAAGACGCAAAAAAAATTAAAATATTGCTAAAGAAAAAGATCAAAATGTCACAATTTTATTTGTAGCATCGTAATAAACATCGATTAATCTCGTAAAAGTGCGGGATGGCACGAGGATAGTATTTCGATTTATCAAGGGGATGAGGTTGTACCATTGGGTACGATATCGCTTATATTTGACATCGATCTGTCACAGCATAATTCGGCGCAAAAGAAAGACTTGGTAGCAAGATGGTACGCGACACAAAACCAGAACGTTTAAGCACGAACATTTTTCTTAAGAAAAGCCGCATTTTTAGAATAATAATAATTATAATCGTTCATTTTATCCGATTAATTTTTATCAGCTTTAATATAAATTTAATTTAATTTTCTCGTAAACGGTTCGAACATTTAATTCGGACTTTAACACTCGATTAACACCTGAATAACATTTTATAACATTTTATAAAATAATATTAATTAATAATAAATTTTATAAAAAATATTAATTAATAATAAATTTTATAAAATAATATTAATTAATAAAATTAATTCTATAAAATAGATTAGTCTTTATTTAGCGCTGATCGAAAGGCTTAATAGAAGTGGCATACATATATACGAGCAAGGAGAAAATATCAAAACACATGTGAATTAAATTAATTCATGTAAATTATGAATTAGAAAGTTGTTATTTATTAAAGTGGCTTATTTATTAAAAAAACCTAGTAGCTGATATTTTTATAACATTAAAATGTAATTACATATCATTGGTCCTGAAATAACTGGTTTTTTTATCTCGATTTTTTTATTTAAATAAAAAAAAGTGTTATTATTCTATTCTTAATGAAATGAAAATTCTAGATCAGGAGTTATAATTTTATTCGTGGTTTTGGATGTTATGTATCAGAATAGAGCTACATTGCAGCTAATAATTTTCTCAAGTAATTCGCACAAGTCCGAGCAGCTTACAAAGAAGCTTTGTTACAAAGATTCGGTCTGTTTATCGTCCGAAGTCGCTATTTCTATATAGAAAAAGCATTGTAACGGAAGTATCTCGGTGACAGAAAAAGATGCAGCAATAATCATTAAGGCCGATAAGCTAAAAAATGCCAATCTTAATCGTCTGATCAAGACGATATCACATGTTCGTAAAAAAAAAAAAGGAAAAAATATTGCCAGATTGAACACAGATATATGCACAAGGATGTTTACTTTATAAATATTCTCTCTCTATCTCTCGGCTTTTAATACATATATATTCTATATATCGTAATAATAAATATATCATAATAAATCAATTTCTGAAAAATACTTATTTCCACAGGATGCAATAAGAAATTCGAATCTCATCAATCAGAATTCAATATATAAATAAATTCGAATAAATTAGTTGGCGATAAAATTATATATGCTATCTACTTCGTACGGATACTTTAATATGCGATGTAATAACTTTTCCCTGGGGGGAATTTATTTAAGATACACTAAATCATTAATTCGGAACGCATTTAGAATACCTTATCTCGGTTATTTCAGTGGTAGATTAAGAAAGTCACGATTAATCCAAGCACCCAGCACGAAGTCATTATTAACATGACGCGCGAGACGAATTCCGCAACATCTGTGGTTTTTCATCGCCAAGTGAATACAAAACAGCAAGTGGTTATGGTACTTGGATTCCGTCAAGCTAACATAAATGAGGACAGAAACCCGTAAGATGACCGTCATCATGGTCAGACAGTTAACGCTCTTTTTACCTACATTTTACCCCCCATATTTTTAGAAAACTTAAATATAAAATTTTATGAACGCGAAAAATCATGTAGCAATTATATCCGCACCGTAATAAAACTGTCCGATCCGTATCCAATTATAAACGCGAAGCAATGATAATCATTATAGTAATAATTGTTCGCGCTTGGGCGTTAATTTACACGTCAATTACGCGAGTCAATTACGATCACTTGCACGATTTTAACAAATATCAATTGCATAAATCTTTCGGCCAGCGAGATCTTTATATTCGCAAAGATTTTTCTCTCGTAAATTAAAATCCGGAATTTAATCAATTATGTTATGTCGGCCAAAATATATGTATAATTAGTCTAAAACATGTAACTTATCATAAATGAGATATTCAATTATGAAGTTTCTTGAACTTTGACGAAAAAAAAAAGATTGCAAGTTCGATATTGTTAATTTCACAATTATCATAACTTATTCATAAAGCGATATTTTTAATAAAGAGAAAAACGTTAATTTTATTTTTAAATTAAAATAGATGCATTTTTAGAGTAGATATATTTTTATTAGAATAGATATATTTTTATTAGAGTAGATACATTTCTTTAGAAAAAGATGAGAAGAAAAGATGAAACAGAATGGACATTATTTCTAAAACTACTGTAGTGCTCTTTAAATTTTTTAAAATGCACTTAAAATATCTTCATATAAAATATATTATAAAAAAGATTTCTTATATTTAAATTATATTTATGTCGGCTGGTCATTTAAAAATATTTAATTAAAATTATTCTTGATTGTCAAATCTTTTTATAATTATACTTTACGACTTTTCATAGAAAATACAATTTTATATAATTTTTTTATGCATGTGAGCTATCTGCACAAAAATAATTAGTAAATAACTAGTACAAAATAAAATAACTAGTACAAAAATAATTAATTAATTCGGATGATCGTGAAATCTTTTTAATTACACTTCAAGAATCTTAAAAAGATTTCCATAAAACCTGCTGTATCAGACTATGCCATAGAAATTTATATATCTAGATTCGTGTTGTAAGATAATCGAGAGAGGAGATATTTCTGTTCTCAATGATCTCTGATCATGTAGCGTATATGTGCGTACGAGTGCACGCGTATATATATCTGTACAAGTGCATACGAATGCATGTGTGCGTGTACGAGTACACTTGCTACACTGTAATGCACTTCCTTTCTTGTAATGACATAAAGGATAGAAAATATCCCTCTTTCTCTCTATCAGCGAGAAGTACAGCAAGAACAAAGGAAAAGTGTATGGAGGGCATTTCTAGATACATAAGTATTCACATCCTCTTTATGCGAACTATGCATTAAAGCTAAAAAGATAAGCATTAAAAATTTGACCAATTAGAATAAAGAAATTTTAATTCCTTCTTTTTTATTCTGACTAGTCAAATTTTAATCTTTAATATTTAATCCTCAATAAATTTTTTAAGGAATCATTAATCATAGATAAACTTCATATGAAATGCGATAGGGTTAAGAAGATGAGAAGATATTACTTAAAATATTATCTTATAACTTAACGCCATTAATCATTACAATTACTTTTTTCGGTAAATGTAACGCTAAATGTTACAAACTTTATTTTGTAACGAAAAAAATAATTTCCTTAACAGATAAACAAATTTAACACTTATTATTATTATTATTTTTTTTCAAACCTACTCAATTTAATTTTGCAAACAAACATTGACATCAAAAGCGTTCAAATGCAACATTATATAAAAATTGTTGAAAATTCTTTTTACTATCTCATTTCTCTCTACTTTGTACAAAATATTTAGGTAGACAGATAATTTGATAATTAGTCGAGAGTTCGAGATTATAAAAATTAATATATTGGATATTGGATATTAGGATTTTAAAATTGCATAAGATTAGAAATGTGAAAAAGGCGATTTTTTATGAATTTACTATTAGTTTAAAAAATTTTTATATTTTTATTATATTTTAATCTTACCTCACATTATAATCTTTTAAAATTTGCTATTTATTGTATATTATATTATGTTTTATTTACATTTTTGCTATACTTTTATTTCTTTTTCTTGATAAACAAATTAAAATTCTAATAGATTTTATCTCAAAATAAAATATTTTGTATATATATATATATCTTTTTCTTTTTCTTTTAATCTATCAGATGTTTTTAAGAATTTATTTAATAAATTATCATTATTTATTAAATAATAATTTTTTTACATAATAATATTATTTTACAAAACACATTACACTATTTTTTTATGTAGAAATTTTTATCCCATTTTTTTATAACACATTGTATCAATAAATGTTGATTGATAGAAAGAAAAACCTAGGAAGACTTTCTGAAATTTTACATTATTTACTGACCATTTTTTCTGTTATTTACAACGCATTCCATAGATGTCTTACTATTTGCGGAAGAAAATAATTTTGTTGATTATATACCTATCTGCGTACCTACAATCAATAAACCATTATTAAAGCGCAGCGCTTATTTGCTCGCATCTCTGAAAAAAAACTGAAATGTAACTCGATTTAACTTGTCATAATTGTTAAAACAATCGCAAGTTTCACTATTCTTATCTTTTACACGAGTCTATAGATAATCGGTTTAAATGCGCTCCCACGTCCCGCGTCCGCCCATTTATGCGTTTCCCTCTTACTTTGCACTCGGAAACAAACACCTACATCTTGATGATCATGATTGGCGATATCCATTCTATGCAATTTTTTTGCATTAATAAAACTCGACTCACACACACAGACTCTAAGCTTTTACGTAACCAAGGGAGAAAGAAAGGAAGAGTCTAAGCACAAGTTGAGAAATTTCTATTATCATTTTGACATTTTGATGCAATTTTGAAAACCTTTATTACGATTGCAATTTCAATTCTCGACTATCATAATAAAGTTTGAATTATTATTATTATCAATTAAAAATATCTTTAATAAATAAATAATAGATAAATAATGTTATATATATATATATATATATATATACATATTATATAGTATATGCGTACGTGTAACCATATTATATATGTGTACGTGTATTATAAAATATATGCGTATTATAAAATAGATGGCAAGAGAATATTAGCTTAATTTTTTTCGCACCCTTCATGTGTCATAAAAAAAATAATAAAAAATGTGCGGAAAATTGTAAATATATTAAAAATATAGTAAATTGTGTAGGAAGATACGTATCTTTGATGGAATAATTTAAATGAAATATCAACCGTTCTAATTATAAGAATTAAATCTTGGAATAAAAAGTTTATAAAATAAAATATAAAATATAAATATAAAATATATAGAATAAAATTTATTCTCCAAATTTGTAAGTCTCTTGAGAAAGCTAATCTCCCTATTTCGATGCTCAAAATCAATATGAAGCGAAGAAATTCGTTAAAACGAAGAATATAAGACATTCATAATTACGTTTTGCATCGAATAACGTTTGACAAGTTTCGCAAAAGCGCATAAAATAAATGCAGTGATTTCACGTCGCTGAATTGCAATGATGAGAAATATCTCCCTGTTGTAATAGCAATTGTTGGATCAATGCGATTAAATAGATGTACTGACCAGCATCCGAATCATTGAATAATAGCCAGACATAGTCCAATTTTATTTGCTAAATAAAAATATTTTCTACATTATATATTATATATTAATATAATTTATATATAAATATATTAATTATTATATTAATAATATATTATATATTAATAATATATTATATATTAATAATATATTATATATTAATAATATATTATATATTAATAATATATTATATATTAATAATATATTATATATTAATAATATATTAATTATTATTTTAATTCTTATATAAAAAAAACTATACTGAAAAAAAAATTTGTTAATTTGATTAAACCTTTCAACTAAATATTATTTTGTTAATTGAACATATAGAAATATTTAAATTAAATATAACATATTAAATCTAACAAAACGTATATTTGACTTAAATACTAATATACATATGTTCAATTAACAAAATAGTAATTTAGTTTGTAAGGATTAGTCAAGTTAACAAATTTTTTTTTCAGTGATATATTATAGAAAAAATTTAATTATTATATATAAATTATATATTTCCAACTATAAAGTTCTAGTAATGAATATGAACATGGATTTATTGAGAAATATATTATATTTAAGGTCATACACAATAAAAAAAGATATATCACGATAAATTAAGAAAATTACAGAAAATATGAATATTATTGAGAAATATTATTTAAGATCATTGAAAAAAGATATATCGCTATAAAATAAGAAAATTGCAGAGAATATAGTGATTTTTATGCAAGCAATCTTTTAAAAAGCTCAGTAATAATCAAAAATCTGATATATTATCTCATTATTTTTTAAAAATATAATATATTTTTTATATAAATAAAAAAAAACAGGCAAAAAATAAGCGTAAATTTACTTTACTGATCAGTTATTGGTTGGTATATTTATTCTAAGTCGAAAGTCACAACAAACTTTAATTATTATTTTAAATTATTATATAAGAAAACTATATTATATAAAAAATTTAATTATTATATAAATTATATATTTCAAATTATGAAATTCTAGTAATGAATATGAATATTTATTGAGAAATACTATACTTAATATTAAAAAAAAAGAGATATATCATGATAAATTAAGAAAATTACAGAAAATATGAATATTATTGAGAAATATTATTTAAGATCATTGAAAAAAGATATATCACGATGAAATAAAAAAATTGCGGAGTATATAGTGATCACAACAAACTATTGATTGGCTCCTCTCGTATTTCTTTTTTTTTTTTTCGCAAATATAATGTCAGATTTATAAGAATAAATTATAACCGCTATAAAGGTAAATCTTAACATTAATGTTAGAAGAATAAAAAAAAAAATTAATTTTCGAAAGTCGTCCGTGAAAATATCCGCAGTGCAATATACTCTCGTCCTCTCTCTTTCTCTCATACACACATATATACATGCAACATACGCAATTTTCATCTCGTTACCTTTTCTTCCCATATCCGACATTATCAAGCTCGACATGCCTGTAAGTCGCGTAAGTGGCCATGATAATCCCCTAGAGGATAGGATCTCGATCAGTCACGCGAAAAGAAAAAAAAAAGAGAGGTGTCTCTCGGCAAGAAGGTCTCGGTTTTCCTCCCTCTTCCTCGAGATTCGCGGGCGATACACGAATTTCTTCACCCTTCGCGCGAAGTTCCGAGGTATCTTTCACGGTTTTCTTCTCTCTGCGGCTGCAGCGAAGAGAATATCTTGCGGAATCTGTTTACGCCGGCGTTCGCGACGTTGATGCCGCGAATTCGGGCGAGATACTGACAGCGAGCGGAAGATCCAGCAAGTATATAATGCTCTTCCTCCACCGGTGCCCTGTCTCTCTCCCTCTGCCCTCCTCCCTTTCTTCGTCGCACTCTCTCTCTCTCGCTCTTTCTTTTTCACCTCTTTTCAAATGGGAGCTGTTGCGAATAGTCACTCCGACCGACTATCCTGGCGGTATGCATTTCCATTCCGCGCATCCGCGGACTAGGAGACGACGACGACGACGCCGACGTCGGCGTCGTGCATTCACCTCAATCAATACGCTCGGCGAACCAGACCGCCGAGTGGGAGGGGCAGGGGGGAGGGGGGAGGGGGGAGGGGCGAGGGAAAAGAGAGGAAGAGCCGGCGTGTAGGTATCGCGCTCGTTGCACATGCACTCTGCTGCACGTGCGGAGATAATAAGTGCAGTGAAGGCCAGAAAACCCAGAAGGATGGAGGATGGAGAAATTGAAATTTTCCTTTTTTTTCTCTTTTTTTCGAAATTGAGAGTTTACGGTACGCAGTGTTGTTCTTAGATGATTTTAAAATTAGCTAGATAAAGATGAGATGAAAATATGTAAATTCATCTTAGATAAGATGAAGATGATTTTGTTTTAAATATATCTAGATAAAAGATAAAATTATATGGCGATTCATCTAGATAACTTCCAGATAATATTATTTTTAAGACTGTTTGTTGTTGTGCTTAGATGATTTTAAAATTAGCTAGATAAAAATGAGATAAAAATATGTAAATTTATCTTATTGTTAGATAAGATGAAGATGATTTTGTTTTAAATATATCTAGATAAAAGATAAAATTATATGGCGATTCATCTAGATAACTTCCAGATAATATTATTTTTAAGACTGTTTGTTGTTGTGCTTAGATGATTTTAAAATTAGCTAGATAAAAATGAGATAAAAATATGTAAATTTATCTTATTGTTAGATAAGATGAAGATGATTTTGTTTTAAATATATCTAGATAAAAGATAAAATTATATGGCGATTCATCTAGATAACTTCCAGATAATATTATTTTTAAGACCGCTTATGTAAACACAGTTATAAAAAAATGTAAATTATAAAAGGGGGAGATATAAAAATATATTCATATTCACTTTTATTTATAAATTTTTATCGGTTACTGCTTAAGTGTTTTTATGTACTATATGATTCTAAACCAAATTATCTGAACATTTGTCTAGATAATTTAGTAAAGATAACACTTTTTTATCTTAGATGCAGATATAGATAATACATATTTTTAATATCTATATAAAGGTAAGATAATGTCTAGATGATTATCTATATAATTTCATTTAGATAACAGCAAACACTGACGGTTCGTAATTGCACATTTAGATGCGATAATGAATGGGAAGGGATGAAAAGAGAGATTTCGTAAAAAGCGAGAGATAAGATTTACGTTTAAATTAAAAAAAAATTAAATATTTACGTTTAAAAATGTTAAAAAAATGTTTAAATTGAAAAAAACATTCAAATTACATATATATAAAATGAATATATTGAAAATTATTAAAGAATGCATTAAGAATTTATTCTGTATTAAAAGTTTATTAGAATTTATTTTTGGTAATTTTATATTAAAATTTTTAAATTCAAATTTTATATATATAATTTATCTTTCTTAATTATTTTTAAAATTTTATTCATAACAATTATACATTTTGTAAGTAAATTCTAAACGCTACTTTTTTCACACATAATAGATGTCAAACTTTCAAATACTTAGTTTGCATCGTGCGATATCAACAGAAGATATAAATTAAAATTTCAAATTTTATATATATAATTTATGCTTCTGATTATTTGTTAAATTTGATTCAGCAATTATACTTTTCGCAAGTAAATTAAATCTGAACGATATTTTTTCACACATAATAAGATGTCGAACTTTTAAATATTTAGTTTGTATTTTCATATGAATCGTATAATGACAATAAAAGATTAATGTAGGAAATATTTGATATTATACACTTACAAAGTAAGTTTATAAATGTTATCAAAAGTTGTATTTATATCAAAATAGGAACATATACAACTTTGTAGTAATGACAGATAAATGCCGATAAAACATGTCATATGTCATCTATGTACCTAATTTGTCATCAGGCGTGTTAATTTAAAATTTAAAATACGTAAACATAGAACGGAATAACTTCATCTAAATCTCATATAAGAATAATATCCACGCTTAGTAATGTATATCGATTTGTTCTATTATTGATTTTTCTAAACAAATTCAGATACAGGTAAGCTCAACAAATACAATACTCATGTAATAATCATGTCAAATAATGTTGTAATAAAAAAGATATTTCAAAATTAGAGAAATTCTCTTTAAGCTATAAATATAAATTATATAAAATTATATAAAAATTATATAAAATTATATAAAATAATAAATTTTAGTTTTATACACTTCTATTTACAGTTAATAAATTAACATAGTAATATAATATATCCTATAATAATTATATTCATCGCAAGAATAGATATATATACAAATCTTATAATTATCACCATTTTTTTTTCTATTTATATAGATTTCTATCCTGTCGAAAATATAAAATAAATAACACAAGTAGATACACAATAATTGCATATTGCATTTTATAATACATAAAAAATGACATATAATATCTTTATGGCACCTTAATATCGTATTTAAAAATTTTAATATACACAGTTGGAAAATGTGTGTTTTCTTGTTAAAAACGGTCCCCGTTAAAATTTTTGTGTTAAATATTTAACACATTCATGTGTTAATTTAACATATTGCTGTTATGTTAATTGGACTCAAATGTTAAATTATTAAAACAACTAAAAAAAAGTGTAAAAATAACACAATGTATATCTATTTTTAATTTTACACAATAAATATGTTCCGTATTATTAGTGACAAGATTTATCTGTTAAAATTTACAGAAAAAAATGTTAATTTTACTTTATAATATAAGTGGGGGTGATAAAATTAACAATTTTTTAAGTTAATTTTTACATTAAAACTATGTTAATTTTACACAAAATTTATTTTAAGTTTATTTGAAGTTTGCATTTATTTTATGTTAAAATATTAACACAATATTCGTGTCACCATTTAACATATCCGTATTATGTTAAATTAACACAAAAATTTCTGTGGACCGTTTGGGACAGGTGATATTTGTTAAATTTAACACAAATTTTTCAACTGTGTACGAAAAATATATGCGACGTAAGATTTTATTTTACTATACAATTTATATATTATATGACTAGTCGGTACTTACATTTTTAAACTTGCTGATGATTTTCGCCAAGAGAATAAACTGCAAATGTGATGAAAGACGAAACGCGAAAAAATACGGCTTCCTATTATCTGTTTTACGAGGGTTTCAGTCTGCTACCCTTCTTCGGAGAGGATTGATTTTAGTCTGTCCGTCACGGCGGGACGTCCTTTAGGAGATATTTCTTTTTTCGGTTCTAAACGCTCGCTTTTTTTCGCAATTGAGTGATTAAATCGTCATCGATCCTTCGCGACGGATGATAAACGCATCGAGTTTCCGTCAGCAACAACCTAACCCGACGATTCACTCTGGTAATTCTATCATGCTTCGATAAACGCGCATCCGAATTTAATGGACCGAATTTTACACGTATGTCAGACCAAATTGTACGGAATTGTTCGAATTTTGACGCTTCGTGAGCAAATTTACATTTGAAACAGGATCTGAAGCTTCACACTACAATAATTAAAAAAAAGTATGCTGAAAAATCGAAGATAGAAGTAAAATATTGTAAATATGTCAATTTGTACGAAATATTTACAAATTATAAATTCATAAAAATGACATGAAAATTCAATTAATATGACATATTTGACTAAATGAGTAAATATATCGAATAATATTGTGCGACATAGAAAAAAATTATTATTTCAATTTTGTTATACATTTTAACGCACAAATAATTAATTCTATTATTCTCTTAATTTTTTTACAATATATTATACATATTCATATTACACATTTAATTTATCTTATTGTTGGATAAATTTGATAAAGAAAATAGAGATTATAATTATCACAACCATATAATATAGGCTATAAAGTAACAGAATAGATTTTTTAAAATTAAATATTTTATTTTAAAGTTTCAAGTCGGGCTTATTAATTGTAAAAATTTCATTACGCGTCATAAAATATGTCGATCGAAAGAATCAGTAAAAATTTGATCACAATGAAGCAAGAGTGAAAATTAAATTTTGCATTACAATTTGGAAGAAACGTGACGTAAATGTACGAAGAAAATTTATCAGGACGATAACCTATCGTGTACATAAGTTTTTGAGTGATTTGGAAGATTTAAAAAAAAAACGATCGTGAAGATGAAGAAGACAACGAACGTCCGAAACTAACTTTGACACCAGATCTCGTCAAAAAAGTGCAAATTACTGAAAATCGATGATAAATGTGAGAATTGAGAATGTTAGCAGAAGAATTCGACATCTTTGAAGACATAATTCGCACCATTTTACAAGGATTTGAACAAATAAAAGATTTGTCCCCGACTTGTGCGCTAGTAGAAATTAAAAATTTCTATGAAAAGAACTTAGAAAAATTATACTGATAGCATTTGATTTTACAATATTTATAATTTTTTAATTATAAATATTTAATTCATATGTTAATATTAATATTTTATTTATAATTTATATTTTTCTAATAAATCAATTTCTAAACAAATATTTAAAAAATGATTATGATGAAACACATATTTTATAATATTTTTTAAGTATTGAGAATGTATGTATATATAGTATCTTTTTGTTTGACCCTTATTCACTGTTCTACATTTTTTTTTATTGAATAAACATGATCTATTTATGTATAAGAGACCCGCTAATTATACCGAGAAAGTTTTATTAATAACTTTTAATTCATAAGTCAAGAAAGTTTTTTTCTTCCTTGTTTATTTCTATCTTAATATTGTTGTTTTGAAAAAAAAAACATTTACTTAAAAAATTGTTCCTGGGATAGTTTATTGCGATGAATAAGCATTTACAATTGTGATTGTAATCGTACAAATTAAAGCTGCTATTTTGTTAAGAAACATGAGATTGCACATTTATTGAGAACAACAATTAATTCTTTTTTCTGACTTAAAGAAGATAATAAAAAGAAAATCTTGTTAAATTCGAATAAGTATTGGTGAATCTTATATACACAGATGTAGTCTGACTTTACTTATACATAGATACTTAATGTAGTCTCTTTCTAAAATAGCATTTCCTGTGCCTTTGTAAGAGCGGAAGTTTTCATATATTATAAAATGTATCACTAGTAATCTTTTTTTTTTTTCCTGGAAAATTATGAAGCAGTTTACTCAAATGTAACAAGTACTGATTATTACTGTCACATTAGACATTTAAATTTATTTTTCAAGACATGTGGCGAGTCTAATTGCTCTAAATTCTTTCGTAAATCTTGAAGTGTTTATGTGCATGTTATTTTTACAAAAATAATATTTAGAAAAAATGATATTTGTAAATACTAATATTTTACTGTACCACTAACTCTCAAGATTAATAATTATCTAAGTTGTAAGTAAAATATTGTTTGTTACTTACTATTTGCAAATGTAAACATAAATTAACAAATGCTGCAATTTTTTTCTTTAAATGTTAATAAATTTTTTAAATAAATAAATTTATTATTAGTAGTTTTTATTAATTTTATTTTTAAGATTTATTTTTCGGATTTATGAATTTAAAAAAAAATTTTTTTTTCGAGATTTATTTTTAAGATTTATAAATTTTATTTTTAAGATTAATTTTATTTGTTATTTAATTAATCTTTAAAGTAATTATTACTTTCAATATATATACATAATATACACACTCACATGCGCGTGCGTAATTATATATAATTATATTGTATAATTGTATAATTATATTATACAGATGTTATTATATATTATAAAAATAAGCAATTTAATTAAATATATAAGGAATTAAATTTTATTTTCTTGCGAAGAAAAAGCTGTGCGGATAAATATTCGTTGCTGCGCAACGAATAAAAACGTAGCGAGACAAGAATGTCGAATTTTGAGATAGCGACACACAATCTATGAGCACCGTTGTTTTAAAATATCACCGGAAGCAATCGGTCCAAAGGCGGCCTTCGTGATGCTTCAGTGGAGCGAATGACTATTAAGCAATCGAGTGCGCTCGTAAATTGCGTCATAGAAGAACGATCTTGCGTCAATATCGATCGACGGAAAAGTAATCATCCAATTTTGTAACGGACGATTAATAGCTAATCGACGAAAACGTCGATGCCGAAACCGATGCGATGGCATCAACAGGTTTTTCATGCAATCGGGATCCCAAGGATGTTTCTCAGCTTCATAACTTACAATTAGCCCCTTAACAGCAGGGTTTGAAAAAACCCGGGTTTTTTTTAAAAAGCCCAGCCCAGTGGGTTTTTTTTAAAACCGGGTTTTTTGGGGTTTATTGGGTTTTTCTGGGTTTTATTGAGTTTTTTGGGATTTTGTTGGGTTTTTTAATTTTTTTAATTTTATTTTTTATAATTCGCTAATGATTAAGAAAATTGGCTATTTAATTGGCACAATTCCTTATTATGAATTAATTTTTATTTAATTTTTTTTATTTATTAATGTAATAGACCTTCTATTACATTAATAAATAAGAAAAATTAAATAAAAATTAATCAATATTAAATATTTCATTTATAATATTATTAAATTTTTAGCATTTTTGGATGGGTTTTATAAATGGGTTTTTAAGTAAGTTTTTTAAAGTGGGTTTAACCCAATAAAACCCACCGGGTTTTATTGGGTTGGGCCCACTTAGTCAAACCCTGCTTAACAGACAAATGTACAAAACGCTAATGAAATTTGTGATTATGAATTTAAGACGTACTTAACACACGTCGCGGTAGAAATTAATAAGAAAGTGGCTTGATTTAATAAATCTGGAAAATATTAATAGTACGTATACGTAAATAGATTTATTTATATAAAAATAAATAAAGTTTAAATATATAAATATCAAAATTATTGCCGATTAAATTATAATTATTATTCTAACGATGATAATTATCGACTTGTTTAATGTTGTAAAAATAGAATAATTGGTAATTATTTTACATTAACGGACATCATTCATTGACTTTGATATTTGTTGTAGAATGAAGAGCAGTGATTAACATTTGCTCATGACTTAATTGGCGGTTTCTTATAGTTTTTAAAAATATTCATACAAAAATTAAAATTTATATTTTTTTTACAAATGTTAACATTTTTATTAATTTTTTTAGTCTTATTATATTTCTCTTTATATGTGATTTTTGTTTATATACAGGTTTAGAAAGTAACGTCTTGTATTTATAACGTTATAGTTACCATTATACAATTACTTTTGTAACGTTACAAATTTTATTTGTAACAGAAAAAAATAACTTTGTTACATTTGTCGGTAACAAGAAACGAATTTAACAGTTATTTTTATTATTTTCTTTTTCAAACCTACTTGACATAAATTTTCATGCAAAAGAACATATTGATCAAGAGTAAAGTTACATAAAAACTGCTGAAAACTCTTTCTATTAGCATCATGTTTATAAGAAACTTTCTACTTTCTAAGAAATATTTAGTTAGATAAATAATTCGGTTAATTGGTCGAGTTCAAGATTATGAAAATTAGCATACCATGTTAGGATTTTAAAATTGCATAAGGTTAAAGATATATAAAAAAGACAAGATTTTAATCATATTTACGAATCTATTGAAAGAAAACTAACAAACAGAAGACTTGCAACTATAAAAAAAATACTTTTAAAGATATTGCAATAATCTTGGTTTATACGAGAAACAAATATGTATTTTATATGCACAAAAAAGTTAAAGTCGATCGACTTACTTTTTGAAAAATCGTATCAATCGACTAAAAAAAAAAAAACAATTCTGAAAAAAATTTTAAAATAAAGATAATATAAAAAAATGACAGTTTAATTATTTTCTTTAACCGAGATGATACCAAGATAATACACAAATTCTCTAATTTGAAAATGTTTTCTTTACTTAATTTCGTAATAAATAATTAGCGACAGCTAAAAAATCTTCGGAAAATTACTTATTACCTTGACCACATATGTCAAGATCAAAAATAAGGTATATTACTTTTAGAGTTTCATCTAAAATCTTATTTAAACTTGTATTAGTAAATTTGTTTCTCGTTTCATTAATTATGTAGTTATGATTAAGGTCGACTTAAATATAGAATTATGTGAAAAAAAAAAAAAAAAAAAAAAAAAATACAAAAAATACAAATAATAAAAATAATAAAATTATTACAATTATGATTACTTTAAATATAAAAGAAACTTAATGCCTTTAAATAAGACATGTTTTTTACGCGTAAGAATCAGTCGAATGATTCATTCAATTTATTATGTACATATTTACACGTACGCTACTTTAATGATTCTAATTTACCGATTAAGCCTATTTAAAATCTCGTTTAATCCAAATCATTATTGGCAATGAAATAATCTAAGGTTCTCTCATCTAGGCAGATATGAGACAAGTATGTATATGTGTCTCTCTTGAGGATACCTGTGTATAGAATAATTTCCGTTATCGTGCTCGTGTAGGATCGCATAGAGTCTCGGTCTAAGGAGGAATTCGCGAAAACGCCACGCATGCCGAAGCGTGATTCCGGCCTCTTACTTCGCGTTTCTTTGTTCGAACACACACACACATAATACACACAAATGTACATATATATATATACATATATGTATATATAGTATTTAACGCAATGCATCGCGTGTAAAAACATACACACGAATGTCGAACGATAATTACGTCCAAATTAAGATAAGTAACTCTTTAGTAAACGATTAATGCGACTTCAAACAAATCTTTCGACGTCATCGGAAATAATATCGCCTTAATTAGGTTTTCTGACTATAGAATTAATACAAACTATATTTATATATACATATTTATATATATATATAAATTAATATATATAATTTTATAATTTTTATGTGTTTTGGAATTGTTAGATTAGAAGAAATTGAAGGGGGGAAAAAAAAAATATATATATATATATATATATAATATATTTCCATTATTAAGTGAGATAACGGAAATAAAGGAAACGGCGCTTTCCTGAAATAATTACGAATTTTAATTAAGCATGAGGGATCATATATAACTACGAATTTTAATTAAGTATAATGAATCATCTTACATATTCAGAGAGCCTTTCTTGCAGCGGCAAAAGGCCTTTTTTGGAAAATAGCGATATAAAAAAATTGTCTCTTTCTTTTTATTATAGTTCTAATATAGATCTTTTTTAATTTTTTAATTGTTAGACGAAAAAAAGTCTTTTTTACATTTAAATTGTTGAATAATTGTTCTCATCAAATTCTTATATCATTGAGAGAAACAATCTTAATTTTCGAAAGAATATAAGACTCATTTGGATCGATATGACGATAATAAGTATGTGAAAGAAATCTCGTAATGACTAACAATAAATTAAATCTAATAAGAAACTTAAAATACTACAATGCGCAATATTGTATATACATAAATAACAAATGTATAATGTTATGATGAAAGATATTAGAATCAGCGTGATTTTTATGTCATAGATATATAATTTAAAAATATATAGGATAATTTTTACCCATTTCGAAAGTACTAGATTAAAAAAGGAAATTGAAGAAAAAAATATAATTTATGCGCAAAGATATGCGAGTGAGCAATTTATCAAATTATTTTCTTGTAAGATATTTTAGATATATTTTGCTCTTTTTATAAAATAAAATTATGAAAGTTATAGATTATCAGAAATAATCAGCATATATATTATCAATAATAAGAAGAATAAATATTATTGTTATTCTGTATTTTATACATCATGTATATATTTACTTATTTTTTATTTTACAAAATTAGATTCTGAAATTTTTCAAAAATTATTATTAATTAATTATTAATACTTTTGCGAATTAATATTGGCGATAGGGCTGTATTCCAACGAAATAACGCCCTCGTTTAAACGTAATTAAAATTGTTGATAATACCGACAATTTTAATTCCGCCATTATCCGACACTAATATATAGGGTGTAACAAAAATGTGAGCCGCTATTTTAGAAGCGCATTTTATTCATCAAAATGAGCAAAAAAGTTTATATTAACATACGTCCAAAAATGCATTATTCTCATATTACAGTCAAGTTTGGATTGAAACTTAATAATAATTATAAAGTGTATTTTTATTTCGGCGATTATTATCGGACACCTTGTATATACGCGGAATATTAAATTATACGAGTATTTTTAAGTATAGAGATTAATTATTTATTAGAGACGATTGATGTATCACGAAGCTTATTTTTATTTTATTTACTCGATATTCTTCGATTCGATTGTTTTACTCCGCGTTCCCAATTTGAATTATATTTAAATCGTCGATAAGTCGAACGATAAATAATCGAATGAAATATATTTATTCTTAAGTATTGGCGAAATAGTTTACGTATTATGACATATACATACATACGCGGAATATTATTATTATTACAAGTATTTTAAAATAATCAATCGTGCAAAATCTATGATTTTTATCATTTCATTTTATAAAAAAGCAAAACATATCTAAAATATCTTACAAGAAAATAATTTGATAAATTGCTCACTCGCATAATTTTGTGCATAAATTATATTTTTTTCTTCAATTTCTTCTTTTAATCTACCCATTCCGAAATAAGTAAAAATTATCCTATACTCTTATAAATTATATGTCTATGACGCTATAAAAATCACGCTGACAATTGCTAATTATAATAATTATACAGAATACATCCTTGTACATAATCACGATTTGATAAATGCAATTAATTAAAAGTGTTAATTGAATAATTTAAGCGATTAATTTAATTGATTTTTGAAATTAGTTTATAATAATATAATTTTTGGCGGAATTTTTATGAAATTATATAAATTATATGTGTGATCTAATAATTATTTTTGCATATGCAATATTATTCAACCTCATTTACTTCGTTTTTACATTAATTTTCCGAAAATATAAAATACAGATAAAACAATAATGCAATATAATAATTTTTAAACGATTATATATATATATATTACAAATAAACAAATGTTACATAACATCAAAATAATACTTACATGACACTTGTTATACATATAACATATTACATTTCAAGTTATATTGTTATTTTTAGTCTATTATATAATCAGCAAGTAACAAAGCAATATAACAGTTTTATAATACAATTATATATTGTATATATAAGAAAATGTATATAACATCACCACAATATAAATAGGGTGTAACATTTGTTATATTACTTGTTACTTTTATGTTACATAGCAGCTGTATTGTGTTTGTTGGGTAATTTCTACTCTTTTTATGACAAAAACTTCCGCTTAATTTTTAATTAATTGCGATGATAGTTATGTGGCCATTTGTATGTATATAGTTATATATAGAATGCTTCCTATTTACATGACATTTATAACGTGTGATATGTGATTTTAAGCTCAACAAGTCAACTTTGAAGATAAATACATAATAATTTATTAGCTTTGCCATAATTTACTACTAAAACAGAATTTATTGGAATTGATTTGCGTCACTAAATGAGGAAAATCTAACTTTTATTAATTATATTCATAAGTCAAATTTCAATTTTATAATTATACTTCCATTCAACTTGCTTTTATTCGACATATTCCATTCTGCATTATCTTAAGATATTATTTATTCGATCACTAAATAGTTTCATTTATTTCGGATATAATCGGTAATGTTTATCGTACTTCAATTATTTGTTAAAACATTGAATGTGTTTATTTTTCAGTTTGAAATATTCTGAATTTTTGTATGTTAATATATGAAAAAGATATATTCTATATTGCATCCTACATGTGATTTAATATAAATTATATATATATATATATTAAAATCGCTATAAAGACTTAAGGATTGTGACGATGTCGGATATATTTAAAGGAATAATTCAAGTCTTTAATATTGTTTAAAAAAATTTTTTTTGCAACTATAAAGAGATCGATACTAAAAGTGTGAAGAAAAAGAAATCTCTTCTTTTAAAAAATTTATTTAAATCTCTTTTTTGTCTGCATAGTCTAGAAAGATTTATTTTTCTTAACACGTACATGTTGACATTATTGATAATTATTGAGCATGAAAAAAACATACAAGTTGATTAATAAAATAACCAATAGCTTTATTTATATTGAGTTTTGTTTTTGCTAATATATACGTTTTAGTTTTTTAACTCTATATTTGTGGAACTTTTGATAAATTTGAATTACTGTTATTCTTCTTTTTGATAAATAATATAATGATGAGAACATCTAAAATATTCGTCTTTTACTTCCGATTCTAACAATAAAACATCATTATGCATCGTCATAATTAACATGATTACCTCGTATATGCTGACGAAAAAGCTACAATATATTGCGATTTTACTTACGCACTAGCAAGCATGCATAAAATTACTACACTTACGTACTCTTCTGCCTATTATTCTTATGGATTAATCTTATGGATTAATCTTACGGATTAATATTTTCTTTGTACGTTTTTGTGCATTATATGCACTAGGAACAAAGCAGCGGTTTGCAGCAGAATCACGCCGATCAATCATTACACTCGAAGAAACCAGTTCTTCTGATTATAATTTTTAGAATTAGCTGATAATAAGCTACGAAAAAATAATCTTATTTAAAAAAGCCAAATAATACAATTTTTTTTATTAAAAATAAAATAAAATAAAATATTTTTATACAAGATTTTATTTAAAAAAATAAAATTGATTTTCAATATCGAGAAATGTGTATATGTATATGTGTATGTGTGAGAAAAATATTTTTTATTTCCTTTTAGAGGTAAAAGTATAAAATTTTCAACAATACACTGTGCAAATAGATAGATTTTAGCAGCAATAATCAAAAAATAAAAATTTGATATCTTTTTTAAAGAAAAATGATTTTGATATTTTACAAATAATTCGTTTTGCATTTTTCTTGGAGGAATATAATCGATTTTTCTTAAAATCAAACATGCTAATATGACATATCTGAAAAAATCAATGTGATACTTAATCGACATTCTGTTGCAAAACGCAGTATTTTACAAATCGATTCCTCATGGCGGAGGTCTTATTAGATATATGTATTTGCGTGTCGCAATTTTTATCAATGACAGAGGCAGAATAGGATGAAAGTATCGAGATTATAGCTTCATAGAAGACTAGGAAATAATGGACTTTTCGCTTAACGGACTATTGACAAAGCATGTAACTGTACTAATAATATACTGATATAGAAAATCTTTTTAGCTTCGCGCACACACAAACGCAATCTCTTCGTCTCTAATTAAATATAAATGATTGGAATCGTGTTTAATACATGGCCCGCATGAGTATAAGTGATAAATGACAAGCTTATAATATAATCCAATCGAACAAATAAGTATATAATAATTGAACCTGTTTCTCATTAATGAAACACAATAATTTGTGATTTTATACATAAACAATGTATATACACACATATATGTACACACACATACATACAAACACGCGTCTATGCATACACACATGCACCTACATACCTGTGTACATACAATGTATATGTATGTATGTATATGCATGTGTGTATGTTGCATATAAAATAATATATGACATATGTATTAAATGCACTTCTTTAAAAAATTTTTTTGTTTTTAAATATAAGAAAAATATTTTTTATTTTTGAGTTTAAAGAAAAAATGTTTTAGACAAAATTTTTTTTGTAGACTTTGGAAAAATATATAAAGATAATTATTCATTTAAAAAAAAATTTTTTTTAAACGCCAGTATTATTTTAAATTCTTTAAATGGGAATAATATAAAGTCTGGTAAAAAAGAAACGAGAATGATTATTCTAACGCCTATACAAAATAGAGGACAAAATAAAATGTCATAACATTGCAAAAAAAACTCGTAAAGAATCATTCTATACAATCATGTTTTTTTAACATTTTGTGTTTTTTAAATATTTTTGTGTAGGAGAGAAGTTATGCAATCTCGTTTCTTTTTAGCTAGACCTTATATTTATTTTTAACTTCAGATTCTTGATGTCAAGACGTTTTCGAGATGACCTGATAATTTTCTTCAAAGATACAGAGCCTGCATAAAGCAGTCACAATGTCAAGCATTTATTGAATTTAATTGTTTATAAACTTTATTCGTTGATAAATCAACTTTTTTCAAGGCCAATAAATTTCCAAATAAAGAATCTATTATTATTATATTAATCTGATATCGTTCATGAAAAAATTACCATATCTTAAAAACAGTGCGATTTAGTGCAATTTTCAAGAGAAAAAGTACGCTTATTTTTCGATAAAGAATACATGATATTATTTTTTGCTTATCTAAAACATTCTCTATAATACAGTTATATACATACATATAATAGAGTATTTCATAAATAGGGTATGAATCAGTACTCGTATTTTTTATAGAAAAGCATCTTTCCTTTTTGATAAAATTTTGCAAAAATGTATCGTTTTATCGTTTCCAAGATCTTATTTTTTAATATATCACACAGTGCATTTAATTTTTCGTGTTTTTCGACTCTTTGTGTAAAAATTGATAATTTTGATAATTGTTATAATTAATAAGTCTGAAGTTGTAATAATAAAGTTGTTATAATAAATAAATCTAATATTACATATATAATTTTACATTACATATAGACATCGCAACGTCTTGTTTAGATAGAAAGCAGAGCCAAAGTCAAAGTAAAAAAGCACACTTTTCTGCTATAAGAGAACGTCTTATCAATTTATTTGATCAATTCAAATAAAATTCTTTAAAAAAAGTATTTATTTATTATAAAAATATAAAAATTATAAAAATTCTTCAAGACTTCATTATAAAAATGTAAAATTTTTACATGAAGCATTATTTATATAAAGATTAAAAAAGACAGCAAATAAACTACATTAGAGTATATTAAAACGTGAGATATCTTGCACAAATAATGTATTTCCTCGAAAATTATCTTAAAAAAGAATAATTATTTTAAAATTATTTTTAAAAAAGTTTCGTGAAAATTCCAAGGCTAAAGATATGCTTAATAAAAGATACAGTAGCACTGGTCTGTACCCTATCTATATAGGACACTCTATGCATAAACATACATATGCGCATGGGTATACATATATAAGGAGTTTCAAAAGGAAGTCGACAAACAAGGCTATTCAGCTTCATTAAAATATGGCAAAATTTTAATAAAGTAAAGTTACATATTTATACTCAAACTTTATAATTTACTCATAATATCTCTTTAATAATCAATTTTATATTTATTTTATAATTTTACTTAGGCCCATATTCTCGATCTTCTTTTATCGATAAAAGATTTTATCGAGAATATGGGCCGTAGACTTTTAAAACACATTGTTTGTCGATTTTGTTCCACAATATCCTCTGTGTGTATGTGTGTGTGTGTGTATGTGTATTTGCGCACATATGCAAAATGTTCCAAAGTTTAACAATCAAAATTTTGTCAATATGTTCTACAAGAAATTAAAAAAAAATATTATATAAACATTTGCCCAAAAAATTTTTAATTTTATTATCAGGTTAAACAAAGGAACATATGTATGCTTTATTTTCTATTTTAAAATACTATCCTTTATTTAAAAAGAATAAACTTGTCTTGTTAGAAAATGGAATTTAATACTGTACAAATTTTTCATATCTATCCTCCTTCAATAAATGACAAACTAATTTTTTCAATAAACTTTATCACAAATTATATGATTCATTTTTGTCTCTTTTTCACAATTCACGGATAAAATTAGTTATAATAAAAAATATAATTGGAATAAACAGATTAGATAAATATCATCAACTTATTAATAGCGTGTTTGCTATTACTCTCATATTAATGGCCTCTCATTTGTCTATCCTTCTTCTGATTTTATATATTTTATATCAGAGCCTTCTGTTGTACATTTTCATATTAATTTTAATTTTTATTATAACTTTTTAATAAAATGTTTTCGATCCAATAACATAATTTTTTTTGTTTTTATGTAGAACATACTGATAAAGTTCAATTTAATATTTAACTTTGAGATATTCTATATGCATACGTACGCATGCATTGTGCTTATAGATGTAAGTGTGTGTACATACAAAATATGTGTGAGAAGCAAATGTCGCATTATTCTAGAAAATGTTACATTATTCTAGAAAATCATTCTGCAATGTAACGTCTGCAAAAATAGTTTATATAACCGATGTGGCATGATTAAATAAACTGAAGAAAAATAGGATAAAAAGACTATGTAAACGCATGAATTTATAATGAATGTTTAAATTGAAACTCTATTCAGACTTAATTCTACTATACTGTATATCATTATAAAAAAATTCGTCAAATATACACAGCAATTAGTTTAAAGATCTTTTGTTCCTAAAAGATAGTTCAAAGTATATTAATTAGCGCTAAAGGTTTGTTTCATTTTATTATCAAGTATATATATATATATATATATTAAATAACAATTCGGATTTTTTAAAAGAAGTTTAAAAAAAGAAGGAAACAATTTTTCTTTTTATAAAATATATTGCTATATTTCTCATCAATAATGTAATTATTTTAATTAATAAAATTTATTTCTCTTTTGAAACTACGTAACTTTTGTTTTCAACTTTATTTGACAAATATTTTACATCTTTCGCATCAACTATACAATGGCCTATCCTGCTTAAATAATAATGATTTTGCGTGACATTTGTGACTAATGATAATTATCGAGAGTGTGATATGAAGTGTTATTTTTCGAATTCTTTTGATTGATCGTATATATCCACCCATCGCCAATCATACACAATGTATAAACGAACTTGTCTATTATTAAAATAATGATAAGAGTTCGGCCATGTGTGAAAACTTCTTTGATATCTTTATCGTTATTGTCATCTCACGTATCGTGATTGTCATACTCGTAGTGCTATAGCAGGAAGAGTGTAAGAATCGAAATTCAAAGAGGATATTGTTCCTAAAAGCCGGATAACTTTGCTATTCGCCAATAGTGTCGCATCGTCCACGCGCGCTTCCAGCACGCAGTTTATAAGTGAGCTCGTCGTAAATAGCATCTTATTGTCGAACGACGAGCATATTCACGAATGGTTGAATCGCTCTTTGCACCAGAATTTGGCGGCCCTCATTTGCCCTCCAGAATGTCTTGTATACTGACATAGGTGCCGGTAACGAAGCCCAAAATACCGAAGGCAATAACGACAATATTCTTCCACAGCCGCCAATTCCACTTTCCTAGACCGTTTTCCAGTTCCCAGACGGTCACCAGCTCGATCACCGAAGGAAACATGAGACCTAACGTGGATAGACACACAGCCCCAACAAGGGAGATGAAAGGGCCCAGATTAGGAATAGCGATTGCCACGCAAACAGTGAAGATCACCAACAAGATACGGAGAAGGTATTCGCCGAGCAATCGCCGTGAGCCGAAATACTGCTTCGTATTCTTCCAAATAATTTCCATGGGCACGTAAAACTGGAGTCCGTAAGTGAGAAAGATTGCTACGGCGATCATCACTTTGGCGGATTGCGATAGTATTTCGTCCTGCGGGGGATTAAGTGTTATAGAGGCCTTTGTGTTCTCGCCATATCTCCAGTAACCGAAGAAACCGACGGTACTGTATAGCAATACGACGACAAACATGCCGGTGTTGAGAACACCCGGACAACCAACAAAGTGCATTGGTGTCTTCATATTATTCTCTAACGGCATAACCTGAAACAGATTTATAGACTTGACAATTAGCTTTGATGCGAATGGATGAAAATAGAAGGTACTTTTTCAGTATTTGAAGAAAAGGTAGTATTTGAAATGATTATATTTATGAAATGTTGAAATCAACAGAGATTAAATCTAATTGGGTTATTTTCCAGATAGTACTAGATATAAAAGTAAATTGCATACATATTCTCCAAATATTATAGGTATAGATATATTAATTATAAGTATATATATACTAAGTATGTTCAGAATTGTTACATCAATGCTTATGAAGCGATTTGTTCAAAGAGAAAATAAATAAAAAGCATACTTACAACACCAATGCCTTCAAGGGCGAAGATAGCAGTGCCAAAAAAGAGGGGCAGTTGAGCCCAACTGGAGAAATTTGGGACATCACTGATGGTGGGCAGATCGTGAAAGATGTAGTAGAAGGTAATACCCATGCCTGTGGCAATCAACACGTTCGCTACCATCGAGAATGGCGCGAGATATTTAAGATTTCTCACAAGGGAGAAAATAATGAGCAGCGGTAGAAGCATCGCCATGTACATCCGCAGATCCTTGTCCGTTTCCGTGTAATAGTCTATAACTTCCTTAATATTAGTCGAGATGAAGACGATGTACACGCAGCAGCAACCGATCAGATCAATCACGAGAAACGAGTTGATCATCGCTCTGAAACATTAAATAATATTTGATAATATTAGAAATTAGTAGCAGTAATACGAAAGCAGAAGATATAATGGAAGAAAGAGAAAAAGAAGAAAGAAGAAAAAAGAGCGGATAGAAAAAAGTTAGAAAAGAGAAGAGATTAGAAGGAAGAGAAGAAAAAGAAGAATGAAAAAGGGAGAAGAAAAGAGAGAAAAAGGAAAGCAAGAAAAAAAGGAAGAAGAAAAAAGGGAAAGGTTAAGGGCATCTCAATGTCGTCCTGTTTTACCGACAAAACAATCATTTTTCTGCACCCTTTTCTTTTTATTGATTGAATAGAATAATAAATGCTTTTCCATGATTAAAGTACATATAAAAACAAAGCCGGAACCTATCGATTTTATGTTAAAAATAAAAAAATTTAATTTTTTAATTTTGTTTCTATATATGTATTTTAAGGGGATGCTGACCATTACCGACAGAACAATATTTTTCTGCACCCTTTTCTTTTTATTGGTTGAATAGAATAATAAATGCTTTTCCACGATTAAAGTACATATATATAGAAACAAAGCTGGAACCTCTCGATTTTATGTTAAAAATTAAAAAAAATTTTAATTAAAAATTTTAGGCTTTAGGCTTCCTTTAAATAAAAATTACATAATTATAAAAAAACCTATTTCTTTTTTATACATATATTTATAATAACGACACTTACTTGGCAAGTCTGGCGTATTTTTGAACGGGTTCGGGTCCTATTAGGAAAGCTGCCTCTGCTACATCAGCGAAGCCCAGACTAGGCGTCTGCAACCGTCTGCATAAGACGTGGGCGGATTTTACCAATATATGAACGCAGTACGTGCAGATTGCGCCGATGAAAAATGTGGCGAAGAGACCGAAGGTGAGGCCGGCATTGCGAAAGGCCATCGGCATCGCGAGTATGCCTGTGCCAAGGCTCCCCTTGAGCAGATGTATAAACGTGTCGAGATCCGAGGTAGGATGGACAAGTTTCCGATGCTCGAATGGATTGTAAAGGGCGGCTTCCTCATCGGTCGGTCGCTCCACAAGCGGCAAGGTCGAGCCATTTGTGACCGTAATGGGCACGTCATTTTTTTCGCATTTGTATCTGGAAAACCGGCCACGTTAATATATATCGCAGGATATAATAATCGCAGCGAACGATTTCGAATGAGAGAATAGGATATAAATTACGTATATATACATAAAAGTGTTCTACAAGGATGCTACCATTTCTTTCATCTCTGTGGAATTATTTTCGATTATTTTGGTCGAAGAGATTCTCTTGATCAACATGATCGTAAAATTTACAAAGTCGACGATACAATATTTAAAGATTTTTTTTTAAATCGACGAGTTGATGAACAAAATGTGTAAACACTATTATACTAATGTTATGTAAGTATAACACAACTGAGTATTACAGATAATATTGCATAAGTGTTACTGCAAAGCCACTGGTTAGTTTTAATTTCTCGCTCATAAATGTAAGATATAATATAACACATATTATATCGTTGTTACATCATATAGTTATATTCCATTTACTAACAATTGCTCAAACGTAATTAGATAAGTAATAAAATAAATTATATTTAATTCATAAAACTTGATTTGATTTACATAAAAAATTAAGTCCGATTTTTTCGCCTCAAATAGGCAGTAAATGGATAATTTCTTATTTATTCGTGCAATTTCTAGCAATTTGTTTAATATTCTTAATTTATTGCTAGAACACAATTCTGTAATCAGAAATTATACTGATAGAAAAAGATTACACTTTGGATCTAAAATATATTAATAGCTGTCCTTTATACGGGTACTTTGCTTTGCAATGAGAGAAGATTTAAAGATGCTTTTTATCGCATAATTTCTTTGTAGATATGTCTATTTCACAATTTCTTATGAAAATTTGAATTTTACGCGTTTTTAGTGAAATTTTATTCAATCCGAATTGGATAAATTAAATTGCAATTGCTGGTTGGAATCTGAAGCAAAGCTTTATAAGTGATTTCATCTTATTATCAAAACTTCACAGCAATAACAACACTAAGAATGCTGAATTTGTGCATTCCGCAGCCACAAATATAAACAATGGCTCCTGTTACCGCATCCATTCTTGCGTTCTCTGCATTCATACACGATCGCAGACGCACGACTCTAGAAAAATCATCAAATGATAGCAAGCAAACGATTCCAGTGGAAAATATGATATGTCGGTGTCATAGATTTTTTTACAGTAAATATTGTTTGTTATAATATAACAGTTATATATAAGTATTATGTAACATAAATTACCTATATTATTTATATAAATAACTATATTATACATATATATTACTATATTATATTATATACTATATTATATACTATATATTATATACTATATACTATATATTATATAAATTGTATAAAACCGTATAAATATATTATGTTTGCTATTATGCAGTGTTTAACAGTTATTGTATAATAAAATCTTGCTGCAATATAATATCAGTTTATAATGTCTTCGTTTATCGCTATATATGCGTATACTATTTGATATTCAAGTTTCTGCTACGAGTGAATATAAAGGCTATAAAGCGCGACTACTACAAGATATTAAAAATATTTGTTTGTATCAGTTTAATTTTTCTGATGATGTATAATCCTGATAAATAAAATTGCTGTTTATTGTCTATATTTGAGGCGCAAATAGATTCGATTAAATTAAAACGCAAAATAAATTTAATTCTTATTTATACAAATTAAGTTTTCTCGATTTTTATGAATTAAATAAATTAAAATTGTAATTATTTAAATTTAATTGTTTTATTATTTATGTGAGAGAATTACATTGAGCCAATCGTTTATGCTATATGGGGATGTAACTACGATGTAACATACGTTATATATTATATATTACTTGTTACATATTTATGAATAAGAAATGACCGATAACCAAGATAATAGTTATGCAATATTGTTTGTCATATTCAGTCCTGTTGCATCTTTAATAACAGTAATATGTATAACTGTGTTTACTAAGTTTCTATCTTGATTCTTGAGAGCAACACATGGGTCATTCATGTTTTAAAATCTCGAGTTACAAAAAGGTCTCTTTTCTTACTCAGAAGAGAAAGAATTTTTTTCACAAAAAGATTTTATGAGAGGAAATTGCGCAACAGTGACGCAAAAAAAATATCAAATATCAAAAAAATATATTAGTGACCATAAATGACCCATATGTGATTCCTAAAGTTACTTTTTTCACAAGTAAGTTTTACTTTTATTTTATATATGTATATATATATATGTTTATGATATACTTATTAACTTTTTTAAATATATATAAATATAAATTTGAATGCAAAATGATTATTTTTATTTTATTACAATTATTTGTACTTTTGACGTCATTAATTTGACGTCTTCACGCTTGAAAGTAGCTATTTTCGAGTTTCACAATAATTTTAATAATAAATATAAATAAATCTTCTGTATTAAAATAAAATAAAAAAGTGTATTTCTCAAAAACGTCATATTTATCGTAATTTTTTTTTACTTTTATGTGCTCAAATGATAAACTATTTGAAAGAGTTAACTTTTTTCTCATTTTTTTGTAAATCTTTATGTCAAAACTAAAAAATCCTAATATTTTTTTTCATGTTCTCATTAAAAAGTTATAATTTTTTACGTAAACCTACTTTTAGAGCAAAGTAATATAAATTCAAAAAACATTTTTTAGAATTTGAAAAATGTAGCTAATTTCTAGAAACTTGAAATTTCGTAAATTATTTCAAATTTTTGTAATATTTTAACACGATTAAAATCTTCCTGGAATGATTTATGTGTGACTGTGGAAGATATTAAGATATGCGAAGAATTAAATTTTTAATGTGCTATAGTTTGTTATAAACTTAAGGCAAATTTTTCAGTTCAATTTTAAACTCATTAAAAATGGCTATTATTCCCTTTTTACGAACTAATTTGCCTCATTTTCATTTTTTTTAGCAATATCAGAGGAAAGTATCAGAAATGTCGGGACACATATATGATTGGTAACATTTCATTTTTCGTAAAAAAAAAACACCTCTTATAATATATTTGAATATGTTTTTTCCGATTTGTAGTAAGAATCGGAAATGCATGAATATATGAGTAATGAATTTATACGATGTCAGTGTGTGTATGTGTATGTGTGCACTATGATAAAGAGTGTGAACGTATACATATGTGTGAAACAGAGAGAAATAAAAATAGAATATGTGTATACGTTTATGTACATAGATAGATTAGATTAAGTTAAGTCAGAGTTGGGAAATTTACTTTATGAAAGTAATTCGCGTTTTAAAAAATAATTTATTATCGTCATCGTTACATTTATGTAAAAGTAACGAATCGTTACAATTTTCGTTACTTTTTTCAACATTATTACAAGGTTAGTTATACATAAAATATACACACATAAAAATATTTTTGATATTAAAATATAACAAAAACAATATAATTTTGTGATATTGATATCGCTATCAATATAAAGTGCATAATAATTTTAAATCTTAATATTTGATAGAGAAAATTGTTTCAAGAACAAAATTACAAAAAATTTGATTTCTCAAAATCTCCAAATTTTGTAAGCGTAAATTAAAAAAAAGTTTTCCTAAGTTGATTTTTTTTATAAATATGGCTAAAATCACCTTTTTGTGCTTTTATCTAATTTCAAAATTTCGATTCGCTAATTTACGAGTCAAATTTGTTTTAAATATATAAAAATTTGAAAGAATTACGTAATTAGAATTTAAAATAAAAATTGATAAAATTTATTGAAATTCATCAAATTTTAAAAGAGTTTATGTGTGCTTATTTGTATGAAAATCATGCCACACGTAGGTTCGAACAGCAACGATCAACATAACTGTTAAATTTGTCATTCGTTATCGAAAAAAATATTACTTTTTACGTTGCAGACAAAAATTTGTAACACCATTACCAAAAGAATAAATAATTGTAACGATGTTACATAAGTGTAACGCATTATTCTTCCCCAACCCTGCTGGGTTAGATTAATAAGAAGAAGACAAGTGTGTAGATAGATAGGTATTATAGATACCCATATTTTTTAGGTGCGGTAGTTTCTCTTCGTAGTCGTGCAAAATTGCATTCTGTTGAGAAAGCTCTGGATTAGAGAATTTGTGTGTGTCCGTGTCTCTCTCTCTCTCTCTCTCTCTCATCACGCGTTACATCAACATGACGTGAAGAGATGAAGTTCAGACGCGCGACGCGGTAACAGAGGCATACATACAGAGGGGTAGCTGCAACCACCGCACTGCATCACTATGCGACGACCAGCGCCACGACGCAGTACGACGACTGACAAGCCTCCTTTGCTTGCCGAATTTTTTTTTTGCACTTTTGGCCGAGTATTTTTTCTTTTTTTTTTATACACATTTTTACACACGTCTCAACAATCTATATTGCCAAATCGATTCCAACGTCTCGGCATTTAATCACGACGGATTCTACAACTGTCCGATGATGAGATCTTGTCTCATTATTACGTTATATGCAAGTCGAAGTCGCGTGAATTTTTATAAAAAATAAATTGTTAAAAGCGTCAGTCCGATAGAGTGTCGTATTTTCTTTTTTTTTTCTCAATGATTTATATATCTTTTTTTTTTATTCTCTTTCGTTATTTGCAGAGAGCACTTTCATTGAGCCCGGAGTTTATACTGTCTGGAATCATATAAATGCACATATTATACAATAAAGACAGAGACAAATCCTTTATTCTCCTTAAATCTTCTAGGAACATTTTGCTTTTGCATACCGCATGATCTGTGTACAAAGTATACTTCTCGATTAATCCACGGAGAAACTGCAACGATTCTCTCTTTCTGCTGCATTTCTTTCGCGCGAGAAAATGGCGTCATAAATTATAAGATATATATAATATATACGAGAGAGATATATATAATATAAGAGAGTGTGACGATAGAGAGTACGATGTAAATTGATGAGGTGAAATCTGACAATACATTTTCTTATGGATGTAATGTTCGTTTGATATTTATATTTTATACACATCAAAAATAACATTCATTACGTCACAAAAATTAAAAGTGCATACATAAAGCTACCTAATTATATGATATTTTATCATATGATGTGTATATGTGAAAGATAAAGAAAGAGAAAGAGAAAGAGATCGAAAACAGATGAAATATGAGATCTTCGGCAAAACTGATTTCTTCTACACATTTATTCGTTTATCCCTGATATTTTGTGAATAAATTATCTTTCTTTATAATTAATTATAATAAATTATATTTCTTTATAATAAATATTACACACAATTAAATTATATATAATTCATGATATTCTTTCATGTTTATTAGATATATTTAAATAGAATATACTATAGTAAGATAATATAGTAAATATATACTTAAACAAAAGTATATGACTCAAAACTCGAATATTGTATGCTATTATATTATGACAGTATATTTACGTAGCAAAAATATTGAATTTTTGGACTATATCGGACATTGACGACAGAAAGGCAGCAAAAACCAAACATGATCTGCTCTATTGTCATAACGTGACAATAGAAATACAGATGATTAAAATGCAGCACAGCCTATTATATCAAGTACTTTAACAGAAGAAATCGAGCAAGTCTCTGTCATCATAAAGTAACGACAAAAACATAATAAAGATAAAACACTCACGAGAGGCAGTTATATTAATGTTATTAATGTTGTTATATAAGTGCAACAAAATATTATTAGATATTATCTGTAAGTCATCAGTTATTTGTAATTTTTTATTCACAAATGTAATATGTATAGTAATATATGTTACATCGTAGTTATATCCTATAGATACCAATAAAATAGAATTGGCTCAATTAAATTCATAAATAATTGAAATTAAACAATTAATTTATAAAATTCATACCTAACAATGAATGAAAGAATATAACATTATTTTGACGCATCTTATATATGACATCCCCGCTTCTGCTATTATTTCATAACCATAACAATAGACCATGCTGTGTTTTTGCCGTTCACATTCTTGTAGTAAACACATTTCTAATTACATTCTGTTAACGTGTCGTGACGTCATGTTATACTTAATGTCGGTTTATTTTCTATTGAAGTATATATTAAGCGCCAACACATACACAAGCAAAAATACTCAAATTCTATTCTTTTTATACCAAGGCAAGTTCTATTCAATTCTTGTAGCATTTTTTTCTAGTATATTACGATGCATGTCTGCTCATTTTCTGTTGCATTTCTGTCGACAAATGCTAAAATGCTAAAAAGCTAGCAGATCTCATGCTCGGTTGCTTCTGGAATTCTATTAACATATGCAGCACTTTGCAATGTATATTCGGCTATGTGGATAATTTACGACGAAGTCTTTGAAAATCATAAAATAAGTGGAAAATGAAGCGAAAGGAGCGTATGTGTGAGAATTAAGTAGAATTAAAAATTGGTCGGTTTTCTTGTTAAATAATTAATTGTATAAATAATTAATTAATTGTATAATTAATTATAATTTAGTATTAGTAGTAAAGTTAAAATACAAAAATCGCAATATATTGAAAAAGAAGTCTGTAATAGTGCGTATAAATATATAAGCGTAAAGTATTAAAAGACCATCAGTTTAACGTGAACAATTTACGCTAAACTACTTCAAGGTCGGAAGAATTCGCACGTGTAAAAAAAAATTATTACGTCAAGATAAGTAAAACGACAGCAGAAAAAGGAGTTTCGTCTTGAGCGCAAACGAGCCAAAGACTTCCTTGTTGAATCGCCGCTAAATCTACGAGGAAAATCGATCGTTTGCATAAACATCCGATTTTATATCTTATATTTTCCTACTTTTTTTTATTGCGACATTTAGGAAAGCAGAAAAAATATTTTTACTATTAAAAAAAATCGTTAATTGTTTGTCCGTTGTTTATTTTTAGAATACATGTATTTATAAAATAATTAATTTATGATAATAAATAATTTTTATTTTTAGACATCTCTCCTCAAATTCTAAATATTACATTATTAACTGTTAATAGTTAATAAATAATTAATAATTATTTTGAGAGAGAGATAGTATAATCTGAGAGAGATAGTATAATCTATTTAAAAAATAGAGTAATGTGTTTAAATATTTTATTTTATAATCATGATTTTTATTGCATTAATCTTATCATTCTGTGCATAATCGAGGAAGAAGCCTTTCAATTATCCGTCCATTCTTTATTTGCCAAGTTGAAATAGTTTATTATATATATTTTATTAGATATACTTATTATTATATTTATTTATTAGGTAACTTTTCTTATGTTATTAGTAAAATAAAAATGGTAAAATTATTTTGAGATTATAAATTCGGTATTAGTTTTAACCTTCTCAAGACATAATATAATTTATTATCGTTTTATATTTCTCATTGTTACAGTAATATTGATTAAAACTTTTAGTCATTTAATTTCTCAATTATTGCTCACTTAAAAGCAAAAATGTTAATTTTAAACTTTTTGAAAGTGTAACGAATAAAAATAAGATAAAAGTAAAATAAAAATAATTATTAATCTTTATTAAAGAGATAATTATTAATTAATTTTTATTAAAGAGAATAAAAGAGAAAAAAAATTAAGACAAAAATAATTTTGGAGATTGCTTAGAAATTAGACACAGGTTAGGTTTCACAGATCGATCTCGTTATGTCTTGAGAGTTAAAAAGATCTTGCTTAGATTAAATGAATTTCTTAGATTAAATGTATTTTTCATTTGCGCGACATGAAAAAACATGACACAATAAGCAGATACATACATATACAGGGATCAGAAATGCCTTAAATATGAATTTGCACAACATTATTGGGGCATATATTCGACTCGTATATTTATCTCGATAAATATTTGCGCATCATGATTGTTAATTGTTCAAAGAAACAAATAATTATAAAATAATAATATTTTTTAATAATATTTAATATTTTTAATAATATTTTAATTGTTTTAATAATAATATTTTGTTTCAAGAACAGCGTTTCTCTCGAACAATCAATTGATGATGAGGAAATATTTAGAAATATTCGTCGAATATGCTTCGACACGTGCGTAAATTCATGTGTAGAGGCATTTCTGACTCGATATATGTATGTACATATATCTCTGTTTTTCTATATACGCATACAAACGAACAATTTTGCACTCGTCCAAGATTCAACAAGCGGCTGTCACAAGCTTCCCTGGTGCCAACTACGCTACGAATTCTACGTCAGCGATCAGGCGGTATGCACGATTAGTGTGTGTGTGGTAACTAACGATTAGAATAGTTTAAAACGATAAAAACAAAACGACAAAACAAAACAAAAGAGAAATAAACGAAAGTAAGTAAATTAAAAAAAAAATAATCAGAGTATAAATACAAAATGTGTACATAGCACAGAGAAAATGAAACAGTATACATATATATATTAACGAAAAAATGTAGATGCACAATATATGATCCTCGGGTTTTTCTCACTCACGTTTGCTTGAACATTTTTGGGTTTTTAGCAAGAAAGCAATGGTGATGATATATTGGTCGTGGTATAGGCAGATAATGAGAATTCGTTCAACTATGATCATTGAACTGTTTCTCATTCGTGTTGATTTCTCTTAATGAAATTTTGAGACTTACTTGACGAGCATCACGTCTGAGAGTTCTGTTTTCACACTATTCTTCTTTGGCTCATATTCCGCTATCATCGGACGTAGTGCCGTTTTCTGTAACAGAACAAGTTGAGAAAGTCAGTCAATTGCACAAAATATTATAATAAATGCTAATAATGTAATAGATCAGTCTATTGCTAAAAAATTGTACGTGTACCCTTTTCGATATAGCTATGCTTTGGCCTACATACACTCTGTTATTTATCGGCGTGTTTTACTATATAATTGTATTTAAGATTTTATAAAAAATCAGTCAGTTCAATGATGGTAAATTCGAGATAAATCAGCGAAAAAAAAGAATTTTTAATCTCTAATTTCATTTAACAAATTAATTCATTTGATAGATATTACGATTAACCGAAAGGAAATGGTTTATCAATCAAATTAAATATTTGATAATAAATTTTTCGATAATGCAGCGAATAGCTCTTATCAAACAGTGCATGGTAAGGCAAATTAACTCATTTAATGTCGCGAATTGAAAATACACACACACACACATATACACATATTCGTATAACATGTTCACCCCAATGTGGAGATGATCGTCTTCCACTGCCGACAGCGAGCTCATTTCCACATCGTGGGCACTATCAGTGTTCCCCATTCTAGCTTTCATGGAAGCTCTTCTTCACCCTTGAAATATATATTCTTGATAAATACGCGCAAACACACTTCTAAGACTCTACGGAAGCAAAACGTCACTTGTACCACATGCACGAGTAATCATTTATCGATGTTATCCATATTTGGTTCACTTTTGGAACACCAAAGTACCCCGACCACATGTACTAGTTTCTTCAATCAATCGATACAATCGTAGACAACACATGAAACACATAAAAACGGTGGTACTACTTAGAAGAAACAAAATTTTTGTTGGAGAACAATATCCCTCTCTGGGAGCAATCGAAGAAGAATCCCTAGATCTCTACGTCCACATAGGCGTTTGTTTCGTGTGTGGCACGAAGATACGCCTGAGATGAGGCAAGAACGAGAGAGATCTATCTTAAGACACCCCACTTATGGTCCACGGTGTCCGGACAAGAATGCGAAAATCGACGTCAACACGGCATAAAACGAACATGTCACGACGACGACGAGTGTCTATGACCAACGGAACCGAATAGCATATCCTCACTGGTGACTTAGGTGATTCTGGTGGATGTCGCAAAACGCCACTATCCGGTTCGCTTCTATGTACGGCGTCGTGAGCGGCGCCAAAAATGACTACCGGTTGCCAAATCTTTTGGCAATGCCCGAGGACAGACTCTTTATATACCGAACGACTTACGAAAATAGGAAGAGCAAACAGACGCGCCGTCTGCATTTCACGTGAGCCGCGCATCTTCTCTACCATCTGACCATCTGACTGCTAACCAGGTTTAACCAGAATTTGTTTGAACGGTGTGACAGACGGACCTCGTTATCGGCCATCTTCTTTTTTCACAGTTCGACTCGACTCGCGAATTTTAGAGGATTATATCTGACCATTAATCATCATTTTATATTTAAGCGCAGAAAATTCGTACCTATATCCATTTGTGACGCAATTCAAACTCGAGATATATGTATCGTGAACACGAGTGAATTAATGGGTGAGATAACTTTATTTATACAGGATAGTCTTACTTTAATGGAAACGACTGTATATCTCTTAAACTTAACATCGTGCAAAAAATGTTTCAAACAAAATTTATTAGCGTTTTGAGAGGAAGAAAAGTTGATAATCTTGAATCTTAACCAAGATCATTTTTCAAGATCATGTGAAGATCAATCTAATTTGTTTAAATAGAACTATCATGATTTTTATATATAAATCGATTCCTCGTAATATTCGGTATAAAAAGTTATAAGGGTAGGACGGCCAAAAATTGAATATATAATTTACGAAATATTTTATACTTTAATTTGACATAATTTTATATTAAATTATGAAAAATATCTCTCGTAAAATATTTTTTGATGATCTAAAAATCCTCTACTCTTTTGCGATTTTTGCAATAATTAATGAGAAAATAATTCAAAATAACTAATTAATTAAAAATAAAAATATATTTTATCATCAAATTATTTAAATAAATAACTCGTGCTTATAATGGTTCTTTTATTGAAATTATTTGAGAATTCACGAGACTTTACAGCAACATTCTTACGACTTGTATAAGCACGTGACGAAATGTTAATGAATGATATACCGTCATGATTGCGCGTGGCTTTAATCATACGATAAGGAAACGGAAATCTCGGAAAGTAATCGCAAGTGTGAATTAGCTTAATCAGCTGACAGGAAGAAGGAAGGGATAAAGCGATATCGAAACGGGGGAGCTACGGCCTTGAAGACTAATCGCACGATCGTTGCATGTGTCATTAATTGTGAAATATACATATATACGTTTTACGAGCAAACACTGATATACAAGAGATAACAAAGCCGAGTCATGATAATCATTAAATGAATATTGATATGAAAATATCGTCAGGTAGCCAACTGTCTGCGAAGTTTTGCTGTCATGTTGCTAATAATTGTTGAAGCAGCTAATATTGAAAAACTAGGAACGAAATGCGACAGCATTATGTTTGTCGTGTTAATAGTATGTAAATTGCGATGGCAACGTATTAACACCGATTTACTACTCGTAAAAAGGTGATTTGTGTGACAGCAACGTAATAACAATTCGTCATCAAAGCGATTTTTTTGTAGCTCGATGATTGCACAAAAGATAAGATTTATCTGTAGATAGATCGGATTATTTATAAATTGATTAGAATATTACAAAGCTCGCGTTATCGCATGCATTACATCATATATTATTTCAATAACTTCAATGTAATCGAATATAGAATATAAAATAACAATATAATAGAATATAAAAAGAAATGTCTGCTAAGATGTATACAAATATTGTAATAATTTAGAATTATGTATACACTATAAGTATAAGTATAACTAATAACTATAGACGCATATAAAAATGTCATTACAAAAACATTAATTTTTTTTTTATAAATATTTCAACCTACAAAAATGTTATAGAGGAGATATCTGAATCTGTGCGATATTGAATTCGCCAATTTTATTTTCGAATTTTTTATATCAAATATTTAATAACAGCAACCTCAAAATTCTCTCCCCCCCCCCCAAAAAAAAGATTGTTCAGTTAGAAGTGTAATAAAGACTTGTAATAAGGAATTAAATCGCTGAATTAAATCATTATTTTAAAATTGCCCCCCTCCCCCATTTTGAATTTTATATATATCACAGAAAATTCTATAATTCCATCAATATAGCCTCAAAGTTTCAAAAAAAGTCGCATATTAAAAATGATTGAAATTTAAAATATTAACTTATTATATAATTATCCTAAATGTATAATATTTTTATAATTTTTGAACTTTTCTCTTCTAAAATACAATTTGCTAACATATAAATTCATTAATTATATTTAAAATTCTCGAACATCCTTATAAATCAATATCAATTAATCAAACAATTTTGAATAAATAAATAAATTTAAAATAAAAGATTTATAAAATTGTGTGAAAGATGTTTCGGAAAAAGTAAAGAGAGAGAGAGAGAGAGAAAATAAGAGAAAGAGGGGGAGGGGAAAAGAGAAAAAAGGGAAGGAAGAAAGGAGGAAAAAAGAGAGAAAATAGGAGAGGAAAGAAGGATGAAAAATTAAAAATTTTTAATCAACAAATTTAAGAGATTTTTTCCGTTCAATGATCAAAATTTGGACTTTAATCAAACAATATTGACAATATAACTTTGACAAATAATTTGATCATCGCCAACGACATATCTGGTATGGGACTGCTATACGTACGAAAAATTTAGCCGGTTCAAGTGTCAAATATAGCTCTATCTAAATATAAGATTGCGTTGTTAATAAGCGAATCGTAAATCGGCGTAATGGGCTCTCTATTGGATGAAATTACGACATATTAAAGGTCGAGGCTACGGCGTTTCTTTCTGCACAAAGCGTGTAATATTCAATGCCGACTCCAATAACGACATGAATTGCAAGGACCGATCTGTGAATGCCATTGTGTGTTATTCTCCTGCCTCGTGTCTCATCTACATATTCTACGCTTATCAACTATCATGATATGGCGCGAGAAAGAGAAGGGCGAGGGGGAGGGGGAGGTCAGTGGTGGCGACAGAGCGACGAAATAGCGAATTAACAAATCTAACAGTAACGTCACATCCTCATCCCGACAAACGGTACGTTACTTATACGGTTTGCATTCGCGTGGGAATTTTAGCACTCTCATTTCTGCCGCGGTTTTTGAATTATGCATGCATATTATAACAGCAGTGCTTCTCAAACTGGAGTATATGCGAGACGAAATCTAGATTATGTCAAAAGTTTTGTTTAACACGCGCAAGAATTTAATAAATTCAATTTTTTTGTTTCGAATTTAAGACGCTCTTCTTCATTCATTAACGCCATATTGGATTGTGATGTCAGAAATGAACAATGTTTTATGGTTCTTTTTATTATGCTATATATATTGAAATAAATTAAATTGTGAATTAATAAATAGTTTTAAACTTGGTTAGAAAATATATAACCGTCTTAAGACGCATTTTTGAAAATGATAGATATATGTAAATTGTATTGTATAAGGCTATATACATATATATATATATATATATATATATATATATATATGTATATTCACTATAAAAAGTTATAAGAGTAAAATGACCGAAAAGTGAATAGTTTACGAGATATTTTATACTTTAATTTAACATAATTTCACATAAACTATGAAATATCTCATAAAATAATCATTTTCCAATGATGTTACCTCAATAGTTTTACACCTCAATAGTTTTGCACAAAATAATGAGAGAAATCAATTGCTGTAAAGAAAACAGATTAAAAGTATGTAATTTACAACTATAGCAGCTACACACTTATTTTTATAAACAACTATGTGTTTTCTTTACACCAATTGATTCCTCTCATTATTTTGTGCATAAAAGTATTGAGGTAAGATCGTCGAGATATTTCATAGCTTATATAAAATTATGTTAAAATAAAATATAAAATGTCTCGTAAACTATTCACTTCTTGGTCATCCTATCCTAATAACTTTTTATGCCAAATATTGCGAGAAATCGATTTAATAAAGAAATTTAATAAAGAAATTAAGGTAGTTCCATTTAAAAAAACATAAATGATCTTCAAACGACCTATGAAATCGCTATTTAAGGAAAGGTCAGTATCTTCAACTTCTTTCCCCCTTGAACTTTTATTTTAACATTTTTTTCGTGTTTCGCTTAATTTCAGAGATTCTTTTTGCCTGGGGCCAAATTAAAATGAAACACCCTGCATATTTAAATGTAGAAATATTAGAATCAAAAATTTTTAAATTACGATAAATTAAAATTTTATTTAAAAATCGTGCTAATTATAATCTTATAAATGCGAACATGTATTACACATATAACAATAAATTCAAGAAATTTGGAGATTACTTCAATAAGTGAAAATGTAGCAAGTGAAAAGCAGTTTATGAAGGAGATTTAAGAAACATACAATAGTATCACACAATATATATATAAACGCAACACGCATATTGCTGTTAAACTTTAAGTTAGTAATAGCATTGGCCCTCTTTATCAAGTTGTATCGTTTAGCCGAATTGAGACTCAGACAAATCAGATTCGTGCAATTATGCTTTGTCACTGAAGACAATAAAGCAGAAGTTGAAAGGATAATGGGTACACTGAAAGAATTGTATTCACGAATTAAGAAGATTGTATACTATAAAATCCCTCTTACAAAAGATATTCTTAAGTGTTACCACAACATCCTCTAAAGCAAAGAATGTATATTGTTAATAACAAACGGTCATATGTTTTTTTTTTATGTGGATCGTTTATTTGGTGTTATATGGACATTTTGTTGCAGCAATGTATATAGTTACATAGTGCTGCAATTTACAATACAGTGTAGTGTTTGTCATTGAATGGTTTTAGTCAGGAATGTGCCGTATAATTTACGTCCATTCTTTACGTAATTTTTTACCTTATTTATTTTTTACAATTTTTACATAAAAACGTAAAGAATGTAAACAATGTAAAAAATAGCCTAAATTACTAACAAAATTATATAAACTGGACAAACTTTATATTACTTTATTTTAAAAGTAATAGTACAAAAGGTTAAATGCACACGAACCACGAACATAAATTTTTCCAAAGAACATAAATTTTTATATTCTTAGTGTTTATATTCTTAGTGATAAATTTTTAAAATTTATATATAAAATAAAAATAAAAACTTTGAAACAAAATGAAAACTATAGACTCTAATAAAACAAAAACAAATCATATATTACATATCAGTCATATTTCATGTCATAATCTCATAATATAACGTCACCTAACTCATAAACTCATAACATAACTCATAAGACAAGAGTACAAGAGTATAACCTAACCTAACCTAACCTAACCTAACCTAACCTTTCTTTACTAATTTTTTACATATTTTACATGTTTACATTCTTTACGTAAAAATTTACGTTTTTTACGTAAAAAATAAAAAATTATTTTTTTACGTGTAAACGCACATCACTGGTTTTAGTTTATTAGAAGAATGGATGAAGTGGCTCGAAAATTAAGAGTGACTTCAGAAAAGTGTTCACGAGTAAACAACGTGCAACATAACTTTTAACATAACTTTTGTTCAGGACCCAGAGGTCTCGTGCCTCATGTTTAGCTTTATATGTCTATATCTATCTATAAATCTATTCATTATACATATATGTAAATTAATATATTTTTTGTTAATGTAAAAATAAATTCCATTTCGTTTATATTTTTACAAATTTTTATAAATTAAGAATATCTGATATATTAATCTTTGGAGGATTTCTCTCTTAAGATAAGAAAATGGCTAATTTTGATTTGGTCTATTCTTTATAATAACCTTACACTAAATTAATGTAGAAAGCTACATATTTTTACTAAAAAAATTTTGATTAAAGAATTTGTCATTAAATTAATAATTAGATTAATAAATTTTAATTCAGTCTTTTTTTTTCGAAACATTCAGTATTGTTTTATACACAATATTTTCATAGATTTTTCTATGTAGAAATTGTTGATTTTATTAACAGAATCCAATATAGCTTAATAAGTAAACAAACATCGGCTAACTAATGTCGTTTCGTTATTAGTTAACAGTTGGATCTTGTTTTAACAACAGTCTCTGTTTATAAATTTCTACATGGGTTGTAAACGAAATTGAAGAAAAATATAAAATATTAGTCATATCAGTCATTATCTATCTTTCCTCCCCTCTCTTTTTCACACACAATATATTGCATTATGTAATTAAACAATCTTCACTAATTGTAATGCAATTTTTATCTCAATCTTTAGTTTGAGATACAAGCCTTAAACGACACTTTCTTATAAGATAAAAAAAAGTTTTCTCTGTTTTTTATTTTAAAAATTTACATACAAACTGGTATACAATTTTTTTCAAAGTAATCGACAAATCTATATTTGATGAATTAAATTATGAAGTTTTTCATCTCTTTATTTGCATCTCAAATTGTGATTTTAACTTGCAAAAAAATTTAATACACAAAACGAATTATTTGATATATTCTGTTTTTCACTAAGGAAAATAATTTATTTAATATGAGAAAATATGAGGCCATTATGCAAGATGCATAATTAATATATACTATAATTAATACGTTTTTTGCAAATATGCGGCATATGCGACATTTATGTCTTGTAATTATTTTTTGAAGAAAATAGCAAAAAAGACACCATCAGGGGCCGTTAGCCAAAGTCATCGACGAGAAGCTAAAAAGCATCAGGCATATCAAACTCGCTGAAGTAGCAATGGCGGGGACAAAGATGAAGACTAGAAAGAGGGGACGGAAGGATGTAATAGGTAGAGAACGTAAGAAAGAAGGGGAAATCTGCATGATAGGAAAGAGAGAAAGAGAGAGAGAAAAAGAGAGAGGGAAAGAGAGAGGAGAGGGAGAGAAAGAGAGAGAGATAGGGAGAGGAAAGGTGTCAGTTGAGGAAATTTCCATGACGTAGAGTACTGGTGTGACTTGCCATCCGTCGTTAGACATGGAACTTTTCGCTACAAAGACGACGCGACGTGGCAATTATCGTCATTTGAATATACGGGACGAATGATATGAGTAAAAAAAATTAATAAAATTCTAGGAAAAAGAGATTAAAAGAGATCCATAGAAAGACTTACTACTGTCATTTCTATCAAATATTGTCACCGCGTAGAGATATTTCACTAAAAAACGAATTCTCAGAATTTTTGATTATGTCTTCCTGGCAATTACTTGTCAACATCATATGTACACAATACAAACTTTGCGCAGAAATTTATTAAGTTTGTGCACAGAGAAAGAATAAGCTGTTTTTATATTTTAAATAAAGTTACTCGTTCGTGATTTTTTAAAAATAATAGTTGTGGTTCTTGAAAAAAAAAATTGTTAAAACTACACATACAAATGATTATACAGTTCAATAAAAAAAGCACAAACGAAAATAAAATTGAAATTAAAATTAAAACAGAAAACAGACTAGACAATCACGAAAATAAAACTAACAGAAAATCAATATCAGCAGGATGAAGTTGCAAAAATAAAATTTCAAGCACACAAGGGGGGTTAATAAATAATTCAACAAATTATAATAACTGTTTTAATCTACATTAAAGTCATTATCGAATCTATCAAAAAATAAAATTGTGTCTCATGTTAAGTCACACATAGCAAACAATGAGGTGTATAATTATAAACGTATATTTATGGCTTTTCAAACAAAGATAAAAAAGACGGTAAGAGTTTGCCATCTGAAAAAATAGTAATGACATTTACATATGATTTATTTTACTATACTGATAAAAAAACTTCAATAAATTCAAATTGTTTTGAGTGTGATACAGAATATGCCACATCTATATTTTCTTTAACGTGGAAGAAGAAAAAAGCAGAAAATATATCATTGATAAAGCATAATATTGTTACTGATTTTATAATTTATTATAATAGCGGATACATATTGTTAAAAAAATTAAAATGCCTTAACTGTGAATATTGTGTCTTAAATTTAAAAAAATATAGTTTCTGACCAAATTATGTTCTGAAGAGCATATGAAAAAATATTTTTTATATTTTTTATATTTTATAATAATGATGGATTAATAAAACCTTCCGCATCAGTCTTTTATGTATATAAAGAAACGGAGAAGAATTGTAAATCACAACACATCATGTTTTTCCAATATAAATATAAAAGAAATGGATAAAGAAACGTCTTTTTCTTCCTACATGCTTTCTTATTTATCCTTGTCTATTTATACTGAGTGTCCGGTAATAATTATCCTACCTCTTATATGTAGGTAGAGCGAATTAAAGTGAATGGAAAAGTCTTCTACCCTTTTGCGATCTTCCCAATAATTAATGAGAAATTAATTAAAAAAGACCGGCCAATCCGCGCGCGCGAGATCCCAACATTAGGCGCCACTCATACATAGCCATTTGTAAAGCTCTCCTCCTGGAGGTCCTTGCACCATGCCAGGCAACAGACAATAGGAACAGACAGAGAATAGAAAATATCTATCAATAGGAAAAGGGATTAGATATTATTCCCGCTCCTGTTGAACGATATTTCCCTGTTGTCTGACCATTGTGCAAGGGCCTTAACTCTTCATCGCACGTTTAGCAACCGCGTAACATTGGGGTCTCTTCTTGCCATATATTTTTGTTCTTTGTGTATAGCAATTTTTTTTTGGATGAATAAATATATTAAAGCAACATTTTCTTATAAAAGAAATTTTTAGACAAATATTTTTTTAATGAATAAAAAAAATAAATAAAAATAATTTTAATCTATCAATAGGAAAAGGGATTAGATATTATTCCCTGCTCCTGTTGAACGATATTTTCTATTCCCTGTTGTCTGACCATTGTGCAAGGGCCTTAACTCTTCATCGCACGTTTAGCAACCGCGTAACATTGGGGTCTCTTCTTGCCATATGTTTTTGTTCTTTGTGTATAGCAATTTTTTTTTGGATGAATAAATATATTAAAGCAACATTTTCTTATAAAAGAAATTTTTAGACAAATATTTTTTTAATGAATAAAAAAAATAAATAAAAATAATTTTTTGAAACATATAATTCCTTTTTTCTCGCGAGTCATGTGTAGAAACGAGAAATAGCTGCTTATATGTGTATGTATATCTATGTATGTTTTCTGATTAAATTGTGAGACAGACGTTATGCACATGATTTGGCACCGTGTGACATCGATCGTCGATGTAAATGAATGAGTCTCGAGAACTGTATTCGTTGCCAATCGATCAGGGTCACAGTAGAAACTATAGATTCGATCGAACACGATACAAAATAGTGACATTCGTCCGTCACGTGAATCTATCTAGATAAAATAGAAAAATATTGCTTCGTCGACAATAACTTTATTAAATAAATTTTCAACAATTTTAAGAACACAATATGTATTTTTTTTTCTTCGTTTTTTTACTTTCTTCTGTTTTTTTAATACTTCTTCTCTTTTGTTTCATAAATCCCCATTCTTCCTTTTTATCCATAGTTTTTTTTTTCTCTTTTCTTTTTTTTCTCCGCACAATTTCTTTTATTTCGTGCTATTTTTGTTTCTTTTCTTTCATGTCATATCACTTTCTATTATTTATTTCTCTTTCTCTTTTAGGCCTGCCTTTTCCCTTAATTTTCTCTTTCTGAACTTTAAGAATTCAATATGTATTTCTACCTTTGTTGTATATAAAAATACGTAAAAATATCTTATTTAAAAATACATAAACAGCATTCAAAGAACTTACATATGTGTTAATACATAATTTAGTTTTTTTTAAGTTTTTTTTGTGAAAAGCCAAATATGATTATGTTTGTTTGCGAGTTCATATAGATCAAATTCAATTATGATTTCTATGAAATAGCATATTAAGCATTATCGCGCAATTTTTAAAGCATATATGCCGATTTCTTTTTTTTTTCAAGAGAGCACTAGATTTCCATTGCGCTTATCATGAATTGCTATGATTGCAACTTAATCTAATATTAAAAAAAAATGGTGTTATATCGAATTTAATTGGACGCACTAATTATAAATGCATTCTCACTCATAGTTTTTTGTTCGGTTAATATCGAATGTCGGTATAAAAAATTGTTAGCAAATTTTCGATTAGATGCACTGATGCGCCATTTTTCAGTTTTCTATACCAGTTTTCAATATACCAATTAAGCACAGAAAACTGAACAAATGAGTATCCCAATGCATCCAACCAAATTCGCTATCAATTCTATTAATAAAACGTGATCGATTCTCGAATTCCAATAAAAGATTAGATAGATAAGCTGATAAAGTGTTTCTTAGTTCCGAAATAAACCGCAATATAATGAATGATAATCGCAGTTTACATTTTTTATGTAATTTGTTACACAATTTGTTATAATTGAAAGAAGTTGAAACTTTTATCGAATTTTATTCCATTTAGTGATGATTCATAATAAGAAGTATGACTATCAAGAATTTCGCAACCGATCATTATTGTAAATTGTTAGTTCAACGTTACGTGACGTATTTCACGAGAATCTCTTCTTATCTCGGCATCGCCTATTAACGAAGTCATCGATTTACTGATATTGCGTAACACAGGAAACGGTTCATATTGCAGTTTATAATAATAAAGCGATAAATGATAGCAATTTAAGTCACTCAAGAATTCTAATACTGCGCATATCTGAAGAGAATAGAGTAATTTTGCTTTAAAATAAAAAAATGGTAATAATAATATTTATATAAGATGCACAACAAAAATGTATCATCAATAATAGATCAATAATAGAATATAGGAGAATATGACGTTTAATATCAAAGACGATCAAAGTATATTTTTTATTTTTTTTTAATATTTAATTTTTCGAATTTTATAAAAAATAAATAAACTTGTTATAAATAAATAACTTGTTCGTCTTTAAAATTAGATGCTACATATTCTAATCTGAAATATTTAATATGTATTGCTTTTTCCGATTAAATTAATATTAAATTAATATATTAATATATTAATATTAATATTAACTTTCTCGAAGCATAATTTTCTACATTTTAATTTTAATATTTATCATTAACAATTAATTCTTATAAAATTAAATGCAATGAAAAATACAGAAAAAAAGAAGTCTCGAAATAATCATTAGAAATCATATGAATAAACTTCCTTATAATTCGGCAAATTCAAAAGCGCGCATCTAATTACATTTGTCATGTGCATCATTACAAAAAGTGCATGTATAATGCAAAATGCATCAAATTTTTCCGTGCAATCCATTCTTATTAGTTTTATATGACATTTAATTTAAATGTCCAAATATATAAGTATAGAAAAAAAAAAATATGCGCAAAGTAGACTTAATATGTCTCTTATGTGTGCGCGCGCGCATAGATACATATACTGTCGCGCGCATCAGTGACATTTACGATATTGCGTGCAATTGTAGCCACGTGGCGAATGCACGCAGGTTCGTATAAGAAATGCGTGTATTATATATATTAATGCCGTAAAGTAAAAGTAATCTTAAGTAAAATTAAATAATTTTCTTTATCATATTTTTTATAATTAGCAATTAAAATTAAAATTTTTATGGCGCCAAGTGTTGCATAATTTAGTCTAACTTAAGGGAGTGCCAATTAAATACTTAATATGAAAAAAAAAAACCAAAAACGAAAACAATTACAATATTTTTTATAATATTTCTTCTTCTCATTCGTATACTCTTTGCAGAGTAGTCGTGACCATTAAAATATTTATTAAAGTAATATTATTTATTCAGAATGCAAAAATGAAAAATATACACTTTTACATATTATTTTGACTTTATAAATATTCTGATAAATAGCATTTTGTCATTTGGAAGGTATTTATACTTCATTACACATATAAAATGATTTCTTTCAAGTAAAAATGAGCTATTAAAAATACTGTGAATCTATAAATAATCTTTCTTATAATATGTTTATATAATATATATAAAACATGCTTTATATATATTTTATATATAACAAATACTTTTTTAAAAATATTTATAATATATATATATATAAAGTTTATATATATAATACACAATATTATATATGCGTGTCTGACGAAAATATCTACTTAATATATGATTATTTAATTAATATATAGTATTACTTTACAAGTAATTTCACAGAGTTATTTTATGCATTTCAAATTAAACTCTTTTTTTTATTCTTTTGATATTATTTAAAATAAATTACATATAAATATACTCACCTGAATTCTATCGTCGTGCACCGGTATTGCGAGATTCTTCGTATTGTGCGACATTCTTGATGAATTTGTGTTTGTGAGTTGTAATCGCTTGTCTCAAAGGTGTAATTCCAAGTTTAATTTCAAGTATATACGAACAGATGTATAAATATATGAATATATATATGGCTATATATATTTATGTATATATGATTTTCTTCGCTCAGTGCGATATCTTCGGCGTCGATGAACAGGCAAGAAACACGAACCGCTCCAAAATTCGCTGCCGAACCGCTATCAATAGAGAATATCCAGCGTTTACAATATTTCTATGTATATGTATGCACGCACGTATGTGTCGCGTGTTTATAGAAGTGTGAAAAGAAAATTATATCACGCGCTGCATGCGATTGAGTGTACACGTTTAATGTGTAACAAATCTCACATACACGAACTGATAATCATGCAAGGATTTGTCTCTTAGAGAGCGCGGTGTCACACTGATCTTTCGTCCTCTTTTCGTTAACTTCCCTCCATGTGTGTGCCACAAGATACGTATATACATTGCGGTGGAAGTCACAAACTCGCGGTGGGGGCAGCCGGTTGACGAAGGGTGGGGACAGTTAGTTGGTAGGTAGATAAAGAGGGAGAAGGAAGGAAAGAATCGGTGAGGGAATGCCAAAGGATCGTTGAGGGAGTGCTAAAAGAACGCAAATCTCTCTCAAAGAACGCGCAGAATCTATGTATATTTTTTATTATAATTGTGGAAAGACCATATCTTCTTCATCCCTTTCAACATTATCTTCTTTCTGCTTCTCTTCTTGAGAAAACATTCAGCAATCTGTCCGTTCAAATCTGCTCTATCATATATTCATGATGTTTCCAGACGTCTCGCCAATTTCTACAATGCCTTTTGTATCATAATAATTTTTTAAACAATGATTCCTTATGATAACATATGTTTTGGAAACGCAATCGGCTTCAACATAGTCGTTTGTGCTTATTTTTGGATGATAGATTCCAGTTCATCTATCAAATAATTCGTATCAATAAATAGAAAAAATATTTTTTGATAAAAAATACATGTATATAATACGCGCAAAAGATTTTAGCAATATAGTTGTTCAAAGAGAAATGCAATTTCTGTTATTATTCGCTGGAACCTCTTAATAGCGCACGATTCGGGGCTCTGAACGTAATAGCGAGGTTGTCCCCCCTTCACTCCCAAACCGCGAAACTCAGGGCCGTAGCGATATTGTTTCATTCACACATTATTTTCTTAGTGTAAGGAGAAAATTATCGAGACCTCTAAGCGGGACTCAATCCTAGGACCTTTTCCCCTCTCAGTAGGCAACCATTCTGTCACTGAGCCATTAAACACGCCCCAACCACCGTATTTTCTCCGCTCGCTTACATAATTTCTTTAAACAGTTCGGTTCTTTGACCAAACATTCGTCCTCGAAATGGCACAACGCTTTCTCAATTCTCATAGAACTCTCACAACCTCTTTTCTTTTGGTTCAAACCAGAACCACCAAAGGGGACCATTGACTTTATTCTACTTCTGAAAATCTATAAGGAGGAAAAACATCAGGGGTTTTCGGGGATTCGATCCTAGAATCTTTCCCTCAGTAGGCAAACCACTTTGCCACTGAGCCACTAAACGCCCAACACCACTGTATTTTTTCCGTTCGATTACATTTATTCTTTATACTGATCCAGAAACAGATACACATTGTTACGTGATTGTACCGTTTTACTCCCACTCACGCTACTCACACGTGCGTCTAACACGTATGGAAGGGGTTTTGCGCGCTTTTTCGAAGTTCATTATTGTGAGTTCCACTGTACTATTTATGTTTCTTATATATACATACATTATTTTGCTAAGAATACTTAATTGATATATATTTTTTAATACATTTATATTTTTGTATACATTTTTCGATGTGATTTGAAGAAAATTAATATTGCTGTAGGTTTTTTAAAATAAGATTAAAGGTGCATGTAAACAAAATGTAAACGAAGCGACATTGACGATTAACATATTAACATATTAACTATCATAATGAAGTAACTATTAATTATTCAGCCCATTACTTGGAAATATGTTCAGTTTGTACACAGTATAATTTCGGAAACAGGTAGGAACCAAGTTTTCTTACTATAATTATTTAATGAATAATAGTTATAATCCACCTCAAAATTGCATATCTTTAAAAGGAAATGTAAAATCTGAGAGCTAAAACGAACAGGTGAGATATTGGTGCCAACACAAAAGCACTATAGAAAAGCATTGTAGCGTAAGCGTGGTTTACTGATGTGGATTACACGGCTTCAGAAACTTGAATACTCGTGACCCACGTGCGGGCCACATGGCCTCGGTGTATAGAATATAGTGTAACCAGGGTGAGTCATATATACCAGTCAACGTGTTAACGAGGGTGGAAATTTAGTCGCCGGAATAACACATAGTGTGGCGCGTTTGTTAAAATTTCTTTTTGCTCTTTCATAGAATTAAAACTCGATGTGGTTTATTTTCGCAGATGTCAAGTAATGCAATGAAAATTTAAGTAATTTTCATATCGATAATCTCATATTATATTTATAATTTTGCTCTAATATCATAAATAACATCAAATTTATGGTATCTTATATGATTTTAAATAAGCTCTTGCGTTCTCTCTCTCTTCTTATAGATTGACTATTGAAATTAAAGATAGTGAAGTAAACATATAGAGTTATAGTATGATTAGATGTAATGTTGAAAATAGAAATACAAAAGAATTGTTTCAATTTTACAAAGGTATAAAAAATGGTAATATATATGATTCATCGAGTACATGATAAATTTGTGAAATTTCTGGAGGATATAATAGAAGAAATGAATCTAAAAGATATAATAATTAAAGAAAATTATATATGATAATGGGAGATTTTAATATAGATTTGTTCTATACAAAGAAGCTGCAGAACTTAGATATGAAAAAATATGTTAATAGACCGACGAGAGTTATGAAAGATAGCCAAACAATTATCGATTTACTTTTCGCTAATAACAGAATACAAGTACAAGTGATTCGTAAGTCTAAATTTGAGAATAGATATAAATCAGAATTTAATGATAGCGACTATATAGTAAATTTAATGTAGACGAATTTATTAGACTCTATGAAAGATGAATAGAAAATATAAAATAGAGCAAGGTCAAAGAATGTCAGAGTGAAGAAATGTGTTAATAATATAGTAAATCCACTAGTCAGTATAAGATTTAGGAAAAAGTTTAGAATTTCGAAAATATGAGAAGCGAAAAAATGACTTTCAGACAAAATAAGAGAAGCAGCGGCTAGAAGGAATGAGACATAAGTAAGCATTACGATAGAAATTGGTTGCAATTTAAAATTAAAAGAAATGCAATGAATAAACTAATCAAAATAAAGAAAAAAAAATAAGATAGATGTTGATAAAGAAAATCCTACATCTATGTGAAAAATTCTGAAAGAAAGTATAATTTTATATCGGTATAATATACTAGGTATATTATATATGAGACAATCATAGCACCTCACTTTAAATATTATGCGACGCTGTTAGTTGGTATAGGAGAAACACAGCTGTGAGTAAATTGCAAATAATGCAAAATCGGGCCATGAGAGTCATATTGTAACGTGATAGGCTTACCAAAGTGGAGAATATGCTGTGTGCAAACGCTGCAGTTTATGTCCATAAGATAGAGGCTGTACTATAAAGTATATCTGTTAATCCAAAAATTTCAAAAGAGTAACAAATTTTATATATCTCTATTAAATACGCATCACGACATAAAAAAAATAATTTATTTTTAGCTGTGAGTGTAACAAAAACTATTTTATACTTCAGAATTCATATAACCCACGTATCTCATAATTTAAATGATTGAAACAAATGCGAACGTAAAAGCTGTGATTGGCTAAGCTCTTTTATGCCATATGTTGGTATTATTCCATGGGACTCACTTTTACAGTTGTCGGCAAAGCAGTTTTGCTTTGATTGCTTTGATCAATTCGTAGTCCTAATCATAATCAAGCCTGCAATCCGTAGTACAATACGGGTTTTACGACTAATTGTAAAATTTCATTTGTCATGGCCTTTATGTTTACGACTTTGTCAACAACGATTATGATCTTTGTGCTAAAAAGCTCCCTTTCTTTCCTCCATATCCCCATAGCTGCAGCTAATATAAGTACAGAAATTATGTATAAAGATCAAAGTAATTTTGCCTCAGTAAAATTATATAAAGTTTTTTTTGTCATGTTCTTTACATAACTAAAAATTGTCCGAAAGAAATTTTGCATTATTCTGGCTCTTAAAACTTTATAATAAATATAGACTTGGAGGTAACTGCATCTGGCGCATCACAATCAACAATATGCATGTCATCGTTTGAAATTTTCTTTTGGCTTTTTTTTTTTTCAAAAAATTGCTTTTTAGCGTAAAATTTATAATTCTACTGTTATAAATATTATATAACTTCAATATGCAATTCTTTCTGCAGTTTAATTGTAAAACGAAAAATTAGAATTTGTTGTATTTTGGCTATATTAAAAAGTTTTTTCTCTCGACTATTAAATGAAAATTTTGTCCGATTGGACTTTGCATCATATTTCTGTCCATACAACACGAGAAAAAAAAAATAAAAACATTTTTGTTATATAAATAAAACATAAACTATCGGTTAAATATATTATAATATATAGATAAAGAATAATAAATCGATTATCAATCAATTATCATTTGAGATCTGATCGATATGATAATATAAAGAACTTTTTAACAAGAAAATACAGATAGATACAATTGACTAATTAACTATCGAATAAAGAATTTTTTAAATTCCGAAAATTTCTCTATTCGATAGCCAATCATGTGATATTTGTGTCTATATGTGTTTCTTGCTGAAATACTTTCTAAAATAAGGTCTGAACACAAAGATTGTAGACATGTTTAACATACGTTTATATCCATCATTGTACGTTGACTGAAAGCTCACAATCAGACACAATGAGAGTAAGGAATGCAGAATTAAACATGAGGAATTGTTAAAAATTAAGCCCATATCAGATGCATTGAAGATATAGAGATTGAAGATTAAAATATGATCAATTGGGGTGAAGAAATGTTAGTTCTTTTTCTTCTGATTAGTGATAAATTCCAATATTTAACGCGTCGTCTGGACTTAATTCCTTACAATTTCTTATGATTAATTCCGTAATCCTTATTCTTCTTATTGTATCTGAATCTTTGCGTATCCGACTTTACGACACTCTTTGTGCTCAGATCTTTGGCGCGAAGAAATATCGTGTATCTCTTGATTTTGTATGCAAGGATTTACTATACATACAATCGAAATCAACAAAAATGTTGAAGAAACAATGGCTAAACTATTCATCAGTTTATTTGTGTGCAAGCAAAGGGCGCATTGATCGATTGATTTTATGAGCTCAATGACAGATTTTTTTTAGAGTCGACTTTATACATACGAATCGAACAAGAGCTAAATAATAATTTTAACTCTTAGGAATCCTGAAATACTTCAGCTAGTGTACGACGAATGTTATCACATTTTTCGTCTCGTATATTCTCAACAACAGTATATAACTACTATAATTTATACATAATACAAGAAATTAAATATCTGAAATATTTTTACATCCTTTCATAAAAGTCACTATCAAATGAAAAGTCAGAATGTATAAAATGATATGATGAAGAAGATATTATCAGGGAAAACATGGAATAATTCCACATCTTAACGAAATGGGAAGAAACTGAAAATTTTTTCCTATCCTGAGAAGTGTATTCTAAGGATCTGTAATTTAGAACAATTGTTTTTTAGATTTCTCTTGAATTTCACAAGGAATCAACGGGGTCGACATGATCGACCATTCGCATTTGATGTCACACACACACACACATGCATACATATGCACATACTTGACATACTTAATCTCTCTAAATACTAGCTGTCGAAGAGCAGATATCCGATTTTGATTCTCGCATTCCGTCTCTGCCTGTCTCTGTCTGCTTCTAAAGACGATTTGTTTCAATACGGTTATTCAACTATATATATGTATATATAGCGAACGAAATAGAATGCGATCTCAATCGCAATCCGGGGAATCGAAAAGGAGGTATAGGCAAGAATGTTATTTCTGGGATCCCTTCATTTGACGAGTCATTTCTTCAGGATTTTTTATCAGAAGACTATCACACACCACAATATAAGCTATGATCCATAGTTTTTTTGAGATACCGATTTTTAAAAGTCACAATAACAGCAGTATTTACAATTGATGGTACTATATATGTACAGGGTATCCCATCAAAAATGGCCACTCCCTTTTTTAGACTAAAAGAGATAAACAATAACAAATATATATCAAATTAAATGATTCAAACTAAACTCTATTCATTTTTTTCATAATTTTTTTGTACATTTAAGAAAGAATATAGTTGGTGAAATAATTTAATTATGTATATAATATTATAAAATATATAAAAACGGAGGCCACTCCTCCTATAATCCCGAAAAAATTTGAACCTGACCCAATCTTATTTCTGATTAAATTAAAATTAGATTTGCTATATTAAAAAAATTTAATGATACATTTCTATGAAAATAAAAATAAACTTCTTGTCAAAAGTTGGAAAAATCTCAATAAAAAAAAAAAAATTTGAAACATCGATGTCTCGAAAAGTATCGATCGTATCCTAGTTTGCGACTTTTTTTTCTCGGTAAAACAATTTATCAAATTGAAAGAAATCGGAAATAACATTCTTCCCGAGGGTGCACTATGGCTGCATGAATCTCTCTTTCTCTGTAAAATTTTTTTTTGATCGTTATTTATCTCGTACTATTAAGCGCACAGTGGTCCCGCCAAGCTCGTTCTCGGCTCGATCACCAAAAAGTCAAATGTTTTTTATTACACATGTAATTTGCAGGATTTTTTGCAACAGAATTCGCACATTCACCGGGATGGATCATGAATTGAAGAGCTTATTTTTTTCACACAAGTTATCTTGAATTTATTCCTCAGATTCTCTTCAGCTCTTTCTATAATTTGATAACACAATTCTTTATTTTTAGATATTATCCATTTAAGACGGTTTGCCAAATAAGCTCTTGAATTATGTATTATCCATTTTTTTCGAAAAAAATAACACACCCATACACACACGATGTAGAACAGCATTTTGTCATTGTCGTTGTTCATACTCGGTTGCCAGTGTCGTAATTAGCCTTATGCTCCCCCTCCTCCCAAATACTTATAATAAAAAAATTGAACTTCTGAGAACTAAAAGAAGTTGTTGCAAATAAATATACTTTTTTTACAATTAAAAAAAATTTAATTCTCTTCAAACTATTTTATCTTTAAACTTATCTCTTTAAGGCTCCTGGCTTCTCGTCGACCATGTTGGAATTGTGACGTCAGAGGCGAGAAAACGCTAAAAATTCTTAGATACCATTTCGAAATAAAATGATATTTCGATGAAACAGCACTTCAGATGACTTTAGCATACTCTTAAAATACTTCGAAAACTATCCTTTTGCCTTTATGATCAATCAACAGCTGTAAAATGTAATATTATAAGGCCCAGTCCGTCTGGTCTTTGCACATGCGCAGTCATTCCGCATGACAAAGTCTGATGATCATTTTACGGTTGTTGATTGACTATCGAGGGAAAAGAATAGTTTTCGAGGTATTTTAAAAGTGTGCTAAAGCCATCTAAAGAAGTTTCATCGAAATATCTTTTCATTTAAAAATGGCATCTAAGAATTTTCAGCGTGTGCTTTCTCATCTCTGACGTCACAATCTAACATAGCTGCAGCAAGGACCCAGGAACCTTAAACTTTTAAGCTTGCAGGAGCACCGACGACTAATAACAGCACTGTACAGCTGCCAACATCGAGCAGAGTTCCGAGCCGGCGTAGACAATTAATTAATTAAAAGCATTAGGCAACCCCGTCACACTCACCCCTTTAAATTTTCATTTATGTTATTGTAATAGATTTTATACATCGTACTTTTTTTCTTAACGAAATGTATTTTGCACGCCAAGAGAACGCGAATCTCTTTGGTGACGCTTGCTCTGTCCATTTTTCTCTCTCTTTCTCTAATCTTCTCTTCTTCCTTCCTCCCTCTTTTATTTATTTATTTTACCCTCTTTTTACGCATTAGATTTAAGAAAATCGAAGTGTGTGTCGAAGGACGTACCATCGTTTGCAGCCGAGGCATATAACAAAATTCGACATAGACTACAACAATAACTATTTTTTTTCTTACACATACTTATTCTGCTTAATCGTTATTCATTCAATTATAATCTTTTGCAGATTTTATCATATATATATATAGGATATACACAACGCCGGCGTTTTTTAAAATTATTATTCGGCATGACAATCGGGCACAATTCATCACGCTATATTATTCATCATTTAGCATCTCTTTATCTCTTTCTCTTTTTCCGCGCATTTATTATATTTATATCTTACAATCTCTCTCCTTCGCTTTCCCTCTCTTTCGTATTCTTTTTATATATATATATATACAATTTTATTTGTTGACGTTTCATATAGAATACTAGTAAATAATAATTACCAGCTCTCTATTTACGCCTTACAACGAGATTTAACAGCTGATGTTTTTTCTATACTTAAACGCTTACTACGCTAATTAATCTTTTATTTATTTATATCACATTGTTCACACACATACACTCGCACACAGACATACGCATGTACAGATTATTCATATATATATATATATATATATATATATATATATATCGCTTAGTGTTTTACTATTTTTTTTTAGTTCTTTCCTTCTGTTGCGAACAACATTTCGGTCCATTTGGCGATTTCTTTTCGCCAACGAAATTATTTACATGAGGCTATTACATCGCTTTCATAGTTTCCGACAGTGATTTCAGTCGCATTCAAACAGCAGATGTAAAATATTATTTTCCGCTCAATTATATATATATTTTTTACATTTTCAGTCATCTCTTACACAACTTTGTTTCTTGCTCTATGTGCTACGGAATATACGGCCATTTTTTTGTATTTATTGCACGACTTGAAGTTTTTAGTCGAGTAAAAGTGAAGAGAATTTTGGAAAAATAAAAAAAATAATTTAATTGAAATTGTATTGAATATCTTGAATCATATATATATTTGAAAAACTTTTTCGTCTTTATTGCAACTTGAACTTTCCTTTATTTCCAAATTCTAATTGTAAAAAGTGATACATCGCACAATGGATGATTAATGTTATACTTGCATTAGTTATTATAATTGCATTAATTTCTTTCTTAACCCCTTATCAGTGTCGGACGCCTATATGCGCAAAAATTTTAGTGACCACCAGTGTGTCTGACGCTTATATGCGTCATCATAAAAAAATTCGATAAAGACCAATTTCAAACATTGCGATTGATAACCAATAATATAATATAGTTGATATTATAAAAGAAGGAATGATATTTCAGAATATGCTTATATGTTATCAATAGAAAATAAAAAATAAGCCAAACACATGACTATAAATGGATGTCTATATGAATGATCACTTATGAGAATGCAGTCCGTGCGTAGCCACCTAGCGGCGCACGAAGAAAACTGAGAGCATACACAAACGCACACGAATTCTATGGAAAATGACGTTATGTAATATGAAAAACAAGTTTCATTCCAATCAAAATATTTTCAAACTTTGCGGCATCCATGTTGGATCCGCCATCTTTAATTCGATAATTTTGATATGAAATTTGGATTCAGCGACCCCAAAAACCCCCAAGGAATATTTTTTATAAAAATTGAAACAAATTTTTGTCAACACACTGACGGCACAGAAACATTTTTTTCTGTACACTGTTAAAGGGTTAATATCGAAATTGTAAAACCATCAAATTTAAATTTTAAAAAAATTTATCATTAAAGTATAAATATCGAGTGATCTAAGATTTAAAGACAAAAATCTGTATAACGGTATAAAAATTGTGCAAGCTATAGCTTAATAGACTTTTATTATGCTGAAATTTTCTGTCAGCAAAATATTTATCTGCATAAGATAGTGATGTGTGTTAAAAATAGTAATTTAACATATTATTTATATAACAATTTAACAAGAATATATGGTACAGATGCGATTTCATCAACGCACTAAGCAAGATATATGATTTATATTTTAAATTAAACCACTGTATAATCATGTCATACAATTAAATAATTTAAGAAATATAAAATATATATCTTTTCACCTTCATATGCAGATATAGTAATGTTAAAACATACACAAATAAAAGTTGAGATATCCGAGAGATAATCAATAGTCGCGCATGCAAAAATGTACAAAAGGAAATATTTTTCATTGCATCACATGTTGAATTAAAAAGTACTTCATTATATAAACACTATGCACTTAGAATACCGAGAGTATATTATAAAATGATTTAACATATATGTATATGTATGAAAAACCATTATATAATTAAATTGTATTATTTATATATAATTATATATACAGGATGTTTCTAAAATTATGTCAGAAATTTTAAGGGTGTATTCTAGGGGTCAAAATATGAAAAAAAGTTCCTATAAACATGGGTGCAAAAATGAAAATTAGCACCCCGCCATATCTGGGGGTTAATTCCCCTTAAAATTGGATTAAATTGTCAAAACCACATAAAAATGCAGGTCACTATTAATTATTACGCTGTACAAAGTTTCAACGATCTGTGAAAAAGTCTTCGAGAGCTATAATACATTTTTCGATTTTCTCCCCGAATTTTAGGGGGCTACTAACTCGGAGGGAAAGCATTTCTGGACCCATGTTTATAGGAACTTCTTTTTTTATTTTGAACCCTAGAATACGCGCGCCCTTAAAATCTCTAATATAGTTTTAGAAACACCCTGTATAATATAATTAATATGTTGCCCAACTGAGTTCTTTATTTCATCATTAACGATCTCACATTCCGAGAAATAATCGAAAGCGTAAAATACAATTTTATAAGAATATACAAAGATTTTACATACTTATAGAAAATAAGAAAAGTGCAATAGATGAATGAGTGGATGCAATTATTCCTACTTTCATTAGAGATAGTTCTATTATCATGCGTCTCTTTTTTTTATTCTATTTTTAATTTATTTCAAGTTATGCACTGCATGATTGCAAACAAATGCTCGAATTATAAAAAGATGAAACATTACAATGCACACCTATATCATAATAGAAGTAGATTACAATGATGATGGCAATTTGAAATAAGCATTTGAAAATCTTTCCGTATAACGAAATCAACATGATGATTTTCAATAAGTTATAATTACACGCTTGTGAAAATCGCAAAATAGTGATTTGTTCTATATGCATATTTGCATATATGTGTGTAATAAATATAGAAGAATAAATACTTAAATGTATTATTACAAACCTAAATTACTTTTTCTGCCATCTCTATATAATTTTTCGCTCTTGCTATCAGTGTAACGAGAATTCCATCTTGCGATTGAAATTGTCGAAACTAAACAGACACCTCCGTATGGAGTTCAATATCCGTTCTCCACAGCCATTATTATATGATAAATTTAAAAACAAAACGGCACATAATCTTCATCTTTTCATTTCGTCGATCAATAGATAGTTAGTTAATCCAACTCAGTGAACTCTATACTATTATACTGGAATGTGAACTGTATTATAAGAAAACGGGACGAGCGAGAGGGAAAATTGGAACTAAATCCTTTTCTATGTCTTTTCTTTTCCTTCTATTGATCTGTAGTGAGAACATATATGTATAAAATAAATTGACCAATCAAAATTTACTAGACATAAATTGTTACAAAGCAAGCTGTTTTTTGCTTCTTGAGACCCGGGCGCTAAGCATAGCAGTGCACATTCCAGTTTAGTATAGAGTTCACTGATCCAACTTGTTCTCTATTATTTCATAACATTTTACAAGATATATATTTTAATATTAATATTATTCTCATTCTCTTACGATACTTTAAATGTATCATCGCATTATCATTTTTTGTAATATATTTTTTTCCAATTTTAATAAGGTACGATAAAACTTATCAATTTGTAGGTTTCATAAAATAAGTACTTTAAAAATTATGTGAAAAGTAAAATTTATTCTATTGCAAATCAATTTTTTAAATTTCTTTTCCATGTTGTCTATAGAAAAATATTTAATCTTTCAAAGTATATAACATAAGTTGCTTAGAAAAAGAAAGTTAATTATCAAATTTTGATCGAAAATATGATTTAAAAAAAATTATTTACACAAATAACATATATTACAAGGAAATTTAAGTTCGTCAATTAAGATAGTATAACCGTCGCACATACATACATACATACATACATACATACATACATACATACATACATACATACATACATACATACATACATACATACATACATACATACATACATACATACATACATACATACATACATACATACATACATACAACTGCACTGTTATTACTTTATATATATTTGTGTATGTGTGTATAATGACTTAAATAAATAATCTATATAATAAACACATTTCAAATTGTTGTCCAGACTTTATCTAAGGTATCATATCGATCTACATTCGTCAATGTACAAATACAATATTTACATTAAATTTGAAATGTGTTTTGCTAATTATCACGCGACTATAACTGACACCTTTGTTCTAACTCTTGCAATATTTGTTTCTAGAAAGCAATTGAAGATTCAGTGATTCAGCTCCAACAGTCAGTGAATAACAGAGATCTTAAGCCAACTGTTAACGCTACTCTCGTACATTGATTAAATTGCCGCTTCCAGTTCCTGCAATTGCAATGTTAGATGTTATGACGTTAAAAGCAAGAAATCAAGCGAACCTCTTTTTTTTGTACATAAAAATAAATTAGTCTTTTTGCACATTACCACTTGTGTTCAATAATATATAGATCTATATCGAAAATATATCAAAAAATTTTTTCCTTAGTTTTTCTCTACAATATAATAAATATATAATTTAATATATATGTATATCATAAATCAATATAGAAACCAGGAGCCTTAAAAAGCATTAATTTATCAACATGTTGTAATAAGCTTTCTTATTTCTTGGACACTTGGACTATAAATTAGCCCTTTGAACTTCATTAATTTATGTAATAATCTAATTTCTTTAACAAAACTAAAGTAATGTATACAATATACATTGCATGAGTTGAGCAAGGTTTTTTTTCTCACACTTTCGCAGTCAATTTCTTCTTCACGGAAAAGCTCAAATCTCGAATTCAATCTTTCTGGGACACAAAGTTTCAAAATGCAAGGCTATTTCAATATCAATAGACCAAGGCTTTTCTCGTGCAAGTTTCTTTAATGATAAAAAATTGCCTAATTCTCATATGGCTCGATGGTCATAATTTTTAACTTTCGCTTGTTGTCGCTAATTTTCGTCAATCTCAACAAATAACAAAAAGTATATTAACTTTAGAACATAAGGACTCCGATTATAATTAAAAATTTTTCGACAATCCATATTCTGGATACTCCAACACGTCAATCAGATTAACTTTGCTTTTCCTTGATATTGTCAGACAGTCGAGTTCGAGGTTGACGCAGGTTGTGTACTGGAAGCCGTCGTCGACGGTAGAGTCGACGTTGACGAGCTGACCACGACGACGGGTTTCACTAAAGTCGTGGTGTTAAGGTACTGAGCATTCACAAGCGGCATCTGTCCTACGGACTTGAGGATCGGAGTGGTAATCATCTTCCCCGCCAGACTGGACGGTGCCAGGATGTGAGCGGTCACCTGATTACCCTGGGAAACGACTGTCATCGGCGTGACGATCGGAGTTAAACCGGAAAGAGGCGTGTGCTGACCGACGATGTGGGCTATACTTTCCGTGGACGAGGCGTTCTGCATCATCGTCGAGCCTGATTTGCCCGCAGTGGTTTGAAGCGACACTCCTGCATGACTCAAAGTTAATCCTGCAATCAGCAACATGTAACAAATATCATCATCAATTTTCTTCTTTCTTTCTGTACTGTATTACGACACCTTTTTCAAAAGAAGGTTAAGACTCCTGGCTCCTCATCCACCATGTTGGAGCCTTACTAAGTTAAGACTAATTCGCATTGTTGTGCTAGAGTTACATACCATTTGCTGGAAGTATATTCAGTTCCGCGCCACCGGGAAGTCTTGCTAATTCTGAGCCATTGCCTCCTACTAGGGTTACCCCACTAACCATTTTATGTGTAGTCTGTGCATCACCCGTTCTTATTCTCGTTTGAGTATCTGTACGTAAAAATATTTTTATTTTAGAAATCCAAAAGAGAGACTCCGGAGGAGAGAAAGAGAGAGAGGTGAGAGAACGCTTGTCTATTCCGTCTATGATACAAAAGATCCTAAATAAACGTGAGAAAGATTTTTAAACGATTTTTATACGAAAAAAATATAAACAAATAGTGTGTGTAAATCTTTTTACACTAAATTTATGAACTTTGAAACTTTTAATTTAAAAAGAGATTCGGGTTTCTACAAATAACTTACTCGACACATTCAACGCGGGGGAATGCGTGGCGAGAACCAGCGGCCGGCCTTCGTTCCCCGAATGCACGAAGGTGACAGGTCTAACATCGCTCGCGGACGATTGCATGGCCAGAGCCAGTGGCCTGTCGTTGTTAGACAAATTAGAGTGCACAAATGTCACTCTATTGTCATTGGCGGTGGACGAGTGAACAACCAGCGCCACGGGCCTTGGCTCATTTCCAGTGTTGGATTGCACAGCGATCAGCGGCGGCCTTATCTGATCCGAGGAGTTTTGAACCGCCAACGTGAGCGATCTGGACTCGTTATTGCCAGGGGTATGTGTGACCAAGAGCTGCCGCGTATCACCTGGAACCACCCTAAGTCCCGGACCGATGTGCTGCAACGTCGGCACAATCGTTGCAAGACCTTGACTCGTGTTCAACATCTGGGCGCTAATCGGCAGGTGTAGCTGATGCGGTTGCTGCACTATACTAGCTGTGGACGACGTGACGACTTTTTCCTGAAACCAAAGTATCCTCTCTTTTATTTTTGTAGGGGTCAATCTTAAATGTTTTTAATGTGTGCTTATAAATCTACATCTAATTGTAAGTTAGAGATCAACATCAGGATGATTCATATAACAAGCAAATATTTGGAATAGGGTTTAGAAAAAATGTATCAGATAAAAATTGTAAGATTTTGAGAAGAACAAAATATTGTGACTTTTTGAATTGTCCTTAGGTGGCGTTTTTCAAGGTCATTTGAAGGTCAAGCTAGTTTTTTTTTAAATAGATGAACCACCCTATTTTTTTTACATAAATCGATTCCTCGCAATATTCGGCATAAAAAGTTATAATAGGAGGGCTAAAAAATTTACGAGATATTTTATATTTTAATTGGGCGTAATTTTACAATTTTATTTTATTAAACTATAAGAAACATCTCAAAATATTCATTCTTCGATGATCTTAGCTCAATATTTTTATGCACATAACAATGAGATGAATCAATTGGTGTAAAGAAAACACAGTTGTTTTTAAGAAAAAATATGTAACTGTTAGTTGCAAATTACATACTTTTTCTTAAACCTCAATGTAAGTTTCCAGAAAAGGACACAATAATATTATGAAGAAAAATCGTGTTACGAATTTTCAAAGCCGCTTTTAGTAGCAGTCTATCAAGCGGCTCTGCAAATGCGTGATTTACTCTAGCACCGAATTATTTTCAAATCGCAATATTTACGATCCGACTTTGGATATGGTGCCGAAAAAAATTTTTATCCCGACTTTGTCATCGTTCGTAATTAGGAAAGCTGAAAATTATATACCTGCGGAGTAGAAATGCTAGATGTAGGTGCTGCTGCTGCGCTAGACACCAAATTCGCGGGCGGACTTTCTCTGGAGCCACGTGGTGCGAGTTCTTGCGTTTGACAAACGACACCCGTATTTGCGGTTTGATTGTGAATATTGGAAGTCGTGCTGCTAGTAGACTGCAATGCTTGCGGCGAGCTAGCTGTCGTCACGCTGTTCAGACTGCTCGTGCTACTGTATCTCGTACCACCTCGTGGAAGTCCGATAACATCAACTTCTACATTTTCTAAAATTTGTAAGAGAAGTATTTTAAAGTTTTTGAAAAAAAAAAAAATTATAGTATATATATATATATATATATATTTATTTATAATTAATATTTTTTATTTCTTTTATTTTGTTCTACTTATTTTGAGAACAAAAATTTTAAATCTAATAAAAATAGAAAAAAAGTAAAATCGCATATTTGAAGTAAAATTGTAAGTAAAATTGCGTAAATAAATTTTTGAAGATAAAATTTCTGCAGATTTTTTATTCAGTATTTTTCAATATCAAGAATATTTTATTGAATGAAATGAATAAAATTAATATAGAATAAAAGATCATAGGTAAAACTGATAATTCCCCAAATATTATACTTTGTCAAATTCCGACATGTTTCTTATTTTTTAACATTTTACAAATGTGTCTTACCATTTTTGGCGGTTGTCATGTCCGCTCCTGGGTTTTGTTCCAGCAGAAGAGAATTGATATCAATATTATCCCAAGTCGCGTTGATTTCCTTCTTCAGTGCCATCAACCTTTGCTGAGCCGCGATTTTCTCTCTCGCGAGTCTCTCCATCTCGTGCTCATAATCTTGGTCTTTCTTTGTCAATGCCTGCGAGATGACAGAAAAAAAATATCTTTCTCTCTCGAACGCTGCTTCTTATATGTATAAGAAATACACAAGTTTTCTTCTATATTTTTTTTAACTAATGCCGCACAATTTATTCATCAGCAATATCTTCCTCAAAAGTCTTGTTGATATTACCAGCCACTGCAGCTATAATATTTTAATAATATTTTAAAAATAAATGTCATAAAAAAGTTATAAAAAAGTTATAAATCATAAGAGAAACAATGGATCAAAACTGTGTAAATTATATGTTTTAAATAATATATATGTATATATATACAGGGTGTCCCAGAATTAGTGATATACCTGTTAATGGCAGATTCCTGGGATCATTTGGAGACGATTTTTCCTCAGCGAAAATGTCGAAGAAGGCCATCATTTGTTGTATGTTCCCAATTTTTGTCATCATGTATCTTTGTAACTAAACCATAAATTAAAATTCCATTAAAGTTCATTAAACTCTACTTGAAATTAATTTTGAAGAATGTGATTTTGTTAATATTTTATTTCCACAAAGCTCAGTTTGCGAAAAACCCTTTATGTTCAATAGCTTATAACTCGAAAATGCCTCGACATTTTTGCTGAGGAAAAATCGTCTTCAAATGATTCCAGGAATCTGCCATTAATAGGTGTACCACTAATTCTGAGACACCCTGTATATAAATATATAACATACTTTTATATATTTGTTCGCCGCATGAAGAATAGAGAGGTTCGAAGATTTCTTCTCATCTTGCGATGGTAGCTGCCTCTTCAAAAGCTCAAAACACTCTTTGAGATGCGCTCTACGATTCTTTTCCAATTTATTGTGTACTTCCCTCGTGCCAGATCGTATAACGCATGGTCTATGCAAGATACAAAAAATATGATTATATAGAATTAAAAATTAAAAAATTATCTCCTTAATCTTTGATATAATGCACGATCTCTTGTGTGTAGAGCGAGTTGAATCGAGTAGGAAAATCCCCTATCATTTTGCGATCTAAGATCTAAGCAATAATTAATGATAAATGAATTAAACAATATCGGCCAATCTGCGCGCGAGACATCACGTGCCCCATTGGCCGATTTGTAGAGCGCCCCGCCCCATCACGCTTCGTCGGATTGGCCGATCTTTCTCAATTAATTTCTCATTAATTATTGCTTAGATCGCAAAATGATACAGGACTTTTCTACTCAGTTTAACTCGCTCTAGCCGCATACAAGAGATCGTGCGATTATTACAAGACACCCTGTGTATTGTAACTGCATTTTGGAGTAAAAGGGTGTAGTGTGTATGCGATAATCTTTCTCGCAAAAATCAAATGGAATGTATAAAACGTGTATAATTTTGAAAGGAAAAGAATTTATTTTACAAAAATTTGCTAAAAAGTTATGTAATATTGTTATTACAATATCTTCGCGATTCAACTTCTCTGACGCAATCATGGAACAACCTGAGCACCGTATCATCCCGCGATATAAGTGACATAGTGCACATGCCGTTCACCTTGCACACGTGCACAACATAAATAGGTATAACCAGCCTGTATTGCGTTGACAACGACGGTGCTCATGCAGGGAGATGAAGCGAGAATGCGAAGCAACAGGCTAACATATCGATTCAAAATGGAATGTGTGTTGGTGTGTATGTAAGTATGTGTGTTCATTATTATCCCATATCTTGAAATTCGAACATAAAGAAAAAAGAAATAGATATGATGAGATCAAAATAACAAGTCAACAAGTAAATAGATAAATAGACCCTTATTCTTAAATTTGATTTTGCAATACCGTATAAAATTATTTTATTAAAAACAATTTGCTATGTCCCAAATCTTACATTACTGTCATAGAACTCTGTGATGCGAGGAGAAAAATAAAGATGAGAAAAAAGAGAAATATAGAGAAATTAAAGCAGACTTACCCAGTCCGATGTTTCTTATTATCATGGTTCGCTTCAATATCGACCACAAGGTTGCCGACACTCTGCTGAGATTGATTCGGATTATGATTCTCCACATAATGGTTGTGTGTGTTATGATGATCGCTGTGATTGTGATGTTGCTGCTGTTGCTGCTGCTGCTGCTGCTGCTGTTGTTGTTGTTGTTGCTGTTGTTGTTGCTGTTGTTGCTGCTGCTGCTGCTGCTGCTGCGAATGATGATGATGGTGGTGATGATGGTGATGGTGATGATGGTGAGAGGTGGAATGAAGCGGAGTCAGTTGAACAGGGGTCGACACAGTTGATGATAAGGGTACGGTAACTCGCGTGTCGGAGACTACAGAATTCTCTCGTGATGCAGTCGATTGACTCGTCTTGCTGTTTTCTAATGGCTCTTCCTCTGTAACATCATCAAAATTAATTATTAAAAATAATGAGAAGGCTTTGACAAAGTCAATATACAATAAAATAGACTATTCAGAGTTGTTCGCAGAGCAAAAATGCAACATCTAAAATTATTTAAAAATTTGTTTATTCGTTATTTTATTGTATATCATTAAAATTATTTGATTTATATATATAAACCATTATAAAAATTATATCAAAATTTATTTTTAAATTTTATCTTAAAAATTTGTTTTAAAAAAGAATTTTTGAAGAAATTTTTGTTTTGGAAAATTCAGAAGAAATTTCCATTATTTGATTTTATTTGTGTACGTGATATTTATTTTTTTCAAAAATATAAGTTTAAGACAACTTCGTAATACACGCTCCTCACGTTCCTTTATTTTAATATAAAAAAAATTACACAATTAAATTACATAATTATTTTTACTTTCTAGTAAAATATAGACGAGCACTAATAAACATATTCCTGAAAGAACTTTTCCAAACTTGTAAACATAACAAATAGAAGCTTGAAAAATTATAAAATAAATTATTACAAATTATAAACTACAAATTAAAAAAATTAATTGCTGTAAATTGGCCCAGTTGATTATAGATATATATAGATTATATATATAGTCTCAATTTCTAATCATGTGCGCGTGTAATGTTAAGCATACACGTACACTAGAAGATAATTTTTTCAAGAAAATTAATTTTTTTTACCAATTTAATTGAAAAAAAATCGATTCTAAGGGGTGAAATTATCCTTCATTCATATATAGAAAGGCTTTTTGTTTTTTTTCGAAAAGTATTCGAGATATCAAAAAATGTTTTACACAAAAGTTTCATACTAAAAACATCTCTATTTAACTATATTAATCAAATTTTGAAAAAACATTTTTTCGAAGATTTAAAAAAAATTTTTCAAAAATTATTTTGGCAAAATTTTATTACTAATGACAGCAAAAATCGAGTGCAAGTATTATTGCACAAATATTAGCAGTAAATCACCTGTTACTTAATGTAACTACTGTAATTTTCCAATCCATAAATATAATATGCAATATAACATATGTTATATTGTAGTAATATTTCATACAATTGAGATATAGTTAAATATAATTCATAAAATAATTAAGTGTGAATAATTAATCTGTTAAAAAGACACTAATAATTCGTAAAATCGCAAGATTTGTATTGGGAATTGAACTTTTATATTTTCCATTGATCCCTATTCATATTCTGACTTGTCTGTTTTCATCAGAAATTGTATAAAAAATTAAGCGAATAGAAATAAACATTATATTCTTTTAATCTTATTAGCCACACTTTGTAGTCTTTATATTTGCTCATGATAGGAACTTGAGTAGATAAATAAACATATCATATAGCGGTAAACGAAAGAATAAACCCGATATTATTGATGTGTCGTAATATAATATTCAGTATGTTGTTTCATGGTCAACAGACCATGCTGTATTTTTTCTGTTATCTTTTGAGACAGGAGCACATGCTCGATTTCTTATGATATTCTGCCAATATATGTATAGTATGACATCATGGTATGCTCAGTTTCGATTTAGTTCCTGTTTTGATATATTGTGCGAATACACAAAACTTTACTGTATTATTTTTTATGTTAAGAACTTCTGCTTAATTTTTGTAGCATTTCTGCCGAGAATAAAAATAATAAAAAGAATATTAAATACAAAGAAATAAGATGAAATACGAAAAAGAAAATAATTAAATATACAAAATTGATTGCTTTTGATAATTATCTTGTATTATTTAGTCCATACAAATAATTCATATCAAAAGTAGTATATTTTTAAATATATATTGATTTGTAAGACAGTACATTTTAATGCGACTAGGGCAAGTTTTTATAATTTTTTTATCTTCAATGTTTAAGGCTCCTGGGTCCTCACCGCGGCCATATTGGATTGTGACGTCAGAGGCGAGAAAGCACACGCTGAAAATTCTTAGATGCCATTTTTTAATGAAAAGATATTTCGATTAAACAGCACTTCAGATGGCTTTAGCACACTCTTAAAAACCCCCGAAAACTATCCTTTTCCCTTTATAATTAATCAACATCTGTAAAATGATCGAGATATCAGACTTTGACATGCGGAATGACTGCGCATGTGCAAAGACCAGACGGACTGGGCTTTATAATATTACATTTTACAGCTGTTGGATTGATTATAAAGGGGAAAGGATAGTTTTCGGGGTTTTTTAAGAGTGTGCTAAAGCCATCTGAAGTGCTGTTTCATCGAAATATTTTTTTATTTTGAAATGGCATCTAAGAAATTTTAGCGTGTGTTTTCTCGCCTCTGACGTCACGATTTCGACATGGTCGAAAAGGAGCCAGGAGCCTTAATGTAAAATAAAAAAACTTGCATAAAATTGTCTTTCAAATTATATAAAAAAATATGCTTTACTAATTAAAGAGACCATAAAATCACACACAAACAGTTTAAAACAATTTTTTAAAACTTTTGTTTAACTACCCATAATCTATACTTATATTCATTATGGCAGCATTATCAATTATCTCTGACTTTAAACAATTAATTGTTAATACTAAAAATTGTTAATTTTAAACAATTAATAATTAAAATTGTTAATACTATAAAACATTGAAAACGCACATTCTTGAACACACGGATTTTAACCGAGCAAATAATGTCATTTTGTTCCAGGAGGAGATTCTCGACCGAATGCACAAGAAACAAGAGCGAACTTGCTACCGCATAAGTCACGAGGGCCGACTGAAATCTCAACTTAAGTATCATCACTCGCCACCACCTTCGATCTGAGAGAGAGAGGGAAGGGGTGTGACGTCCCCGTCCCACCCTTCTGGCCAGACAGCGTTGGTGGTGGTAGTGACAGTAGCCAGTAGTAAAACTCCTTTTCAGCCTCTCCTGTAGCATGTGACATTTCTATTTTTACGAAAACTCCCATCAACTGATGTAACTGACTAAATTTTTCATATCTCAATAATGACAGTAACTACTGCCAGTGCTTAGATGATTTTAAAATTAGCTAGATAAAGATGAGATGAAAATATGTAAATTCATCTTATTGTTAGATAAGATTAAAGATGATTTTCTTTTAAATATATCTAGATAAAAGATAAAATTATATGGCGATTCATCTAGATAACTTCCAGATAATATTTTTAAGATCGCTTTTGTAAACACAGTTACAAAAAAAATGTAAATTATAAAAGGGATATAAAAATATATTCATACTTTTATTTATAAGTTTTTATCGCTTACTGCGCAAATTCTACTACTTAAGTATTTTTATGTACTATGAACTCTAAACCAAATTATCTGGACATTATTCTATAATAATTAGATAATTTAGTAAAGATAACACCTTTTTCATCTAAGATGTAGATATAAATATAATACATATTTTTATTATTTATATAAAGATAAGATGACGCCAAAATTTCATCTAGATGATCATCTATATAATTTTATTTAGATAATAACAAACACTGGTTACTGCTATATTCTTAGCAGGACTATTATTCTGCCTAAATTGCACGGACTTGATTTGCGACATTTTAATCAGAGATATCAAATCACGTTCTATCAGGAATAGTACATATATAATGATATAAAAAAAAATATTCAAATTATCTATAGATACACGTGTCTTCCCCTCTTCCCAAATGACAAATTTTCGACATTTTCTACTTAATAAAAAATGTTGATAAAAATTAATCTGTTTTATACAGAATGTCCCATTTTAATTGAAATAATTGAATATTTTGGAAAAATTAAAACTTTATAAAACACAATTTTTGTAAAAACTGCAAGATGAAAATTTCTTGCATTGTTTTTTTTATCATAAAATTATTTTTTAAAGTTTAATTTAAGTTTTTAAAATAGAAATCTATATAGTGTTTTAACACACAGATTCTAATATAAACCTAATAATATATTAGTGTATAAATAGGATACAGACCAGTATTACTGTATTTCTTATAAAAAAATAAGCACTTTTTGCTATTAATAAAAGTTTTGAAAATCGATATAATAATTAAAAACTTTGTGTGTACATAACAATTCTCAAATTAATCTTCGTCAAATTGAATAAATCATCTTATAATATATGTATTTCCAATTTATTGAATTTAGATGAGATCCAATCATATAACAAGATCAATATAGTTTTAAGCATTTGTAACAATTTTTCGTATAAATATATCTTCTATTGTAAATATTAATACATAAAGTATTTGTCAGATATAAAAAAAATTCTTTTATATTTAAATTATTGGATTCAATGCATAAAATCTGTATGATTATGTAAAAAAATATATGATTTTGTTTATAAAAAATTTAATTCTTTGAGAAACCGTAAAAAAACTTTAAAAAAAAGCACAAAAAATTTTTGTATCGTAAAAAACGCTGCAACTTCTATAAAAAATATTTTTTCGTATTTTTTAAATTTTCGAAATATTTAACTATTTTAATCTATTTCATATAAAAAAACATTATATATATATATAATAAATTCTTAGATTTTTTAGGAAAATGGTGAAAATTATTAATCTATTTTGTAATAAATTTTTCTTCAATTTGCAACGCTATTTTAGATGGTCGTAAAACATTGCATCGTTAATATAAAAATTGTATGTCGATGTTGATGCAAGATAGGAAATATTCACGCTATACAAAATATTTATCTTACAATTTTTGCAATGGTATCGTATACTTATTTTCGTGATAACGCATAATTTGTATAGCTTCTTTCACAGATCTATAACAGTTAAAATTCGCCGATTTTTACGTATATTCCTTGTTGTATTGTTACATCGTTATTATTATTTAGATTAATAATAATGCACACGTGCATATATACATATATAAATAACTCACCATCGATAACCAACATCTTCTCCTCACAGAAGAGGTCATCTGTTTCTGTGCGTTCTTTTTTAAATTTAGGGCCTGTGAACAAAGATCATTTATTTATTAAATATATCATAAACATTATCCATTCATATATATGTATGTATAATTATTTTATTAATTCAAGTGATTATTTAAAACTTTGAACAAACATAAACACATGCATACAAATATTAATAATTAATAAATATTATTAATTAATTAATACTATTCATTATTGATACTATTAAAATCACACAAAAATGTACAATATTAAGATAAATTTGTAGATTAATCTTATAACAGAAATAAAAATTTAAATTTTTGAATTTTTATTTTATTTTAATTTTCTATGAAACATGTTAATTATGTATGTGTATTTAGTTTATACCTAAAAAATGAATAAACAAATTTAAACTTTTATTTTATTCAAAATAAAAAAACTGACTTAAAATAAATAATCGTGATTATTTTTTACTTAATCGTTAGAGTTGTTTTGCGAATTTCTACTAATTAGAAATTTTTTTCTGTTTTATTAATGCTATATATGTCTTTAAACTCTTTTTAAATTCTTTTTTCAGATTTTGTATAAAACAATTATTATTCGGTTTAAATTATTTTTCTTTTCCCGATGATAAAAGCATCAACATAATATGTATATGAAAACGTATGCATCAGTGTGCAAAAATGTAAAAATGTAAACATCTTTACATACATATCTATTTATTATAGGTTTTTTTGATCGTATCACAAAGTTAGCTAGTAAATCGAATAATAAGAAATAACAAATTGAAAAATGTGCGTTTTCATGTGTTGGATCGGGATTAGAGTATAGGTTAGGTTAGGTTAGGTTAATATTTCTCCCCCAGAACAATTTGCAACGAGTGCAAAGGGAAGGGAGGAGGAAACGTACGAACGCGTGTAGGAGCACAAGGATGGGGAGAAACTTGCCGGAGTAGCTCTATCTTACTTCAATTCGTTTACCCCCCACCCCCCTCTCCGAGAAACGAAAGGAAGGAACCGGCAACATTGCAGATTGATTACTACGCCACGCGGCCAGTCGCGCGTGGTAGGGATTTAGCCAGGGACAACGCGCATGCGCATTTCAGCGACTGATTCGATCGCGTATGTGTGCGTCATGTATGCATTTATTGGTCGTTGCTGACTATACTCCGCGTGTTATACACGTGTTCAATCTTTCTGAAAGAATCATGAATTTTATACAAAATTTATGCAAATTTTTTATTTTATAATTTATGTAAAATTATATCACATTAAGGTACAAAATATCTCGCGTAAACTATTCACTTTTTAATTATATTACCCTTATAACTTTTTATGCAGAATATTGCGAGGAATCGATTTACGTAAAAAAATATAGTAGTTACATTTAAAAAAAAATTAAGAAAACCCCTTTTTGTTCCTTAAAAACCCCTAACATTTTTTTCTCCATCAAATTTTCAGGCATCTTGTCCCATTTAATTAAAAAAAAATTCAAATTAATATCTTTAACAGTGGCGGAGAAAACAGCTTGTAACACTTTATGTGGGCCACTCTGTATATGAGATTTAAATATGACGATTTTTCAAATCATAAGGACATGTGTGCGTGTAATTGATGAGAATACACTCAACATTACAAAATTTAAAAAAAATCGAGAATATGCAAAAAGAACTTGATTATACATTTTTTATTTAAAGAGAAATAAATGGAACGAGCAGAGCCTGATGTCGCGAATTGTATAATTTTTTTCTCATAGAGTAACTTCGCATACGCAGCGTAAAATAGCGGGAAATGACAGTGTGTTATGACTTTATGACATTATAGAGCGGAATTGCATCCTTCGCGTGTAAGATAGACGATCTTAAATGATAGTTTAACACCATTGCGCGTCATATCAGGAATAATCAGGTATTGCCGTGATGACATATAAGCACGTGTATCCCGATAATAGATCGAATTTAACAAAATATATAGGAAGATAAATAATTATAAAGAATTATAAATTATTCATATTATAATCGAGATTGTGTATAAGCACTAACCTCGCATATTTTTTTCCATTTCGTGAGAATTCTTACTTACACATCACACTATAAATATATAGCATAAAATAAGATTATAATTTGCAAAATTTCCTATATACTTTGTGCTAATTCTTTATTAAGAATAAATTTTTTATATATATTATATATATATATATATACACATATATATTATATATCTATACATATATATAAAATTTACTTTTCTATATAATAATCTCGAACGTAACATAAATAATTTAAATGCTCTATAATTTTTTTATCTTTCTACATACATATAATATTTATTATATATAATATATATTTTATGTAATATAATTATATAATATATAATTATATATAATATATATTTTATATATTTTATAAAATATATGTATATATTATATATATAAAATTTTAATAAAATATTTATAGAGGAAAGAAGAGAGAGAGGGAGTGGGGGAGAGGCAAAGAAGGGAGGAAGAAAGGAGAAAAAGAGAGGGTGGTGAGAGTAGAATCAGGGAGGAGAGAAGAAGGAAAGGAGCAGGGGAAAAAGATGAGAGAGAGAGAGAGAGAAGGGAAAAAGAAGAGAGCAGGAGAAAGAGAGATAGTGGTGGGGGAAGAAGGTACTGGCTGCGCGCGAAAGTAGATGGCGCTCTAGTGAATGAAATGCGAGTGACCGAGCTGCGCTGTAGTTTCTAGAGTCAGTGACCGGGTTTCCTCCATCTTCTATCCTCGTTCACATATCCGACACACGTGCGCGATACCCGGATTTGTTACCATTGCCGTAGCACAGCATCAAAGAATTGCTACTGAACATATCTCTCCTTCTCTAACTCTTTTGTTTCGTGCCATTTCATATTGTTCTTTCTACAACTGTATAACAATTTGACGAACATCAAATATCTTCGGTACTTAGGTTTATTCTTTTCAGCTGAACTGGCTGCACTAGTTCAGAGTTTATCTTTTTTCTTCCATGTGGAGTATAGAAGATAAACTTTGAACTAGTGCAGCCAGTTCAGCTGAAAAGAACAGACCTCTTCTCTTTCCCCACTATTCCCCAAATTTCTATTATATCTTCAGCTTTTGAGATCTATTACGTTCTGTAACGAATAAAAATTTGTTCTCTTTTCTTCAGTGATGCACTTTTGTGTACAACTTGTCAAATAGCCCAGCAAAGTCAATTTTTCTTTCAAAAGAAGAGAACACAGCGAGTGATAATTCACAACTAATCACATCATATTCTGGCGTAGGATTTACGAGGATTCGCGAAGATTTTTCTCACAGAATTGGATGCCAGTCAAGTTAATATGAAAAAATTTAGTGGCAGAGTCGAAGAAATATGATGCCACAATAATCTTTGTTGGATGTGGATCAAAACACGTGAACTGTTTTGTTAATTTATCTCCTGAAGATGATCCAAAGGATCGAAACATTCAAATTAAATAAAGAACAACAATGTTGCGCGCCTAATTTCTACGCCTAGCTCTTATTAACCCGTTTCCCACCTGAATTTGTATTTATAAATCACAACCTTTTCGTTTTATTGACCAATCGATTTAATAAGTAATATCTGAAGACAAAGCAGCATTGTTCGCAAAAACTTTTAATCTTTTGTATCCTATATTTTGAAAAGCACTTTACGATGGTTTTAAAATGAAAGATAGAAAGCATCAAACAGAGCTATCGCAAAATAAAGGTCAGTTGGCTCTTCTCGAGCGACTAAGAAATACGTGCTCGTCCCAAAACATATATAATAAGTAGTTAACTAGGAGATATAATAAATATTTCCACACGCAAATTACTTTCTCCAAGTGTTCGCCACGATTGAGAAACACTGTCGCAAGGTAAATCATACCTAATTTGGAAGCAGCAAACGCGTTGATCATCGCATATGACTGCGCGTGCCAGTGTTTCTCAATCCAAGTAGACATGATCACTGTCGGATCTCGACATCGATAATGGGGATGAAAAGAAGTGTGGGTTCGGCAAAATTATGATTTTATATTTTTCTTGGTTTGACACCTAGCTTTTTCACTCCAGGCTCAACGATAAAAACAAGGTGAAACTTCAGATCTCATTTTTATTTTTGTCTTTTTTTCGCTTTTTTCGTTTAAAACAATTTTTTTCGTTTCTAAAATTTTTTTGTTAAAAAAAATTATTTAATTTTTTCAATTTGGAAGAACAATTATTCTTATGATGCGTTCCTGTTTGGTACGAATGCATTTTGTCTCAATGTTGCTTGAACACAAATTTCGTAGATTCATCAACACGTAGCTTTTGCATCTTATCATTGGAAGAAGATTAAGATAAGTTTTACGGATGACAATGCATTTTACACATTTCTTCGTTTTGTGCATTAAATATTGCCCGTCCCGCAATGATTTAATTAATATTATATTGATAAAAAAAAGAGCATTGCATTATTAATTATCAGTCAAGTACTTGCAACATTGACAAGATTATTATTGCATAATATACAGAACATGCAAGCAATGTTGATAATATAAAACGGTAGAAATATGATATACAGGGTGTCCGGTAATAGTCACGCCAACCGTCGTGTGCAGATTCCTGGGATCATTTGGAGACGATTTTTCCTCGGCGAAAATGTCGAGGGAGGTCATTATTTTTTGCATGTTTTCAATTTTTGCCATCATGTATCTTTGTAACTAAGCCTTAAATTAAAATTCTATTAAAGTAAACTCTATCTAAAATTAACTGAAGAATGTGAATTTATTATTATTTTATTTCCACAAGGTTTAGTTTGCGAAAAACCCTTTATTTTCAATCGCTTATAACTCGAAAATTATTGGTGTCTCGACATTTTTGCTGAGGAAAAATCGTCTCCAAATGATCCCAGGAATCTGCACACGACGGTTGGCGTGACTATTACCGGACACCCTGTATGATACATGTCTGTTATCTTCTATGTTATGAGGAAAAGCGTGGTATAATAAAAAATATGGCTGATTATATTATATGGCTGAATTTATATAAAAAACTTTACATAAAGTCATTTTTTAAGAATAATTTACTTTTATGAAAATTATAAGGACCGATTAAAATGGTGTAGATGCTATTTATAAAAAAAAATTTTTTTTAAATTAAATATATCAATAGCTTTGCTTGATATTAATATCAATCTAAAGTATTGATCTTGTAATTTAAATGATGATCTTATTCATGTCATGAGACAAGATAAGACGAGACGCAAGAAGGTAAAGCTAAGTAAAGCAAAGCAAGACAATATAAAGGCCATTCAACGTAAAAAAATTTTAGTTGTGTAATCGTAAGGACGTAAGCAAATCGTCCAAACATAGAGAGGAATTATCACAACGTAGTAAGAATGTTTGACTGTGATTAAACGATTTGCTTACGGCCTTACGATGACTAAAATTTTTTTACGTGCAATGGCCTTAATAATCGCTGTTCTCAGTTTTCTTGTAACCATTGGCGCATCCTGGGGGGGGGGGGAGGTATTAAAGAAAATTTAAATAATAAAGAAAAAAAGTATATAAAAAATATTTAAAAAATTTTTTTAATTAAAATAAAATTAAAAAAAATAAAAATAGGATCAGAAGTTCATCTTGTTGGTCCTGGAATATAAAAGCTAAGCACGATTAAAAAAGAAAAATATCAAAAAAAAAACCAAATAATTTTGCCGAAACCCTATCTATCGATGTCAGGATCCGCTAGGTGCTTATAACGATTCATAAAAGGTCGCCGAAGAACCGGCGCGCGTGGTACTCACCACGTGGCTCAGAAGAGGCGTAAGTGTGGTTAGAGTGGGGCGGCGCGGACACAAACGAGTGCTGGTCGGAAGAGGAGGAGGAGGAGGAAGTACTCGCGAGACGCTCCCGCTTCTTCTCCTCCTGTTCGACATAATAGGCAGCTTGTAGCAACGTTTCCAGACTCATTCTATGGCCGATGTGCTGTTCCCTCGCAACGGATACAGAAGGGAGAGGAGGGACGCGATGATTATGATTGTAGTGGTTGTTGTGCGGGTGACGGTACTGCTGCTGCTGCTGTTGTTGTTGTTGTTGCGCCGGTTCTTTCTGCTGTTCGTGCTGATTCCGCCGCATCGAACCGCCGGCTTTACGGCGGCCGCCGACGCCGCAGCCGCCGCCGGTTCCTCCAGACGCCGGCGATGAATTGGCAGGACCAAGTTATTGCAAGCTCAGTCTTCGACTACCTTCACCCCTCTTCTTCTTTCTCTTTCCGTTGTTGCGTCCCGATCTACGTGTGACAAAAAAAATAAATAAATCGTTAGTAAACAAGTTTGTACTTATTAATAGATTCGGGAAAAAATAACTTTCACAGTGTCCTACAATAAATATTCGAGTGATAGGTTTTTTGAAAGTGAAAAAATGTAGAAAAAAAATAAAGCCAGGAAAATACGATAGCTTCTTCCACAAATTTAAAAGTATTTAAAATTAAAGAATTTATTAATAATTTTTAATTTAGAAATTAAAATTTTTATTAAAAAATTATTTAAATATTAATAATTAAAAATTTATTTATCGGTTTTTTTTAGAGCCGCATTACTTTAAAACTAGAATATTGAGATTATTTGGAAAACGAGAGAGAGAGAGAGAGGGAAGTCACGATCGGTATGTATGTGTGTGTCTACGAGGTACGTCATGTGACGTATATACATGACGTAACGCAGTCGCGCGGGAAGCGATTTCCATCCCCACCCTTAGCCGCCCACTCACGCCGCTCTTGCAACAGACGGAACGTGCCGCGCAGGCGCACGGCGATGGCGATATGGCGCAGGTTTTCTTTTTTTTATAGCACAGAACAGAATGGCAGCACGCATCCCAAGTTTGCGTTGCTGGAATCGAGCGGACTACTCGAAAAAAATAAAGAAAAAAAGGCGAGAAATGTTTTGAGATAAACTGCAACTCATAAAAAGAAAAAAAAAAAAAAAAAAAAAAAAACGTGTATCGAGTGAGATGTTTTATAATAAATTATCGCATAATTCAAGGATTAGCAGCTAGAACATAACGGTGTAAAAGTTTTTTCTTCCTTTAATTTTTGAGATATTTATATACTTCTTAAAATTGTCATTATACAGAATAAATATGAACTATTCATTTCTCTGTATTTCTTTATAAAAATATACTTATAGAATTTTCGATTTCTTCAATTTTTTAATTTTCGAGATAGTCAATCCCTGCAAGTCGCGTGCGATCTTATTTTGCAATTCGATCGATTAACTGAAGCACTTTTTTTGCTTCATAATAATGCACGAACTTACGATACACCGATTGATCAAAAATTGACAGTTCATAAAAATCACGTAAACACGGCGTTTTCGCGAATTGTGTTATTTATCCGCTATGTGAAATCATGTAATTCATGCTAGAAAAAAGTGAGAAAGAGAAAGAAAAAATTTATTTTCATATCTTTCTGACAACGGGTTATTCTTATATGTATATAATAACAGAGGGGCATCACACAATAGAAATATATATATATATAAGGTACTAAAATTTCCTACAAAACAAAAATAGAGAGAGAAAGATATGACAATGTATGAATAAAATAATTATTACTAAATAAAATTTAAAAAAAATATATATTTGTATCTGAAAAACACTAGCGGAAATTTAAAAAAAATAGAATAAGAGAAGGGGGAGAAGAGAGAGAGAGAAAAGGAGGGGAGAAAGAGGGGGGAGAGGAGATAATGTGCGAATAAAATATAATTCATTGCTACACATTTAACTCACACATTTAATAAGACTTTTAAAAATATTTATAAAAAATATTTATAAAAATTATATTTAAAAAATAGCAAAGAAAAAAGAGAAAAAAGAGGGAGAGGGTGAGGAGAGGGGGGAAGAAAGAGAAGGGGAGAGAGAGAGAATGTATGAGAGAGATATGACAATATATAGAGAGAGAAAGATATGACAATGTGTGAATAAAATAAATCATTGCTACATTTTAATTCACATTTAATAAGATTAAAAAAAAAAATTTATATCTGAAAAATCAGCAAAAGTAAAAAACCTATTAAGAAAAAAATAGCAAACACTGCAGGGCGAGAGAGAGAGAGAGAGAGAGAGAGAGAGAGAGAGAGAGAGAGAGAGAGAGGGGGGGGAAGTAAAAAAGCCACCGAGTCGTCGTATAAAAATATAAAACGTAACGAAACGAGGCTTCCACGACCGTGTCGATTTGGAAAGCAGGGATATACATATACCTCGCCGGATGAAATCGCGAAAGCGTACGACATCGACGACGTGCGGTCGCATTCGCATTCTTTCGCGGGAGAAAGAGAAGGAGAGGGAAGGAGAGAGACAGGGCAAGAAGAGAGACGGAGCAGGAGTACAAGATAGTCGATCCGCCGCGCAGCGATTAATCGGTAAAACGGAGATCGCTAAGGCTCTATCGTCGACGTCACGTCGACTTAGCTCGTGCGCGCGAAAAGTCAAAAAAAGAAAAAAAAAACAAAAGTTCCTCGAGAAAGCGTGCCCGCACCGCCGCGTGAGCTCCCGAACTGACAAAGCATCAACACGCACGTTAGTATGGGTCGACGACGCATGCAGCGGCCGGCCAATCGGCGCGCCCCGCGGCCCGTGACGTCACACATGGCTAGACGCCGCGCCATTGGTCGGCTCTATTATGGCACAGAAAACACGCCACGCAATCATCTCCGTACACATGTTAATTAAATAGATGTTAGCGACGAGTAGGAAATTTAATATAATGGTCCACGTTTTAAAATTCGCCCGCTTCTCCCCCCGTCTCGCTCTTTTTTAGCGTTTTTATTTTTTTTGCGCGCTTTCTTTCTCTTTCTGCGCGCTCCTCCCTCCCTCCCACCCTTTCTTCCTCGTCGCTCTTTCTCTCGAACGGGCGTGGTAGTTTATGGAAGAGAGAAAGATATATACATAGATAGAGATAAAGATAGGGAGAGAGAAGACACAAGGCTGCATCTCCGTCAAAACTTACGTATTGAAGTACGTTGTATTCCTCAATACACAGGTTCCGTGATCCACACACATATACACATATACACACAGATGCACACACACACACTGGCCAGAAGTAATTATAGCGGCAGAATTCTCGCTTCTTCCTGCCCACTTTGAAAGTCACTTTTCAGGCTTGAAGCGGACCACGTTTCACAGCGTATTTGTCATCCGGGAGCGCGCGTGATTCGCCGAGGGAACGAATCGCGATCCGAGGCAGCCTCCGACGAGCCACAAACGAGCGAAGAAATCGGAACGAGCGAACGAGCGAGAGAGAGAGAGTGTGAAGTTGCTGCCAGACAGGCTTGACACGTCCGCGCGACGCGAAACGAAACGAAACGAAAAAGCCGAAAGAGCCGTTTCGGAGTACGCGCGGCGAAACGTGGGTTATAACCTGATCGATCTGGTGGCGCGTGGCGGTGGCATTTTACAAGCGCTGCTGAAAACCACTGCGCATCAAACTGCCATGCTTGCACGGCCACGATTCACGTGTCCAGACACCGTATCGCGGGCCAATGGTCGCGCGGCTCGTGACGTCATCCGGCTGTATCGACGAATAAGCGCGGCCCATGTGACGCAGCGGGTCCCGCTGGGCGTGTAAAAGGAGACAAGTATCTCTCTCGCGAAGCTGCTTCTGCTTCTTTTCGCTCTACCGTCCTCATGTATGTATAGTCACTCGCGTAAATTCACGCATTCTGCGATCTCTTCCTTTTCCTCTTCTTCTTTTTCCTTTTTTCTTCTTCTTCCTCTTTCTTCTTCGAAATGTCACGCACGAGACGAAGTCTATCGGGGATGATGGTCGCTGCTTGTTATTTCACGTCTTGCGACGTTTTATCCGGAGACGCACGAGATATATCATATGGAATGCACGAAGAGAGAATAAGCGCGCGCGGATCAGACACGCCAGACACCCGGCTCGCCCGGGCAACACTCACGCTCGGATCGTCATGGTGGTGGCGGCGGCAGCGGGCAGCGTCACCCTCTCCGCCACCTTTTGTGTCACGTTTCCTTCTCTGTCACATGGGGCTCGCGAGTGCGCGCGCGCGCGCTGTTGCCGAGTCTCAGCCGGACTTGCCTGCTGCCGAAAGGGGGGTAAAGGGGAGGGGGAAGCTCTCTTCTATGCTCCTCTATTGTTTACTTTCGCCGGTGCTTTCGCGGGCGCGCGTGCGTGTCAATGCGTGTCCACGAGGTCGTCGGATGCAACCTCCGGCTACCAAAAATATATCTGGCACAAACCGCCTTTTCTTCTTTTCTAGAAAAATTTTTCTTTATGATGCAATTTGATTTTTTTAAAATGATTAATTGTGATTTCAGGCATAAATTCAATTTAGGAAAAAATAATGACTTGAAAATCGTGCAAAAAAAGAAAAGAATTAGAAAAAATAATAAGAATTAGAAAAAAAAAATTAGAAAAAATAATTTTCGCATCTAAAGAAAACTGAATTTCGAAGTGAGAAAAAATTGTCTATATATAATCATATATATAAATGTATGTTTCTTTCGTATAATTAAAAAAAATATATATAAACAATTTCTTTCTCACTTCAAATTTTATTTAAAGAAAAAAAAAAGATACAAAAATTATTCTTCTAATTATTTTTTCAATTTTTATTATTTTTTTCTATATGTAGAGATATAAATTGTACAAGGGAAAAAATGTATATGGACATATTTTATATATAATTATAAATTGTAGATTTGATTATACGAATTTTTTCCCAGGCAAAATTATTCATTATTCCTAAAATAAATTTTTATAAAATGATTAAAGTTGAAAGCAGAATTAAACTGATTTTTTTTAAGGGATAAAAAAATTATATTGATTTAGAATACATATTCTCTCATTTAATATCTATATAATAATCATAATCTTGAGTCATTTTAATTTTAATATATATACATCTATATGTATATGTATATACTTTCTTATATGTCACACAGAAGATATGGTATATCATTGTATATAAAATTTTGAAAAAATTATGCATTTAGTAAACAGTTCTATATGACATAATATACATATAACATACATCTAATTGGATACATCAAATAATAATGCTCATTTTAAGAGAAAAGACTTTGATTATATTTATTAGATTTTATTATCTTCTAGTTTTATATACAAGTCATAATTAATTTTTTCTGAAAACATTTTTATTATTTTTTAAAATAATAAATATATTATTTATCAATTATTATCTATGATTATAATTACTTAGCTGCAAAACTATTGTCACTAAATTATTACATCATACAAGCACACTGTTAAAAATAATAATAATACATTTTTTGGAACATTATTAAAGAAAAGATTACAAACTTACACTGTTATATTGAATGTGTGGATATATATACATATATGTATATATATATATATATATGCACACTCACATAAGTATATAACAATATAACTAAAAATATCATACATATAGAATATAAGCATCTCTGACAAGAGCAGTTTTCTTTTTTAATGGTAATACAAGTGATAGTTTTTATATGTAGTTTGAATTATTTTTGAACGTTTATCCAATTATATTACTGTAGAAATATATAATACACAATATATAATATATAAATATATAATATATAATATACTCAGCACTGATAAACATTTGTTTTGACTTTCTTTAAATCCACAATTAGAAATATGAATAAAATAGTATTTTACAAATACTCAAAATGTGTTAAATATAGATTTTTGTAGTAAATCTTATTCGACTTATTAGTTTTTATAGAAATATGTATATTCTCTAATATAAGCTTTAGAACAACTTATTTATACAAAAGTTGTGACTAGATTTTGCATAAAGTATTACATTCTAATGGAAATTGATCTAAGAATTAATGTATTAAATGTACATTGTATAACAAGTATGTTATAAAGCTTTATAATAATTTAATTAACAAATATATCTTTTTTATTATTAAATATTAATAGTACTACTGTTTCAATTAGGAGTAAATAAAAAATTTTTCAAAAATTTTTAACAAGATAGTTACCTTATCATATTGTCATATATGGTAACTAATATATTATCACACTGTGGCTCAAACTTTTATCATATTTATAAAAATATTGGTAGAAAATATTTGCAAATAGTTGCGTTGTGCCTTTACATAAATGTAAAGGCAAATTGCAACTATTTGCAAATATTTTATCATTTAAAAATCATTTTAAAAAATATCATTTAAAAATGATTTCTTGCAATTTCAGTTTGTCATGCTGATTGATCATATTACAACCAACAATAGATTTCTTATACGAATATAAATTTTAATATATAAATCTAATCAGTTTGAACATCAACACACACAAACAGACAGACACACACATACAGAATTTAACTACTATTTCATAATCGTTAGATCCCTGTTTTCAAACATTATTTTACAATTGTATTTTTAATATTTATTTTATTAGCTCGAGATTCTGTTCTTTGTAATAAATTTAACTAGAGCAATTTAACAAAAAAAAAAAAGTTATCTACTTAAATTATTAACGTACAGATGCTTCAGTTCTGTCTTTGGTGTATTTTCGAATAGTGCCGCGCGATTTTGACCCTCTCCCTTCTTTACCCAATGTCCATAAACTCGAAATGCACAGCCGTCGATCACCTGAAAAAATTATTGTCAACAATAATATTTAACAAGTATACACTATATTCATACTTAATTAATCTTAATTGTATAATCATACTTGTATTCAATTTTAAAATCATTTTAAAAGACTTTGTGAGTTTACAGATAATTTAAAAACCAAATTCTGTCACAATTTCTTCTAACAATTATTACATTAATAAATTTATAAAATTTATAAAATTATAAATTTATAAAATTTTATAAATATTATAAATTTATAAAATTTAATATCATACACTCAATATCACAAGTATGTCGCACTATAATTATTAAACTAAGTGAGACTATAAAAAGTATAAAATATAGAATTAATTATTATTGGAAAATTTGAATTAGTGAACACTGGATTAGTTTGTTAATAATGAAACAAATTTTCATTACTTTCTAATATTTAAAAGAATTTATACCTTTCGCAGAATTTTTATCCTATATGGATCAGTATAAGTTATTTGTGCTGAAAGCGGTTCAGGCGTGATATGAAGTCGCTTAATACGAATAACGGCTCGCACACAAATAATTGCCAATTGGAATCTCTTTCGTGCGTTGAACGATTTGGCCTTCAATTCCTATATAGGAAAAAAAATAAATACATACAATACAAACTCGCTAGTTTTCACAGTGAAAAATAAAAAAAATTTATACTTTTTTAAATTAATATTTCTATTTCGGAATATTATTTGCTATCGTTCTCTACATATAATAAAATATTAAGTTTTTTTTTTTTATAAAAATACAATCAAACTGAATATCAACAATTAGATAATAGGACTGAAAAATACTAATATTATCACGAGCGCGTACAAACATATATTGTAACTTGTGTTTTCAATTTCATTAATAGATTATATATATATATATATATATATACATACATATTTACATACATGTTTGTTTCATCTTCATACAATTACTTATTAATGAAACATTAATTTATTAAGAACAAATGTTACAATATATATGCATAAGTGCAGAAATATATATATATATATATATATATATATTTATATATTTTCTTTTCAAAATATTAATATACATATATATATTTGCATAATGTGCATTTGAGAAAGAAAAATTAATGGTGAATAAATTAGTTATTCTAGAATAAATATGATATTCTATAATGAAAAATTATTAATAAATTATCATGATAAAAATAACTATATGTAGATAACTATGTATAGAATGATTGAAAACAACCTGAATAATGTGTGCTTGAGAAATGATAGAAAATGATGAATTAAATATTCATATATAGGTAAGATAATGATGAACTAAGTATTCATAAATAGGTAATTGATATCTGAAAATGTTAAATTTTTACAATTACATGTTTGTTTCTTCCAAAAGAGCTTAATTTGAGCTTAATCATCCTTCAATATTCATTCAACGCGCGCGCGCGCGCGTTGTTGTTTTCAATTATCTATATATTTCTAACATAACAATTAATGAATGTTGGCTAAAACAATAAAGATATTAATTGTTATATGAAAACAATAGTAATCAGTAAATTTTACACTTTTGGCAACAAAATAAAAAGAAAAGTAATTTACCAAAGCTAACTGAGATATCCTACTCAGACGTCGCGAGTTAGAGGACAGAGAACGTTTTAGAGGAGCGATGTCTTGATCCCACAGCTGTAAGATCAATAACTTGTATTTTATAATTATAATTTCAAGAATATATCAAATAACAACTCTACCTTTAATATTTAATATTTTGTCAACAAAAAATAAAAACAAGTACACATAAATAAGGTACATAGAAAACTAATGATTTAATATCCAATATTTGTACCATTAAATGTCAAAAAATAGAGGAAAATATAAGATTTTTTCTATATGTGTATTTTCTTTATATCTTATTATATATTATAATCCTTGGATATAAGAATAATGAAATATAATGAAATAGATATAAGAAAGAATAATAATGAAATAGGTGTAAGTATAAAATTTGGGATAAAAATAATAGAAAAGCAATAAATAAAACAAATATACCCCAATAGTAAATAATGTGCATAAAATTAGTTACAAGAATAATCGTGAAATAGGTGCAAGTATAATTTCAGATAAAAATAGTGAAAGAGCAATAAATGACACAAATAAACTCCATAGTAAAACATAATATATATAAAATTAGTTATAAAGAAATTTCTTATGTGTATATTAAATATGTGTAATATAATAGAATAACTATCATCGCAAATTGAAAATTACAAATGTTGATGATTCTTTTGTTGTATGCATAATATTTAATACTTACAACAGTGTGGAAGAATGAATGTTCTAATGCCTCTTTTATAGTACTTCTTTTTTTAGGATCAACAACTAGCAACTTTCTTATTAAATCTTTTGGAGCCTCTAAAATATAAAATCCCATATATATCTATTATATATATTATACATACACAATGTTCGAAATTTTGGAGCTAATAAGATTGCAGCATAAAAGTTCATGAAAAATTAAATAATGAAAGTCTATATTATATTTTTTTATTACAAAAAGTTTTTTAAATATAAAGGTTTTAATATAAAAAAAATCATTTAAATCATATCATACGATCATGGACAGATAATTCTTTAACCAGAACTAATTGGTCTAATTTTAAATATATATTTAAATATTTTAATATATATATTTAAAATTAAATATATATAAAATTATATTAGAAAAAAACTATTCCTTAGAATGACATGTACTTGTTCATTATTATATTTTTCACAAACTGCGCTGCAGTCTTATTATTCTCCAATTTCGGGACACCTCGTATATATTTTCATAGTCTTATTTTAATTATTATTTCGTAAGATGTAGTCTTTATCAATTGTAATTTTTTTTTTACCTGTTATATCAGCCCATTCGGGAGATGTAAAAGAATATTTTCCCTCCATTATATTTCTAAGCATAACCATTTGCTTTCGATGCCAAAATGGAGGACAGCCAACCAATAGAGTAAACATAATTACACCACAAGCCCATCTATTACATCATAAACAAAAATGAACAATATATAATAGAATATATAGCAAGAAAGTTATAATTAAAATTCATTTATGTTAAAATCTATATACATTATAGCTGTAAAGTAATATATAAGTGTATATATGTAGATGTATAATATATAGTAATATATAAGCGTATATGTATATGTATTTCTATAATTAATAAACAGATCTCACATGTCAACTTCAAATCCATAACCTTCTGCATTTTCAAACATGTTACATTTTAATACTTCTGGTGCTAGATAACCAGGCGTACCACAAAGCTCTGCAAGATACATGAAAAAACTAATAGAAAAATTTTCTATAATAAAATCACACGAAACAAAATCGATGTAAACAAACCTTCTAATTTTTCACCAGGTTTCAACATTCTGGCAAATCCAAAGTCTGTTATCTTTATATTCAAGTTATCGTCGAACAATATATTCTCAGGCTTTAAATCCCTGTGTACTATTCTTTGATTATGTGTATGTTGAACTCCTTCAAATACTTGTCTCATGATATAACGTGTCTTTTTTTCAGAAAGTGTCACAACAGATGTAAGATAATCAAATAGTTCTCCATTTTTGCACAATTCAAAAATTAAAAATATAAATGTACTCGATTCAAACACATCGTGTAATTCAACTGAAAGTTAAAAAAAGAAACCATAATTGCAGTAATCTTATTAGCTGGAAATATAGGGAAAAAATTAAAATGTCATATGATCTTTCTTAATCTATTATAAAACAAAATCTCGTTAATTTTGACTCTCTAGAAGCAAAAAATTCTTAAATAACAATAATTGACGAATGTCCCCTGTTCATAACGCAAGTTGCCCAATTGTCATTCACATGTACGGATACATTAAATGGATGAAGTTGTCTACAGTCATCTACAGTCATCTGCTGTCACGTAATCTGTCCATTATGACATAGAGGGGACGCAATATTAGTGTTTGCAGTGGAAAGATACGAAAATTAGCGAAGCCAAATTTAAGGAGACCTCTATCGGTTTTCAATGATCTTCAAAGGGAAGCAAAAATTAAGAAAAGAGAACTTACTGATATACGGATGTCCAGCAACCCTATGAAGTATTTGTACCTCTTGTAGCGTAGCATCCTTCATAGTATGTCCATCCTCGTGAGTCTCATTGCTGATGTCTATAATTTTAGCCGCATATTCTATACCTGTCTCTTTCTCTATACATCTTCTAACAGTGGAAGATATTCCCCTAGAATATTTGTTTCCACATTATTAAGCCTAGTTCGTCAAATTCGTCGAGATAATGCAATTATTGCGACTTGTACCAAAATTTATCGAAATTCGCTTCAATTATGTAATGTCACTGTGAATTTAAAAGACAATTATAAATTTCTTCTACCGATTCGCACCATTTGACCTGATACGACATGCAGAAATGTAAAGAGGACAGCGTTTATTAGCAACACGTTCGCGAGAGCCAATAAGAATACTTAATAATAAAAAGTGGTCAAGGCACAGGCAGTACCTTCCTAGGATCTCCTTGGGCTCGTATTTAGCGTAGAATCCTTTCGCCGCATCTTTGTCTGGCAGTATATCGTCCCCTTCATCCTTCGCCATGATTTGCACTGTGTGAACTCCAACACTGCTCAGATCTCTACCACAACCACAGTATATCCAGTAGCGCAACTCTCTGTCCGCTCTGTCGGCGCCTTTGAAGTTAGTGTTGGCCAAAATGGAGCGCGCATGCGCGAGATAAGCGAGTTGCCCAGTAATGCCATCTGAACTTTTCTCTCGCTCACTCTTGTTTGTTCTCTCTCTAACTATTGCCGTCAATTTCTGCCATCAAATGTACACCTTAGAACATAGAGTACGTTTACACGGCACCCTTAATCGGGTTTAATAACATCCGTAGCTGTAAGACTGGCCAATCACAGCCGTTCCATTCTTCAGGGAAATGGCTGTGATTGGCCAGTTTTACAACTACGGGTGTTATTAAACCTGATTAAGGGTACCGTGTAAACGTACTCATATATACATGGAAGGGGAATGCCTTTGTTCTCGAGAGAAAAACCATGTCCGGAGGAAGTGAGACAAAAAATATGGTTGCCTCTCTCTCATGCTTAAGTAGCCGCGCATGCGCACTTTCGAGCAATAAGCGACGAGAGAGAGGCAATCATGGTTGCCTCTCTCTCGTCGCTTATTGCTCGAAAGTGCGCATGCGCGGCTACTTAAGCACGAGAGAGAGGCAACGATGATTTTCTTTCTCACTTCCTCCGGACATGTTTCAGTCTGCTATTCTCCTTCCATATCTATATGTTCTAAGATGTATATACACATAAACATTTAAAGAGAGCATTTAAATGTGTTGAGGCATTTAAATGAGACTGAGGGTGAAAACCCATGCAGCGGAATAGCAGAACGCGGAACGAGAGCGGAACCAATCAGAACATTCAATTCCGCGTAAAGGAAACGCGGAACGGCTCCTGATTGGTTCCGCTCTCGTTCCGCGTTCTGCTATTCCGCTGCATGGGTTCGCACCCTGCAGGTGCCTTTTCATGCTGACGCTCGACGCTCATTTTTAGCGTCAAAAGACGTCACGTGACCAAAAATAAAGATACCAATTCGTCAATTTTGGTCACGTGACGTCTTTTGACGCTAAAAATGAGCGTCGAGCGTCAGCATGAAAAGGAACCTTGAGGGTGCGAACCCATGCAGCGGAATAGCAGAACGCGGAACAAGAGCGGAACCAATCGCGAGCGTTCCGCGTTTCCTTTACGCGGAATTGAATGTTCTGAGGGTGCCGTCACATGGGGCGTAACTTGCGTAAGCGTAACCAGCGGATCGCCAATCACCGAGTTATTCCGATAGAGCTCGACGAAGGGCTCTATCGAAATAACTCGGTGATTGGCGATCCGCTGGTTACGCTTACGCAAGTTACGCCCCATGTGACGGCACCCTGATTGGTTACGCGATACGCGTTACGCGGAAAATATCAGTCCATGGGACTCCAGCCTGAGAGAGACCGAAACAAGTAAGAGTGAGTGAGAGAGAAGTTCAGATGGCACTACTGGCACAGTATATCTAGCGCAACTCTCTCGATTTTGTGTTGGCCAAAATGGAGTGCGCATGCGCGAAGTAAGCGAGTTGCCCAGTAGTGCCATCTGAACTTCTCTCTCACTCACTCTTACTTGTTTCGGTCTCTCTCACAACTCATTTAAATGCCTCAACACATTTAAATGCTCTTTTTAAATGTTATGTGTACATTTGATGGCAGAAATTGGCGGCAATAGTTAGAGAGAGAACAAACAAGAGTGAGCGAGAGAAAAGTTCAGATGGCATTACTGGGCAATTCGCTTATCTCGCGCATGCGCACTCCATTTTGGCCAACACCAACTTCAAAGGTGCCGACAGAGAGTTGCGCTACTGGATATACTGTGCCATCAGGTTCGCGAGTCGACAGTAAAGTGGAGACTTCTATCGGCCGGTCGTGAATTACGGTTCGTTCATTTCAAAATTAAGCTAAGATATTGAAAGAGAATCGATCTTAATTATTATTGAAATCATGATATTTGTCAGTTAGACTCATCTATAATCAGGTAAGGAGCTATTTTTTTTTTAAGTGTCAAAATATAAAATCTAATAAATGTGAAGAATCAAATTTCATTATTTATAAATCATTTCATCATTTTTATATAATATAACATTTTTAAGAGTTGAAATGCAAGGTCCAACTCTGTGTAGTTAAAAAACTAAACAATATATCAAAAAAGTTTTATAAAAAGGTAATATATAACTTCTTCGAAACTACATATATAAAAAATGTAGATTATATATTACTATATCTTTAAGGAACAATTTATGGAGGATTTAATTTAATCCTTATCTAAAAAGGCATGTTAAGTCGATTCTCGAATGTATCGAAGTCATCTCGAAAGTCTCGAAGTGTATTGTTGCATCTTTTCCGCAATGCTGATTGGCTTTCTATCAATTTGCGTTGTGTGTCATATTCGTAGCATCGAAAGGCTGTCATCGCGAGGGTTAGCAGCTAGCAGTTTGACAGTTAGTCCAAAATAAAATTAAATAAAATAATAATATGTTATAATACTTTAAACTTGATTAATATTTTCGGGGAAAAAAGGCAACAATACTTACGAGAATCGACTTAATGTCTTTTTTAGAAAAGAATTAGAACAACACAAGCGCGCGCTACGCCATTCCTTGATTTTATATAAAAAAGAATGATGTTTTTATATAAAGTTTGTTTAAACTTGATTAATATTTTTTGACAGAAATCAGATGATTAAAGCATTACATTGATAATTAAATTTTAAAATAAAAATATTTTAAGAAAATTAAAATAACAATTTTATAAATAATATGTTATAATGCTTTATCTGCGATTAATATTTTTTGACAGAAATCAGCTGATAGCTGTCATAAATATTAATCTAGTTTAAGGAATTATAATATACATTATTTAAAACATATTATTATTTTAAATGTTATAACATATATTTTTATTTTAAAAATTAATTAGCAAATTAACGTTTTAATCAGCTGATTTCTGTAACAAAAATATTAATCGAGGATAAGGTATTACAACATATTATTCACAACATATTGCTATTTTAATTTTATAGTTTGCTGAATTTTCCCGATAAACGATTAAACTTGAAAAAATTAAGGCCTCTATAAAGCCTAAAACATTTTCTGTTCTAGGCTTTATAGAAGAGATCTTTAAAAGATTTCTTCAAGACCTACAAAACGAGCCGATAGAAAATGATTTAGGCTTTATAGAGGCCTTAATCTTTCCAAGTTTAAACGTTCTTTTAAAGATCTCTTCAAGAGGAACTTTTAAGGATCTTTTAAAGATCTCTTTAAGACGAACAAAATGAGTCCTCAGCAAATGTTCTACGACTTACACAGACTTTAATTTTTGAATTCAAAGTTTAAACGTTTTTTGCGAAAATTAAGGCCAGTGTAAGTAGTAGAATATTTTCTTTGGGCGCGTTTTAAAGGTCTCTTCAAGATCTACAAAATAAGACCTCAGAAAATGTTGGACGACTTATCCAGGCCTTAATTTTCGCAAAAAACGTTTAAGCTTTCAATTCAAAAATTAAGGCCTGTGTAAGTCGTAGAACATTTAACATCAGAATGTGCAGACAATGTAATGTTGAAATATATAAAAGATTAATTTTTGGCTCGTTTTAAAATATTGGAAATTAGAATTTTTAAACCGCGTACTACATACGGCGCGCATTCATTTTATGTATATTAGATCAAAAAGTTTGTACGCTGGTATGCTGATGGTACCATCATATTGTGCAGATAATGTACTGTTGAAATATATATAAGAATAATTTTTGGTTCGTTTTAAAATATTGAAAATTAGAATTTTTGAACCACGGACTACATACGGCGCGCATTCATTTTACGTATATTAGATCAAAATGTTTGTAGGCTGGTATGCTGATGGTACCATCATATTGTGCAGATAATGTACTGTTGAAATATATATAAGAATAATTTTTGGCTCGTTTTAAAATATTGAAAATTAGAATTTTTGAACCGCAAACCCCATACGGTGCGGATTCAATTTACGTATATTAGATCAAAAAGTTTGTAGGCTGGTATGCTGATGGTACCATCATATTGTGTAGATAATGTACTGTTGAAATATATAAAAGAATAATTTTTGGCTCGTTTTAAAATATTGGAAATTAAAATTTTTAAACCGCGGGCCACATACGGCGCGGATTCATTTTACGTATACTAGAACAACACAATCGCGCGCTACGCGCGCGCCATTCTTCGATTTTTTGTTAAAAAGAATATTAAAAAAAAAATAAAATAAAGTTTGTATAAACTTGATTAATATTTTTTCACAGAAATCAGCTGATTAAAGCATTAATTTGATAATTAAATTTTAAAATAATAATATGGTAAAAATAGTAATATATTTAATAGTAATATAATTAAAATAGTATTATGTTGTAAATAATATGTTATAATACCTTCTTCTTGATTAATATTTTTTGATAGAAATCAGCTGATAACTGTCAAAAATATTATAACATATTATTTAAAACATATTATTTAAAAAATTAATAAGCAAATTAACACTTTAATCAGCTGATTTCTGTCAAAAAATATTAATTAAGCGAAAATTTGTTAATTAAATTTTAAAATAATAATGTTATAAAAATTAAAATAATAATATGTATTAAATAATATAATATAATACTTAAAATTCGATTGTTATTTTTGAAAACTATCAGCTGATTTCTGTCAAAAAATATTAATCGCAGCTAAGGCATTATAACATATTATTTACAACATATATTACTATTTTAATTTTTATAACCTATTATTATTTTAAATTTTAATTAGCAAATTAACGATTTATTTAAATTTTAAACTAATAATATATTATAAAAATTAAAATAATAATATGTTTTAAATAATGTCATAATTCTTTTTGACAGTTATCAGCTGATTTCTGTCATAAAATATTCGAGTTTAAAATATTATAACATATTATTTACATCACATTTTTATGAAATTAATTTTATCTGATATCTAAATATTAAAAAAAAAAAATTTTGTACATTTTTTTCTATAACGATAATTTTTGCACATTTTTATGAAATTAATTTTATCACATTTTTATGAAATTAATTTTATCTGATATCTAAATATTAAAAAAAAAATTTTGTACATTTTTTTCTATAACGATAATTTTTTCACATTAAATTCAACAATAATATTCAAAGAAATTATAATAAATTTTTTTTCGATGTAACACATAGTAAAATAGATTAATGTATACCTAAATGATAACAATATATATAATTATTATATTACATTTGTATAACTATATATAAAACTAAAAAATATGAATTAAAATTATTCAAATATATATATAATCGCATTTTTAAGAGCAGATGTTCAGATCATTTTAATTACTTATTTGAAAAACATTGAATGCATTTTCATTTTGAATTTGACTCGTGCTTTATTATGTAATAAATTTATTTTTACGATATTGGTTCCATTTATATATTTATACAATTTAAATAACTGAGATTTGAGATCATTTCAATCATTTTAATTACTTATTTGAAAGACATTGAAAGCATTTTCATTAAGAATTTGACTCTTGCTTCATTATGTAATAATTTCATTTTTACGATATTAGTCCCATCTGAATATTTATATAATTAAATTAAATTAGATGAGTGATAAATTTAATCATTCTAATTACTTATTTGAAAGACATTGAATGCATTTTCATCAAGAATTTGACTCGTGTTTCATTATGTAATAATTTCCTTTTTGATACAATATACTTAATATAATTGTGCGCCGTATGAGATTCGCGGCTTAAAAGTTTTAATTTTCAATATTTTAAGACGCGCCAAAAATTATACTTTCATATATTTTAACAGCACATTGTCTACACATTATGATGGTACCATCAGAATACCAGCCTACAAATTAGATATTAAGTATAAGTACAATCTGTTTAATTGCTGACGAGCATAACACATTATGTTATTTTATTACGCGATGTTAAACTTGAATAAGCGATATTCATAATTGCAAGAAATATTGATGGACGATCATCGAAATATTACTTAATACATGCAATCGCGTTTAATCTTTAATCAGTCTTCGAAATTTGAAATTAATATGTATATATGTCAGGTTCCGTACACACACGTATAAATGACACACTTGAAATTACAATCACAGTGATTACGAAATCGAAATATTGAATCGTATATAATATAAATTTAAATACACAGTAATAATTTAGACGATGGTTCAAGTACAAAAGTTATAGCCTATAATGGTTTTTGAATTTGGCGCGCGGCGCGCTGAGTGTCGACTTACGTAGTTACTACGTCACGTCCTTCGTCCCTCGCGAACGCAAGCTAGTCTCGGTATCGCGCTCAATCGGCTCCGCATTTTTCACGCGTCTTTCCCGTTAAGAATGAATTCCGCGTACAAACGAATGTTGGGAGTATTGAATCGTGCCACGGGCAATTAGCAGGAAGTATTAATTAATTCGTGCGATCACGGTTAATCAACCTACGACAGTCTGCATCCGCCGGGCTACGCCACTTAGCCGCTTTTTCTCCGAATCGATCGATCTCATTGAACATTCTATTTATTAAGAGGTATGTATCATTTGGCGTCATTTATTTGTACGAATCGCATCGCGTTCAAGCTTTTGTGCTTTGGGAAAACTATATTTTGGATGTGAGATATTTAATCAATACATAATTTATCGTTTTCAGATGATTGTGTCGCACGCGAACCGCGCGAAGTTCGCGCCGCACAAAATGTTGCATTACGTCACGATGTACTACGTCACAGCGTACTACTTCACTACATATCGCGAATATCGAAAGTGGCGGATGGTTATATATCGTCGTTATTTATCCGTTGTTATTTATGGAATCCGGTGCGTAGTGCGTGCAATCGGTGTCGAGAATGCCGTACAAAGTAACGGGTGATCGTTCTATCGTATTATTTAATGCGGGAAATCGAAATCTGTAATGCCTGGTCGATGAAAATGCATCTCGGCGAACGATTTCCGAAACGACGCAACAATCAACGAGAATATGGCAGCGTTTCAACGACTGGTGAGCAAATTGACTTTATTTACCTGATTATATCATTGTCATTTACCTGAAATATATAGCTAGCATATGAAAATCGCTCATATAATAATAATATAATATTATTTATAGGAACGACTTTCCGAAGCGACGCAACAATCAACGAAAATATAACCGCGTTTCAACGACCGGTGAGTAAATTGATTTTATTTAACTAATTATACCTATCATCGAATTTATATCATCGCCATTTATTTGAAATATATATTAGCCAGCACATAAAAACCGCTAATATAATAATAACATAATATTGTTTAGAATATAAATTGATTTTTGAGATTAGCTCAGAAATAAATTTATATTATACATATATATAAATTTATAATATTTTCGATAAGCACTCGCATTAAAAATTTCATAAATATCTTAGTTATTCTTTTTTTTTTTTTTTTTTTTTTCAAAAAACGCAATAATATAACATTGGTTAAAAAAATCTATTTTTTAAATTAGCTCAGAAAGAAATTTAAATTATACATTATATATATTGTCAATAAGCGTTCGTATTAACAATCTCATGAATATTTTAATGACTTCTAAAAAGTCTCTAATGAAAACGATTCTATGGAATTTAATTAAATGAGATGTGTGATAAGGTTAATCATTTTAATTACTTATTTGAATAACATTGAATGCATTTTCATTCAGAATTTGACTCTTGCTTCATTATGTAATAATTTCATTTTTACGATATTGGTCCCATCTGAATATTTATATAATTTATTTAAATTAGATGTGTGATAAGGTTAATCATTTTAATTACTTATTTGAATAACATTGAATGCATTTTCATTCAGAATTTGACTCTTGCTTCATTATGTAATAAAATCATATTTACGATATTGGTCCCATCTGAATATTTATATATTTTGTGTGCTGCTACAATTTGAATTTTATTTATATGTTACAGATCAACATAACTGACTGTCTTGATAATCTGAGAGGAGGAGGTCTGGGAGACATTGGGCACCAGTCGAACAATCATGGAGTGAGTATTCATTGACTTTATTTAGTTCAATTACTAAATAAAAATTTATAAAATAAAATAAAATAAAATAATAAAATTATTATAAATCAAATAAAAAATAATTATAAATTAAATAAAAATTTAATAATTGTAAATTAAATAAAAATTATAAATTAAATAAAAATTTATAAAATTATTCAACTATATTTCTACTTGCTCTCTATTGTAGGCATGGAAAATAAAATCCAATGCGTACAGTAATAATTTTCTAAAACATTAATTATTTTTGGCGCTACTACAATTTGAATTTTAATTGTATGTTACAGATCAACGTAACTGACGACTGATGATCTTGACAATCTGAGAGGAGGAGGAGGTCTGGGAGAGACGTCGGGCACCAGCGGAGCAACTATTGTGTAAGTATTTATTATTAATTCAATTATTATTAAATAAAAATTTATAAAATTTATTAATTATGTTGCTGTTTATTATTTGTATGCATCGAATATAAAATTTAATGCATACAAAATAATAATTTTTTTAAGTATTAATTATTTTGAGCAGTTCTATAATTTGAATTTTATTTATATGTTACAGATCAACGTAGCTTCAATGCAGTTAACTCCGCTATTGTGCATCGACCGGTGAGTGAAAAATTATTTTATTACAAAAGGTAACGGTTTTGTAGAGATTAGATTGTGTGGAAATGTGTAGATCTAGATTGTAGCTTGTGTATAGACTGTAGATTTTGTAGATAGTTCCGTTACCTTAAAATGAATGGGTTATTAAAGATTAAAAGTATAATAAAGATTATGAATACAGTTTAAAAATTACAGTTTAAGAAAAGGAAAAGAAACATTTTATATAGTAATACATAATATATTCAATCTAATTTATTTTAAAAGAACATACTAACAATTATATTAATTGTATGTGTGATTATAAATTTTAAATGATTAAATAATTATAATTACTTATTATTATAATGTACAGATTTTATATTATATATTTTGTAATCCATTCATTTATGTTGATTGATCATTTGAGTTTACATTAGTTAAAATAAAGTTATATTTTAAAATATATAACATATCAGATATTTTGCGGATATTTTGAGAATATATAATAATTTTGGACTAAAAGAAAAAGTAATAGTGATATAAAATTTGCAGAAAAATTCATGATAATATCTTAAAATTTTTAGTACGAATTATGTTATTTTATTTTATTTTTTTTTACTTTTGTGATTCATCGATTGCGCTATCGTGTAATTCGGAAATAAACTGCAAACCGCGAATATATTAAAATTGATTATCGAATTTTCGCGGATTCATAACAAAGAACGTACAAAATTCCTTTTATATATAATATTAATTTATTATAATTTTCATTAAAGGGGGGTGTTATCGATATTATAGAATAGTAATTATTAAGAAATGACAGTTATTACTAATGAAGCACATATGGTGTGCTTGACATCGCCATAAAATTGAGCGATATGATCGGCAACACGACGGTCTAACAATAAGACACAATCGGACGGTAGTGTCGCGCGTTCAAGTGCGGGAGTGTCGTTCAAAGTATCGCGCGTTATCATCAATCAGCAGACTTTGACTTGAATTATTGGACAATCCTGATCAATCTGACCTGAGAGGAGGAGCAGGACTAGGAGGCATCAGGCACCGGCGGAGCAACTTTGTGGTGAGTGTTTATTATTTATATAATATTTATATAATATGATGTATATGTATAATATTTGACTTGTTATAAATCACGTATTTTTTTACGCATAGATATTATATAATTCTATTTATATATTGAATAATTTAAATAAAGGAAAATTAGAAAGAAATAACTCTATATGTATAAATATTATAAAAGTTTTTTATATTTAAAAAAATAATCTTTACAAAATTTATAAAATTATTCAATTATATATACCTATCTACTGATTATTGTACGCGTCGAATATAAAATTTAATGTGTAAAATACTAATTAGATAATAATTATTTAAAACGCTGTTATAATTTATATTCTATTTGTATGTTACAGATCAACGTAGCTTCGATGCAGTTATCTCCTCTGCTGTTGAACATTGATTGGTAAGTGATAAACTATTATTTTATTACGAGGTAACGGTTTCATAAATATTTGATTGTAGAGATGTAGATTTAGAATGTAGATTGTAGACTGTAGATTGTAGATAGTTACTATCCGTTACCTCAAAATGAATAAACACACAATTAATTAGGATGAATATTTCAATTTAAAAAAAAAAAGATAATTTATATAGTCTTTTTTAAATATTTTCTATTATCGAAGTGAGAATTATTTTATTCATGTTTTCTCATATATTTAAATGCGCTCTTTCTTTCTTCATCTTTTTTAACAAGTTTTAATTATTAGGTGCAATGATTAATTTATTTGATTGTTTAATGTCGCGATTTAATTATCATAACTTCAAGTTATGACACATCTTTTTTTAAACATCTGAAAAAAACAAGTGCGCGCTACGCGCATTCTTCGATTTTATATACTAGTTACTAGAACAACACAATCGCGCGCTACGCGCGCGCCATTCTTCGATTTTTTGTTAAAAAGAATATTTAAAAAAAATTAAAATAAAGTTTGTATAAACTTGATTAATATTTTTTCACAGAAATCAGCTGATTAAAGCATTAATTTGATAATAAAATTTTAAAATAATAATATGGTAAAAATAGTAATATATTTAATAATAATATAATTAAAATAGTATTATGTTGTACATAATATGTTATAATACCTTCTTCTTGATTAATATTTTTTGATAGAAATCAGCTGATAACTGTCAAAAATATTATAACATATTATTTAAAACATATTATTTAAAAAATTAATAAGCAAATTAACACTTTAATCAGCTGATTTCTGTCAAAAAATATTAATTAAGCGAAAATTTGTTAATTAAATTTTAAAATAATAATATGTTATAAAAATTAAAATAATAATATGTAATAATTAATATAATATAATACTTAAAATTCGATTGTTATTTTTGAAAACTATCAACTGATTTCTGTCAAAAAATTAATCGCAGCTAAGACATTATAACATATTATTTACAACATATATTACTATTTTAATTTTTATAACCTATTATTATTTTAAATTTTAATTAGCAAATTAACGATTTATTTAAATTTTAAACTAATAATATGTTATAAAAATTAAAATAATAATATATGTTTTAAATAATGTCATAATTCTTTTTTACAGTTATCAGCTGATTTCTGCCATAAAATATTCGAGTTTAAAATATTATAACATATTATTTACATCATATTATCACATTTTTATGAAATTAATTTTATCTGATATAAATATTTAAAAAAAAAATTTTGTACATTTTCTTTTATAACGATAATTTTTTCACATTAAATTCAACAATAATATTCAAAGAAATTATAATAAATTTTTTTTCGATGTAACACAGTAAAATAGATTAATGTATATCTAAATGATAACAATATATATAATTATTATATTATATTTGTATAACTATATATAAAACTAAAAATTATGAATTAAATTTATTCAAATATATATATAATCGCATTTTTAAGAGCAGATGTTCAGATCATTTTAATTACTTATTTGAAAGACATTGAATGCATTTTCATTAAGAAATTGACTCTTCCTTTATTATGTAATAATTTCATTTTTACGATATTGGTCCCATTCAAATATTTATATAATTTAATTGAATTAGATGTGTGATAAGTTTAATCATTTTAATTACTTATTTGAAAGACATTGAATGCATTTTCATTAAGAATTTGACTCTTGCTTCATTATTTAATAGTTTCATTTTTACGATATTGGTCCAAACTGAATATTTATATAATTTAATTAAATTAGATGTGTGATAAGTTTAATCATTTTAATTACTTATTTGAAAGACATTGAATGCATTTTCTTTAAGAATTTGTATCTTGCTTCATTATTTAATAGTTTCATTTTTACGATATTGGTCCCATCTGAATATTTATATAATTTAAATAACTGAGATCTAAGATTATTTCAATCATCTTAATTACTTATTTGAAAGACATTGAATGCATTTTCATTAAGAATTTGATTCTTGCTTCATTATGTAATAATTTCATTTTTACGATATTGGTCCCATTTAAATATTTATATAATTTAATTAAATTAGATGTGTGATACATTTAATCATTTTAATTACTTATTTGAAAGACATTGAATGCATTTTCATTAGGAATTAGACTATTGCTTCATTAAGTAATAATTGCATTTTTACGATATTGGTCCCATTTAAATATTTATATAATTTAATTAAATTAGATGTGTGATAAGTTTAATGATTTTAATTATATATTTGAAAGACATTGAATGCATTTTCATTAAGAATTTGACTCTTGCTTCATTATGTAATAATTTCATTTTTACGATATTGGTTCCATTTATATATTTATACAATTTAAATAACTGAGATTTAAAATCATTTCAATCATTTTAATTACTTATTGGAAAGACATTGAATGCATTTTCATTAAGAATTTGATTCTTGCTTCATTATGTAATAATTTCATTTTTACGATATTGGTCCCATCTGACTATTTATATAATTTAATTAAATTAGATGTGCGATAAGTTTAATCATTTTAATTACTTATTTGAAAGACATTGAATGCATTTTCTTTAAGAATTTGACTCTTGCTTCATTCTTTAATAGTTTCATTTTTACGATATTGGTCCCATCTGAATATTTATATAATTTAAATAACTGAGATCTAAGATTATTTCAATCATCTTAATTACTTATTTGAAAGACATTGAATGCATTTTCATTAAGAATTTGATTTTTGCTTCATTATGTAATAATTTCATTTTTACGATATTGGTCCCATCTGAATATTTATATAATTTAATTAAATTAGATGTGTGATAAGTTTAATCATTTTAATTACTTATTTGAAAGACATTGAATGCATTTTCATTAAGAATTTGATTCTTGCTTCATTATGTAATAATTTCATTTTTACGATATTGGTCCCATCTGAATATTTATATAATTTAATTAAATTAGATGTGTGATAAGTTTAATCATTTTAATTACTTATTTGAAAGACATTGAATGCATTTTCATTAAGAATTTGACTCTTGCTTCATTATGTAATAATTTCATTTTTACGATATTGGTCCCATCTGAATATTTATATAATTTAATTAAATTAGATGTGTGATAAGTTTAATCATTTTAATTACTAATTTGAAAGACATTGAATGCATTTTCATTAAGAATTTGATTCTTGCTTCATAATGTAATAATTTCACTTTTACGATATTGGTCCCATCTGAATATTTATATAATTTAATTAAATTTGATGTTTGATCAATTTAATCATTTTAATTATATATTTGAAAGACATTGAATGCATTTTCATTAAGAATTTGACTTTTGCTTCATTATGTAATAATTTCATTTTTACGATATTGGTCCCATCTGAATATTTATATAATTAAATTAAATTAGATGTGTGATACATTTAATCATTTTAATTACTTATTTGAAAGACATTGAATGCATTTTCATTAGGAATTAGACTGTTGCTTCATTATGTAATAATTTCATTTTTACGATAGTGGTTCCATTTAAATATTTATATAATTTAATTAAATTAGAGTGATAAGTTTAATCATTTTAATTACTTATTTGAAAGACATTGAATGCATTTTTATTTAGAATTTGACTGGAGCTTTATTATGTAATAAATTTATTTTTACGATATTGGTTCCATTTATATATTTATACAATTTAAATAACTGAGATCTAAGATCATTTCAATCATCTTAATTACATATTTGAAAGACATTGAATGCATTTTCATCAAGAATTTGATTCTTGCTTCATTATGTAATAATTTCATTTTTACGATATTGGTCCCATCTGAATAATTATATAATTTAATTAAATTAGATGTGTGATAAGTTTAATCATTTTAATTAATTATTTGAAAGACATTGAATGCATTTTCATTAAGAATTTGATTCTTGCTTCATTATGTAATAATTTCATTTTTACGATATTGGTCCCATCTGAATATTTATATAACTTAATTAAATTAGATGTGTGATAAGTTTAATCATTTTAATTACTAATTTGAAAGACATTGAATGCATTTTCATTAAGAATTTGATTCTTGCTTCATTATGTAATAATTTCATTTTTACGATATTGGTCCCATCTGAATATTTATATAATTAAATTAAATTAGATGTGTGATACATTTAATCATTTTAATTACTTATTTGAAAGACATTGAATGCATTTTCATTAGGAATTAGACTGTTGCTTCATTATGTAATAATTTCATTTTTACGATAGTGGTTCCATTTAAATATTTATATAATTTAATTAAATTAGAGTGATAAGTTTAATCATTTTAATTACTTATTTGAAAGACATTGAATGCATTTTTATTTAGAATTTGACTGGAGCTTTATTATGTAATAAATTTATTTTTACGATATTGGTTCCATTTATATATTTATACAATTTAAATAACTGAGATCTAAGATCATTTCAATCATCTTAATTACATATTTGAAAGACATTGAATGCATTTTCATCAAGAATTTGATTCTTGCTTCATTATGTAATAATTTCATTTTTACGATATTGGTCCCATCTGAATAATTATATAATTTAATTAAATTAGATGTGTGATAAGTTTAATCATTTTAATTAATTATTTGAAAGACATTGAATGCATTTTCATTAAGAATTTGATTCTTGCTTCATTATGTAATAATTTCATTTTTACGATATTGGTCCCATCTGAATATTTATATAATTTAATTAAATTAGATGTGTGATAAGTTTAATCATTTTAATTACTAATTTGAAAGACATTGAATGCATTTTCATTAAGAATTTGATTCTTGCTTCATTATGTAATAATTTCATTTTTACGATATTGGTCCCATCTGAATATTTATATTATTTAATTAAATCAGATGTGTGATAAGTTTAATCATTTTAATTACTTATTTGAAAGACATTGAATGCATTTTCATTAAGAATTTGATTCTTGCTTCATAATGTAATAATTTCACTTTTACGATATTGGTCCCATCTGAATATTTATATAATTTAATTAAATTTGATGTTTGATCAATTTAATCATTTTAATTATATATTTGAAAGACATTGAATGCATTTTCATTAAGAATTTGACTTTTGCTTCATTATATAATAATTTCATTTTTACGATATTGGTCCCATCTGAATATTTATATAATTAAATTAAATTAGATGTGTGATACATTTAATCATTTTAATTACTTATTTGAAAGACATTGAATGCATTTTCATTAAGAATTTGATTCTTGCTTCATTATGTAATAATTTCATTTTTACGATATTGGTCCCATCTGAATATTTATATAATTTAATTAAATTAGATGTGTGATAAGTTTAATCATTTTAATTACTTATTTGAAAGACATTGAATGCATTTTCATTAAGAATTTGATTCTTGCTTTATTTTGTAATAATTTCATTTTTACGATATTGGTCCCATCTGAATATTTATATAATTTAATTAAATTAGATGTGTGATAAGTTTAATCATTTTAATTACTAATTTGAAAGACATTGAATGCATTTTCATTAAGAATTTGATTCTTGCTTCATTATGTAATAATTTCATTTTTACGATATTGGTCCCATCTGAATATTTATATAATTTAATTAAATTAGATGTGTGATAAGTTTAATCATTTTAATTACTTATTTGAAAGACATTGAATGCATTTTCATTAAGAATTTGATTCTTGCTTCATTATGTAATAATTTCATTTTTACGATATTGGTCCCATCTGAATATTTATATAATTTAATTAAATTAGATGTGTGATAAGTTTAATCATTTTAATTACTTATTTGAAAGACATTGAATGCATTTTCATTAAGAATTTGATTCTTGCTTCATTATGTAATAATTTCATTTTTACGATGTAGGTCCCATTTAAATATATATAATTTAATTAAATTAGATGAGTGATATGTTTAATCATTTTAATTAAATATTTGAAAGACATTGAATGCATTTTCATCAAGAATTTGACTCTTTTTTTATTATATACTAGAACAACACAAGCGCGCGCTACGCGCGCGCCATTCTTTGATTTCATATTTTTAAAAATAATTATTAAAATAATAATATTTTTTTGACAGAATCAACTGATAACTGTCAAAAAATATTAATCGAGTTTAAAATACCATAACATATTATTTTAAACAAATTATTATTTTAATTTTTAAAATATATTATTTAAAAACTTAATTAACAAATTGGCGCTTAAATCAGCTGATTTCTGTCAAAAAATATTACTAAAGCATTCATTTGCTAATTAAATTTCAGAGTAATAATACGTTATAAAAATTAAAGTAGTAATGTTGATAATACTTTATCCTCGATTAATACTTTTTAACAGAAATCAGCTGATAACTGTCAAAAATAATAACCGAGTTTAAAGTAGCTAATTTCTATAAAAAAATATTAATAAATCTTCTCGTCCATAAAATTGTAATTAGTCTCGACGTTGTGATTATCTCGATTATCAAAACAGTCTTACAGAAAATTCTATTTTTTTTGTTCGCACTTGTTTTAGATTTAAATACTGAATTTTTATGCATTGCATAATTAATTAATATATACTTCTTTATGTATTGATTGCAATGCATGCATAAAAATATGTGAATTAATTATGCAATGCATATATATTCATTACTTAAATCTTTAACAGAAAACCAAAAATATAGAATTATATACAAGAATCTTTCGAACAAAATATCTATGCTTTTATCAGATTCATGCGTCTGTACACACACATCCAACACACTGCAGTCTCGCGCGAGACTGACCACAAGACACTGAGCAGCGGTATCGCCGAGCGCAACCGACACCCTACACATCCTCCACGCTGCGCATCTCGCGCGAGACTGATTCTCGAGACATTGTGATTGCGAGACTGATCGTCAGTCTCGCGCGAGGCGCGCAGCGTGGTAGACGTATAGGCTGTGTTTGGCGATACCGCTGCACAGAGTCTTGCGGTCAGTTTCGCGCGAAACGTGCAGCGCGATGGTGTGTGTATGTACAGACGCACGAATCTAATAGAAATGCAGATATTTTGATCGAAAGATTCTTGTAGAAAATTCTATTTTTTTTAATTCTCTGTTAAAGATATAAATAATAAATATTTATGCATTGCATAATTAATTGACATATTCTCAGGCATGTATTGCAATCAAGGCATAGAAAAATATATATTAATTACTTATGCAATACATAAAAATTCAGTATTTAAATCTAAAACAGAAGTGCGAACAAAACAGAATTATCTATAAGAATCTTTTGTGAATAGAGATAATCATAACGTCGAGATATGATTTTATAGACGAAAGTATTTATTAATATTTTTTCATAGAAATTAGCTACTTTCGCATGGGGTCAGCGGTAAAAAAGTATCGTTTTCTAATATTTAAAGACGAGCCAAAAATTCATCGATTATACATTTTAATAGTACATTGATTACAGAATCTTTTGGTACCAACCAGACAACAGCGTACAAATTTTTTCATTTGCTATACATAAAAGTATCGATTTCTAATATTTAAAGACGAGCCAAAAATTCATTGATTATACGTTTTAATAGTACATTGATTACAGAATGTTTTGGTACCAACCAGACAACAGCGTACAAATTTTTTCATTTGCTCTACATAAATTAAGGATGCGTCCATGGGATCAGCGGTAAAAAAGTATCGATTTCTAATATTTAAAAACGAGCCAATAATTCATCGATTATACATTTTAATAGTACATTGATTACATAATCATTTGGTACCAAACAGACACTAGTGTACAAATTTTTTTATACGATAAACATAAAATAAGTATGCGTCGCACAAGGTCCGCGTCAAAAAAGTATCGATTTCTAATATTTTAAGACGAGCCAAAAATTCATCGATTATACATTTTAATAGTACATTGATTACAGAATAATTTGGTACCAAACAGACACCAGCGTACAAATTTTTTAACTTGATAAACATAAAATAAGGATGCGTCGCACAAGGTCAGCGGTAATAAGTATCGATTTCCAATATTTTAAGACGAGCCAAAAATTCATCGATTATACATTTTAATAGTACATTGATTACAGAATCTTTTGGTACCAAACAGACACCAGCGTACAAATTTTTTAACTTGATATAATTAAAATAATGTTGCGTCGCATAGGGTCAGCGGTAAAAAGTATTGATTTCCAATATTTTTAGACGAGCCAAAAATTCATCGATTATACATTTTAATAGTACATTGATTACAGAATCTTTTGGTACCATGCAGACATCAGCGTACAAATTTTTTAATACGATAAACATAAAATAATGTTGCGTCGCATAGGGTCAGCGGTAAAAAAGTATCAATTTCTAATATTTTAAGACGAGCCAAAAATTCATCGATTATACATTTTAATAGTACATTGATTACAGAATCTTTTGGTACCAACCAGACAATAGCGTACAAATTTTTTCATTTGCTATACATAAATTAAGGATGCGTCGCATGGGTTCAGCGGTAAAAAAGTATCGATTTCTAATATTTAAAGACGAGCCAAAAATTCATCGATTATACATTTTAATAGAACATTGATTACAGAATCTTTTGGTACCAAACAGACACTAGTGTACAAATTTTTTTATACGATAAACATAAAATAAGTATGCGTCGCACAAGGTCCGCGTCAAAAAAGTATCGATTTCTAATATTATAAGACGAGCCAAAAATTCATCGATTATACGTTTTAATAGTACATTGATTACAGAATCATTTGGTACCAAACAGACACCAGCGTACAAATTTTTTAACTTGATATACATAAAATAAGATTGCGTCGCATGGGATCAGCGGTAAAAAAGTATCAATTTCTAATATTTTAAGACGAGCCAAAAATTCATCGATTATACATTTTAATAGTACATTTATTACAGAATCATTTGGTACCAAGAAGACAACAGCGTACAAACTTTTTCATTTGCTATACATAAATTAAGGATGCGTCGCATGGGATCAGCGGTAAAAAAGTATCGATTTCTAATATTTAAAGACGAGCCAAAAATTCATCGAGTATACATTTTAATAGTACATTGATTACAGAATCTTTTGGTACCATGCAGACACCAGCGTATAAATTTTTTAATACGATAAACATAAATTAATGATACGTCGCACAGGGTCCGCGTCAAAAAAGTATCAATTTCTAATATTTTAAGACGAGCCAAAAATTCATCGATTATACATTTTAATAGAACATTGATTACAGAATCTTTTGGTACCAACCAGACACCAGCGTACAAATTTTTTAACTTGATATACATAAAATGAGGATGCGTCACACAGGGTCCGCGGTAAAAAGTATCGATTTCCAATATTTTAAGACGAGCCAAAAATTCATCGATTATACATTTTAATAGTACATTGATTACAGATTCTTTTGGTACCAAGCAGACAACAACGTACAAATTTTTTAATACGATAAACATAAAATAAGGATGCGTCGCACAGGGTCCGCGTCAAAAAAGTATCGATTTCTAATATTTTAAGACGAGCCAAAAATTCATCGATTATACATTTTAATAGTACATTGATTACAGAATCTTTTGGTACCAAACAGACACCAGCGTACAAATTTTTTAACTTGATATACATAAAATTATGTTGCGTCGCATAGGGTCAGCGGTAAAAAAGTATCGATTTCTAATATTTAAAGACGAACCAAAAATTCATCGATTATACATTTTAATAGTACATTGATTACAGAATCTTTTGGTACCAAACAGACACCAGCGTACAAATTTTTTAACTTGATATATATAAAATAATGTTGCGTCGCATAGGGTCAGCGGTAAAAAAGTATCGATTTCTAATATTTTAAGACGAGCCAAAAATTCATCGATTATACATTTTAATAGTACATTGATTACAGAATCTTTTGGTACCAACCAGACAACAGCGTACAAATTTTTTCATTTACTATACATAAATTGAGGATGCGTCGCATGGGATCTGCGGTAAAAAAGTATCGATTTCTAATATTTAAAGACGAGCCAAAAATTCATCGATTATACATTTTAATAGTACATTGATTACAGAATCATTTGGTACCAAACAGACACTAGTGTACAAATTTTTTTATACGATAAACATAAAATAAGTATGCGTCGCACAAGGTCCGCGTCAAAAAAGTATCGATTTCTAATATTATAAGACTAGCCAAAAATTCATCGATTATACGTTTTAATAGTACATTGATTACAGAATCATTTGGTACCAAACAGACACCAGCGTACAAATTTTTTAACTTGATATACATAAAATAAGATTGCGTCGCATGGGATCAGCGGTAAAAAAGTATCAATTTCTAATATTTTAAGACGAGCCAAAAATTCATCGATTATACATTTTAATAGTACATTTATTACAGAATCATTTGGTACCAAGAAGACAACAGCGTACAAACTTTTTCATTTGCTATACATAAATTAAGGATGCGTCGCATGGGATCAGCGGTAAAAAAGTATCGATTTCTAATATTTAAAGACGAGCCAAAAATTCATCGAGTATACATTTTAATAGTACATTGATTACAGAATCTTTTGGTACCATGCAGACACCAGCGTATAAATTTTTTAATACGATAAACATAAATTAATGATGCGTCGCACAGGGTCCGCGTCAAAAAAGTATCAATTTCTAATATTTTAAGACGAGCCAAAAATTCATCGATTATACATTTTAATAGAACAATGATTACAGAATCTTTTGGTACCAAACAGACACTAGTGTACAAATTTTTTTATACGATAAACATAAAATAAGTATGCGTCGCACAAGGTCCGCGTCAAAAAAGTATCGATTTCTAATATTATAAGACGAGCCAAAAATTCATCGAGTATACATTTTAATAGTACATTGATTACAGAATCTTTTGGTACCATGCAGACACCAGCGTATAAATTTTTTAATACGATAAACATAAATTAATGATGCGTCGCACAGGGTCCGCGTCAAATAAGTATCAATTTCTAATATTTTAAGACGAGCCAAAAATTCATCGATTATACATTTTAATAGAACATTGATTACAGAATCTTTTGGTACCAACCAGACACCAGCGTACAAATTTTTTAACTTGATATACATAAAATGAGGATGCGTCACACAGGGTCCGCGGTAAAAAGTATCGATTTCCAATATTTTAAGACGAGCCAAAAATTCATCGATTATACATTTTAATAGTACATTGATTACAGAATCTTTTGGTACCAAGCAGACAACAACGTACAAATTTTTTAATACGATAAACATAAAATAAGGATGCGTCGCACAGGGTCCGCGTCAAAAAAGTATCGATTTCTAATATTTTAAGACGAGCCAAAAATTCATCGATTATACATTTTAATAGTACATTGATTACAGAATCTTTTGGTACCAAACAGACACCAGCGTACAAATTTTTTAACTTGATATACATAAAATTATGTTGCGTCGCATAGGGTCAGCGGTAAAAAAGTATCGATTTCTAATATTTAAAGACGAGCCAAAAATTCATCGATTATACATTTTAATAATACATTGATTACAGAATCTTTTGGTACCAAACAGACACCAGCGTACAAATTTTTTAACTTGATATATATAAAATAATGTTGCTTCGCATAGGGTCAGCGGTAAAAAAGTATCGATTTCTAATATTTTAAGACGAGCCAAAAATTCATCGATTATACATTTTAATAGTACATTGATTACAGAATCTTTTGGTACCAACCAGACAACAGCGTACAAATTTTTTCATTTGCTATACATAAATTAAGGATGCGTCCATGGGATCAGCGGTAAAAAAGTATCGATTTCTAATATTTAAAAACGAGCCAATAATTCATCGATTATACATTTTAATAGTACATTGATTACAGAATCATTTGGTACCAAACAGACACTAGTGTACAAATTTTTTTATACGATAAACATAAATTAAGTATGCGTCGCACAAGGTCCGCGTCAAAAATGTATCGATTTCTAATATTTTAAGACGAGCCAAAAATTCATCGAGTATACATTTTAATAGTACATTGATAACAGAATCATTTGGTACCAAACAGACAACAGCGTACAAATTTTTTAACTTGATATACATAAAATTAGATTATGTCGCATGGGATAAGCGGTATAAAAGTATCGATATCTAATATTTAAAGACGAGCCAAAAATTCATCGATTATACATTTTAATAGTACATTGATTACAGAATCTTTTGGTACCAAACAGACACCAGCGTACAAATTTTTTAACTTGATATATATAAAATAATGTTGCGTCGCATAGGGTCAGCGGTAAATAAGTATCGATTTCTAATATTTTAAGTCGAGCCAAAAATTCATCGATTATACATTTTAATAGTACATTGATTACAGAATCTTTTGGTACCAACCAGACAACAGCGTACAAATTTTTTAACTTGATATACATAAAATAAGATTGCGTCGCATGGGATCAGCGGTAAAAAAGTATCGATTTCTAATATTTAAAGACGAGCCAAAAATTCATCGATTATACATTTTAATAGTACATTGATTACAGAATCATTTTGTACCAAACAGACACCAGCGTACAAATTTTTTAACTTGATATACTTAAAATAATTTTGCGTCGCATAGGGTCAGCGGTAAAAAGTATCGATTTCCAATATTTTATGACGAGCCAAAAATTCATCGATTATACATTTTAATAGTACATTGATTACAGAATCTTTTGGTACCATGCAGACATCAGCGTACAAATTTTTTAATACGATAAACATAAAATAATGTTGCGTCGCATAGGGTCAGCGGTAAAAAAGTATCAATTTCTAATATTTTAAGTCGAGCCAAAAATTCATCGATTATACATTTTAATAGTACATTGATTACAGAATCTTTTGGTACCAACCAGACAACAGCGTACAAATTTTTTCATTTGCTATACATAAATTAAGGATGCGTCGCATGGGTTCAGCGGTAAAAAAGTATCGATTTCTAATATTTAAAGACGAGCCAAAAATTCATCGATTATACATTTTAATAGTACATTGATTACAGAATCATTTGGTACCAAACAGACACCAGCGTACAAATTTTTTAACTTGATATACATAAAATAAGATTGCGTCGCATGGGATCAGCGGTAAAAAAGTATCAATTTCTAATATTTTAAGACGAGCCAAAAATTCATCGATTATACATTTTAATAGTACATTGATTACAGAATCTTTTGGTACCAAACAGACACCAGCGTACAAATTTTTTAACTTGATATACATAAAATTATGTTGCGTCGCATAGGGTCAGCGGTAAAAAAGTATCGATTTCTAATATTTAAAGACGAGCCAAAAATTCATCGATTATACATTTTAATAGTACATTGATTACAGAATCTTTTGGTACCAAACAGACACCAGCGTACAAATTTTTTAACTTGATATATATAAAATAATGTTGCGTCGCATAGGGTCAGCGGTAAAAAAGTATCGATTTCTAATATTTTAAGACGAGCCAAAAATTCATCGATTATACATTTTAACAGTACATTGATTACAGAATCATTTGGTACCAAACAGACACTAGTGTACAAATTTTTTTATACGATAAACATAAAATAAGTATGCGTCGCACAAGGTCCGCGTCAAAAAAGTATCGATTTCTAATATTATAAGACGAGCCAAAAATTCATCGATTATACGTTTTAATAGTACATTGATTACAGAATCATTTGGTACCAAACAGACACCAGCGTACAAATTTTTTAACTTGATATACATAAAATAAGATTGCGTCGCATGGGATCAGCGGTAAAAAAGTATCAATTTCTAATATTTTAAGACGAGACAAAAATTCATCGATTATACATTTTAATAGTACATTTATTACAGAATCATTTGGTACCAAGAAGACAACAGCGTACAAACTTTTTCATTTGCTATACATAAATTAAGGATGCGTCGCATGGGATCAGCGGTAAAAAAGTATCGATTTCTAATATTTAAAGACGAGCCAAAAATTCATCGAGTATACATTTTAATAGTACATTGATTACAGAATCTTTTGGTACCATGCAGACACCAGCGTATACATTTTTAATACGATAAACATAAATTAATGATGCGTCGCACAGGGTCCGCGTCAAAAAAGTATCAATTTCTAATATTTTAAGACGAGCCAAAAATTCATCGAGTATACATTTTAATAGTACATTGATTACAGAATCTTTTGGTACCATGCAGACACCAGCGTACACATTTTTTAATACGATAAACATAAAATAAGTATGCGTCGCACAAGGTCAGCGGTAAAAAGTATCGATTTCCAATATTTAAGACGAGCCAAAAATTCATTGATTATACGTTTTAATAGTACATTGATTACAGAATCATTTGGTACCAAACAGACACCAGCGTACAAATTTTTTAACTTGATATACTTAAAATAATGTTGCGTCGCATAGGGTCAGCGGTAAAAAGTATCGATTTCCAATATTTTAAGACGAGCCAAAAATTCATCGATTATACATTTTAATAGTACATTGATTACAGAATCATTTGGTACCAAACAGACAACAGCGTACAAATTTTTTAACTTGATATACATAAAATAAGGATGCGTCGCACAGGGTCAGCGGTAATAAGTATCGATTTCCAATATTTTGAGACGAGCCAAAAATTCATCGATTATACATTTTAATAGTACATTGATTACAGAATCTTTTGGTACCAACCAGACAACAGCGTACAAATTTTTTCATTTGCTATACATAAATTAAGGATGCGTCGCATGGGTTCAGCGGTAAAAAAGTATCGATTTCTAATATTTAAAGACGAGCCAAAAATTCATCGATTATACATTTTAATAGTACATTGATTACAGAATCATTTGGTACCAAACAGACACCAGCGTACAAATTTTTTAACTTGATATACATAAAATAAGATTGCGTCGCATGGGATCAGCGGTAAAAAAGTATCAATTTCTAATATTTTAAGACGAGCCAAAAATTCATCGATTATACATTTTAATAGTACATTGATTACAGAATCTTTTGGTACCAAACAGACACCAGCGTACAAATTTTTTAACTTGATATACATAAAATTATGTTGCGTCGCATAGGGTCAGCGGTAAAAAAGTATCGATTTCTAATATTTAAAGACGAGCCAAAAATTCATCGATTATACATTTTAATAGTACATTGATTACAGAATCTTTTGGTACCAAACAGACACCAGCGTACAAATTTTTTAACTTGATATATATAAAATAATGTTGCGTCGCATAGGGTCAGCGGTAAAAAAGTATCGATTTCTAATATTTTAAGACGAGCCAAAAATTCATCGATTATACATTTTAATAGTACATTGATTACAGAATCTTTTGGTACCAAACAGACACCAGCGTACAAATTTTTTAACTTGATATATATAAAATAATGTTGCGTCGCATAGGGTCAGCGGTAAAAAAGTATCGATTTCTAATATTTTAAGACGAGCCAAAAATTCATCGATTATACATTTTAATAGTACATTGATTACAGAATCTTTTGGTACCAAACAGACACCAGCGTACAAATTTTTTAACTTGATATACATAAAATTATGTTGCGTCGCATAGGGTCAGCGGTAAAAAAGTATCGATTTCTAATATTTAAAGACGAGCCAAAAATTCATCGATTATACATTTTAATAGTACATTGATTACAGAATCTTTTGGTACCAAACAGACACCAGCGTACAAATTTTTTAACTTGATATATATAAAATAATGTTGCGTCGCATAGGGTCAGCGGTAAAAAAGTATCGATTTCTAATATTTTAAGACGAGCCAAAAATTCATCGATTATACATTTTAATAGTACATTGATTACAGAATCTTTTGGTACCAACCAGACAACAGCGTACAAATTTTTTCATTTGCTATACATAAATTAAGGATGCGTCCATGGGATCAGCGGTAAAAAAGTATCGATTTCTAATATTTAAAAACGAGCCAATAATTCATCGATTATACATTTTAATAGTACATTGATTACAGAATCATTTGGTACCAAACAGACAACAGCGTACAAATTTTTTAACTTGATATACATAAAATTAGATTATGTCGCATGGGATAAGCGGTATAAAAGTATCGATATCTAATATTTAAAGACGAGCCAAAAATTCATCGATTATACATTTTAATAGTACATTGATTACAGAATCTTTTGGTACCAAACAGACACCAGCGTACAAATTTTTTAACTTGATATATATAAAATAATGTTGCGTCGCATAGGGTCAGCGGTAAATAAGTATCGATTTCTAATATTTTAAGTCGAGCCAAAAATTCATCGATTATACATTTTAATAGTACATTGATTACAGAATCTTTTGGTACCAACCAGACAACAGCGTACAAATTTTTTAACTTGATATACATAAAATAAGATTGCGTCGCATGGGATCAGCGGTAAAAAAGTATCGATTTCTAATATTTAAAGACGAGCCAAAAATTCATCGATTATACATTTTAATAGTACATTGATTACAGAATCATTTTGTACCAAACAGACACCAGCGTACAAATTTTTTAACTTGATATACTTAAAATAATTTTGCGTCGCATAGGGTCAGCGGTAAAAAGTATCGATTTCCAATATTTTATGACGAGCCAAAAATTCATCGATTATACATTTTAATAGTACATTGATTACAGAATCTTTTGGTACCATGCAGACATCAGCGCACAAATTTTTTAATACGATAAGCATAAAATAATGTTGCGTCGCATAGGGTCAGCGGTAAAAAAGTATCAATTTCTAATATTTTAAGACGAGCCAAAAATTCATCGATTATACATTTTAATAGTACATTGATTACAGAATCTTTTGGTACCAAACAGACACCAGCGTACAAATTTTTTAACTTGATATACATAAAATTATGTTGCGTCGCATAGGGTCAGCGGTAAAAAAGTATCGATTTCTAATATTTAAAGACGAGCCAAAAATTCATCGATTATACATTTTAATAGTACATTGATTACAGAATCTTTTGGTACCAAACAGACACCAGCGTACAAATTTTTTAACTTGATATATATAAAATAATGTTGCGTCGCATAGGGTCAGCGGTAAAAAAGTATCGATTTCTAATATTTTAAGACGAGCCAAAAATTCATCGATTATACATTTTAATAGTACATTGATTACAGAATCATTTGGTACCAAACAGACACTAGTGTACAAATTTTTTTATACGATAAACATAAAATAAGTATGCGTCGCACAAGGTCCGCGTCAAAAAAGTATCGATTTCTAATATTATAAGACGAGCCAAAAATTCATCGATTATACGTTTTAATAGTACATTGATTACAGAATCATTTGGTACCAAACAGACACCAGCGTACAAATTTTTTAACTTGATATACATAAAATAAGATTGCGTCGCATGGGATCAGCGGTAAAAAAGTATCAATTTCTAATATTTTAAGACGAGCCAAAAATTCATCGATTATACATTTTAATAGTACATTTATTACAGAATCATTTGGTACCAAGAAGACAACAGCGTACAAACTTTTTCATTTGCTATACATAAATTAAGGATGCGTCGCATGGGTTCAGCGGTAAAAAAGTATCGATTTCTAATATTTAAAGACGAGCCAAAAATTCATCGATTATACATTTTAATAGTACATTGATTACAGAATCATTTGGTACCAAACAGACACCAGCGTACAAATTTTTTAACTTGATATACATAAAATAAGATTGCGTCGCATAGGATCAGCGGTAAAAAAGTATCAATTTCTAATATTTTAAGACGAGCCAAAAATTCATCGATTATACATTTTAATAGTACATTGATTACAGAATCTTTTGGTACCAAACAGACACCAGCGTACAAATTTTTTAACTTGATATACATAAAATTATGTTGCGTCGCATAGGGTCAGCGGTAAAAAAGTATCGATTTCTAATATTTAAAGACGAGCCAAAAATTCATCGATTATACATTTTAATAGTACATTGATTACAGAATCTTTTGGTACCAAACAGACACCAGCGTACAAATTTTTTAACTTGATAAACATAAAATAAGGATGCGTCGCACAAGGTCAGCGGTAATAAGTATCGATTTCCAATATTTTAAGACGAGCCAAAAATTCATCGATTATACATTTTAATAGTACATTGATTACAGAATCTTTTGGTACCAAACAGACACCAGCGTACAAATTTTTTAACTTGATATAATTAAAATAATGTTGCGTCGCATAGGGTCAGCGGTAAAAAGTATTGATTTCCAATATTTTTAGACGAGCCAAAAATTCATCGATTATACATTTTAATAGTACATTGATTACAGAATCTTTTGGTACCATGCAGACATCAGCGTACAAATTTTTTAATACGATAAACATAAAATAATGTTGCGTCGCATAGGGTCAGCGGTAAAAAAGTATCAATTTCTAATATTTTAAGACGAGCCAAAAATTCATCGATTATACATTTTAATAGTACATTGATTACAGAATCTTTTGGTACCAACCAGACAATAGCGTACAAATTTTTTCATTTGCTATACATAAATTAAGGATGCGTCGCATGGGTTCAGCGGTAAAAAAGTATCGATTTCTAATATTTAAAGACGAGCCAAAAATTCATCGATTATACATTTTAATAGAACATTGATTACAGAATCTTTTGGTACCAAACAGACACTAGTGTACAAATTTTTTTATACGATAAACATAAAATAAGTATGCGTCGCACAAGGTCCGCGTCAAAAAAGTATCGATTTCTAATATTATAAGACGAGCCAAAAATTCATCGATTATACGTTTTAATAGTACATTGATTACAGAATCATTTGGTACCAAACAGACACCAGCGTACAAATTTTTTAACTTGATATACATAAAATAAGATTGCGTCGCATGGGATCAGCGGTAAAAAAGTATCAATTTCTAATATTTTAAGACGAGCCAAAAATTCATCGATTATACATTTTAATAGTACATTTATTACAGAATCATTTGGTACCAAGAAGACAACAGCGTACAAACTTTTTCATTTGCTATACATAAATTAAGGATGCGTCGCATGGGATCAGCGGTAAAAAAGTATCGATTTCTAATATTTAAAGACGAGCCAAAAATTCATCGAGTATACATTTTAATAGTACATTGATTACAGAATCTTTTGGTACCATGCAGACACCAGCGTATAAATTTTTTAATACGATAAACATAAATTAATGATACGTCGCACAGGGTCCGCGTCAAAAAAGTATCAATTTCTAATATTTTAAGACGAGCCAAAAATTCATCGATTATACATTTTAATAGAACATTGATTACAGAATCTTTTGGTACCAACCAGACACCAGCGTACAAATTTTTTAACTTGATATACATAAAATGAGGATGCGTCACACAGGGTCCGCGGTAAAAAGTATCGATTTCCAATATTTTAAGACGAGCCAAAAATTCATCGATTATACATTTTAATAGTACATTGATTACAGATTCTTTTGGTACCAAGCAGACAACAACGTACAAATTTTTTAATACGATAAACATAAAATAAGGATGCGTCGCACAGGGTCCGCGTCAAAAAAGTATCGATTTCTAATATTTTAAGACGAGCCAAAAATTCATCGATTATACATTTTAATAGTACATTGATTACAGAATCTTTTGGTACCAAACAGACACCAGCGTACAAATTTTTTAACTTGATATACATAAAATTATGTTGCGTCGCATAGGGTCAGCGGTAAAAAAGTATCGATTTCTAATATTTAAAGACGAACCAAAAATTCATCGATTATACATTTTAATAGTACATTGATTACAGAATCTTTTGGTACCAAACAGACACCAGCGTACAAATTTTTTAACTTGATATATATAAAATAATGTTGCGTCGCATAGGGTCAGCGGTAAAAAAGTATCGATTTCTAATATTTTAAGACGAGCCAAAAATTCATCGATTATACATTTTAATAGTACATTGATTACAGAATCTTTTGGTACCAACCAGACAACAGCGTACAAATTTTTTCATTTACTATACATAAATTGAGGATGCGTCGCATGGGATCTGCGGTAAAAAAGTATCGATTTCTAATATTTAAAGACGAGCCAAAAATTCATCGATTATACATTTTAATAGTACATTGATTACAGAATCATTTGGTACCAAACAGACACTAGTGTACAAATTTTTTTATACGATAAACATAAAATAAGTATGCGTCGCACAAGGTCCGCGTCAAAAAAGTATCGATTTCTAATATTATAAGACTAGCCAAAAATTCATCGATTATACGTTTTAATAGTACATTGATTACAGAATCATTTGGTACCAAACAGACACCAGCGTACAAATTTTTTAACTTGATATACATAAAATAAGATTGCGTCGCATGGGATCAGCGGTAAAAAAGTATCAATTTCTAATATTTTAAGACGAGCCAAAAATTCATCGATTATACATTTTAATAGTACATTTATTACAGAATCATTTGGTACCAAGAAGACAACAGCGTACAAACTTTTTCATTTGCTATACATAAATTAAGGATGCGTCGCATGGGATCAGCGGTAAAAAAGTATCGATTTCTAATATTTAAAGACGAGCCAAAAATTCATCGAGTATACATTTTAATAGTACATTGATTACAGAATCTTTTGGTACCATGCAGACACCAGCGTATAAATTTTTTAATACGATAAACATAAATTAATGATGCGTCGCACAGGGTCCGCGTCAAAAAAGTATCAATTTCTAATATTTTAAGACGAGCCAAAAATTCATCGATTATACATTTTAATAGAACAATGATTACAGAATCTTTTGGTACCAAACAGACACTAGTGTACAAATTTTTTTATACGATAAACATAAAATAAGTATGCGTCGCACAAGGTCCGCGTCAAAAAAGTATCGATTTCTAATATTATAAGACGAGCCAAAAATTCATCGAGTATACATTTTAATAGTACATTGATTACAGAATCTTTTGGTACCATGCAGACACCAGCGTATAAATTTTTTAATACGATAAACATAAATTAATGATGCGTCGCACAGGGTCCGCGTCAAATAAGTATCAATTTCTAATATTTTAAGACGAGCCAAAAATTCATCGATTATACATTTTAATAGAACATTGATTACAGAATCTTTTGGTACCAACCAGACACCAGCGTACAAATTTTTTAACTTGATATACATAAAATGAGGATGCGTCACACAGGGTCCGCGGTAAAAAGTATCGATTTCCAATATTTTAAGACGAGCCAAAAATTCATCGATTATACATTTTAATAGTACATTGATTACAGAATCTTTTGGTACCAAGCAGACAACAACGTACAAATTTTTTAATACGATAAACATAAAATAAGGATGCGTCGCACAGGGTCCGCGTCAAAAAAGTATCGATTTCTAATATTTTAAGACGAGCCAAAAATTCATCGATTATACATTTTAATAGTACATTGATTACAGAATCTTTTGGTACCAAACAGACACCAGCGTACAAATTTTTTAACTTGATATACATAAAATTATGTTGCGTCGCATAGGGTCAGCGGTAAAAAAGTATCGATTTCTAATATTTAAAGACGAGCCAAAAATTCATCGATTATACATTTTAATAATACATTGATTACAGAATCTTTTGGTACCAAACAGACACCAGCGTACAAATTTTTTAACTTGATATATATAAAATAATGTTGCTTCGCATAGGGTCAGCGGTAAAAAAGTATCGATTTCTAATATTTTAAGACGAGCCAAAAATTCATCGATTATACATTTTAATAGTACATTGATTACAGAATCTTTTGGTACCAACCAGACAACAGCGTACAAATTTTTTCATTTGCTATACATAAATTAAGGATGCGTCCATGGGATCAGCGGTAAAAAAGTATCGATTTCTAATATTTAAAAACGAGCCAATAATTCATCGATTATACATTTTAATAGTACATTGATTACAGAATCATTTGGCACCAAACAGACACTAGTGTACAAATTTTTTTATACGATAAACATAAATTAAGTATGCGTCGCACAAGGTCCGCGTCAAAAATGTATCGATTTCTAATATTTTAAGACGAGCCAAAAATTCATCGAGTATACATTTTAATAGTACATTGATAACAGAATCATTTGGTACCAAACAGACAACAGCGTACAAATTTTTTAACTTGATATACATAAAATTAGATTATGTCGCATGGGATAAGCGGTATAAAAGTATCGATATCTAATATTTAAAGACGAGCCAAAAATTCATCGATTATACATTTTAATAGTACATTGATTACAGAATCTTTTGGTACCAAACAGACACCAGCGTACAAATTTTTTAACTTGATATATATAAAATAATGTTGCGTCGCATAGGGTCAGCGGTAAATAAGTATCGATTTCTAATATTTTAAGTCGAGCCAAAAATTCATCGATTATACATTTTAATAGTACATTGATTACAGAATCTTTTGGTACCAACCAGACAACAGCGTACAAATTTTTTAACTTGATATACATAAAATAAGATTGCGTCGCATGGGATCAGCGGAAAAAAAGTATCGATTTCTAATATTTAAAGACGAGCCAAAAATTCATCGATTATACATTTTAATAGTACATTGATTACAGAATCATTTTGTACCAAACAGACACCAGCGTACAAATTTTTTAACTTGATATACTTAAAATAATTTTGCGTCGCATAGGGTCAGCGGTAAAAAGTATCGATTTCCAATATTTTATGACGAGCCAAAAATTCATCGATTATACATTTTAATAGTACATTGATTACAGAATCTTTTGGTACCATGCAGACATCAGCGTACAAATTTTTTAATACGATAAACATAAAATAATGTTGCGTCGCATAGGGTCAGCGGTAAAAAAGTATCAATTTCTAATATTTTAAGTCGAGCCAAAAATTCATCGATTATACATTTTAATAGTACATTGATTACAGAATCTTTTGGTACCAACCAGACAACAGCGTACAAATTTTTTCATTTGCTATACATAAATTAAGGATGCGTCGCATGGGTTCAGCGGTAAAAAAGTATCGATTTCTAATATTTAAAGACGAGCCAAAAATCCATCGATTATACATTTTAATAGTACATTGATTACAGAATCATTTGGTACCAAACAGACACCAGCGTACAAATTTTTTAACTTGATATACATAAAATAAGATTGCGTCGCATGGGATCAGCGGTAAAAAAGTATCAATTTCTAATATTTTAAGACGAGCCAAAAATTCATCGATTATACATTTTAATAGTACATTGATTACAGAATCTTTTGGTACCAAACAGACACCAGCGTACAAATTTTTTAACTTGATATACATAAAATTATGTTGCGTCGCATAGGGTCAGCGGTAAAAAAGTATCGATTTCTAATATTTAAAGACGAGCCAAAAATTCATCGATTATACATTTTAATAGTACATTGATTACAGAATCTTTTGGTACCAAACAGACACCAGCGTACAAATTTTTTAACTTGATATATATAAAATAATGTTGCGTCGCATAGGGTCAGCGGTAAAAAAGTATCGATTTCTAATATTTTAAGACGAGCCAAAAATTCATCGATTATACATTTTAACAGTACATTGATTACAGAATCATTTGGTACCAAACAGACACTAGTGTACAAATTTTTTTATACGATAAACATAAAATAAGTATGCGTCGCACAAGGTCCGCGTCAAAAAAGTATCGATTTCTAATATTATAAGACGAGCCAAAAATTCATCGATTATACGTTTTAATAGTACATTGATTACAGAATCATTTGGTACCAAACAGACACCAGCGTACAAATTTTTTAACTTGATATACATAAAATAAGATTGCGTCGCATGGGATCAGCGGTAAAAAAGTATCAATTTCTAATATTTTAAGACGAGACAAAAATTCATCGATTATACATTTTAATAGTACATTTATTACAGAATCATTTGGTACCAAGAAGACAACAGCGTACAAACTTTTTCATTTGCTATACATAAATTAAGGATGCGTCGCATGGGATCAGCGGTAAAAAAGTATCGATTTCTAATATTTAAAGACGAGCCAAAAATTCATCGAGTATACATTTTAATAGTACATTGATTACAGAATCTTTTGGTACCATGCAGACACCAGCGTATACATTTTTAATACGATAAACATAAATTAATGATGCGTCGCACAGGGTCCGCGTCAAAAAAGTATCAATTTCTAATATTTTAAGACGAGCCAAAAATTCATCGAGTATACATTTTAATAGTACATTGATTACAGAATCTTTTGGTACCATGCAGACACCAGCGTACACATTTTTTAATACGATAAACATAAAATAAGTATGCGTCGCACAAGGTCAGCGGTAAAAAGTATCGATTTCCAATATTTAAGACGAGCCAAAAATTCATTGATTATACGTTTTAATAGTACATTGATTACAGAATCATTTGGTACCAAACAGACACCAGCGTACAAATTTTTTAACTTGATATACTTAAAATAATGTTGCGTCGCATAGGGTCAGCGGTAAAAAGTATCGATTTCCAATATTTTAAGACGAGCCAAAAATTCATCGATTATACATTTTAATAGTACATTGATTACAGAATCATTTGGTACCAAACAGACAACAGCGTACAAATTTTTTAACTTGATATACATAAAATAAGGATGCGTCGCACAGGGTCAGCGGTAATAAGTATCGATTTCCAATATTTTGAGACGAGCCAAAAATTCATCGATTATACATTTTAATAGTACATTGATTACAGAATCTTTTGGTACCAACCAGACAACAGCGTACAAATTTTTTCATTTGCTATACATAAATTAAGGATGCGTCGCATGGGTTCAGCGGTAAAAAAGTATCGATTTCTAATATTTAAAGACGAGCCAAAAATTCATCGATTATACATTTTAATAGTACATTGATTACAGAATCATTTGGTACCAAACAGACACCAGCGTACAAATTTTTTAACTTGATATACATAAAATAAGATTGCGTCGCATGGGATCAGCGGTAAAAAAGTATCAATTTCTAATATTTTAAGACGAGCCAAAAATTCATCGATTATACATTTTAATAGTACATTGATTACAGAATCTTTTGGTACCAAACAGACACCAGCGTACAAATTTTTTAACTTGATATACATAAAATTATGTTGCGTCGCATAGGGTCAGCGGTAAAAAAGTATCGATTTCTAATATTTAAAGACGAGCCAAAAATTCATCGATTATACATTTTAATAGTACATTGATTACAGAATCTTTTGGTACCAAACAGACACCAGCGTACAAATTTTTTAACTTGATATATATAAAATAATGTTGCGTCGCATAGGGTCAGCGGTAAAAAAGTATCGATTTCTAATATTTTAAGACGAGCCAAAAATTCATCGATTATACATTTTAATAGTACATTGATTACAGAATCTTTTGGTACCAAACAGACACCAGCGTACAAATTTTTTAACTTGATATATATAAAATAATGTTGCGTCGCATAGGGTCAGCGGTAAAAAAGTATCGATTTCTAATATTTTAAGACGAGCCAAAAATTCATCGATTATACATTTTAATAGTACATTGATTACAGAATCTTTTGGTACCAAACAGACACCAGCGTACAAATTTTTTAACTTGATATACATAAAATTATGTTGCGTCGCATAGGGTCAGCGGTAAAAAAGTATCGATTTCTAATATTTAAAGACGAGCCAAAAATTCATCGATTATACATTTTAATAGTACATTGATTACAGAATCTTTTGGTACCAAACAGACACCAGCGTACAAATTTTTTAACTTGATATATATAAAATAATGTTGCGTCGCATAGGGTCAGCGGTAAAAAAGTATCGATTTCTAATATTTTAAGACGAGCCAAAAATTCATCGATTATACATTTTAATAGTACATTGATTACAGAATCTTTTGGTACCAACCAGACAACAGCGTACAAATTTTTTCATTTGCTATACATAAATTAAGGATGCGTCCATGGGATCAGCGGTAAAAAAGTATCGATTTCTAATATTTAAAAACGAGCCAATAATTCATCGATTATACATTTTAATAGTACATTGATTACAGAATCATTTGGTACCAAACAGACAACAGCGTACAAATTTTTTAACTTGATATACATAAAATTAGATTATGTCGCATGGGATAAGCGGTATAAAAGTATCGATATCTAATATTTAAAGACGAGCCAAAAATTCATCGATTATACATTTTAATAGTACATTGATTACAGAATCTTTTGGTACCAAACAGACACCAGCGTACAAATTTTTTAACTTGATATATATAAAATAATGTTGCGTCGCATAGGGTCAGCGGTAAATAAGTATCGATTTCTAATATTTTAAGTCGAGCCAAAAATTCATCGATTATACATTTTAATAGTACATTGATTACAGAATCTTTTGGTACCAACCAGACAACAGCGTACAAATTTTTTAACTTGATATACATAAAATAAGATTGCGTCGCATGGGATCAGCGGTAAAAAAGTATCGATTTCTAATATTTAAAGACGAGCCAAAAATTCATCGATTATACATTTTAATAGTACATTGATTACAGAATCATTTTGTACCAAACAGACACCAGCGTACAAATTTTTTAACTTGATATACTTAAAATAATTTTGCGTCGCATAGGGTCAGCGGTAAAAAGTATCGATTTCCAATATTTTATGACGAGCCAAAAATTCATCGATTATACATTTTAATAGTACATTGATTACAGAATCTTTTGGTACCATGCAGACATCAGCGTACAAATTTTTTAATACGATAAGCATAAAATAATGTTGCGTCGCATAGGGTCAGCGGTAAAAAAGTATCAATTTCTAATATTTTAAGACGAGCCAAAAATTCATCGATTATACATTTTAATAGTACATTGATTACAGAATCTTTTGGTACCAAACAGACACCAGCGTACAAATTTTTTAACTTGATATACATAAAATTATGTTGCGTCGCATAGGGTCAGCGGTAAAAAAGTATCGATTTCTAATATTTAAAGACGAGCCAAAAATTCATCGATTATACATTTTAATAGTACATTGATTACAGAATCTTTTGGTACCAAACAGACACCAGCGTACAAATTTTTTAACTTGATATATATAAAATAATGTTGCGTCGCATAGGGTCAGCGGTAAAAAAGTATCGATTTCTAATATTTTAAGACGAGCCAAAAATTCATCGATTATACATTTTAATAGTACATTGATTACAGAATCATTTGGTACCAAACAGACACTAGTGTACAAATTTTTTTATACGATAAACATAAAATAAGTATGCGTCGCACAAGGTCCGCGTCAAAAAAGTATCGATTTCTAATATTATAAGACGAGCCAAAAATTCATCGATTATACGTTTTAATAGTACATTGATTACAGAATCATTTGGTACCAAACAGACACCAGCGTACAAATTTTTTAACTTGATATACATAAAATAAGATTGCGTCGCATGGGATCAGCGGTAAAAAAGTATCAATTTCTAATATTTTAAGACGAGCCAAAAATTCATCGATTATACATTTTAATAGTACATTTATTACAGAATCATTTGGTACCAAGAAGACAACAGCGTACAAACTTTTTCATTTGCTATACATAAATTAAGGATGCGTCGCATGGGTTCAGCGGTAAAAAAGTATCGATTTCTAATATTTAAAGACGAGCCAAAAATTCATCGATTATACATTTTAATAGTACATTGATTACAGAATCATTTGGTACCAAACAGACACCAGCGTACAAATTTTTTAACTTGATATACATAAAATAAGATTGCGTCGCATAGGATCAGCGGTAAAAAAGTATCAATTTCTAATATTTTAAGACGAGCCAAAAATTCATCGATTATACATTTTAATAGTACATTGATTACAGAATCTTTTGGTACCAAACAGACACCAGCGTACAAATTTTTTAACTTGATATACATAAAATTATGTTGCGTCGCATAGGGTCAGCGGTAAAAAAGTATCGATTTCTAATATTTAAAGACGAGCCAAAAATTCATCGATTATACATTTTAATAGTACATTGATTACAGAATCTTTTGGTACCAAACAGACACCAGCGTACAAATTTTTTAACTTGATAAACATAAAATAAGGATGCGTCGCACAAGGTCAGCGGTAATAAGTATCGATTTCCAATATTTTAAGACGAGCCAAAAATTCATCGATTATACATTTTAATAGTACATTGATTACAGAATCTTTTGGTACCAAACAGACACCAGCGTACAAATTTTTTAACTTGATATAATTAAAATAATGTTGCGTCGCATAGGGTCAGCGGTAAAAAGTATTGATTTCCAATATTTTTAGACGAGCCAAAAATTCATCGATTATACATTTTAATAGTACATTGATTACAGAATCTTTTGGTACCATGCAGACATCAGCGTACAAATTTTTTAATACGATAAACATAAAATAATGTTGCGTCGCATAGGGTCAGCGGTAAAAAAGTATCAATTTCTAATATTTTAAGACGAGCCAAAAATTCATCGATTATACATTTTAATAGTACATTGATTACAGAATCTTTTGGTACCAACCAGACAATAGCGTACAAATTTTTTCATTTGCTATACATAAATTAAGGATGCGTCGCATGGGTTCAGCGGTAAAAAAGTATCGATTTCTAATATTTAAAGACGAGCCAAAAATTCATCGATTATACATTTTAATAGAACATTGATTACAGAATCTTTTGGTACCAAACAGACACTAGTGTACAAATTTTTTTATACGATAAACATAAAATAAGTATGCGTCGCACAAGGTCAGCGGTAAAAAGTATCGATTTCCAATATTTAAGACGAGCCAAAAATTCATTGATTATACGTTTTAATAGTACATTGATTACAGAATCATTTGGTACCAAACAGACACCAGCGTACAAATTTTTTAACTTGATATACTTAAAATAATGTTGCGTCGCATAGGGTCAGCGGTAAAAAGTATCGATTTCCAATATTTTAAGACGAGCCAAAAATTCATCGATTATACATTTTAATAGTACATTGATTACAGAATCATTTGGTACCAAACAGACAACAGCGTACAAATTTTTTAACTTGATATACATAAAATAAGGATGCGTCGCACAGGGTCAGCGGTAATAAGTATCGATTTCCAATATTTTGAGACGAGCCAAAAATTCATCGATTATACATTTTAATAGTACATTGATTACAGAATCTTTTGGTACCAACCAGACAACAGCGTACAAATTTTTTCATTTGCTATACATAAATTAAGGATGCGTCGCATGGGTTCAGCGGTAAAAAAGTATCGATTTCTAATATTTAAAGACGAGCCAAAAATTCATCGATTATACATTTTAATAGTACATTGATTACAGAATCATTTGGTACCAAACAGACACCAGCGTACAAATTTTTTAACTTGATATACATAAAATAAGATTGCGTCGCATGGGATCAGCGGTAAAAAAGTATCAATTTCTAATATTTTAAGACGAGCCAAAAATTCATCGATTATACATTTTAATAGTACATTGATTACAGAATCTTTTGGTACCAAACAGACACCAGCGTACAAATTTTTTAACTTGATATACATAAAATTATGTTGCGTCGCATAGGGTCAGCGGTAAAAAAGTATCGATTTCTAATATTTAAAGACGAGCCAAAAATTCATCGATTATACATTTTAATAGTACATTGATTACAGAATCTTTTGGTACCAAACAGACACCAGCGTACAAATTTTTTAACTTGATATATATAAAATAATGTTGCGTCGCATAGGGTCAGCGGTAAAAAAGTATCGATTTCTAATATTTTAAGACGAGCCAAAAATTCATCGATTATACATTTTAATAGTACATTGATTACAGAATCTTTTGGTACCAAACAGACACCAGCGTACAAATTTTTTAACTTGATATATATAAAATAATGTTGCGTCGCATAGGGTCAGCGGTAAAAAAGTATCGATTTCTAATATTTTAAGACGAGCCAAAAATTCATCGATTATACATTTTAATAGTACATTGATTACAGAATCTTTTGGTACCAAACAGACACCAGCGTACAAATTTTTTAACTTGATATACATAAAATTATGTTGCGTCGCATAGGGTCAGCGGTAAAAAAGTATCGATTTCTAATATTTAAAGACGAGCCAAAAATTCATCGATTATACATTTTAATAGTACATTGATTACAGAATCTTTTGGTACCAAACAGACACCAGCGTACAAATTTTTTAACTTGATATATATAAAATAATGTTGCGTCGCATAGGGTCAGCGGTAAAAAAGTATCGATTTCTAATATTTTAAGACGAGCCAAAAATTCATCGATTATACATTTTAATAGTACATTGATTACAGAATCTTTTGGTACCAACCAGACAACAGCGTACAAATTTTTTCATTTGCTATACATAAATTAAGGATGCGTCCATGGGATCAGCGGTAAAAAAGTATCGATTTCTAATATTTAAAAACGAGCCAATAATTCATCGATTATACATTTTAATAGTACATTGATTACAGAATCATTTGGTACCAAACAGACAACAGCGTACAAATTTTTTAACTTGATATACATAAAATTAGATTATGTCGCATGGGATAAGCGGTATAAAAGTATCGATATCTAATATTTAAAGACGAGCCAAAAATTCATCGATTATACATTTTAATAGTACATTGATTACAGAATCTTTTGGTACCAAACAGACACCAGCGTACAAATTTTTTAACTTGATATATATAAAATAATGTTGCGTCGCATAGGGTCAGCGGTAAATAAGTATCGATTTCTAATATTTTAAGTCGAGCCAAAAATTCATCGATTATACATTTTAATAGTACATTGATTACAGAATCTTTTGGTACCAACCAGACAACAGCGTACAAATTTTTTAACTTGATATACATAAAATAAGATTGCGTCGCATGGGATCAGCGGTAAAAAAGTATCGATTTCTAATATTTAAAGACGAGCCAAAAATTCATCGATTATACATTTTAATAGTACATTGATTACAGAATCATTTTGTACCAAACAGACACCAGCGTACAAATTTTTTAACTTGATATACTTAAAATAATTTTGCGTCGCATAGGGTCAGCGGTAAAAAGTATCGATTTCCAATATTTTATGACGAGCCAAAAATTCATCGATTATACATTTTAATAGTACATTGATTACAGAATCTTTTGGTACCATGCAGACATCAGCGTACAAATTTTTTAATACGATAAGCATAAAATAATGTTGCGTCGCATAGGGTCAGCGGTAAAAAAGTATCAATTTCTAATATTTTAAGACGAGCCAAAAATTCATCGATTATACATTTTAATAGTACATTGATTACAGAATCTTTTGGTACCAAACAGACACCAGCGTACAAATTTTTTAACTTGATATACATAAAATTATGTTGCGTCGCATAGGGTCAGCGGTAAAAAAGTATCGATTTCTAATATTTAAAGACGAGCCAAAAATTCATCGATTATACATTTTAATAGTACATTGATTACAGAATCTTTTGGTACCAAACAGACACCAGCGTACAAATTTTTTAACTTGATATATATAAAATAATGTTGCGTCGCATAGGGTCAGCGGTAAAAAAGTATCGATTTCTAATATTTTAAGACGAGCCAAAAATTCATCGATTATACATTTTAATAGTACATTGATTACAGAATCATTTGGTACCAAACAGACACTAGTGTACAAATTTTTTTATACGATAAACATAAAATAAGTATGCGTCGCACAAGGTCCGCGTCAAAAAAGTATCGATTTCTAATATTATAAGACGAGCCAAAAATTCATCGATTATACGTTTTAATAGTACATTGATTACAGAATCATTTGGTACCAAACAGACACCAGCGTACAAATTTTTTAACTTGATATACATAAAATAAGATTGCGTCGCATGGGATCAGCGGTAAAAAAGTATCAATTTCTAATATTTTAAGACGAGCCAAAAATTCATCGATTATACATTTTAATAGTACATTTATTACAGAATCATTTGGTACCAAGAAGACAACAGCGTACAAACTTTTTCATTTGCTATACATAAATTAAGGATGCGTCGCATGGGTTCAGCGGTAAAAAAGTATCGATTTCTAATATTTAAAGACGAGCCAAAAATTCATCGATTATACATTTTAATAGTACATTGATTACAGAATCATTTGGTACCAAACAGACACCAGCGTACAAATTTTTTAACTTGATATACATAAAATAAGATTGCGTCGCATAGGATCAGCGGTAAAAAAGTATCAATTTCTAATATTTTAAGACGAGCCAAAAATTCATCGATTATACATTTTAATAGTACATTGATTACAGAATCTTTTGGTACCAAACAGACACCAGCGTACAAATTTTTTAACTTGATATACATAAAATTATGTTGCGTCGCATAGGGTCAGCGGTAAAAAAGTATCGATTTCTAATATTTAAAGACGAGCCAAAAATTCATCGATTATACATTTTAATAGTACATTGATTACAGAATCTTTTGGTACCAAACAGACACCAGCGTACAAATTTTTTAACTTGATAAACATAAAATAAGGATGCGTCGCACAAGGTCAGCGGTAATAAGTATCGATTTCCAATATTTTAAGACGAGCCAAAAATTCATCGATTATACATTTTAATAGTACATTGATTACAGAATCTTTTGGTACCAAACAGACACCAGCGTACAAATTTTTTAACTTGATATAATTAAAATAATGTTGCGTCGCATAGGGTCAGCGGTAAAAAGTATTGATTTCCAATATTTTTAGACGAGCCAAAAATTCATCGATTATACATTTTAATAGTACATTGATTACAGAATCTTTTGGTACCATGCAGACATCAGCGTACAAATTTTTTAATACGATAAACATAAAATAATGTTGCGTCGCATAGGGTCAGCGGTAAAAAAGTATCAATTTCTAATATTTTAAGACGAGCCAAAAATTCATCGATTATACATTTTAATAGTACATTGATTACAGAATCTTTTGGTACCAACCAGACAATAGCGTACAAATTTTTTCATTTGCTATACATAAATTAAGGATGCGTCGCATGGGTTCAGCGGTAAAAAAGTATCGATTTCTAATATTTAAAGACGAGCCAAAAATTCATCGATTATACATTTTAATAGAACATTGATTACAGAATCTTTTGGTACCAAACAGACACTAGTGTACAAATTTTTTTATACGATAAACATAAAATAAGTATGCGTCGCACAAGGTCCGCGTCAAAAAAGTATCGATTTCTAATATTATAAGACGAGCCAAAAATTCATCGATTATACGTTTTAATAGTACATTGATTACAGAATCATTTGGTACCAAACAGACACCAGCGTACAAATTTTTTAACTTGATATACATAAAATAAGATTGCGTCGCATGGGATCAGCGGTAAAAAAGTATCAATTTCTAATATTTTAAGACGAGCCAAAAATTCATCGATTATACATTTTAATAGTACATTTATTACAGAATCATTTGGTACCAAGAAGACAACAGCGTACAAACTTTTTCATTTGCTATACATAAATTAAGGATGCGTCGCATGGGATCAGCGGTAAAAAAGTATCGATTTCTAATATTTAAAGACGAGCCAAAAATTCATCGAGTATACATTTTAATAGTACATTGATTACAGAATCTTTTGGTACCATGCAGACACCAGCGTATAAATTTTTTAATACGATAAACATAAATTAATGATACGTCGCACAGGGTCCGCGTCAAAAAAGTATCAATTTCTAATATTTTAAGACGAGCCAAAAATTCATCGATTATACATTTTAATAGAACATTGATTACAGAATCTTTTGGTACCAACCAGACACCAGCGTACAAATTTTTTAACTTGATATACATAAAATGAGGATGCGTCACACAGGGTCCGCGGTAAAAAGTATCGATTTCCAATATTTTAAGACGAGCCAAAAATTCATCGATTATACATTTTAATAGTACATTGATTACAGATTCTTTTGGTACCAAGCAGACAACAACGTACAAATTTTTTAATACGATAAACATAAAATAAGGATGCGTCGCACAGGGTCCGCGTCAAAAAAGTATCGATTTCTAATATTTTAAGACGAGCCAAAAATTCATCGATTATACATTTTAATAGTACATTGATTACAGAATCTTTTGGTACCAAACAGACACCAGCGTACAAATTTTTTAACTTGATATACATAAAATTATGTTGCGTCGCATAGGGTCAGCGGTAAAAAAGTATCGATTTCTAATATTTAAAGACGAACCAAAAATTCATCGATTATACATTTTAATAGTACATTGATTACAGAATCTTTTGGTACCAAACAGACACCAGCGTACAAATTTTTTAACTTGATATATATAAAATAATGTTGCGTCGCATAGGGTCAGCGGTAAAAAAGTATCGATTTCTAATATTTTAAGACGAGCCAAAAATTCATCGATTATACATTTTAATAGTACATTGATTACAGAATCTTTTGGTACCAACCAGACAACAGCGTACAAATTTTTTCATTTACTATACATAAATTGAGGATGCGTCGCATGGGATCTGCGGTAAAAAAGTATCGATTTCTAATATTTAAAGACGAGCCAAAAATTCATCGATTATACATTTTAATAGTACATTGATTACAGAATCATTTGGTACCAAACAGACACTAGTGTACAAATTTTTTTATACGATAAACATAAAATAAGTATGCGTCGCACAAGGTCCGCGTCAAAAAAGTATCGATTTCTAATATTATAAGACTAGCCAAAAATTCATCGATTATACGTTTTAATAGTACATTGATTACAGAATCATTTGGTACCAAACAGACACCAGCGTACAAATTTTTTAACTTGATATACATAAAATAAGATTGCGTCGCATGGGATCAGCGGTAAAAAAGTATCAATTTCTAATATTTTAAGACGAGCCAAAAATTCATCGATTATACATTTTAATAGTACATTTATTACAGAATCATTTGGTACCAAGAAGACAACAGCGTACAAACTTTTTCATTTGCTATACATAAATTAAGGATGCGTCGCATGGGATCAGCGGTAAAAAAGTATCGATTTCTAATATTTAAAGACGAGCCAAAAATTCATCGAGTATACATTTTAATAGTACATTGATTACAGAATCTTTTGGTACCATGCAGACACCAGCGTATAAATTTTTTAATACGATAAACATAAATTAATGATGCGTCGCACAGGGTCCGCGTCAAAAAAGTATCAATTTCTAATATTTTAAGACGAGCCAAAAATTCATCGATTATACATTTTAATAGAACAATGATTACAGAATCTTTTGGTACCAAACAGACACTAGTGTACAAATTTTTTTATACGATAAACATAAAATAAGTATGCGTCGCACAAGGTCCGCGTCAAAAAAGTATCGATTTCTAATATTATAAGACGAGCCAAAAATTCATCGAGTATACATTTTAATAGTACATTGATTACAGAATCTTTTGGTACCATGCAGACACCAGCGTATAAATTTTTTAATACGATAAACATAAATTAATGATGCGTCGCACAGGGTCCGCGTCAAATAAGTATCAATTTCTAATATTTTAAGACGAGCCAAAAATTCATCGATTATACATTTTAATAGAACATTGATTACAGAATCTTTTGGTACCAACCAGACACCAGCGTACAAATTTTTTAACTTGATATACATAAAATGAGGATGCGTCACACAGGGTCCGCGGTAAAAAGTATCGATTTCCAATATTTTAAGACGAGCCAAAAATTCATCGATTATACATTTTAATAGTACATTGATTACAGAATCTTTTGGTACCAAGCAGACAACAACGTACAAATTTTTTAATACGATAAACATAAAATAAGTATGCGTCGCACAAGGTCCGCGTCAAAAAAGTATCGATTTCTAATATTATAAGACGAGCCAAAAATTCATCGATTATACGTTTTAATAGTACATTGATTACAGAATCATTTGGTACCAAACAGACACCAGCGTACAAATTTTTTAACTTGATATACATAAAATAAGATTGCGTCGCATGGGATCAGCGGTAAAAAAGTATCAATTTCTAATATTTTAAGACGAGCCAAAAATTCATCGATTATACATTTTAATAGTACATTTATTACAGAATCATTTGGTACCAAGAAGACAACAGCGTACAAACTTTTTCATTTGCTATACATAAATTAAGGATGCGTCGCATGGGATCAGCGGTAAAAAAGTATCGATTTCTAATATTTAAAGACGAGCCAAAAATTCATCGAGTATACATTTTAATAGTACATTGATTACAGAATCTTTTGGTACCATGCAGACACCAGCGTATAAATTTTTTAATACGATAAACATAAATTAATGATACGTCGCACAGGGTCCGCGTCAAAAAAGTATCAATTTCTAATATTTTAAGACGAGCCAAAAATTCATCGATTATACATTTTAATAGAACATTGATTACAGAATCTTTTGGTACCAACCAGACACCAGCGTACAAATTTTTTAACTTGATATACATAAAATGAGGATGCGTCACACAGGGTCCGCGGTAAAAAGTATCGATTTCCAATATTTTAAGACGAGCCAAAAATTCATCGATTATACATTTTAATAGTACATTGATTACAGATTCTTTTGGTACCAAGCAGACAACAACGTACAAATTTTTTAATACGATAAACATAAAATAAGGATGCGTCGCACAGGGTCCGCGTCAAAAAAGTATCGATTTCTAATATTTTAAGACGAGCCAAAAATTCATCGATTATACATTTTAATAGTACATTGATTACAGAATCTTTTGGTACCAAACAGACACCAGCGTACAAATTTTTTAACTTGATATACATAAAATTATGTTGCGTCGCATAGGGTCAGCGGTAAAAAAGTATCGATTTCTAATATTTAAAGACGAACCAAAAATTCATCGATTATACATTTTAATAGTACATTGATTACAGAATCTTTTGGTACCAAACAGACACCAGCGTACAAATTTTTTAACTTGATATATATAAAATAATGTTGCGTCGCATAGGGTCAGCGGTAAAAAAGTATCGATTTCTAATATTTTAAGACGAGCCAAAAATTCATCGATTATACATTTTAATAGTACATTGATTACAGAATCTTTTGGTACCAACCAGACAACAGCGTACAAATTTTTTCATTTACTATACATAAATTGAGGATGCGTCGCATGGGATCTGCGGTAAAAAAGTATCGATTTCTAATATTTAAAGACGAGCCAAAAATTCATCGATTATACATTTTAATAGTACATTGATTACAGAATCATTTGGTACCAAACAGACACTAGTGTACAAATTTTTTTATACGATAAACATAAAATAAGTATGCGTCGCACAAGGTCCGCGTCAAAAAAGTATCGATTTCTAATATTATAAGACTAGCCAAAAATTCATCGATTATACGTTTTAATAGTACATTGATTACAGAATCATTTGGTACCAAACAGACACCAGCGTACAAATTTTTTAACTTGATATACATAAAATAAGATTGCGTCGCATGGGATCAGCGGTAAAAAAGTATCAATTTCTAATATTTTAAGACGAGCCAAAAATTCATCGATTATACATTTTAATAGTACATTTATTACAGAATCATTTGGTACCAAGAAGACAACAGCGTACAAACTTTTTCATTTGCTATACATAAATTAAGGATGCGTCGCATGGGATCAGCGGTAAAAAAGTATCGATTTCTAATATTTAAAGACGAGCCAAAAATTCATCGAGTATACATTTTAATAGTACATTGATTACAGAATCTTTTGGTACCATGCAGACACCAGCGTATAAATTTTTTAATACGATAAACATAAATTAATGATGCGTCGCACAGGGTCCGCGTCAAAAAAGTATCAATTTCTAATATTTTAAGACGAGCCAAAAATTCATCGATTATACATTTTAATAGAACAATGATTACAGAATCTTTTGGTACCAAACAGACACTAGTGTACAAATTTTTTTATACGATAAACATAAAATAAGTATGCGTCGCACAAGGTCCGCGTCAAAAAAGTATCGATTTCTAATATTATAAGACGAGCCAAAAATTCATCGAGTATACATTTTAATAGTACATTGATTACAGAATCTTTTGGTACCATGCAGACACCAGCGTATAAATTTTTTAATACGATAAACATAAATTAATGATGCGTCGCACAGGGTCCGCGTCAAATAAGTATCAATTTCTAATATTTTAAGACGAGCCAAAAATTCATCGATTATACATTTTAATAGAACATTGATTACAGAATCTTTTGGTACCAACCAGACACCAGCGTACAAATTTTTTAACTTGATATACATAAAATGAGGATGCGTCACACAGGGTCCGCGGTAAAAAGTATCGATTTCCAATATTTTAAGACGAGCCAAAAATTCATCGATTATACATTTTAATAGTACATTGATTACAGAATCTTTTGGTACCAAGCAGACAACAACGTACAAATTTTTTAATACGATAAACATAAAATAAGGATGCGTCGCACAGGGTCCGCGTCAAAAAAGTATCGATTTCTAATATTTTAAGACGAGCCAAAAATTCATCGATTATACATTTTAATAGTACATTGATTACAGAATCTTTTGGTACCAAACAGACACCAGCGTACAAATTTTTTAACTTGATATACATAAAATTATGTTGCGTCGCATAGGGTCAGCGGTAAAAAAGTATCGATTTCTAATATTTAAAGACGAGCCAAAAATTCATCGATTATACATTTTAATAATACATTGATTACAGAATCTTTTGGTACCAAACAGACACCAGCGTACAAATTTTTTAACTTGATATATATAAAATAATGTTGCTTCGCATAGGGTCAGCGGTAAAAAAGTATCGATTTCTAATATTTTAAGACGAGCCAAAAATTCATCGATTATACATTTTAATAGTACATTGATTACAGAATCTTTTGGTACCAACCAGACAACAGCGTACAAATTTTTTCATTTGCTATACATAAATTAAGGATGCGTCCATGGGATCAGCGGTAAAAAAGTATCGATTTCTAATATTTAAAAACGAGCCAATAATTCATCGATTATACATTTTAATAGTACATTGATTACAGAATCATTTGGTACCAAACAGACACTAGTGTACAAATTTTTTTATACGATAAACATAAATTAAGTATGCGTCGCACAAGGTCCGCGTCAAAAATGTATCGATTTCTAATATTTTAAGACGAGCCAAAAATTCATCGAGTATACATTTTAATAGTACATTGATAACAGAATCATTTGGTACCAAACAGACAACAGCGTACAAATTTTTTAACTTGATATACATAAAATTAGATTATGTCGCATGGGATAAGCGGTATAAAAGTATCGATATCTAATATTTAAAGACGAGCCAAAAATTCATCGATTATACATTTTAATAGTACATTGATTACAGAATCTTTTGGTACCAAACAGACACCAGCGTACAAATTTTTTAACTTGATATATATAAAATAATGTTGCGTCGCATAGGGTCAGCGGTAAATAAGTATCGATTTCTAATATTTTAAGTCGAGCCAAAAATTCATCGATTATACATTTTAATAGTACATTGATTACAGAATCTTTTGGTACCAACCAGACAACAGCGTACAAATTTTTTAACTTGATATACATAAAATAAGATTGCGTCGCATGGGATCAGCGGTAAAAAAGTATCGATTTCTAATATTTAAAGACGAGCCAAAAATTCATCGATTATACATTTTAATAGTACATTGATTACAGAATCATTTTGTACCAAACAGACACCAGCGTACAAATTTTTTAACTTGATATACTTAAAATAATTTTGCGTCGCATAGGGTCAGCGGTAAAAAGTATCGATTTCCAATATTTTATGACGAGCCAAAAATTCATCGATTATACATTTTAATAGTACATTGATTACAGAATCTTTTGGTACCATGCAGACATCAGCGTACAAATTTTTTAATACGATAAACATAAAATAATGTTGCGTCGCATAGGGTCAGCGGTAAAAAAGTATCAATTTCTAATATTTTAAGTCGAGCCAAAAATTCATCGATTATACATTTTAATAGTACATTGATTACAGAATCTTTTGGTACCAACCAGACAACAGCGTACAAATTTTTTCATTTGCTATACATAAATTAAGGATGCGTCGCATGGGTTCAGCGGTAAAAAAGTATCGATTTCTAATATTTAAAGACGAGCCAAAAATCCATCGATTATACATTTTAATAGTACATTGATTACAGAATCATTTGGTACCAAACAGACACCAGCGTACAAATTTTTTAACTTGATATACATAAAATAAGATTGCGTCGCATGGGATCAGCGGTAAAAAAGTATCAATTTCTAATATTTTAAGACGAGCCAAAAATTCATCGATTATACATTTTAATAGTACATTGATTACAGAATCTTTTGGTACCAAACAGACACCAGCGTACAAATTTTTTAACTTGATATACATAAAATTATGTTGCGTCGCATAGGGTCAGCGGTAAAAAAGTATCGATTTCTAATATTTAAAGACGAGCCAAAAATTCATCGATTATACATTTTAATAGTACATTGATTACAGAATCTTTTGGTACCAAACAGACACCAGCGTACAAATTTTTTAACTTGATATATATAAAATAATGTTGCGTCGCATAGGGTCAGCGGTAAAAAAGTATCGATTTCTAATATTTTAAGACGAGCCAAAAATTCATCGATTATACATTTTAACAGTACATTGATTACAGAATCATTTGGTACCAAACAGACACTAGTGTACAAATTTTTTTATACGATAAACATAAAATAAGTATGCGTCGCACAAGGTCCGCGTCAAAAAAGTATCGATTTCTAATATTATAAGACGAGCCAAAAATTCATCGATTATACGTTTTAATAGTACATTGATTACAGAATCATTTGGTACCAAACAGACACCAGCGTACAAATTTTTTAACTTGATATACATAAAATAAGATTGCGTCGCATGGGATCAGCGGTAAAAAAGTATCAATTTCTAATATTTTAAGACGAGACAAAAATTCATCGATTATACATTTTAATAGTACATTTATTACAGAATCATTTGGTACCAAGAAGACAACAGCGTACAAACTTTTTCATTTGCTATACATAAATTAAGGATGCGTCGCATGGGATCAGCGGTAAAAAAGTATCGATTTCTAATATTTAAAGACGAGCCAAAAATTCATCGAGTATACATTTTAATAGTACATTGATTACAGAATCTTTTGGTACCATGCAGACACCAGCGTATACATTTTTAATACGATAAACATAAATTAATGATGCGTCGCACAGGGTCCGCGTCAAAAAAGTATCAATTTCTAATATTTTAAGACGAGCCAAAAATTCATCGAGTATACATTTTAATAGTACATTGATTACAGAATCTTTTGGTACCATGCAGACACCAGCGTACACATTTTTTAATACGATAAACATAAAATAAGTATGCGTCGCACAAGGTCAGCGGTAAAAAGTATCGATTTCCAATATTTAAGACGAGCCAAAAATTCATTGATTATACGTTTTAATAGTACATTGATTACAGAATCATTTGGTACCAAACAGACACCAGCGTACAAATTTTTTAACTTGATATACTTAAAATAATGTTGCGTCGCATAGGGTCAGCGGTAAAAAGTATCGATTTCCAATATTTTAAGACGAGCCAAAAATTCATCGATTATACATTTTAATAGTACATTGATTACAGAATCATTTGGTACCAAACAGACAACAGCGTACAAATTTTTTAACTTGATATACATAAAATAAGGATGCGTCGCACAGGGTCAGCGGTAATAAGTATCGATTTCCAATATTTTGAGACGAGCCAAAAATTCATCGATTATACATTTTAATAGTACATTGATTACAGAATCTTTTGGTACCAACCAGACAACAGCGTACAAATTTTTTCATTTGCTATACATAAATTAAGGATGCGTCGCATGGGTTCAGCGGTAAAAAAGTATCGATTTCTAATATTTAAAGACGAGCCAAAAATTCATCGATTATACATTTTAATAGTACATTGATTACAGAATCATTTGGTACCAAACAGACACCAGCGTACAAATTTTTTAACTTGATATACATAAAATAAGATTGCGTCGCATGGGATCAGCGGTAAAAAAGTATCAATTTCTAATATTTTAAGACGAGCCAAAAATTCATCGATTATACATTTTAATAGTACATTGATTACAGAATCTTTTGGTACCAAACAGACACCAGCGTACAAATTTTTTAACTTGATATACATAAAATTATGTTGCGTCGCATAGGGTCAGCGGTAAAAAAGTATCGATTTCTAATATTTAAAGACGAGCCAAAAATTCATCGATTATACATTTTAATAGTACATTGATTACAGAATCTTTTGGTACCAAACAGACACCAGCGTACAAATTTTTTAACTTGATATATATAAAATAATGTTGCGTCGCATAGGGTCAGCGGTAAAAAAGTATCGATTTCTAATATTTTAAGACGAGCCAAAAATTCATCGATTATACATTTTAATAGTACATTGATTACAGAATCTTTTGGTACCAAACAGACACCAGCGTACAAATTTTTTAACTTGATATATATAAAATAATGTTGCGTCGCATAGGGTCAGCGGTAAAAAAGTATCGATTTCTAATATTTTAAGACGAGCCAAAAATTCATCGATTATACATTTTAATAGTACATTGATTACAGAATCTTTTGGTACCAAACAGACACCAGCGTACAAATTTTTTAACTTGATATACATAAAATTATGTTGCGTCGCATAGGGTCAGCGGTAAAAAAGTATCGATTTCTAATATTTAAAGACGAGCCAAAAATTCATCGATTATACATTTTAATAGTACATTGATTACAGAATCTTTTGGTACCAAACAGACACCAGCGTACAAATTTTTTAACTTGATATATATAAAATAATGTTGCGTCGCATAGGGTCAGCGGTAAAAAAGTATCGATTTCTAATATTTTAAGACGAGCCAAAAATTCATCGATTATACATTTTAATAGTACATTGATTACAGAATCTTTTGGTACCAACCAGACAACAGCGTACAAATTTTTTCATTTGCTATACATAAATTAAGGATGCGTCCATGGGATCAGCGGTAAAAAAGTATCGATTTCTAATATTTAAAAACGAGCCAATAATTCATCGATTATACATTTTAATAGTACATTGATTACAGAATCATTTGGTACCAAACAGACAACAGCGTACAAATTTTTTAACTTGATATACATAAAATTAGATTATGTCGCATGGGATAAGCGGTATAAAAGTATCGATATCTAATATTTAAAGACGAGCCAAAAATTCATCGATTATACATTTTAATAGTACATTGATTACAGAATCTTTTGGTACCAAACAGACACCAGCGTACAAATTTTTTAACTTGATATATATAAAATAATGTTGCGTCGCATAGGGTCAGCGGTAAATAAGTATCGATTTCTAATATTTTAAGTCGAGCCAAAAATTCATCGATTATACATTTTAATAGTACATTGATTACAGAATCTTTTGGTACCAACCAGACAACAGCGTACAAATTTTTTAACTTGATATACATAAAATAAGATTGCGTCGCATGGGATCAGCGGTAAAAAAGTATCGATTTCTAATATTTAAAGACGAGCCAAAAATTCATCGATTATACATTTTAATAGTACATTGATTACAGAATCATTTTGTACCAAACAGACACCAGCGTACAAATTTTTTAACTTGATATACTTAAAATAATTTTGCGTCGCATAGGGTCAGCGGTAAAAAGTATCGATTTCCAATATTTTATGACGAGCCAAAAATTCATCGATTATACATTTTAATAGTACATTGATTACAGAATCTTTTGGTACCATGCAGACATCAGCGTACAAATTTTTTAATACGATAAGCATAAAATAATGTTGCGTCGCATAGGGTCAGCGGTAAAAAAGTATCAATTTCTAATATTTTAAGACGAGCCAAAAATTCATCGATTATACATTTTAATAGTACATTGATTACAGAATCTTTTGGTACCAAACAGACACCAGCGTACAAATTTTTTAACTTGATATACATAAAATTATGTTGCGTCGCATAGGGTCAGCGGTAAAAAAGTATCGATTTCTAATATTTAAAGACGAGCCAAAAATTCATCGATTATACATTTTAATAGTACATTGATTACAGAATCTTTTGGTACCAAACAGACACCAGCGTACAAATTTTTTAACTTGATATAATTAAAATAATGTTGCGTCGCATAGGGTCAGCGGTAAAAAGTATTGATTTCCAATATTTTTAGACGAGCCAAAAATTCATCGATTATACATTTTAATAGTACATTGATTACAGAATCTTTTGGTACCATGCAGACATCAGCGTACAAATTTTTTAATACGATAAACATAAAATAATGTTGCGTCGCATAGGGTCAGCGGTAAAAAAGTATCAATTTCTAATATTTTAAGACGAGCCAAAAATTCATCGATTATACATTTTAATAGTACATTGATTACAGAATCTTTTGGTACCAACCAGACAATAGCGTACAAATTTTTTCATTTGCTATACATAAATTAAGGATGCGTCGCATGGGTTCAGCGGTAAAAAAGTATCGATTTCTAATATTTAAAGACGAGCCAAAAATTCATCGATTATACATTTTAATAGAACATTGATTACAGAATCTTTTGGTACCAAACAGACACTAGTGTACAAATTTTTTTATACGATAAACATAAAATAAGTATGCGTCGCACAAGGTCCGCGTCAAAAAAGTATCGATTTCTAATATTATAAGACGAGCCAAAAATTCATCGATTATACGTTTTAATAGTACATTGATTACAGAATCATTTGGTACCAAACAGACACCAGCGTACAAATTTTTTAACTTGATATACATAAAATAAGATTGCGTCGCATGGGATCAGCGGTAAAAAAGTATCAATTTCTAATATTTTAAGACGAGCCAAAAATTCATCGATTATACATTTTAATAGTACATTTATTACAGAATCATTTGGTACCAAGAAGACAACAGCGTACAAACTTTTTCATTTGCTATACATAAATTAAGGATGCGTCGCATGGGATCAGCGGTAAAAAAGTATCGATTTCTAATATTTAAAGACGAGCCAAAAATTCATCGAGTATACATTTTAATAGTACATTGATTACAGAATCTTTTGGTACCATGCAGACACCAGCGTATAAATTTTTTAATACGATAAACATAAATTAATGATACGTCGCACAGGGTCCGCGTCAAAAAAGTATCAATTTCTAATATTTTAAGACGAGCCAAAAATTCATCGATTATACATTTTAATAGAACATTGATTACAGAATCTTTTGGTACCAACCAGACACCAGCGTACAAATTTTTTAACTTGATATACATAAAATGAGGATGCGTCACACAGGGTCCGCGGTAAAAAGTATCGATTTCCAATATTTTAAGACGAGCCAAAAATTCATCGATTATACATTTTAATAGTACATTGATTACAGATTCTTTTGGTACCAAGCAGACAACAACGTACAAATTTTTTAATACGATAAACATAAAATAAGGATGCGTCGCACAGGGTCCGCGTCAAAAAAGTATCGATTTCTAATATTTTAAGACGAGCCAAAAATTCATCGATTATACATTTTAATAGTACATTGATTACAGAATCTTTTGGTACCAAACAGACACCAGCGTACAAATTTTTTAACTTGATATACATAAAATTATGTTGCGTCGCATAGGGTCAGCGGTAAAAAAGTATCGATTTCTAATATTTAAAGACGAACCAAAAATTCATCGATTATACATTTTAATAGTACATTGATTACAGAATCTTTTGGTACCAAACAGACACCAGCGTACAAATTTTTTAACTTGATATATATAAAATAATGTTGCGTCGCATAGGGTCAGCGGTAAAAAAGTATCGATTTCTAATATTTTAAGACGAGCCAAAAATTCATCGATTATACATTTTAATAGTACATTGATTACAGAATCTTTTGGTACCAACCAGACAACAGCGTACAAATTTTTTCATTCACTATACATAAATTGAGGATGCGTCGCATGGGATCTGCGGTAAAAAAGTATCGATTTCTAATATTTAAAGACGAGCCAAAAATTCATCGATTATACATTTTAATAGTACATTGATTACAGAATCATTTGGTACCAAACAGACACTAGTGTACAAATTTTTTTATACGATAAACATAAAATAAGTATGCGTCGCACAAGGTCCGCGTCAAAAAAGTATCGATTTCTAATATTATAAGACTAGCCAAAAATTCATCGATTATACGTTTTAATAGTACATTGATTACAGAATCATTTGGTACCAAACAGACACCAGCGTACAAATTTTTTAACTTGATATACATAAAATAAGATTGCGTCGCATGGGATCAGCGGTAAAAAAGTATCAATTTCTAATATTTTAAGACGAGCCAAAAATTCATCGATTATACATTTTAATAGTACATTTATTACAGAATCATTTGGTACCAAGAAGACAACAGCGTACAAACTTTTTCATTTGCTATACATAAATTAAGGATGCGTCGCATGGGATCAGCGGTAAAAAAGTATCGATTTCTAATATTTAAAGACGAGCCAAAAATTCATCGAGTATACATTTTAATAGTACATTGATTACAGAATCTTTTGGTACCATGCAGACACCAGCGTATAAATTTTTTAATACGATAAACATAAATTAATGATGCGTCGCACAGGGTCCGCGTCAAAAAAGTATCAATTTCTAATATTTTAAGACGAGCCAAAAATTCATCGATTATACATTTTAATAGAACAATGATTACAGAATCTTTTGGTACCAAACAGACACTAGTGTACAAATTTTTTTATACGATAAACATAAAATAAGTATGCGTCGCACAAGGTCCGCGTCAAAAAAGTATCGATTTCTAATATTATAAGACGAGCCAAAAATTCATCGAGTATACATTTTAATAGTACATTGATTACAGAATCTTTTGGTACCATGCAGACACCAGCGTATAAATTTTTTAATACGATAAACATAAATTAATGATGCGTCGCACAGGGTCCGCGTCAAATAAGTATCAATTTCTAATATTTTAAGACGAGCCAAAAATTCATCGATTATACATTTTAATAGAACATTGATTACAGAATCTTTTGGTACCAACCAGACACCAGCGTACAAATTTTTTAACTTGATATACATAAAATGAGGATGCGTCACACAGGGTCCGCGGTAAAAAGTATCGATTTCCAATATTTTAAGACGAGCCAAAAATTCATCGATTATACATTTTAATAGTACATTGATTACAGAATCTTTTGGTACCAAGCAGACAACAACGTACAAATTTTTTAATACGATAAACATAAAATAAGGATGCGTCGCACAGGGTCCGCGTCAAAAAAGTATCGATTTCTAATATTTTAAGACGAGCCAAAAATTCATCGATTATACATTTTAATAGTACATTGATTACAGAATCTTTTGGTACCAAACAGACACCAGCGTACAAATTTTTTAACTTGATATACATAAAATTATGTTGCGTCGCATAGGGTCAGCGGTAAAAAAGTATCGATTTCTAATATTTAAAGACGAGCCAAAAATTCATCGATTATACATTTTAATAATACATTGATTACAGAATCTTTTGGTACCAAACAGACACCAGCGTACAAATTTTTTAACTTGATATATATAAAATAATGTTGCTTCGCATAGGGTCAGCGGTAAAAAAGTATCGATTTCTAATATTTTAAGACGAGCCAAAAATTCATCGATTATACATTTTAATAGTACATTGATTACAGAATCTTTTGGTACCAACCAGACAACAGCGTACAAATTTTTTCATTTGCTATACATAAATTAAGGATGCGTCCATGGGATCAGCGGTAAAAAAGTATCGATTTCTAATATTTAAAAACGAGCCAATAATTCATCGATTATACATTTTAATAGTACATTGATTACAGAATCATTTGGTACCAAACAGACACTAGTGTACAAATTTTTTTATACGATAAACATAAATTAAGTATGCGTCGCACAAGGTCCGCGTCAAAAATGTATCGATTTCTAATATTTTAAGACGAGCCAAAAATTCATCGAGTATACATTTTAATAGTACATTGATAACAGAATCATTTGGTACCAAACAGACAACAGCGTACAAATTTTTTAACTTGATATACATAAAATTAGATTATGTCGCATGGGATAAGCGGTATAAAAGTATCGATATCTAATATTTAAAGACGAGCCAAAAATTCATCGATTATACATTTTAATAGTACATTGATTACAGAATCTTTTGGTACCAAACAGACACCAGCGTACAAATTTTTTAACTTGATATATATAAAATAATGTTGCGTCGCATAGGGTCAGCGGTAAATAAGTATCGATTTCTAATATTTTAAGTCGAGCCAAAAATTCATCGATTATACATTTTAATAGTACATTGATTACAGAATCTTTTGGTACCAACCAGACAACAGCGTACAAATTTTTTAACTTGATATACATAAAATAAGATTGCGTCGCATGGGATCAGCGGTAAAAAAGTATCGATTTCTAATATTTAAAGACGAGCCAAAAATTCATCGATTATACATTTTAATAGTACATTGATTACAGAATCATTTTGTACCAAACAGACACCAGCGTACAAATTTTTTAACTTGATATACTTAAAATAATTTTGCGTCGCATAGGGTCAGCGGTAAAAAGTATCGATTTCCAATATTTTATGACGAGCCAAAAATTCATCGATTATACATTTTAATAGTACATTGATTACAGAATCTTTTGGTACCATGCAGACATCAGCGTACAAATTTTTTAATACGATAAACATAAAATAATGTTGCGTCGCATAGGGTCAGCGGTAAAAAAGTATCAATTTCTAATATTTTAAGTCGAGCCAAAAATTCATCGATTATACATTTTAATAGTACATTGATTACAGAATCTTTTGGTACCAACCAGACAACAGCGTACAAATTTTTTCATTTGCTATACATAAATTAAGGATGCGTCGCATGGGTTCAGCGGTAAAAAAGTATCGATTTCTAATATTTAAAGACGAGCCAAAAATTCATCGATTATACATTTTAATAGTACATTGATTACAGAATCATTTGGTACCAAACAGACACCAGCGTACAAATTTTTTAACTTGATATACATAAAATAAGATTGCGTCGCATGGGATCAGCGGTAAAAAAGTATCAATTTCTAATATTTTAAGACGAGCCAAAAATTCATCGATTATACATTTTAATAGTACATTGATTACAGAATCTTTTGGTACCAAACAGACACCAGCGTACAAATTTTTTAACTTGATATACATAAAATTATGTTGCGTCGCATAGGGTCAGCGGTAAAAAAGTATCGATTTCTAATATTTAAAGACGAGCCAAAAATTCATCGATTATACATTTTAATAGTACATTGATTACAGAATCTTTTGGTACCAAACAGACACCAGCGTACAAATTTTTTAACTTGATATATATAAAATAATGTTGCGTCGCATAGGGTCAGCGGTAAAAAAGTATCGATTTCTAATATTTTAAGACGAGCCAAAAATTCATCGATTATACATTTTAACAGTACATTGATTACAGAATCATTTGGTACCAAACAGACACTAGTGTACAAATTTTTTTATACGATAAACATAAAATAAGTATGCGTCGCACAAGGTCCGCGTCAAAAAAGTATCGATTTCTAATATTATAAGACGAGCCAAAAATTCATCGATTATACGTTTTAATAGTACATTGATTACAGAATCATTTGGTACCAAAGAGACACCAGCGTACAAATTTTTTAACTTGATATACATAAAATAAGATTGCGTCGCATGGGATCAGCGGTAAAAAAGTATCAATTTCTAATATTTTAAGACGAGACAAAAATTCATCGATTATACATTTTAATAGTACATTTATTACAGAATCATTTGGTACCAAGAAGACAACAGCGTACAAACTTTTTCATTTGCTATACATAAATTAAGGATGCGTCGCATGGGATCAGCGGTAAAAAAGTATCGATTTCTAATATTTAAAGACGAGCCAAAAATTCATCGAGTATACATTTTAATAGTACATTGATTACAGAATCTTTTGGTACCATGCAGACACCAGCGTATACATTTTTAATACGATAAACATAAATTAATGATGCGTCGCACAGGGTCCGCGTCAAAAAAGTATCAATTTCTAATATTTTAAGACGAGCCAAAAATTCATCGAGTATACATTTTAATAGTACATTGATTACAGAATCTTTTGGTACCATGCAGACACCAGCGTACACATTTTTTAATACGATAAACATAAAATAAGTATGCGTCGCACAAGGTCAGCGGTAAAAAGTATCGATTTCCAATATTTAAGACGAGCCAAAAATTCATTGATTATACGTTTTAATAGTACATTGATTACAGAATCATTTGGTACCAAACAGACACCAGCGTACAAATTTTTTAACTTGATATACTTAAAATAATGTTGCGTCGCATAGGGTCAGCGGTAAAAAGTATCGATTTCCAATATTTTAAGACGAGCCAAAAATTCATCGATTATACATTTTAATAGTACATTGATTACAGAATCATTTGGTACCAAACAGACAACAGCGTACAAATTTTTTAACTTGATATACATAAAATAAGGATGCGTCGCACAGGGTCAGCGGTAATAAGTATCGATTTCCAATATTTTGAGACGAGCCAAAAATTCATCGATTATACATTTTAATAGTACATTGATTACAGAATCTTTTGGTACCAACCAGACAACAGCGTACAAATTTTTTCATTTGCTATACATAAATTAAGGATGCGTCGCATGGGTTCAGCGGTAAAAAAGTATCGATTTCTAATATTTAAAGACGAGCCAAAAATTCATCGATTATACATTTTAATAGTACATTGATTACAGAATCATTTGGTACCAAACAGACACCAGCGTACAAATTTTTTAACTTGATATACATAAAATAAGATTGCGTCGCATGGGATCAGCGGTAAAAAAGTATCAATTTCTAATATTTTAAGACGAGCCAAAAATTCATCGATTATACATTTTAATAGTACATTGATTACAGAATCTTTTGGTACCAAACAGACACCAGCGTACAAATTTTTTAACTTGATATACATAAAATTATGTTGCGTCGCATAGGGTCAGCGGTAAAAAAGTATCGATTTCTAATATTTAAAGACGAGCCAAAAATTCATCGATTATACATTTTAATAGTACATTGATTACAGAATCTTTTGGTACCAAACAGACACCAGCGTACAAATTTTTTAACTTGATATATATAAAATAATGTTGCGTCGCATAGGGTCAGCGGTAAAAAAGTATCGATTTCTAATATTTTAAGACGAGCCAAAAATTCATCGATTATACATTTTAATAGTACATTGATTACAGAATCTTTTGGTACCAAACAGACACCAGCGTACAAATTTTTTAACTTGATATATATAAAATAATGTTGCGTCGCATAGGGTCAGCGGTAAAAAAGTATCGATTTCTAATATTTTAAGACGAGCCAAAAATTCATCGATTATACATTTTAATAGTACATTGATTACAGAATCTTTTGGTACCAAACAGACACCAGCGTACAAATTTTTTAACTTGATATACATAAAATTATGTTGCGTCGCATAGGGTCAGCGGTAAAAAAGTATCGATTTCTAATATTTAAAGACGAGCCAAAAATTCATCGATTATACATTTTAATAGTACATTGATTACAGAATCTTTTGGTACCAAACAGACACCAGCGTACAAATTTTTTAACTTGATATATATAAAATAATGTTGCGTCGCATAGGGTCAGCGGTAAAAAAGTATCGATTTCTAATATTTTAAGACGAGCCAAAAATTCATCGATTATACATTTTAATAGTACATTGATTACAGAATCTTTTGGTACCAAGCAGACAACAACGTTGAAATTTTTTAATACGATAAACATAAAATAAGGATGCGTCGCACAGGGTCCGCGTCAAAAAAGTATCGATTTCTAATATTTTAAGACGAGCCAAAAATTCATCGATTATACATTTTAATAGTACATTGATTACAGAATCTTTTGGTACCAACCAGACAACAGCGTACAAATTTTTTCATTTACTATACATAAATTGAGGATGCGTCGCATGGGATCTGCGGTAAAAAAGTATCGATTTCTAATATTTAAAGACGAGCCAAAAATTCATCGATTATACATTTTAATAGTACATTGATTACAGAATCATTTGGTACCAAACAGACACTAGTGTACAAATTTTTTTATACGATAAACATAAAATAAGTATGCGTCGCACAAGGTCCGCGTCAAAAAAGTATCGATTTCTAATATTATAAGACGAGCCAAAAATTCATCGATTATACGTTTTAATAGTACATTGATTACAGAATCATTTGGTACCAAACAGACACCAGCGTACAAATTTTTTAACTTGATATACATAAAATAAGATTGCGTCGCATGGGATCAGCGGTAAAAAAGTATCAATTTCTAATATTTTAAGACGAGCCAAAAATTCATCGATTATACATTTTAATAGTACATTTATTACAGAATCATTTGGTACCAAGAAGACAACAGCGTACAAACTTTTTCATTTGCTATACATAAATTAAGGATGCGTCGCATGGGATCAGCGGTAAAAAAGTATCGATTTCTAATATTTAAAGACGAGCCAAAAATTCATCGAGTATACATTTTAATAGTACATTGATTACAGAATCTTTTGGTACCATGCAGACACCAGCGTATAAATTTTTTAATACGATAAACATAAATTAATGATGCGTCGCACAGGGTCCGCGTCAAAAAAGTATCAATTTCTAATATTTTAAGACGAGCCAAAAATTCATCGATTATACATTTTAATAGAACATTGATTACAGAATCTTTTGGTACCAAACAGACACTAGTGTACAAATTTTTTTATACGATAAACAAAAAATAAGTATGCGTCGCACAAGGTCCGCGTCAAAAAAGTATCGATTTCTAATATTATAAGACGAGCCAAAAATTCATCGATTATACGTTTTAATAGTACATTGATTACAGAATCATTTGGTACCAAACAGACACCAGCGTACAAATTTTTTAACTTGATATACATAAAATGAGGATGCGTCACACAGGGTCCGCGGTAAAAAGTATCGATTTCCAATATTTTAAGACGAGCCAAAAATTCATCGATTATACATTTTAATAGTACATTGATTACAGAATCTTTTGGTACCAAGCAGACAACATCGTACAAATTTTTTAATACGATAAACATAAAATAAGGATGCGTCGCACAGGGTCCGCGTCAAAAAAGTATCGATTTCTAATATTTTAAGACGAGCCAAAAATTCATCGATTATACATTTTAATAGTACATTGATTACAGAATCTTTTGGTACCAAACAGACACCAGCGTACAAATTTTTTAACTTGATATACATAAAATTATGTTGCGTCGCATAGGGTCAGCGGTAAAAAAGTATCGATTTCTAATATTTAAAGACGAGCCAAAAATTCATCGATTATACATTTTAATAGTACATTGATTACAGAATCTTTTGGTACCAAACAGACACCAGCGTACAAATTTTTTAACTTGATATATATAAAATAATGTTGCGTCGCATAGGGTCAGCGGTAAAAAAGTATCGATTTCTAATATTTTAAGACGAGCCAAAAATTCATCGATTATACATTTTAATAGTACATTGATTACAGAATCTTTTGGTACCAACCAGACAACAGCGTACAAATTTTTTCATTTGCTATACATAAATTAAGGATGCGTCCATGGGATCAGCGGTAAAAAAGTATCGATTTCTAATATTTAAAAACGAGCCAATAATTCATCGATTATACATTTTAATAGTACATTGATTACAGAATCATTTGGTACTAAACAGACACTAGTGTACAAATTTTTTTATACGATAAACATAAATTAAGTATGCGTCGCACAAGGTCCGCGTCAAAAATGTATCGATTTCTAATATTTTAAGACGAGCCAAAAATTCATCGAGTATACATTTTAATAGTACATTGATAACAGAATCATTTGGTACCAAACAGACAACAGCGTACAAATTTTTTAACTTGATATACATAAAATTAGATTATGTCGCATGGGATAAGCGGTAAAAAAGTATCGATATCTAATATTTAAAGACGAGCCAAAAATTCATCGATTATACATTTTAATAGTACATTGATTACAGAATCTTTTGGTACCAAACAGACACCAGCGTACAAATTCTTTAACTTGATATACATAAAATTATGTTGCGTCGCATAGGTTCAGCGGTAAAAAAGTATCGATTTCTAATATTTAAAGACGAGCCAAAAATTCATCGATTATACATTTTAATAGTACATTGATTACAGAATCTTTTGGTACCAAACAGACACCAGCGTACAAATTTTTTAACTTGATATATATAAAATAATGTTGCGTCGCATAGGGTCAGCGGTAAAAAAGTATCGATTTCCAATATTTTAAGACGAGCCAAAAATTCATCGATTATACATTTTAATAGTACATTGATTACAGAATCTTTTGGTACCAACCAGACAACAGCGTACAATTTTTTTAACTTGATATACATAAAATAAGATTGCGTCGCATGGGATCAGCGGTAAAAAAGTGTCGATTTCTAATATTTAAAGACGAGCCAAAAATTCATCGATTATACATTTTAATAGTACATTGATTACAGAATCATTTTGTACCAAACAGACACCAGCGTACAAATTTTTTATACGATAAACATAAAATAAGTATGCGTCGCACAGGGCCCGTGTCAAAAAAGTATCGATATCTAATATTTTAAGACGAGCCAAAAATTCATCGATTATACATTTTAATAGTACATTGATTGCAGAATCTTTTGGTACCAACCAGACAACAGCGTACAAATTTTTTAACTTGATATACATAAAATAAGATTGCGTCGCATGGGATCAGCGGTAAAAAGTATCGATTTCCAATATTTAAGACGAGCCAAAAATTCATCGATTATACATTTTAATAGTACATTGATTACAGAATCTTTTGGTACCATGCAGACACCAGCGTACAAATTTTTTAATACGATAAACATAAAATAATGTTGCGTCGCATAGGGTCAGCGGTAAAAAAGTATCAATTTCTAATATTTTAAGACGAGCCAAAAATTCATCGATTATACATTTTAATAGTACATTTATTACAGAATCATTTGGTACCAAGCAGACAACAGCGTACAAACTTTTTCATTTGCTATACATAAATTAAGGACGCGTCGCATGGGATCAGCGGTAAAAAAGTATCGATTTCTAATATTTAAAGACGAGCCAAAAATTCATCGAGTATACATTTTAATAGTACATTGATTACAGAATCTTTTGGTACCATGCAGACACCAGCGTACAAATTTTTTAATACGATAAACATAAAATAAGTATGCGTCGCACAAGGTCAGCGGTAAAAAGTATCGATTTCCAATATTTAAGACGAGCCAAAAATTCATTGATTATACGTTTTAATAGTACATTGAATACAGAATCATTTGGTACCAAACAGACACCAGCGTACAAATTTTTTAACTTGATAAACTTAAAATAATGTTGCGTCGCATAGGGTCAGCGGTAAAAATTATCGATTTCCAATATTTTAAGACGAGCCAAAAATTCATCGATTATACATTTTAATAGTACATTGATTACAGAATCTTTTGGTACCAACCAGACAACAGCGTACAAATTTTTTCATTTGCTATACATAAATTAAGGATGCGTCCATGGGATCAGCGGTAAAAAAGTATCGATTTCTAATATTTAAAGACGAGCCAAAAATTCATCGATTATACATTTTAATAGTACATTGATTACAGAATCTTTTGGTACCAAACAGACACCAGCGTACAAATTTTTTAACTTGATATACATAAAATAATGTTGCGTCGCATAGGGTCAGCGGTAAAAAAGTATCGATTTCTAATATTTTAAGACGAGCCAAAAATTCATCCAGTATACATTTTAATAGTACATTGATTACAGAATCTTTTGGTACCATGCAGACACCAGCGTACAAATTTTTTAATACGATAAACATAAAATAAGTATGCGTCGCACAGGGTCAGCGGTAAAAAGTATCGATTTCTAATATTTTAAGACGAGCCAAAAATTCATCGATTATACATTTTAATAGTACATTGATTACAGAATCTTTTGGTACCAAACAGACACCAGCGTACAAATTTTTTAACTTGATATACATAAAATAATGTTGCGTCGCATAGGGCCAGCGGTAAAAAAGTATCGATTTCTAATATTTTAAGACGAGCCAAAAATTCATCGATTATACATTTTAATAGTACATTGATTACAGAATCATTTGGTACCAAACAGACACCAGCGTACAAATTTTTTAACTTGATATACATAAAATGAGGATGCGTCGCACAGGGTCCGCGGTAAAAAGTATCGATTTCCAATATTTTAAGACGAGCCAAAAATTCATCGATTATACATTTTAATAGTACATTGATTACAGAATCTTTTGGTACCAAACAGACACCAGCGTACAAATTTTTTAACTTGATATAATTAAAATAATGTTGCGTCGCATAGGGTCAGCGGTAAAAAGTATTGATTTCCAATATTTTTAGACGAGCCAAAAATTCATCGATTATACATTTTAATAGTACATTGATTACAGAATCTTTTGGTACCATGCAGACATCAGCGTACAAATTTTTTAATACGATAAACATAAAATAATGTTGCGTCGCATAGGGTCAGCGGTAAAAAAGTATCAATTTCTAATATTTTAAGACGAGCCAAAAATTCATCGATTATACATTTTAATAGTACATTGATTACAGAATCTTTTGGTACCAACCAGACAATAGCGTACAAATTTTTTCATTTGCTATACATAAATTAAGGATGCGTCGCATGGGTTCAGCGGTAAAAAAGTATCGATTTCTAATATTTAAAGACGAGCCAAAAATTCATCGATTATACATTTTAATAGAACATTGATTACAGAATCTTTTGGTACCAAACAGACACTAGTGTACAAATTTTTTTATACGATAAACATAAAATAAGTATGCGTCGCACAAGGTCCGCGTCAAAAAAGTATCGATTTCTAATATTATAAGACGAGCCAAAAATTCATCGATTATACGTTTTAATAGTACATTGATTACAGAATCATTTGGTACCAAACAGACACCAGCGTACAAATTTTTTAACTTGATATACATAAAATAAGATTGCGTCGCATGGGATCAGCGGTAAAAAAGTATCAATTTCTAATATTTTAAGACGAGCCAAAAATTCATCGATTATACATTTTAATAGTACATTTATTACAGAATCATTTGGTACCAAGAAGACAACAGCGTACAAACTTTTTCATTTGCTATACATAAATTAAGGATGCGTCGCATGGGATCAGCGGTAAAAAAGTATCGATTTCTAATATTTAAAGACGAGCCAAAAATTCATCGAGTATACATTTTAATAGTACATTGATTACAGAATCTTTTGGTACCATGCAGACACCAGCGTATAAATTTTTTAATACGATAAACATAAATTAATGATACGTCGCACAGGGTCCGCGTCAAAAAAGTATCAATTTCTAATATTTTAAGACGAGCCAAAAATTCATCGATTATACATTTTAATAGAACATTGATTACAGAATCTTTTGGTACCAACCAGACACCAGCGTACAAATTTTTTAACTTGATATACATAAAATGAGGATGCGTCACACAGGGTCCGCGGTAAAAAGTATCGATTTCCAATATTTTAAGACGAGCCAAAAATTCATCGATTATACATTTTAATAGTACATTGATTACAGATTCTTTTGGTACCAAGCAGACAACAACGTACAAATTTTTTAATACGATAAACATAAAATAAGGATGCGTCGCACAGGGTCCGCGTCAAAAAAGTATCGATTTCTAATATTTTAAGACGAGCCAAAAATTCATCGATTATACATTTTAATAGTACATTGATTACAGAATCTTTTGGTACCAAACAGACACCAGCGTACAAATTTTTTAACTTGATATACATAAAATTATGTTGCGTCGCATAGGGTCAGCGGTAAAAAAGTATCGATTTCTAATATTTAAAGACGAACCAAAAATTCATCGATTATACATTTTAATAGTACATTGATTACAGAATCTTTTGGTACCAAACAGACACCAGCGTACAAATTTTTTAACTTGATATATATAAAATAATGTTGCGTCGCATAGGGTCAGCGGTAAAAAAGTATCGATTTCTAATATTTTAAGACGAGCCAAAAATTCATCGATTATACATTTTAATAGTACATTGATTACAGAATCTTTTGGTACCAACCAGACAACAGCGTACAAATTTTTTCATTCACTATACATAAATTGAGGATGCGTCGCATGGGATCTGCGGTAAAAAAGTATCGATTTCTAATATTTAAAGACGAGCCAAAAATTCATCGATTATACATTTTAATAGTACATTGATTACAGAATCATTTGGTACCAAACAGACACTAGTGTACAAATTTTTTTATACGATAAACATAAAATAAGTATGCGTCGCACAAGGTCCGCGTCAAAAAAGTATCGATTTCTAATATTATAAGACTAGCCAAAAATTCATCGATTATACGTTTTAATAGTACATTGATTACAGAATCATTTGGTACCAAACAGACACCAGCGTACAAATTTTTTAACTTGATATACATAAAATAAGATTGCGTCGCATGGGATCAGCGGTAAAAAAGTATCAATTTCTAATATTTTAAGACGAGCCAAAAATTCATCGATTATACATTTTAATAGTACATTTATTACAGAATCATTTGGTACCAAGAAGACAACAGCGTACAAACTTTTTCATTTGCTATACATAAATTAAGGATGCGTCGCATGGGATCAGCGGTAAAAAAGTATCGATTTCTAATATTTAAAGACGAGCCAAAAATTCATCGAGTATACATTTTAATAGTACATTGATTACAGAATCTTTTGGTACCATGCAGACACCAGCGTATAAATTTTTTAATACGATAAACATAAATTAATGATGCGTCGCACAGGGTCCGCGTCAAAAAAGTATCAATTTCTAATATTTTAAGACGAGCCAAAAATTCATCGATTATACATTTTAATAGAACAATGATTACAGAATCTTTTGGTACCAAACAGACACTAGTGTACAAATTTTTTTATACGATAAACATAAAATAAGTATGCGTCGCACAAGGTCCGCGTCAAAAAAGTATCGATTTCTAATATTATAAGACGAGCCAAAAATTCATCGAGTATACATTTTAATAGTACATTGATTACAGAATCTTTTGGTACCATGCAGACACCAGCGTATAAATTTTTTAATACGATAAACATAAATTAATGATGCGTCGCACAGGGTCCGCGTCAAATAAGTATCAATTTCTAATATTTTAAGACGAGCCAAAAATTCATCGATTATACATTTTAATAGAACATTGATTACAGAATCTTTTGGTACCAACCAGACACCAGCGTACAAATTTTTTAACTTGATATACATAAAATGAGGATGCGTCACACAGGGTCCGCGGTAAAAAGTATCGATTTCCAATATTTTAAGACGAGCCAAAAATTCATCGATTATACATTTTAATAGTACATTGATTACAGAATCTTTTGGTACCAAGCAGACAACAACGTACAAATTTTTTAATACGATAAACATAAAATAAGGATGCGTCGCACAGGGTCCGCGTCAAAAAAGTATCGATTTCTAATATTTTAAGACGAGCCAAAAATTCATCGATTATACATTTTAATAGTACATTGATTACAGAATCTTTTGGTACCAAACAGACACCAGCGTACAAATTTTTTAACTTGATATACATAAAATTATGTTGCGTCGCATAGGGTCAGCGGTAAAAAAGTATCGATTTCTAATATTTAAAGACGAGCCAAAAATTCATCGATTATACATTTTAATAATACATTGATTACAGAATCTTTTGGTACCAAACAGACACCAGCGTACAAATTTTTTAACTTGATATATATAAAATAATGTTGCTTCGCATAGGGTCAGCGGTAAAAAAGTATCGATTTCTAATATTTTAAGACGAGCCAAAAATTCATCGATTATACATTTTAATAGTACATTGATTACAGAATCTTTTGGTACCAACCAGACAACAGCGTACAAATTTTTTCATTTGCTATACATAAATTAAGGATGCGTCCATGGGATCAGCGGTAAAAAAGTATCGATTTCTAATATTTAAAAACGAGCCAATAATTCATCGATTATACATTTTAATAGTACATTGATTACAGAATCATTTGGTACCAAACAGACACTAGTGTACAAATTTTTTTATACGATAAACATAAATTAAGTATGCGTCGCACAAGGTCCGCGTCAAAAATGTATCGATTTCTAATATTTTAAGACGAGCCAAAAATTCATCGAGTATACATTTTAATAGTACATTGATAACAGAATCATTTGGTACCAAACAGACAACAGCGTACAAATTTTTTAACTTGATATACATAAAATTAGATTATGTCGCATGGGATAAGCGGTATAAAAGTATCGATATCTAATATTTAAAGACGAGCCAAAAATTCATCGATTATACATTTTAATAGTACATTGATTACAGAATCTTTTGGTACCAAACAGACACCAGCGTACAAATTTTTTAACTTGATATATATAAAATAATGTTGCGTCGCATAGGGTCAGCGGTAAATAAGTATCGATTTCTAATATTTTAAGTCGAGCCAAAAATTCATCGATTATACATTTTAATAGTACATTGATTACAGAATCTTTTGGTACCAACCAGACAACAGCGTACAAATTTTTTAACTTGATATACATAAAATAAGATTGCGTCGCATGGGATCAGCGGTAAAAAAGTATCGATTTCTAATATTTAAAGACGAGCCAAAAATTCATCGATTATACATTTTAATAGTACATTGATTACAGAATCATTTTGTACCAAACAGACACCAGCGTACAAATTTTTTAACTTGATATACTTAAAATAATTTTGCGTCGCATAGGGTCAGCGGTAAAAAGTATCGATTTCCAATATTTTATGACGAGCCAAAAATTCATCGATTATACATTTTAATAGTACATTGATTACAGAATCTTTTGGTACCATGCAGACATCAGCGTACAAATTTTTTAATACGATAAACATAAAATAATGTTGCGTCGCATAGGGTCAGCGGTAAAAAAGTATCAATTTCTAATATTTTAAGTCGAGCCAAAAATTCATCGATTATACATTTTAATAGTACATTGATTACAGAATCTTTTGGTACCAACCAGACAACAGCGTACAAATTTTTTCATTTGCTATACATAAATTAAGGATGCGTCGCATGGGTTCAGCGGTAAAAAAGTATCGATTTCTAATATTTAAAGACGAGCCAAAAATTCATCGATTATACATTTTAATAGTACATTGATTACAGAATCATTTGGTACCAAACAGACACCAGCGTACAAATTTTTTAACTTGATATACATAAAATAAGATTGCGTCGCATGGGATCAGCGGTAAAAAAGTATCAATTTCTAATATTTTAAGACGAGCCAAAAATTCATCGATTATACATTTTAATAGTACATTGATTACAGAATCTTTTGGTACCAAACAGACACCAGCGTACAAATTTTTTAACTTGATATACATAAAATTATGTTGCGTCGCATAGGGTCAGCGGTAAAAAAGTATCGATTTCTAATATTTAAAGACGAGCCAAAAATTCATCGATTATACATTTTAATAGTACATTGATTACAGAATCTTTTGGTACCAAACAGACACCAGCGTACAAATTTTTTAACTTGATATATATAAAATAATGTTGCGTCGCATAGGGTCAGCGGTAAAAAAGTATCGATTTCTAATATTTTAAGACGAGCCAAAAATTCATCGATTATACATTTTAACAGTACATTGATTACAGAATCATTTGGTACCAAACAGACACTAGTGTACAAATTTTTTTATACGATAAACATAAAATAAGTATGCGTCGCACAAGGTCCGCGTCAAAAAAGTATCGATTTCTAATATTATAAGACGAGCCAAAAATTCATCGATTATACGTTTTAATAGTACATTGATTACAGAATCATTTGGTACCAAACAGACACCAGCGTACAAATTTTTTAACTTGATATACATAAAATAAGATTGCGTCGCATGGGATCAGCGGTAAAAAAGTATCAATTTCTAATATTTTAAGACGAGACAAAAATTCATCGATTATACATTTTAATAGTACATTTATTACAGAATCATTTGGTACCAAGAAGACAACAGCGTACAAACTTTTTCATTTGCTATACATAAATTAAGGATGCGTCGCATGGGATCAGCGGTAAAAAAGTATCGATTTCTAATATTTAAAGACGAGCCAAAAATTCATCGAGTATACATTTTAATAGTACATTGATTACAGAATCTTTTGGTACCATGCAGACACCAGCGTATACATTTTTAATACGATAAACATAAATTAATGATGCGTCGCACAGGGTCCGCGTCAAAAAAGTATCAATTTCTAATATTTTAAGACGAGCCAAAAATTCATCGAGTATACATTTTAATAGTACATTGATTACAGAATCTTTTGGTACCATGCAGACACCAGCGTACACATTTTTTAATACGATAAACATAAAATAAGTATGCGTCGCACAAGGTCAGCGGTAAAAAGTATCGATTTCCAATATTTAAGACGAGCCAAAAATTCATTGATTATACGTTTTAATAGTACATTGATTACAGAATCTTTTGGTACCAAACAGACACCAGCGTACAAATTTTTTAACTTGATATATATAAAATAATGTTGCGTCGCATAGGGTCAGCGTTAAAAAAGTATCGATTTCTAATATTTTAAGACGAGCCAAAAATTCATCGATTATACATTTTAATAGTACATTGATTACAGAATCTTTTGGTACCAACCAGACAACAGCGTACAAATTTTTTCATTTGCTATACATAAATTAAGGATGCGTCCATGGGATCAGCGGTAAAAAAGTATCGATTTCTAATATTTAAAAACGAGCCAATAATTCATCGATTATACATTTTAATAGTACATTGATTACAGAATCATTTGGTACCAAACAGACAACAGCGTATAAATTTTTTAACTTGATATACATAAAATTAGATTATGTCGCATGGGATAAGCGGTATAAAAGTATCGATATCTAATATTTAAAGACGAGCCAAAAATTCATCGATTATACATTTTAATAGTACATTGATTACAGAATCTTTTGGTACCAAACAGACACCAGCGTACAAATTTTTTAACTTGATATATATAAAATAATGTTGCGTCGCATAGGGTCAGCGGTAAATAAGTATCGATTTCTAATATTTTAAGTCGAGCCAAAAATTCATCGATTATACATTTTAATAGTACATTGATTACAGAATCTTTTGGTACCAACCAGACAACAGCGTACAAATTTTTTAACTTGATATACATAAAATAAGATTGCGTCGCATGGGATCAGCGGTAAAAAAGTATCGATTTCTAATATTTAAAGACGAGCCAAAAATTCATCGATTATACATTTTAATAGTACATTGATTACAGAATCATTTTGTACCAAACAGACACCAGCGTACAAATTTTTTAACTTGATATACTTAAAATAATTTTGCGTCGCATAGGGTCAGCGGTAAAAAGTATCGATTTCCAATATTTTATGACGAGCCAAAAATTCATCGATTATACATTTTAATAGTACATTGATTACAGAATCTTTTGGTACCATGCAGACATCAGCGTACAAATTTTTTAATACGATAAGCATAAAATAATGTTGCGTCGCATAGGGTCAGCGGTAAAAAAGTATCAATTTCTAATATTTTAAGACGAGCCAAAAATTCATCGATTATACATTTTAATAGTACATTGATTACAGAATCTTTTGGTACCAAACAGACACCAGCGTACAAATTTTTTAACTTGATATACATAAAATTATGTTGCGTCGCATAGGGTCAGCGGTAAAAAAGTATCGATTTCTAATATTTAAAGACGAGCCAAAAATTCATCGATTATACATTTTAATAGTACATTGATTACAGAATCTTTTGGTACCAAACAGACACCAGCGTACAAATTTTTTAACTTGATATATATAAAATAATGTTGCGTCGCATAGGGTCAGCGGTAAAAAAGTATCGATTTCTAATATTTTAAGACGAGCCAAAAATTCATCGATTATACATTTTAATAGTACATTGATTACAGAATCATTTGGTACCAAACAGACACTAGTGTACAAATTTTTTTATACGATAAACATAAAATAAGTATGCGTCGCACAAGGTCCGCGTCAAAAAAGTATCGATTTCTAATATTATAAGACGAGCCAAAAATTCATCGATTATACGTTTTAATAGTACATTGATTACAGAATCATTTGGTACCAAACAGACACCAGCGTACAAATTTTTTAACTTGATATACATAAAATAAGATTGCGTCGCATGGGATCAGCGGTAAAAAAGTATCAATTTCTAATATTTTAAGACGAGCCAAAAATTCATCGATTATACATTTTAATAGTACATTTATTACAGAATCATTTGGTACCAAGAAGACAACAGCGTACAAACTTTTTCATTTGCTATACATAAATTAAGGATGCGTCGCATGGGATCAGCGGTAAAAAAGTATCGATTTCTAATATTTAAAGACGAGCCAAAAATTCATCGAGTATACATTTTAATAGTACATTGATTACAGAATCTTTTGGTACCATGCAGACACCAGCGTATACATTTTTAATACGATAAACATAAATTAATGATGCGTCGCACAGGGTCCGCGTCAAAAAAGTATCAATTTCTAATATTTTAAGACGAGCCAAAAATTCATCGAGTATACATTTTAATAGTACATTGATTACAGAATCTTTTGGTACCATGCAGACACCAGCGTACACATTTTTTAATACGATAAACATAAAATAAGTATGCGTCGCACAGGGCCCGTGTCAAAAAAGTATCGATATCTAATATTTTAAGACGAGCCAAAAATTCATCGATTATACATTTTAATAGTACATTGATTACAGAATCTTTTGGTACCAAACAGACACCAGCGTACAAATTCTTTAACTTGATATACATAAAATTATGTTGCGTCGCATAGGTTCAGCGGTAAAAAAGTATCGATTTCTAATATTTAAAGACGAGCCAAAAATTCATCGATTATACATTTTAATAGTACATTGATTACAGAATCTTTTGGTACCAAACAGACACCAGCGTACAAATTTTTTAACTTGATATATATAAAATAATGTTGCGTCGCATAGGGTCAGCGGTAAAAAAGTATCGATTTCCAATATTTTAAGACGAGCCAAAAATTCATCGATTATACATTTTAATAGTACATTGATTACAGAATCTTTTGGTACCAACCAGACAACAGCGTACAATTTTTTTAACTTGATATACATAAAATAAGATTGCGTCGCATGGGATCAGCGGTAAAAAAGTGTCGATTTCTAATATTTAAAGACGAGCCAAAAATTCATCGATTATACATTTTAATAGTACATTGATTACAGAATCATTTGGTACCAAACAGACACTAGTGTACAAATTTTTTTATACGATAAACATAAAATAAGTATGCGTCGCACAAGGTCCGCGTCAAAAAAGTATCGATTTCTAATATTATAAGACGAGCCAAAAATTCATCGATTATACGTTTTAATAGTACATTGATTACAGAATCATTTGGTACCAAACAGACACCAGCGTACAAATTTTTTAACTTGATATACATAAAATAAGATTGCGTCGCATGGGATCAGCGGTAAAAAAGTATCAATTTCTAATATTTTAAGACGAGCCAAAAATTCATCGATTATACATTTTAATAGTACATTTATTACAGAATCATTTGGTACCAAGAAGACAACAGCGTACAAACTTTTTCATTTGCTATACATAAATTAAGGATGCGTCGCATGGGATCAGCGGTAAAAAAGTATCGATTTCTAATATTTAAAGACGAGCCAAAAATTCATCGAGTATACATTTTAATAGTACATTTATTACAGAATCATTTGGTACCAAGCAGACAACAGCGTACAAACTTTTTCATTTGCTATACATAAATTAATGATGCGTCGCACAGGGTCCGCGTCAAAAAAGTATCAATTTCTAATATTTTAAGACGAGCCAAAAATTCATCGTGTATACATTTTAATAGTACATTGATTACAGAATCTTTTGGTACCATGCAGACACCAGCGGACAAATTTTTTAATACGATAAACATAAAATAAGTATGCGTCGCACAAGGTCAGCGGTAAAAAGTATCGATTTCCAATATTTAAGACGAGCCAAAAATTCATTGATTATACGTTTTAATAGTACATTGATTACAGAATCATTTGGTACCAAACAGACACCAGCGTACAAATTTTTTAACTTGATATACTTAAAATAATGTTGCGTCGCATAGGGTCAGCGGTAAAAAGTATCGATTTCCAATATTTTAAGACGAGCCAAAAATTCATCGATTATACATTTTAATAGTACATTGATTACAGAATCATTTGGTACCAAACAGACAACAGCGTACAAATTTTTTAACTTGATATACATAAAATAAGGATGCGTCGCACAGGGTCAGCGGTAATAAGTATCGATTTCCAATATTTTGAGACGAGCCAAAAATTCATCGATTATACATTTTAATAGTGCATTGATTACATAATCTTTTGGTACCAACCAGACAACAGCGTACAAATTTTTTCATTTACTATACATAAATTGAGGATGCGTCGCATGGGATCTGCGGTAAAAAAGTATCGATTTCTAATATTTAAAGACGAGCCAAAAATTCATCGATTATACATTTTAATAGTACATTGATTACAGAATCTTTTGGTACCAAACAGACACCAGCGTACAAATTTTTTAACTTGATATATATAAAATAATGTTGCGTCGCATAGGGTCAGCGGTAAAAAAGTATCGATTTCAAATATTTTAAGACGAGCCAAAAATTCATCGATTAAACATTTTAATAGTACATTTATTACAGAATCATTTGGTACCAAGCAGACAACAGCGTACAAACTTTTTCATTTGCTATACATAAATTAAGGACGCGTCGCATGGGATCAGCGGTAAAAAAGTATCGATTTCTAATATTTAAAGACGAGCCAAAAATTCATCGTGTATACATTTTAATAGTACATTGATTACAGAATCTTTTGGTACCATGCAGACACCAGCGTACAAATTTTTTAATACGATAAACATAAAATAAGTATGCGTCGCACAAGGTCAGCGGTAAAAAGTATCGATTTCCAATATTTAAGACGAGCCAAAAATTCATTGATTATACGTTTTAATAGTACATTGATTACAGAATCATTTGGTACCAAACAGACACCAGCGTACAAATTTTTTAACTTGATATACTTAAAATAATGTTGCGTCGCATAGGGTCAGCGGTAAAAAGTATCGATTTCCAATATTTTAAGACGAGCCAAAAATTCATCGATTATACATTTTAATAGTACATTGATTACAGAATCATTTGGTACCAAACAGACAACAGCGTACAAATTTTTTAACTTGATATACATAAAATAAGGATGCGTCGCACAGGGTCAGCGGTAATAAGTATCGATTTCCAATATTTTGAGACGAGCCAAAAATTCATCGATTATACATTTTAATAGTACATTGATTACAGAATCTTTTGGTACCATGCAGACACCAGCGTATAAATTTTTTAATACGATAAACATAAATTAATGATGCGTCGCACAGGGTCGGCGTCAAAAAAGTATCAATTTCTAATATTTTAAGACGAGCCAAAAATTCATCGATTATACATTTTAATAGAACATTGATTACAGAATCTTTTGGTACCAACCAGACACCAGCGTACAAATTTTTTAACTTGATATACATAAAATGAGGATGCGTCGCACAGGGTCCGCGGTAAAAAGTATCGATTTCCAATATTTTAAGACGAGCCAAAAATTCATCGATTATACATTATAATAGTACATTGATTACAGAATCTTTTGGTACCAAGCAGACAACAACGTTGAAATTTTTTAATACGATAAACATAAAATAAGGATGCGTCGCACAGGGTCCGCGTCAAAAAAGTATCGATTTCTAATATTTTAAGACGAGCCAAAAATTCATCGATTATACATTTTAATAGTACATTGATTACAGAATCTTTTGGTACCAACCAGACAACAGCGTACAAATTTTTTCATTTACTATACATAAATTGAGGATGCGTCGCATGGGATCTGCGGTAAAAAAGTATCGATTTCTAATATTTAAAGACGAGCCAAAAATTCATCGATTATACATTTTAATAGTACATTGATTACAGAATCATTTGGTACCAAACAGACACTAGTGTACAAATTTTTTTATACGATAAACATAAAATAAGTATGCGTCGCACAAGGTCCGCGTCAAAAAAGTATCGATTTCTAATATTATAAGACGAGCCAAAAATTCATCGATTATACGTTTTAATAGTACATTGATTACAGAATCATTTGGTACCAAACAGACACCAGCGTACAAATTTTTTAACTTGATATACATAAAATAAGATTGCGTCGCATGGGATCAGCGGTAAAAAAGTATCAATTTCTAATATTTTAAGACGAGCCAAAAATTCATCGATTATACATTTTAATAGTACATTTATTACAGAATCATTTGGTACCAAGAAGACAACAGCGTACAAACTTTTTCATTTGCTATACATAAATTAAGGATGCGTCGCATGGGATCAGCGGTAAAAAAGTATCGATTTCTAATATTTAAAGACGAGCCAAAAATTCATCGAGTATACATTTTAATAGTACATTGATTACAGAATCTTTTGGTACCATGCAGACACCAGCGTATAAATTTTTTAATACGATAAACATAAATTAATGATGCGTCGCACAGGGTCCGCGTCAAAAAAGTATCAATTTCTAATATTTTAAGACGAGCCAAAAATTCATCGATTATACATTTTAATAGAACATTGATTACAGAATCTTTTGGTACCAAACAGACACTAGTGTACAAATTTTTTTATACGATAAACAAAAAATAAGTATGCGTCGCACAAGGTCCGCGTCAAAAAAGTATCGATTTCTAATATTATAAGACGAGCCAAAAATTCATCGATTATACGTTTTAATAGTACATTGATTACAGAATCATTTGGTACCAAACAGACACCAGCGTACAAATTTTTTAACTTGATATACATAAAATGAGGATGCGTCACACAGGGTCCGCGGTAAAAAGTATCGATTTCCAATATTTTAAGACGAGCCAAAAATTCATCGATTATACATTTTAATAGTACATTGATTACAGAATCTTTTGGTACCAAGCAGACAACATCGTACAAATTTTTTAATACGATAAACATAAAATAAGGATGCGTCGCACAGGGTCCGCGTCAAAAAAGTATCGATTTCTAATATTTTAAGACGAGCCAAAAATTCATCGATTATACATTTTAATAGTACATTGATTACAGAATCTTTTGGTACCAAACAGACACCAGCGTACAAATTTTTTAACTTGATATACATAAAATTATGTTGCGTCGCATAGGGTCAGCGGTAAAAAAGTATCGATTTCTAATATTTAAAGACGAGCCAAAAATTCATCGATTATACATTTTAATAGTACATTGATTACAGAATCTTTTGGTACCAAACAGACACCAGCGTACAAATTTTTTAACTTGATATATATAAAATAATGTTGCGTCGCATAGGGTCAGCGGTAAAAAAGTATCGATTTCTAATATTTTAAGACGAGCCAAAAATTCATCGATTATACATTTTAATAGTACATTGATTACAGAATCTTTTGGTACCAACCAGACAACAGCGTACAAATTTTTTCATTTGCTATACATAAATTAAGGATGCGTCCATGGGATCAGCGGTAAAAAAGTATCGATTTCTAATATTTAAAAACGAGCCAATAATTCATCGATTATACATTTTAATAGTACATTGATTACAGAATCATTTGGTACTAAACAGACACTAGTGTACAAATTTTTTTATACGATAAACATAAATTAAGTATGCGTCGCACAAGGTCCGCGTCAAAAATGTATCGATTTCTAATATTTTAAGACGAGCCAAAAATTCATCGAGTATACATTTTAATAGTACATTGATAACAGAATCATTTGGTACCAAACAGACAACAGCGTACAAATTTTTTAACTTGATATACATAAAATTAGATTATGTCGCATGGGATAAGCGGTAAAAAAGTATCGATATCTAATATTTAAAGACGAGCCAAAAATTCATCGATTATACATTTTAATAGTACATTGATTACAGAATCTTTTGGTACCAAACAGACACCAGCGTACAAATTCTTTAACTTGATATACATAAAATTATGTTGCGTCGCATAGGTTCAGCGGTAAAAAAGTATCGATTTCTAATATTTAAAGACGAGCCAAAAATTCATCGATTATACATTTTAATAGTACATTGATTACAGAATCTTTTGGTACCAAACAGACACCAGCGTACAAATTTTTTAACTTGATATATATAAAATAATGTTGCGTCGCATAGGGTCAGCGGTAAAAAAGTATCGATTTCCAATATTTTAAGACGAGCCAAAAATTCATCGATTATACATTTTAATAGTACATTGATTACAGAATCTTTTGGTACCAACCAGACAACAGCGTACAATTTTTTTAACTTGATATACATAAAATAAGATTGCGTCGCATGGGATCAGCGGTAAAAAAGTGTCGATTTCTAATATTTAAAGACGAGCCAAAAATTCATCGATTATACATTTTAATAGTACATTGATTACAGAATCATTTTGTACCAAACAGACACCAGCGTACAAATTTTTTATACGATAAACATAAAATAAGTATGCGTCGCACAGGGCCCGTGTCAAAAAAGTATCGATATCTAATATTTTAAGACGAGCCAAAAATTCATCGATTATACATTTTAATAGTACATTGATTGCAGAATCTTTTGGTACCAACCAGACAACAGCGTACAAATTTTTTAACTTGATATACATAAAATAAGATTGCGTCGCATGGGATCAGCGGTAAAAAGTATCGATTTCCAATATTTAAGACGAGCCAAAAATTCATCGATTATACATTTTAATAGTACATTGATTACAGAATCTTTTGGTACCATGCAGACACCAGCGTACAAATTTTTTAATACGATAAACATAAAATAATGTTGCGTCGCATAGGGTCAGCGGTAAAAAAGTATCAATTTCTAATATTTTAAGACGAGCCAAAAATTCATCGATTATACATTTTAATAGTACATTTATTACAGAATCATTTGGTACCAAGCAGACAACAGCGTACAAACTTTTTCATTTGCTATACATAAATTAAGGACGCGTCGCATGGGATCAGCGGTAAAAAAGTATCGATTTCTAATATTTAAAGACGAGCCAAAAATTCATCGAGTATACATTTTAATAGTACATTGATTACAGAATCTTTTGGTACCATGCAGACACCAGCGTACAAATTTTTTAATACGATAAACATAAAATAAGTATGCGTCGCACAAGGTCAGCGGTAAAAAGTATCGATTTCCAATATTTAAGACGAGCCAAAAATTCATTGATTATACGTTTTAATAGTACATTGAATACAGAATCATTTGGTACCAAACAGACACCAGCGTACAAATTTTTTAACTTGATAAACTTAAAATAATGTTGCGTCGCATAGGGTCAGCGGTAAAAATTATCGATTTCCAATATTTTAAGACGAGCCAAAAATTCATCGATTATACATTTTAATAGTACATTGATTACAGAATCTTTTGGTACCAACCAGACAACAGCGTACAAATTTTTTCATTTGCTATACATAAATTAAGGATGCGTCCATGGGATCAGCGGTAAAAAAGTATCGATTTCTAATATTTAAAGACGAGCCAAAAATTCATCGATTATACATTTTAATAGTACATTGATTACAGAATCTTTTGGTACCAAACAGACACCAGCGTACAAATTTTTTAACTTGATATACATAAAATAATGTTGCGTCGCATAGGGTCAGCGGTAAAAAAGTATCGATTTCTAATATTTTAAGACGAGCCAAAAATTCATCCAGTATACATTTTAATAGTACATTGATTACAGAATCTTTTGGTACCATGCAGACACCAGCGTACAAATTTTTTAATACGATAAACATAAAATAAGTATGCGTCGCACAGGGTCAGCGGTAAAAAGTATCGATTTCTAATATTTTAAGACGAGCCAAAAATTCATCGATTATACATTTTAATAGTACATTGATTACAGAATCTTTTGGTACCAAACAGACACCAGCGTACAAATTTTTTAACTTGATATACATAAAATAATGTTGCGTCGCATAGGGCCAGCGGTAAAAAAGTATCGATTTCTAATATTTTAAGACGAGCCAAAAATTCATCGATTATACATTTTAATAGTACATTGATTACAGAATCATTTGGTACCAAACAGACACCAGCGTACAAATTTTTTAACTTGATAAACATAAAATAAGGATGCGTCGCACAGGGTCAGCGGTAATAAGTATCGATTTCCAATATTTTAAGACGAGCCAAAAATTCATCGATTATACATTTTAATAGTACATTGATTACAGAATCTTTTGGTACCAACCAGACAACAGCGTACAATTTTTTTAACTTGATATACATAAAATAAGATTGCGTCGCATGGGATCAGCGGTAAAAAAGTATCGATTTCCAATATTTTATGACGAGCCAAAAATTCATCGATTATACATTTTAATAGTACATTGATTACAGAATCTTTTGGTACCATGCAGACACCAGCGTACAAATTTTTTAATACGATAAACATAAAATAATTTTGCGTCGCATAGGGTCAGCGGTAAAAAAGTATCAATTTCTAATATTTTAAGACGAGCCAAAAATTCATCGATTATACATTTTAATAGTACATTGATTACAGAATCTTTTGGTACCAACCAGACAACAGCGTACAAATTTTTTCATTTGCTCTACATAAATTAAGGATGCGTCCATGGGATCAGCGGTAAAAAAGTATCGATTTCTAATATTTAAAAACGAGCCAATAATTCATCGATTATACATTTTAATAGTACATTGATTACAGAATCATTTGGTACCAAACAGACACTAGTGTACAAATTTTTTTATACGATAAACATATAATAAGTATGCGTCGCACAAGGTCCGCGTCAAAAATGTATCGATTTCTAATATTTTAAGACGAGCCAAAAATTCATCGAGTATACATTTTAATAGTACATTGATAACAGAATCATTTGGTACCAAACAGACAAGAGCGTACAAATTTTTTAACTTGATATACATAAAATTAGATTATGTCGCATGGGATAAGCGGTAAAAAAGTATCGATATCTAATATTTAAAGACGAGCCAAAAATTCATCGATTATACATTTTAATAGTACATTGATTACAGAATCTTTTGGTACCAAACAGACACCAGCGTACAAATTTTTTAACTTGATATACATAAAATAATGTTGCGTCGCATAGGGTCAGCGGTAAAAAAGTATCGATTTCTAATATTTTAAGACGAGCCAAAAATTCATCGATTATACATTTTAATAGTACATTGATTACACAATCATTTGGTACCAAACAGACACTAGTGTACAAATTTTTTTATACGATAAACATAAAATAAGTATGCGTCGCACAAGGTCCGCGTCAAAAAAGTATCGATTTCTAATATTTTAAGACGAGCCAAAAATTCATCGATTATACATTTTAATAGTACATTGATTACAGAATCATTTGGTACCAAACAGACACCAGCGTACAAATTTTTTAACTTGATAAACATAAAATAAGGATGCGTCGCACAAGGTCAGCGGTTATAAGTATCGATTTCCAATATTTTAAGACGAGCCAAAAATTCATCGATTATACATTTTAATAGTACATTGATTACAGAATCTTTTGGTACCAAACAGACACCAGCGTACAAATTTTTTAACTTGATATAATTAAAATAATGTTGCGTCGCATAGGGTCAGCGGTAAAAAGTATTGATTTCCAATATTTTTAGACGAGCCAAAAATTCATCGATTATACATTTTAATAGTACATTGATTACAGAATCTTTTGGTACCATGCAGACATCAGCGTACAAATTTTTTAATACGATAAACATAAAATAATGTTGCGTCGCATAGGGTCAGCGGTAAAAAAGTATCAATTTCTAATATTTTAAGACGAGCCAAAAATTCATCGATTATACATTTTAATAGTACATTGATTACAGAATCTTTTGGTACCAACCAGACAATAGCGTACAAATTTTTTCATTTGCTATACATAAATTAAGGATGCGTCGCATGGGTTCAGCGGTAAAAAAGTATCGATTTCTAATATTTAAAGACGAGCCATAAATTCATCGATTATACATTTTAATAGAACATTGATTACAGAATCTTTTGGTACCAAACAGACACTAGTGTACAAATTTTTTTATACGATAAACATAAAATAAGTATGCGTCGCACAAGGTCCGCGTCAAAAAAGTATCGATTTCTAATATTATAAGACGAGCCAAAAATTCATCGATTATACGTTTTAATAGTACATTGATTACAGAATCATTTGGTACCAAACAGACACCAGCGTACAAATTTTTTAACTTGATATACATAAAATAAGATTGCGTCGCATGGGATCAGCGGTAAAAAAGTATCAATTTCTAATATTTTAAGACGAGCCAAAAATTCATCGATTATACATTTTAATAGTACATTTATTACAGAATCATTTGGTACCAAGAAGACAACAGCGTACAAACTTTTTCATTTGCTATACATAAATTAAGGATGCGTCGCATGGGATCAGCGGTAAAAAAGTATCGATTTCTAATATTTAAAGACGAGCCAAAAATTCATCGAGTATACATTTTAATAGTACATTGATTACAGAATCTTTTGGTACCATGCAGACACCAGCGTATAAATTTTTTAATACGATAAACATAAATTAATGATACGTCGCACAGGGTCCGCGTCAAAAAAGTATCAATTTCTAATATTTTAAGACGAGCCAAAAATTCATCGATTATACATTTTAATAGAACATTGATTACAGAATCTTTTGGTACCAACCAGACACCAGCGTACAAATTTTTTAACTTGATATACATAAAATGAGGATGCGTCACACAGGGTCCGCGGTAAAAAGTATCGATTTCCAATATTTTAAGACGAGCCAAAAATTCATCGATTATACATTTTAATAGTACATTGATTACAGATTCTTTTGGTACCAAGCAGACAACAACGTACAAATTTTTTAATACGATAAACATAAAATAAGGATGCGTCGCACAGGGTCCGCGTCAAAAAAGTATCGATTTCTAATATTTTAAGACGAACCAAAAATTCATCGATTATACATTTTAATAGTACATTGATTACAGAATCATTTGGTACCAAACAGACACCAGCGTACAAATTTTTTAACTTGATAAACATAAAATAAGGATGCGTCGCACAGGGTCAGCGGTAATAAGTATCGATTTCCAATATTTTAAGACGAGCCAAAAATTCATCGATTATACATTTTAATAGTACATTGATTACAGAATCTTTTGGTACCAACCAGACAACAGCGTACAAATTTTTTAACTTGATATACATAAAATAAGATTGCGTCGCATGGGATCAGCGGTAAAAAAGTGTCGATTTCTAATATTTAAAGACGAGCCAAAAATTCATCGATTATACATTTTAATAGTACATTGATTACAGAATCATTTTGTACCAAACAGACACCAGCGTACAAATTTTTTAATACGATAAACATAAAATAAGTATGCGTCGCACAGGGCCCGTGTCAAAAAAGTATCGATATCTAATATTTTAAGACGAGCCAAAAATTCATCGATTATACATTTTAATAGTACATTGATTGCAGAATCTTTTGGTACCATGCGGACACCAGCGTACAAATTTTTTAATATGATATACATAAAATAAGTATGCGGCTCATAGGGTCAGCGGCTAAAATGTATCAATTTCTAATATTTTAAGACGAGCCAAAATTTCATCGATTATACATTTTAATAGTACATTGATTACAGAATCATTTGGTACCAAACAGACACCAGCGTACAATTGTTTTAACTTGATATACATAGAATAAGATTGCGTCGCATAGGGTCAACTGTAAAAAAGTATCGATTTCTAATATTTTAAGGCGAGCCAAAAATTCATCGTATATATATTTCAATAATGTATTATTTGCAGATTATCTTTGTACCATAAGCATACCAGCGTACTATCTTTTTGGTCCAATATACGTTATATAAATCTGCGCCGTATGGGATTTGCGGCTTAAAAATTTTAATTTTCGATATTTCAAAACGTGCAAAAAATTAATCTTATATACATTTTAACAGTACATTGTCTGCACATTATCACGAGTTATGCGTGACTGCATGCATATATCGCGGTAATATATGTCGGAACTCATTTCTACTGCACATTTCGTATGACAAAATCTGCATCACGATCATTTTACGATTGTTGATTGATTTTCGAAGGGAAAGAATAGTTTTCGGACTATTTTAAAAGTATGCTAAAGCCATCTGAAGTTATGTTTCATCAAAATATTTTTTTATCTAAAAATAGCACGCAATAATTTTTAGCGTGTATTTTCTCACCTTCGACGTCAAAATCCAACTTGACCGCAGCAAATGCCAAGGAACCTTAAAAAATTAAATAATATAAATAATATAAATAATATTTAAAACTTATTAATTATATTTAATAATATATTTTATAATTCTGAAAAAATACTACTTAATATTATATTCCTTCTTTCCTATTTCAGTCTTTTTCTCTCTTTCACCCTCTCTTTTATTTATTCTCTTTTTCTTATTTATTTTCAAATAAAACTTCCTCCTTTTTTCCTCTTCATTTTCCTTTATCTTTTTTTCTTTTCTTCTCTCTCTCTCCCTCTCTTTCTTTCTTTATCTATTAATAATATAATTAATAATATACAATTCATCTCTTTAACTTTAATAAAATATTTAAAGATAATTTACTTTATTTTATATTCCTTCTTCTCTCTTTTTCTATAATCTTTTTTTTCTCCCTCTCTTTTGCTTAATATTTCTCTTCTTTTATTTTAAATAAAGCTTTGTTTTCTTTTTTCTCTGTATTTCTATCTCCCTCTTTTTCTCTCTTTCTATTATTCTTTATCTATAAATGATAAAATTAATGATATAATTAATAATTATAATTCGTCTCCTATGCCCTTACACGACAAAATTAAAATAATTCAAATTAAAATGAATTGTACGCTGTGATTAGTGTGCTGTGATTGATCAAATCTGAAATTATGATGATTCTAATAAAATTTCAAATTTAACAAATCATAGCCACGGATCATTTTAAACTGAACATTTTAATTCTGTCACGAAAGTAGCCCATTTAACTTTAAATAAAATATTTAAAGGATTATTAAAATTACAATAATATTCGAACAATTAAAAAATTAATACCTAATAATTATTATAATCTGATATATTCCTTATTCTCTCTTTTCATTCAATCATTTACCTTTTTTCTTTTATTCTCCATCTCTTCTTTAATTTTAAATAAAACTTTTCGCTTTTTTCTACTTTTCCTTTTTCTTTCTCTCTCCTTTATTCATTTTCACTCTCTTATTTCCTTTTCTTATATTTTAAATAAAACTTTCTTCTCTTTTTCTCCTTTTCTTTTTTCTCTCTTTTATTTCCACTCTTTTTCTCTTTAGTCTCTTTCTTTCTATTCTTCTATATCTACTAATAATATAATTAATAATATAATTTATGTTTTCATTAAGAACTTTATAAATAAAACATTTTAAAAAACTATAATATTCAAATATTTAAAAAATCTAATAAAAATATTATTACCTAATTTTAAATTCATTCTTCTCTTTTTCTTTACCCTTTTTCACTCTTTCTTCCTATATTTTACTTATTCATCCTCTTTTCTAATTTTAAATAAAGCTTTCTACTCTTTTTTCTCTTCTTCCTTTTTTCACTCTTTCTTCTCTCTCTCTCTCTCTCTCTCTCTCTCTCTCTCTCTCTCTCTCTCATTCTTTCTATTCTTCTCTATTTATTAATAATATAATTAATAACATAATTAATAATTAATAATTAATAATTAGGTTCTTTTTTAACATTAATAAAATAAAACAAAAACAAATTAATTAAAAAGTTACTAAAATTATAATACTATTGAAACATTTAAACAATTCAATAAAAATTTTATTACTTAATATATTCCTTCTTCTCCCTTTTCCTTTTTCTTCTTTTCTTTTCTTCTTTCTCTTTTGCTTATTCATCCTCTTCTTTAATCTTAAATAAAGCTTTTTTTTCTACTCTCCCTTTATCTTTTTCTCTTTCTCTTCTTCTATTTTTGTCTATTAATAATATAATGTATCTCTCCTTTATATTAACTATAAATAAAATATTTTAAAAATTATTAAAGATATAATAATATTAAAACATTTAAAAAATTTAATAAAAATATTACCTAATATTATATTTTTTCTTCTCTCTTTTCCTTCAGTCATTCAATCAATCCTTTTTCTTTATTTCTTTTGCTTATTCTTTCTCTTCAATTTTAATTAAAAAGCCTTCTTCTCTTCTTCTCCTTTCTCTTTTTCTCTCTTTTTTTTCCTACTCTTTTTTCTCTCTTTCTATTCTTCTCTATCTATGAGTAATAAAATTAATGGTATAATTAAAAAAATAATTGGTCTTTTCTATAACTTTAAATAAAACATAAAAAAATTTATTAAAACTAATAATATTTAAACATTAACGAAGTAATATATAATTTAGTAATATTTTAATATTTTAATATTCTATAAGTAAATTAAATAATATTAATTATCAATAAAATTAAATAACATTAATAATATTTAACTATAGTACTTTATTAATAATATCTACACAACAATAACGCATAAAACTCTTGATAAAATAATGTAAATTGGATTAAATAATGCTTTATTTATTACATTTATAAAATATATATACTTTACTACACATACCTTTCTCTCTATTCTTTCCTACTTCCTCTTCCTCCTTTCTTCGTCTTCTTTATCTATATTTTCTTTAATTTAATTTAATGATATGTACACATAATATCATGTATATCATAATATAAACCACAATAATTGCATTCACAAATTGAATACACTATTAACCTCTCAATATATACATTTGAACTGTCAAAATGCGTATATACATTTGAACTGTCAAAATGCGTATATACATTTGAACTGTCAAAATGCGTCGCTCAACCTTGACAGGCTTTTATCAATATGAAGTAATGTACAACGCAGCACACATCGAGATAACCAATCAGCATCGCGGAAAAGAGGCAACAATACTTGCGAGAATCGACTTAACATGCACTTTTTAGAAAAGGGATAATAATTTCATTTTTACGATATTGGTTCCATTTATATATTTATACAATTTAAATAACTGAGATTTAAGATCATTTAAATCATTTTAATTACTTATTGGAAAGACATGGAATGCATTTTCATCAAGAATTTGACTCTTCCTTTATAATATAATAATTTCATTTTTACGATAGTGGTCCCATTTAAATATTTATATAATTAAATTAAATTAGATGTGTGATAAGTTTAGTCATTCTAATTACTTATTGTCAAGACATTGAATGCATTTTCATTAGGAATTAGACTATTGCTTCATTATGTAATAATTTCATTTTTACGATATTGGTCCCTTTTAAATATTTATATAATTAAATTAAATTAGATGAGTGATAAGTTTAATCATTCTAATTACTTATTTGAAAGACCTTGAATGCATTTTCATTAAGAATTTGACTCGTGCTTCATTTTGTAATAATTTCATTTTTACGATATTAGTCCCATTTAAATATTTATATAATTTAATTGAATTAGATGTGTGATAAGTTTAATCATTTTAATTATTTATTTGAAAGACATTGAATGCATCAAGAATTTGACTCGTGCATCATTATGTAATAAATTCATTTTTACGATATTGGTCCCATTTAAATATTTATATAATTAAATTAAATTAAATGTGTGATAAGTATAATCATTCTAATTACTTATTTGAAAGACATTGAATGCATTTTCATCAAGAATTTGATTCTTGCTTCATTATGTAATAATTTCATTTTTACGATATTGGTCCCATCTGAATATTTATATAATTTAATTAAATTAGATGTTTGATCAATTTAATCATTTTAATTATATATTTGAAAGACATTGAATGCATTTTCATTAAGAATTTGACTTTTGCTTCATTATGTAATAATTTCATTTTTACGATATTGGTCCCATCTGAATATTTATATAATTAAATTAAATTAGATGTGTGATACATTTAATCATTTTAATTACTTATTTGAAAGACATTGAATGCATTTTCATTAGGAATTAGACTATTGCTTCATTAAGTAATAATTGCATTTTTACGATATTGGTCCCATTTAAATATTTATATAATTTAATTAAATTAGATGTGTGATAAGTTTAATGATTTTAATTATATATTTGAAAGACATTGAATGCATTTTCATTAAGAATTTGACTCTTGCTTCATTATGTAATAATTTCATTTTTACGATATTGGTTCCATTTATATATTTATACAATTTAAATAACTGAGATTTAAGATCATTTCAATCATTTTAATTACTTATTGGAAAGACATTGAATGCATTTTCATAGAGAATTTGATTCTTGCTTCATTATGTAATAATTTCATTTTTACGATAGTGGTCCCATTTAAATATTTATATAATTTAATTAAATTAGAGTGATAAGTTTAATCATCTTAATTACTTATTTGAAAGACATTGAATGCATTTTCATTAAGAATTTGATTCTTGCTTCATTATGTAATAATTTCATTTTTACGATATTGGTCCCATCTGAATATTTATATAATTTAATTAAATTAGATGTGTGATAAGTTTAATCATTTTAATTACTTATTTGAAAGACATTGAATGCATTTTCATTAAGAATTTGACTTTTGCTTCATTATGTAATAATTTCATTTTTACGATATTGGTCCCATCTGAATATTTATATAATTAAATTAAATTATATGTGTGATACATTTAATCATTTTAATTACTTATTTGAAAGACATTGAATGCATTTTCATTAGGAATTAGACTATTGCTTTATTATGTAATAATTTCATTTTTACGATAGTGGTCCCATTTAAATATTTATATAATTTAATTAAATTAGAGTGATAAGTTTAATCATTTTAATTACTTATTTGAAAGACATTGAATGCATTTTTATTTAGAATTTGACTGGAGCTTTATTATGTAATAAATTTATTTTTACGATATTGCTTCCATTTATATATTTATACAATTTAAATAACTGAGATCTAAGATCATTTCAATCATCTTAATTACATATTTGAAAGACATTGAATGCATTTTCATCAAGAATTTGACTCGTGCTTCATTATGTAATAAATTCATTTTTACGATATTGGTCCCATTTAAATATTTATATAATTTAATTAAATTAGATGTGTGATACGTTTAATCATTCTAATTACTTATTTAAAAGACATTGAATGCATTTTCATTAGGAATAAGACTATTTTTTCGTTATGTAATAATTTCATTTTTACGATATAGGTCCCATTTAAATATATATAATTTAATTAAATTAGATGTGTGATAAGTTTAATCATTTTAATTACTTATTTGAAAGACATTGAATGCATTTTCTTTAAGAATTTGACTGTTGCTTCATTATTTAATAGTTTCATTTTTACGATATTGGTCCCATCTGAATATTTATATAATTTAATTAAATTAGATGTGTGATAAGTTTAATCATTTTAATTACTTATTTGAAAGACATTGAATGCATTTTCATTAAGAATTTGATTCTTGCTTCATTATGTAATAATTTCATTTTTACGATATTGGTCCCATCTGAATATTTATATAATTTAATTAAATTAGATGTGTGATAAGTTTAATCATTTTAATTACTTATTTGAAAGACATTGAATGCATTTTCATTTGGAATAAGACTATTTTTTCGTTATGTAATAATTTCATTTTTACGACATAGGTCCCATTTATATATATATAATTTAATTAAATTAGAGTGATAAGTTTAATCATTTTAATTACTTATTTGAAAGACATTGAATGCATTTTCATTATGAATTTGACTCTTGCTTCATTATTTAATAGTTTCATTTTTACGATATTGGTTCTATTTAAAAATTTATATAATTTAAATAACTGTAATCTAAGATTATTTCATTCATCTTAATTACATATTTGAAAGACATTGAATGCATTTTCATCAAGAATTTGACTCGTGCTTCATTATGTAATAAATTCATTTTTACGATATTGGTCCCATTTAAATATTTATATAATTAAATTAAATTAAATGTGTGATAAGTTTAATCATTCTAATTACTTATTTAAAAGACATTGAATGCATTTTCATTAGGAATAAGACTATTATTTCGTTATGTAATAATTTCATTTTTATGATATTGGTCCCATTTAAATATTTATATAATTTAATTAAATTAGATGTGTGATAAGTTTAATCATTTTAATTACTTATTTGAAAGACATTGAATGCATTTTCATTTGGAATAAGACTATTTTTTCGTTATGTAATAATTTCATTTTTATGACATAGGTCTCATTTATATATATATATAATTTAATTAAATTAGAGTGATAAGTTTAATCATTTTAATTACTTATTTGAAAGACATTGAATGTATTTTCAGTTTGAATTTGACTCTTGCTTCATTATTTAATAGTTTCATTTTTACGATATTGGTTCTATTTAAAAATTTATATAATTTAAATAACTGTAATCTAAGATTATTTCATTCATCTTAATTACATATTTGAAAGACATTGAATGCATTTTCATCAAGAATTTGACTCGTGCTTCATTATGTAATAAATTCATTTTTACGATATTGGTCCCATTTAAATATTTATATAATTAAATTAAATTAAATGTGTGATAAGTTTAATCATTCTAATTACTTATTTAAAAGACATTGAATGCATTTTCATTAGGAATAAGACTATTATTTCGTTATGTAATAATTTCATTTTTATGATATTGGTCCCATTTAAATATTTATATAATTTAATTAAATTAGATGTGTGATAAGTTTAATCATTTTAATTACTTATTTGAAAGACATTGAATGCATTTTCATTATGAATTTGACTCTTGCTTCATATTTTAATAGTTTCATTTTAACGATATTGGTTCTATTTAAATATTTATATAATTTAAATAACTGAAATCTAAGATTATTTCAATCATCTTAATTACATATTTGAAAGACATTGAATGCATTTTCATCAAGAATTTGACTCGTGCTTCATTATGTAATAAATTCATTTTTACGATATTGGTCCCATTTAAATATTTATATAATTTAATTAAATTAGATGTGTGATAAGTTTAATCATTCTAATTACTTATTTAAAAGACATTGAATGCATTTTCATTAGGAATAAGACTATTATTTCGTTATGTAATAATTTCATTTTTATGATATTGGTCCCATTTAAATATATATAATTTAATTAAATTAGATGAGTGATATGTTTAATCATTTTAATTAATTATTTGAAAGACATTGAATGCATTTTCATCAAGAATTTGACTCTTTTTTTATTATATAATAATTTCATTTTTACGATATTGGTTTCCTTTATATATTTATACAATTTAAATAACTGAGATTTAAGATCATTTCAATCATTTTAATTACTTATTGGAAAGACATTGAATGCATTTTCATTAGGAATTTGATTCTTGCTTCATTATGTAATAATTTCATTTTTACGATATTGGTCCCATCTGAATATTTATATAATTTAATTAAATTAGATGTGTGATAAGTTTAATCATTTTAATTACTTATTTGAAAGACATTGAATGCATTTTCATTTGGAATAAGACTATTTTTTCGTTATGTAATAATTTCATTTTTACGACATAGGTCCCATTTATATATATATAATTTAATTAAATTAGAGTGATAAGTTTAATCATTTTAATTACTTATTTGAAAGACATTGAATGCATTTTCATTATGAATTTGACTCTTGCTTCATTATTTAATAGTTTCATTTTTACGATATTGGTTCTATTTAAAAATTTATATAATTTAAATAACTGTAATCTAAGATTATTTCATTCATCTTAATTACATATTTGAAAGACATTGAATGCATTTTCATCAAGAATTTGACTCGTGCTTCATTATGTAATAAATTCATTTTTACGATATTGGTCCCATTTAAATATTTATATAATTAAATTAAATTAAATGTGTGATAAGTTTAATCATTCTAATTACTTAGTTAAAAGACATTGAATGCATTTTCATTAGGAATAAGACTATTATTTCGTTATGTAATAATTTCATTTTTATGATATTGGTCCCATTTAAATATTTATATAATTTAATTAAATTAGATGTGTGATAAGTTTAATCATTTTAATTACTTATTTGAAAGACATTGAATGCATTTTCATTTGGAATAAGACTATTTTTTCGTTATGTAATAATTTCATTTTTATGACATAGGTCTCATTTATATATATATATAATTTAATTAAATTAGAGTGATAAGTTTAATCATTTTAATTACTTATTTGAAAGACATTGAATGTATTTTCAGTTTGAATTTGACTCTTGCTTCATTATTTAATAGTTTCATTTTTACGATATTGGTTCTATTTAAAAATTTATATAATTTAAATAACTGTAATCTAAGATTATTTCATTCATCTTAATTACATATTTGAAAGACATTGAATGCATTTTCATCAAGAATTTGACTCGTGCTTCATTATGTAATAAATTCATTTTTACGATATTGGTCCCATTTAAATATTTATATAATTAAATTAAATTAAATGTGTGATAAGTTTAATCATTCTAATTACTTATTTAAAAGACATTGAATGCATTTTCATTAGGAATAAGACTATTATTTCGTTATGTAATAATTTCATTTTTATGATATTGGTCCCATTTAAATATTTATATAATTTAATTAAATTAGATGTGTGATAAGTTTAATCATTTTAATTACTTATTTGAAAGACATTGAATGCATTTTCATTATGAATTTGACTCTTGCTTCATATTTTAATAGTTTCATTTTAACGATATTGGTTCTATTTAAATATTTATATAATTTAAATAACTGAAATCTAAGATTATTTCAATCATCTTAATTACATATTTGAAAGACATTGAATGCATTTTCATCAAGAATTTGACTCGTGCTTCATTATGTAATAAATTCATTTTTACGATATTGGTCCCATTTAAATATTTATATAATTTAATTAAATTAGATGTGTGATAAGTTTAATCATTCTAATTACTTATTTAAAAGACATTGAATGCATTTTCATTAGGAATAAGACTATTATTTCGTTATGTAATAATTTCATTTTTATGATATTGGTCCCATTTAAATATATATAATTTAATTAAATTAGATGAGTGATATGTTTAATCATTTTAATTAATTATTTGAAAGACATTGAATGCATTTTCATCAAGAATTTGACTCTTTTTTTATTATATAATAATTTCATTTTTACGATATTGGTTTCCTTTATATATTTATACAATTTAAATAACTGAGATTTAAGATCATTTCAATCATTTTAATTACTTATTGGAAAGACATTGAATGCATTTTCATTAGGAATTAGACTATTGCTTCATTATGTAATAATTTCATTTTTACGATATTGGTCCCATTTAAATATTTATATAATTTAATTAAATTAGATGTGTGATAAGTTTAATGATTTTAATTATTTATTTGAACGACATTGAATGCATTTTCATCAAGAATTTGACTCTTCTTTTATTATATAATAATTTCATTTTTACGTTAGAGGTCCCATTTAAATATTTATATAATTTAATTAAATTAGATGAGTGATAAGTTTAATCATTTAATTACTTATTTGAAATACATTGAATGTATTTTTATTTAGAATTTGACTTGTGCTTTATTATGTAATAAATTTATTTTTACGATTTGTTTCCATTTATATATTTATACAATTTAAATAACTGAGATCTAAGATTATTTCAATCATCTTAATTACTTATTTGAAAGACATTGAATGCATTTTCATTAAGAATTTTATTCTTGCTTCATTATGTAATAATTTCATTTTTACGGCATTGGTCCCATCTGAATATTTATATATTTTAATTAAATTATATGTGTGATTAGTTTAATCATTCTAATTACTTATTTAAAAGACATTGAATGCATTTTCATTAGGAATAATACTATTTTTTCGTTATGTAATAATTTCATTTTTACGATGTAGGTCCCATTTAAATATATATAATTTAATTAAATTAGATGAGTTATATGTTTAATCATTTTAATTAAATATTTGAAAGACATTGAATGCATTTTCATCAAGAATTTGACTCTTTTTTTATTATATAATAATTTAATTTTTACGATATTGGTTCCATTTATATATTTATACAATTTAAATAACTGAGATTTAAGATCATTTCAATCATTTTAATTACTTATTGGAAAGACATGGAATGCATTTTCATCAAGAATTTGACTCTTCCTTTATAATATAATAATTTCATTTTTACGATAGTGGTCCCATTTAAATATTTATATAATTAAATTAAATTAGATGTGTGATAAGTTTAGTCATTCTAATTACTTATTGTCAAGACATTGAATGCATTTTCATTAGGAATTAGACTATTGCTTCATTATGTAATAATTTCATTTTTACGATATTGGTCCCTTTTAAATATTTATATAATTAAATTAAATTAGATGAGTGATAAGTTTAATCATTCTAATTACTTATTTGAAAGACCTTGAATGCATTTTCATTAAGAATTTGACTCGTGCTTCATTTTGTAATCATTTCATTTTTACGATATTAGTCCCATTTAAATATTTATATAATTTAATTGAATTAGATGTGTGATAAGTTTAATTATTTTAATTATTTATTTGAAAGACATTGAATGCATTTTCATCAAGAATTTGACTCGTGCTTCATTATGTAATAAATTCATTTTTACGATATTGGTCCCATTTAAATATTTATATAATTAAATTAAATTAAATGTGTGATAAGTATAATCATTCTAATTACTTATTTGAAAGACATTGAATGCATTTTCATTAGGAATTAGACTATTGCTTCATCATGTAATAATTTCATTTTTACGATATTGGTTCCATTTATATATTTATACAATTTATATAACTGAGGTCTAAGATTATTTCAATCATTTTAATTACTTTTTTGAAAGTCATTGAATGCATTTTCTTTAAGAATTTGACTCTTGCTTTATTATGTAATAATTTCATATTTACCATAGTGGTCCCATTTAAATATTTCCTCATAAAATATTATTCGAATTTAAAGTATTATAACATATATTATTTACAACATTATTATTATAATTTTTATAACATTTAAATTTTAAAATTAATTAGCAAATTAACATTTTAATCATCTAATTTCTCTCAGAAAATATTAATCGAGTTTAAATAAACTTTGTATAATTTTTTAAAAATATTCTTTTCAATATAAGAGCTAAGTATTGCACGCGCGTAGCGCGCGTTTGTGTTGTTTTAGTCTGTTTCTAAAAGAAGCATGTTAAGTTGATTCTTGCAAGTATTTTTGCCTTTTTTTCGCGATGTTTATTAGCTCCTTCGATTTTCGTCGCGCGTTATATTCATAGCATCGAGAGATTGTCATCACGACACTTAGCAGTTTAACAGTTTGTCAAAAAATAATAAAATAAAATAATATGTTTTAGATAATACGTTTTAGGCCCGATTGCACTAACATTATTTTGGCTTTAAGCGGGACTTAACTATGTGTCTATCTTTTTCTTTCTAAATAAATAAAGACAAACATATATTTAAGTCTCGTTTAAAACCAAAATAACGTTGGTGCAATCGGATCTTAATACTTTAAATTTAATTAATATTTTTGACAATTATAAGCTGATTTCTGTCAAAAAATATTAATCGCGGACAAAGTATATATTATAAGTATATATTATAAGTATATATTATAATTTAAGTATATATTATATTATTTACAACATATTATTATAATTAAAATAATAATATTTTATAAGTAATATAATATGTTATAAAACTTTATTCGCGAATATTTTTTGACAGAAATCAGCTGATAACTGTCAAAAATATTAATCGAGTTTAAAGTATTATAACATATTATTTAAAACACAATATATTATTTTATTTTATTTTATTTTGAACAAACTGTCAAACTATTAATCTTCGCGATGACAGCTTGATGCTATAAATATAACGTACAACGCGAATCGAGACAGTCAATGAGCATTTCGGTAAAGCGACAACAATAAACTTCGATATATGCGAGTATAGACTTTACATTCTTTTTTTAGAAAAGGATTAGATCAAAAAGTTTGTACGCTGGTATGCTGATGGTACCATCATATTGTGCAGATAATGTACTGTTGAAATATATATAAGAATAATTTTTGGCTCGTTTTAAAATATTGAAAATTACAATTTTTGAACCGCAAACCCCATACGGTGCGGATTCAATTTACGTATATTAGATCAAAAAGTTTGTAGGCTGGTATTCTGATGGTACCATCATATTGTGCAGATAATGTACTGTTGAAATATATAAAAGAATAATTTTTGGCTCGTTTTAAAATATTGGAAATTAAAATTTTTAAACCGCGGACTACATACGGCGCGCATTCATTTTACGTATATTAGATCAAAATGTTTGTAGGCTAATATGCTGATGGTACCATCATATTGTGCAGATAATGTACTGTTGAAATATATAAAATATGGCGCAAATTCTATAACGAAGAATTATACTATGTGTATTAAATGAAAAAATTTGTACGCTCGAATCTGTTTGATATAAAAGTAATCTGCATAAAATGTACTATTAAAAAAACAAGCGATGAATTCTATGCTTTTTTTAGAATAGTTAAAGATGAAACTTTGTAGCTGCGAACCCTACACTGCGCGGACTTATATTATGTATATTATATAAAATAATTTGCATGCTCGTATTTATTTAATATAAAGAGCCAATAATTTATCGCTTGTTTTTTTCAATAATACGTTGTTTGCAGATTATTTTTATACCAAATAGATACGAGCGTGCAAATTCTTTTATTTGATATACATAATAAAAGTTTGCGCCGTATAGGATCCGCTGCTACAAAGTATCGAATTTTAATATTAAAAATTTATTGCTTGTATACTTCGATAGTACATTGTATTATATATATAAAAGTTATATGCAAACAATGAAATATATTATTCGAGTTTTAAGTAGTAAACATATTATTTGTAATATTATTTATAACATGTTTTTATTTTAAAATTTAATTAGCAAATTAACGATTTAATTATCTGATTTCTGTCGAAAAATGTTAATCAAATTTAAACAAATTTTATATAAAAATATTATTTTTTTTTATATAAAATCGAGAAATGGCGCGCGCGTAGCGCGCGCTTGTGTTGTTCTAGTTATGTAAAACGATGATGATCAATAATATTATATCTTTATTTTTAATTATTCAATTTTTTCTACGATTCGATTGTTTTACTGCACGTTTTTAATCTTGAATTATATTTATATATTGTCGAAATATAAAGTCAAATGATATAGCATCATCGGATGAAATATATTTGACTGTAGTATAAAATCATTAATTGCCCGCTTAAGTTTGGTCAATTCTTTAAATGCATAAAAAAGCTTATAGGATAAATAATTTAATTATGTGCAATATTAAAAATAAAAATAAGACGCATATATATATTTCATCAATATATTATGTAAAACTTTTTGGAAATATTCGAAAATGTATTTAACTTGGAAGTGAAGGCATTAATATATGCATGGTACCTAATAAAGTATATTTTATTTATACATATATGTAATTCTGTATATATAGGGTATCCCATTTTAAAAGATCCACACAATAAATATCTCTTAAACAATGCATTTTAGTGAAAAATATTTTAGACAAAAAGTTGTAGGATTTCAAGGAGAAAAGAAATTGCTGACTCTTTGCAAAAGGGCGATTTTTAAGGTCAATTGAAGATAATTTATATGTTTTTTAAATGGGATTATATAAATAGATTTTTTATATATAAATCTCCATATGTACCTGAATTTGCAACTATAGAAGCTACATACTTTTTCTTAAAAATAACTATATGCTTACTTTGCATCAATTGATTTCTCTTGTTATTTTCTGCATAAAAATATTGAGGTAAGATCGACGAAATATGAATATTTTATGAGATATTTCATAGTTAATGTAAAATATTATTTTAAACTAAAGTATAAAATATCTCGTAAATTATATTCACTTTTTGTCACTATATCTTACTCTTATAACTTTTTATAATAAATATTGAGAGGAATCGATTTATATAAAAAAAATTTAAGTAGTTCCATTTAAAAACACAAATGACTTTCAAATGACTTTGAAAATTGCCTTTCAGGAAAAAATTAGTAACTTCTTTCCTCCTCGAAATCCTACACAACTTGTTGTATGAAACATTTTTCTCTAAAATATATTGTTCAAGAGATATTTGTGTAGATTTTTTTAAATGGGACATTATTTGTACACAGAATTAAAACTAAAATTTTTGGATATGCGAATATTTCTATTCCAAATGGAATTTCTAAATTGGATTAATTTTACATTTTGTAGCTCGTTATGAATAAAATCGAGATTTTACAAGCGTGCATAAACATTTATCTATGTTTACATATCATTAAATTTACTACTGTTGCATTTATCTTTAATTTATCAGGAATAAATAATCGTTGGATGCGGGGGATTGTAATTTTGTGATCCATTTATTAAAAATATGCACTAATTTCACATTGTGTTTTCATTATACTTTCAATTAAAATAGAATATGACACAATAATATTATATTGTCCTCTCTATCTATGCATCGAGACGCCTCTAGCATAATTTTCAAAATATACAATTATTTTATATTCATCGTTTACAAAAGATTAGATTCATTCTCGTTAGATATTTATTTCTCGGTATAATTTTGAATTTCTATCTAGAATTATGGGCTTTTCTAAGACATTCTTTTTTTTTTTAATTTTTACTTTTGGTCGGTATTCACAGATGTATCGCGAACTTCTGCAAATGCGTTCGCAATTAAAAATTATCACGATGGTATATATTAATTACGCGTTGGTGCGTCTCATGTGGCTTACAATATAGAGATTCTTATTGAGGAGAATCGTATTTGTTTACAAAACGTATCGTAATTTGTAACACAAAAAGGATACATCTACACAATACATAGTGCTTTCACGCAGTGAATTATTATAGGATCTTTTATGTCCTTTAACGCAAATATCCTAAAATATGTATGAGAGAGAGAATACACGAAGCATACATAAAAAAAGAAATATATAATTATACTATATACACCTAGTAAACATCGCTATATATTGTTTTATATAAATACAATAGAACTGAATATTGCAGATAATATTGTATAAGTGTTATCCATTAATATTGTATATTTATTATAATAATTTTGCAATAATGTTACAATATTGTTGTAACGGTGCAAAATAATACGTATGGTAATATTACAGTTTTATATCATATCAAGTAACTTATATGTAATATTAATTGTTGCTACGATGTTATTACTGCAATAAACAAGTGTGTTTACTGGGTATATAGTATATATATTTTTATAATTTCTTAAATACAAATCCCTTCTCTCGAATCTCTTTGGATAAGCAAAGAATAACAAACATGAATGTTTATCGCAGCAGAAGCTCCTTAATTGCATAAAACATATTACGTTGTATATTGAATTGTATATCGATTTTTTTCGTCGATATACATATTTAATGCGTTATAAGGGAGATTTACATCGAGCTTAATATGTGTAGAATGTAAGAACGCATTATATGTGTGTGATTAACTTATTATTATTAAGTTGTGACTAAATAGAGGTTTTTTTATTATTATTATTTAACGATTGGCAATTAGAAGGTTTTGATCGGCTGCAACATTCTTCACTGTTTTTTTGTAAAATATGTTATTTGTGAGAATATGCTATTTGTGAGAAATTCTTATAGTTTAACTTATTAAAGGCATAAATATTATATAAAAGCATAGATATAATATGAAAATTTTATTTAATAAAAATCAAAGGCTTTAATTTTTTTTATTTGTGTATATATGTATATATATATATTTTTTTTTTTTTTTGGTAAACATTTTAGTATATTCAGGATGTATATATTTATTAAAGCGTTTATGAAGAGAAAAAAATTTATTAAAAAAATTATTTTATTCGTGATCAAAATAACAAGCTAATCACTCTTTATTAAATTAACTTTTATTTGCACGCTTTCTTAATAATGAATTAATTTCTCTCACGCACGTAAAGAATATAATTGCGTTACGATAATAATTGACTAAAATGCGCGTCCTTTTTACTAATAAAGGATTGAAAATAAAAAGTATTTACAATGCACGCATCTTTTTCAATATATGATATAATCGCGACGAGTATAAATAAAAAAAATAACAAATAAAATATATGTATAAATAAAATATGTTAGGGACACACACACAAACTGTCTCCTTTTAATTTTTTATGCGATTATTTATCATTAAAATCGTTCATTTAAAAAATTAATTATTCAAAAAAAGCTTCAAATAAAATTTATTTTGTTTCGAAAGTTTCTTGGCACAATTTTGTTCTAGATAGAGGCGGTTTCAAGATTTTTTGAGGTCACCTTCATTTTTTAAAAATTAGAATTATATATTTTTTTCTCATAAATCGATTCTTCTCATCATAATTCATGATTCTGTACATAAAAATTTTAAGATAGATTGAAAAATGACATTTTTTTACACAAAGAATAATGGGAATTAATTAATGTAAGAAAATACACAATACATAATAATCTAGAACAAAATTATGCTTGCTATGTCTTTCTTGAAACACAATAAATTTAATTTGAGACATTTTTTTTTAATAACTAATAATTGTGAAGGTTGCGAGGGAAATTGCGAGGAAAAGCTTAAAATGGAATATCCTGTCGATACGATATTTTAGATAGACAGGGCAAAAATTAATGTCATTATATTCTTCATCAAAAAATAAACATTTTTTCCTTTCGCAAAATTTTCAAGAATGCAGGGTCCGAAATATTGTTATTGTTAATGAACGAAATCGATTGATATAACAAAAAGAAATTCTTTTTCTAAAAATCTTGATAATTATTATATTATCAAAGCCAAAGTTAATTATTCACAACAAGCTAAAGATATTATTGAAGCAACGCGAAAACAGATTCGACTATCATTTTTATATAAATATTACTAGAAAGAAAAAAAAACGAAAATTCTTTCTTATGTTTTCTTCTTGAATGCGTTGCTTTTTATAACTAAAAATTGTTTTAACAACCGTTTTTGGGGATCGTTCTTAACACGAAATTTATTCTTAATAAAATACAATATCAATGGAAATTAAAAATTAAGCAGACAACTATCCTTCGGCAATCATATATGTATATAATCGATCACTATTTGTTATGTTTTATGTGAATTTTTTATGTAAATTGTTTTAATTTTCTTCGAAGTCACATTTTTAATTTGTTTCATAATTTTTTATTTTTCTTGTCGTATTTCTTTATCTTTATGATAATTATCTAACATTTTTTTTTAAATTTTACTCCTTCAAGACGTTTTTTATGTCCAATAAGTTTTTGGGAAATAATGTTCTTCTATTTTAATTTGATTCAAATGTTTTTTTTTAACACCATGTATAAAACTTCACGGGATATTTATTATACGAGGTATTTATTAAACTAAAAATTTAATAATAAATGAATTAGATTCTCAACTCATCTCTTAATTTTAAGATTACTAGATTTGAATCTTGTAGATTTATATTTGTGAAATTATATTTGCAAACTAACGTTTATGAAAATATTTCCTGCAGAAATATAGTTGCCAGACAACAATGAGCTAATTAATTTTTTGTTTGATTGTGAGAAAATTATTTTCGAAGATGCAGAGTAACTTCAATTTCAAGCATTTATTGGACATTGAAATTGCTTATAAACTTATAAATCGAATCTTGTCAGGGCTATCTTTCCCCAGGTTATTTTTCTCAAAAATAAATCTCTTTTAATATACTAATTTAGTATTAATTTAATTTTATTTACTAAAAATCACAATATCGATGAATATTTATGTATTATATCGAAAATTTTAAAACGCTTAAGGAAAAATACGCATATTTTTCGATGAGTATTAATTAATTTTTAATTTTTATTAATTTTTGTTTGTCTACTTAGGATAATCTGTATATACTTATTATTTTATATTTATACACGTGCGTATGTATATATAAGGTAACGTAATTGATAATTGGATCTTATTTTTATACAATTTATTAGCAATAGAAAAAAAATGGTGAAAAAAGAAAAAGTTGAATGACATATATCTATTTTCATACGATCTTATTTTCTTTTTGCGTGCAACGATAATATGGAAAAGTGCACTTTCTTTTTTTCTTTATGGAACGAATTAGTTGAAATTAATTATTCGAAATAATTTGCATATAAAAGCATAAAATAAAACAAAGACTTTGCAAGCGTAACATTTTAATGCTGTCATGCAAATCATAATAAAAAGGAAAAAAATGTTTATTATGTCATGATAAAATTCTCGTTAAATAACATGATTAAAAAACATGAAATATTTTACAAAATTCATTTTTCAAACATCTTATTTCTTTTATATTTTTATAAACAGATTGCAAAAAAATTGATTTGTGCAAATTCAATTGAATGCTATTAATAAAAAAAAGCAATTGCATTATTGATTTAATTTTATATAAAGTTTTAAATAAAAAAATTTCTTTATTTCCTTAGAGTGTCTCCTAACTTTTTTCAGAAATATCTTCTTTAAGACTACGACAAAAAAGAAATTATTGTCTCAATTAAAAATGCCGTTAATTGATTTTATATCGTTTTACTTAGCAAAGCTTACTGTGTGTTTCGTTTAATTTGACATTTGGCTTTGTAGTGTGCGTTTGTTTTCATTAATTATTTTTCAACTGAGGAAGTTTATTACAATAATTTTTTTGTGAGACAACTAAAAGAATTTTCTATTCAAGAAAATAGTAACAAAGTTTAGATTAAACAAGATAACTCGAATACAAAATTTCAATTCAGCTGTGAAAATTTAAAGAGATCGTTTCAGCTATAGATAGAATAAAAAGAGGAAGACATTGCGTGATTATTGATTGACATAATTCTCACATTATGTAAGAAGAAACCATATATAAAAAGAAGAAATCATGTTGAGAAGAAGAAATTATATTGAGATGAAGAAAAATACATATATATAATATAAACTATTCAGAAAAATCTTCAGCTAAATGTATTAAATTTTAAAAGAAGATTTTGTTATCAGATAAGAGTAAGTTTGATCTAATTTAAAATATTTGTGCAATGGACTGTGAAGCTTGAAAAAGGCAACATTATAATTTAGAATTTTTTCGTTTAGTAAGATGTACAAAATCTAGTCAAAATAAATGGTATAATGACAAATATCTATACATATATTTACAGTTTCTGTAAAAATCTGAAAATATCGTTGCTTCGAGTCAAAAAGATAATTTCTTCTTCTAGCAGAACAAAGCATTCGACGAAAAGTTAAATCTATTATCAATTTAAATTGATAAAATGAAGGGAATAAAGAGGATAATCAAAAAGGAAAATTATTTTGAGCGAAAACAATTTCAAGCAGTAATCAAAACAAAAGAAAATCACATTAAATATTAAATTGAATTCTTTTTGTTTCTTTTACTTTTCTTCCGATATTTTTGTTTTTGAAAAATATATATGGTTTCTCTTTTTATTCTTGATCAAAATATTTCTGAAAAAAGATTAGAAGAAAATAAATCGAAGAAAGTATAATATATTATTTTTTCTGTTTTGAACATTAAATTAATAAAGAACTATGTGAGGAAAAAAAACATCAAAACTTTTCTAAAATTTTTTCACAAATTAAAACAAAATTTTTGGAACAAAAACTTACAGTATAAAAAATGATATCTGTTTTTGTCAGTTATATTTTACATATACAGGGTGTTTTAAAAAATATGCTCAAATGTTAAACTTAAGTATAAAATATTTCCTAAACTTTCTCTTCACTTTTTGGCCATCTTACCTTTATAACTTTTTATAGAATATTGCGAGGAATCGATTTATATAAAAAAATTAAGGTGGTTTCATTTAAAAAAACATAAATGACCTTCAAATGACCTTAAAAATAATCGCCCTTTAAGAAAAAGTAGCGCTAACTTCTTCCCCCTTAAAACCAAATAACTTTTATTCGAAACATTTTTTTCCTGAAACGCGACGTTTTTGGTAGATTTGAGCATATCTTTTAAAATGGGACACCTTGTATATGACATATGTCAATTATTGTACATCCATATATACGCACGCACGTACATGTATATGCATACAAACACACAGACAGACGGTGTGTTACGAATGTGTGTCACAAATACATTTCATTTACAGAAGATAGAATAATAAAAATTGTATACACACTACAGGAAATCCAATATATCCTCTCGCATTTGATTGTGAGTATAAAAAGTAAATCGTGTGCACACGTATTTATATTTATAAACGATACGTCTAATAGATCGAGTTTAATTTTAAGTCTATGAAACACTATAATACACAGTACGAAACATATTGTGCATCGTGATTTTTTTTTTTTTTTTTTTTTAATTTGCTTTAGTGTTCAAGAAAACTTGATCTGTATGAACAAATAGAACATCTTTTATACGCTTTTATAGCAAATAAACAGCTAAATATGGTCCGACAGAAACTATATATATGTGTATAATATTTTTAGATATATCGTCTATATCGCGTAAACGCAATTTGCTTAACTAGACTGGAACAATCGCGATCTTCTCCTTTATATACTAAGGACATAGTTAATTACGGAACGTTTCTGCGATGGTTGTTATTTAATCTTTATTTTCCTTTCGTTAGAAGGCAAACGAGCTAGCGAGAAAGGGAGAAAGAGAGAGAAAGAGAAAAAAACAGAGAGAGAAAGAAGCATTACAGTATACAGCAGAATGACTTCTTCAGCAATGAAGTATATGCAGAAGTTAGAGCGTGTTATTAGTCAAGAATTATATAAAATTTTAAACGAGATTTTTATGCTACGTCAGAGTTTTTGACAGAAAATGATTCATCATCGATCTTTCCCAGGTAGCAAGTGTACGTCATTTTGACGTCGAATGACGTCATAGACATCCAAATGTCATCATTTTGACGTTTAATGACGTCAGTTTGCTACTTGGGTTGCAGATTAAAAGAATCTGATTCTGACATAATTATTTCCAGAGATGTGCATTATTTAAAATAGATGCATTTAAGATGGAAATACAAAATGTAAAATACCTATTTTGTATTTTGCATTTAAAATACATTTTTTCAAAAACTACTTTAATTTTTATTTAAAAAATGATTTTCATTGCTCATTTTTTATTTCAAATGTATTTTTCTTGCAAACTAAAAATTAATCAATATATATTCAAATTTATTTAAAAAAAAAATAAGAATTTAAGTATAAGAAATAATGATAAGAGAAATATAGATAATAAAAAATAAGAATTTAAATATAAATAAATATATAAATATATAAAAAAATTGTTTTTTTTAAATCATTTTAAAAATGCCAATTTTCCATTTCCTGCTTTAAATGGGTGTATAAAAAGCATTTTACATTTTGCAAATGGAAATAAGATTCCAATATTTTGCATTTCTTATCTTAAATAGGTTTGGACACCCATTTTGCACCTCTCTGATTATTTCGATAATTACAATATGTTACAAGTATAAGCCGATTAGATCGGATTTGTCAAAAACTCGTAACTATTTAAAATTTTTTTTTTGCGATGTCTATCTGTACTTCTCTTTCTCTCTCTCTGCGCGCGCGCATATGGTGTCTTTCTCGTATTGACTACTCATCGGAAAAGAGAGAAATACATACTTAAAAACCTTTGAAAAAAATAAATCTTGAATATCTACCAATATATATACATTTTTTATGTTTAATTATAGAATTTTTAATTTCGTCAGAGTATTCAAAAATGGGATCTTGATACTGAAGATACGATAACTATTAATATATATAAGATAAAGAAATATGGCAATATTATTGAAGTAAAATATCCAGTGGATAATGCATTCGCTAAGTTGATTCCATTGCTAGATATCCTAATTTCTTACTGTATTATTATTATTATTATTATTTCTTTTTTTTTTAAAGCAGGTTTTAACTTTTTCTTTTGTACTGCTTTACTGTGCTCAGCATTTTGGGAAGACTTGCTTACCTAGCTAGCGGTTTTTATGTCTCTCGACTTTCCTTCTCGATAATCACATGCATTCATACATTCTTTAAAATCAAATTCTATTATATTTATTAAGGAGTTTGTTCATTTCTTCGTCTGCAAGGCATGAAAGACAGAGAATTCTATTATTGAACAAAGAAACGTTGTTAAATCATTCGATCCAACGACGCTTCTCAAAAAATGATATTCTTTTGATTTATTATCAATTAATTATTATTACACAAAAACAATGTTGAATAAATGTTATTCAAATTCCTACAAAATATTTTTCGACATATAAAGTTTACAATCGTAGGTTTTTTTATTTAGAAATGTAATATAAATAATATATTATTTACAAAATTATATAATAATTATTTTATTTGTATTACTTTTACATATTACATAAAGACATATGTAAAATTGCAATTATTTTAGCCTTTTTCTCATAAATTATAGACAAATTGTCCGAAATTTTAACTGCAAATGTGTTATATATTTTGCAAGAAATATGAGGTATTTCAATTGTAATATGTAATTCGTAATATTTTCATTTTGATGAACAAACTCCTTAAATAACTCATATTATAACAGAATTAAGGCTCCTGGGTGCTCACCGCGGCCATATTGGATTGTGACGTCAGAGGCGAGAAAGCACACGCTGAAAATTCTTACCATTTTTTAATGAAAAGATATTTCGATTAAACAGCACTTAAGATGGCTTTAGCACACTCTTAAAAACCCCCGAAAACTATCCTTTTCCCTTTATAATCAATCAACATCTGTAAAATGATCGAGATATCAAACTTTGACATGCGGAATGACTGCGCATGTGCAAAGACCAGACGGACTGGGCTTCATAATATTACATTTTACAGCTGTTGATTGATTATAAAGGGGAAAGGATAGTTTTCGGGGTTTTTTAAGAGTGTGCTAAAGCCATCTGAAGTGCTGTTTCATCGAAATATTTTTTTATTTCGAAATGGCATCTAAGAAATTTTAGCGTGTGTTTTCTCGCCTCTGACGTCACGATTTCGACATGGTCGACAAGGAGCCAGGAGCCTTAAATGTGAATGCATGTTAAATAATAAGTGAATAAGCAATGGTATAATTATGTTATTCTACATTTCACTACTTTTCTCGTATGTTTTATACTTTACAAATACTATAAATAAAAAAAATATAATCATAAACTAACAATAAAATAATCTATATACGACAAGAATATATTCAAAGTTATTATTGCATATATAAAAAAATAAATGAAGTAAATGAGGTAATATGTATATATATATACATATATATATATATATATATATATATATATATATATATATTAACAACTTATAACTTGCACACATAAAATATAACTAATAAATTATTGTACAAATAATATCGAACTTTTGTGCAGATCACTCGGTTTCCTCTCCAGTGATGAGTCGATATTGTATGTACAAATTGGCACTTGTTCAGTTTGGAATATCTTTTTTTTTCACTTTAATATGGATTCCGATGCGTGGTCAACCGAGAATATATATGTATGTATATATCGAGCGTCTCTCAATATAATATAAATAAGTATATTTTCTTTAAATTGCGCTAAATACGCTCGCGTGGCGCATTTCTTTTTCCTTTCTGTTTCAAACTTATAAACTATTACACGTCTAAATATATATGTATATAACGACTACGGACGGTAGCTAATCGCACGTCCTGAACCGCGTTGAAAATGTCCTTCCTTTTCTCATTTTGTTAAATCACTTTATTTTACATTGAACACAATGATATCGAAAAATTCTTATTTATATCATTTATAGTTAAACTTCAAATTTCAGTATATTAATTAGTAGCTGTTCATTATTATATATATGTATATTCCGGTAAATTAAAGCGGAATAAATCTCAAACTAATTGAGATATATTGTATACGCATATAAATGCTAATTTTATAAAATTAAAAAATAATTTTTGTAATTTAAGCATGAAATATAGTATATCGTGTAATACAGTAAAACTATTGTATGAAAAAAGCGATTCCTTGTAATAAATACAAAATATAGAATAAAATTTTTTTGTACGACGCTTAGCTTATGGGAAAAATGACTTTGAGAAAATTAAGAAATTAATAATATCCGAATTTTTAAACTTGAATAGTTTTTTCTAGCAATCTTTTTATCGATTATATTTATTTTATCATCATCTTTTCAATTATATACTACGAATTACAATACACATTCCGTGTATCTCTTGTAAAATAAATAAAAAAAAAACAAGGGAATTTGTTAACAATTTGTTAAAAATTATTTTGAAGAATTTTGGAAAGAGCAAAAAGGATTTTTGTTTTGGCAGTGATTTAATAGGCTTATTTCCCATTTGATATATTCGTTATCAATTTTATACAATGAAATTATTTGAAATTATTTGAAGAGAGTATATAATATTTTAATAATAATTAATAATTAATATAATTATATAACTATTCTTTTAAAATTTTTTTTTTACTCTTCTCTTTTTATTATTTTTCTAATAAATGTTGCTTACTGCAGAAGCGAATAAGTTCTTAGTACAAATATTAGCAATTTGGAAAATAAATTGAACAGAATGTTTCAGAATTAGATGTTCTTACTTAAAGTATAAATTTAGGGTCTCAAAATAAGTAAGAAAATTCCTAAGGAAATACCTGTGGAAAATGCCTTGTTTAAGAAATATTGACATCTAAAGTTGTGAATATATAAAAAATATTACAAAAATCATACATAAATGTTAAATATAAAATATTTCTCATTTTATTCAATACTCTTGTGAACTTATGTGAAACATAATTATACTTTACATTTACTTTAATAATGAATATATAAAATATTCGTATATAATTTTTGTAATAAAAATATTAATGCTGCTTTTTTTTATTATTTTAGAATTTTTAATTTTTAAATAATAAAATAGTAAAACATACTATTAATTTATTTATTATAATCTAATAATGATTTTATAAAATTCTATATTTAAAATAGTTAGATGTCAGTATCTCTTGAACAAGATTTTTTTTGTAAAGAAACTTTTTAAATTATTTTTAGATCCTAAATTCATTTTAAATTAAAACATTTTAATTCTGACATACTTTGTGCATTTATGGAAACGAACAGAAACACTGTTTATTGCAATTTTTTATTCTTTCTGATAAAATAATAAGAAAAGATATTAAATTAATATCTCTTATGTCAATTTAATGTTGTCGTAATGTTTATGTATTTTATCAATAGCAAACAGCTGATGATTATCATTGCGATGCATTCATGATCGTTTTTGTCCTTAGGCACAGCCATGGGCAGTGCTTTTTCGCGAATGGAAAAAAGAAAAAATCACAAGTATTTATAATTGGAACAAGGTATATCGAAATTCTCGGAGGATTGTCGCGTTTTGTGAATATGTATGTGTTTTTTGCTCGAATAAATCGCGAATAAATCGCGTTAATCGCTCCTCTTCTAAGCCATTACAATGATTCTTGAAGATTCACAAAGAAATAGATTATTATATATCGCACGCTGTATATGCATTGTGTATAAAATAAAAAACAAGTAAAATGGATTTATTTGCGCGGTAAAGGGGTGACGAAGCGTGTCCGCTAGCGTGCAGGCATGTGCCGTTTCTTTTTTCTGGTTAAATTTGAGGTAGAGCAAAATTTGTAGGATATATATAGAAAGAGAGAGAGAGAGAGAGAGGGGGAGGAAAAGGGGGAGAGTATCGTCGACAGATAATACAGCAGAGCGGAGAAACCTTTGGCAGTATAGATTTTGCACTTTTCCTCAAAATTAAATCCAAAGTTGTTCGCCCGGTCGCCGCCGTCCTTGAACTCGCATCATCGTTCCGCATTACTTTGCGCCTGGTATTTTTCCTAATACCTGAACATAGAATAACATTTAGCCATATTAAATGGATCTATAATATTCACTCATACATTTATAATTAATAAACATACACTTAAAATTATATAAAGTGAATTATTAGTTAATAGGATCAGTAATACTAATCATTATTATTGAATCAATAATAAGTCATAATCAATTTTACTGTCAGTATTTTTTATAGACTTTGCGATATCTTGCAACTGGAAGAAATTTTTAAGATTTAAAGTTTTCTTTCTCTATAATGTCACATATACTATGAGATAAACAGTTGTAGAAACATGCATTGATATACATATGTCCTAAAAGACTATACATGCAGGGTGTCCCTGAATGGTCTGTACAAACTTTGGGAATAAGTTTCAGGGACCTAAACAAGCAGAAAATGTCTCATGAACATGGGGTCGGAAACGCTTGCTTCTAGAGTTACGACGGTTCGAAGTTTTCCTGCAATGGCTGGAGAAATTATCACATCAAATCGTATCTAACGGAGGCCATTTCGAGCATTTGCTATAGCAAGTGTACTGTCCTTTTATGTCCCTGACAAAACCGAGAAAATAAATCAGAGTTTCCCAAAGTGGGCGCTACCGGCCCCTTGTGGGCGCTGTAGGGATCTGAGGGGGCTTTGCTCTCTTTAGGGACAGTACGGGATCAGTATTCTTCCTACCTCACTCATACCTCAATATTCTTCAGTACTGATAGTATTAGCGATTGTGTGTCGACTAGAATAATGGAATGAGAAGAAATAATGAAGATTCAAATTTTTTTTAAAGTGAATCATACATGATTGGTAATACTGTCAGTACTGAAGAATATGAGAGTATTCTTCAGTACTGACAGTATTACTGATCGTGTACGATTCATTTAAGACGCGAAGATGCACGTTTGTCAAGCGACACGTATTTTTTTTTACCCAAGCCGAATTTATTTCTGAAAAATGAAGAAAAGAAAAAAAGAAGAAACGAAGAAATGAAGAAATGAAGAAAAGAAGAAATAAAAAATGAAGAAAAGAAGAATATATGTAAACTTACTTTGGAAAGATCTACCCCGGTCAATGCGTTTATAGCTGGAGGTACCTGTCCTACGAGACGCGTAAATTCTCCGCTGATCGCGTCGCTTCCGCCCAGAAGCACGATTTCTTCCGTTCGCGCTAATGGTGCCGCGACTTCGGCCGCAATCTATAAAGAAAAATATCATTGTTCGCAAACTGATGTATATTACGATGCGCGAAGAATATAAAAAACGTAACACACTCACTTTTGGCAAGGCATTCAGAGTGATATTGAGTATAGCAGCTTCACCGTACTTCTTATAAACTGTCGCTTTCATTCGCATACGTTCAGCTTCCGAGACACCGACTGCTTCGAGAGCATAAGCCTCGGCCTCTCCGATCAGTCGAATCTTCTCGGCTTCGGCTTTCGCTACGTTCACAGTCTGAGTTCTGAAGAAGGAGAATATACTTATATATGTGATTTGCAGAGATGTGCAAAATGGGTGTCCAAAAATCCATTTCAAATAGAAAATGCAAAATAGTTGGAATCTCTCCATTTGAAAATGCAAAATGTAAATCTCTTTTTATACATCCATTTAAAATAGGAAATAATAAATAAGCATTTTTAAATTAATTTTTTTTTATATTTATATTTATTTATATTTAAATTCTTATTTTTCATTATTTATATTTCTTACTCTATTTCTTATACTTAAATTCTTATTTCTTTTAATATAAACTTGAATTATAAAAATTGAATTATACATAAACATTTATATATGGGATTACAAAAAATGTTTGCCTATATTGTTTGTAGACATTTAATTATTCTTTTAAATAATATTTTGATCGCAATGCTTTTTAGATATCGAATATGCTTTCAGAAAACCCTCTATGAAAAAACAATTTTTTCATACAGGGAATTTTTTTCTACAAGATTAGAATCTATAAACATACAATTAGAACCAATTATAGTATAATTGTATGTTTATAGATTCTAATCTTGTAGAAAAAAATTCCCTCTATGAAAAAATTGTTTTTTCATAGAGGGTTTTCTGAAAGCATATTCGATATCTAAAAAGCATTGCGATCAAAATATTATTTAAAAGAATAATTAAATGTCTACAAACAATATAGGCAAACATTTTTTGTAATCCCATATATAAATGTTTATGTATAATTCAATTTTTATAATTCAAGTTTATATTAAAAGAAATAAGAATTTAAGTATACAACGTAATGATACTAACGTTTTTATTCTAGAATAAAGATATTCAGAAAAACAATTTTTTCATAGAGGGAATTTTTTTTCTACAAGATTAGAATCTATAAACATACAATTAGAACCAATTATCTATAATTATCTATAATTATCTAACCAATTATCTATAATTGGTTCTAATTGTATATTTATAGATTCTAATCTTGTAGAAAAAAATTCCCTCTATGAAAAAATTGTTTTTCTGAATATCTTTATTCTAGAATAAAAACGTTAGTATCATTACGTTGTACTATGAAAAAATTGTTTTTCTGAATATCTTTATTCTAGAATAAAAACGTTAGTATCATTACGTTGTACATTGTATATATTATTGATATCTCGATTTAATTTGCAAAAAAAATGCATTTGAAATGGATAATGAAAATCATTTGAATGAAAATGTAAAATAGTTTTTGAAAAAACTTTTAAATGTAAAATAAAAAAGGCACATTTACATTTTGTATTTCCATTTTAAATGCCTGTTTTTCAAGTAACACCCTTAATTGCATAAAAACATTTATAAATATGATATAAGATGAATTAATAGCAACACGTAAAATAAATATTTAGAAATTTTTTGACAATCCTTAAGAAAAGTTTTGTTTTATATAAAATATATTGGGATAATTCAGTGAAAGATTTATTAAAGATAATTCTTTAATTACATATAAACCTTGATAAAAGATTTATATAATTTTTTTTGCTATACGATTAATTAAATTTTTTTCAGATTTTTCTACTGAAAAATTCTTACCTTTTTCCCTCGGCTATTCTTCCCATTTTGTAATATTCAGCTTCGGCTGGTAACCGAACTGTGCTCTGAAGTTCGTGTTCTTTTCGACGAACTTCTTGCACCTCGACTTCGATTTGTTTGCGCCTTTCCACAACTTCGATCTGTATCTCTTCATTTCGTATCCGCTGTTTTATCTTCGCTGCTTGAAGTTCATAAGCCAACTGAGCCTCGGCTTTCTGGAGATAATCGGAAAAGAATAAATATATATAATCAACAATTACATATATTGGAAATTTTATTGAAAATCATGCATATTTTTCGTAACAAAAAATTGACTTACAGCTGTGTTTACTTCTTGATCGAAGTTAGCTTTCTGCAATTGATAGAGTCTGGCGTTGTCCTCTATCTTCGTATCAGTATTATATTTTATGTCCATTGCCGATTTCTCGCATTCTGCTTCCTGTTATGGAACAATTAAAAAAAATTAATATATATAATTAATTAATAACTGTACAATTAGCTTAGCATAAAAATCCTTAAGTTGAAGTTTATTTTATACAAGTGGAAACGTACCCTAATACCGGCATCTCGATTTGCTTCGGCGACACCAACATCGGCATCTCTTTTAACAGCAGCTGTCTGGGCTTTGCCTAGTGATGTCAAGTACTGAACATCATCGTAAACGTCCTTTATAGTGAATGAAAGGATCTCGATGCCCATACGACCAACATCCGGGGCGGCAACTTCTCGCACAAGAGCTGCGAATTGATCTCGATCCTTGTAGACTTCCTCCACCGAAAGCGTTCCTGAGAAACAAAAATAAAACATTAGAATAATAGTTTTTAATTTATTAGCGAATAAATTAATTATTTTGTGGAATACAACACGATACATAGGGCTTTTGCATTCTTTTGTGCTGAATTATCATAATCTGTAGTCCTAGTTGAAGCGCGAATTTTATCATCAAAATGAAATGTTAAGAAAAAAAAACATTAAATTTTATACAGGATGTCCCATTTTAATCGATCACCCCCAAAAACTTTTTTATTTTTGATTGCACAACAAAATGTTTCAAATAAATGTTGTTTGATTTAAAGAAGAACAGAAGATGACGCTACTGACTCTTTTAAAGAGTGCTTTTCAAGGTCATTTGAAGGTCATTTATGGTTTTTTAAAATGGAACTATCATATTTTTTTTTATATAAATCGATTCCTCACAATATTCTGTATAAAAAGTTATAAGGGTAGACAAGATATTTCATAGTTTATGTAAGATTATGTCAAATTTAAATATAAAATATCTCGTAAACTATTCATTTTTTGCTCATCTTATCCTTATAACTTTTTATGTAAAAAATTACGAGGAATCAATTTATTTAAAAAAATATAATGCCTAACGCCATCTTCTGCCCCTCTTCAAATGAAACAATTTTTGTTTGAAGCATTTTGTTGTACAATCAAAAATAAAAATGTTTTTGGGGGTGATCGATTTAAATGACACTCTGTATATTGTATATACATCGAGCAGAGAAAACGCAATGAATGGCTCAGTGGCAGAGTGGTTGGCTACTGAAAGGGAGATCCTAAAGTCGAGTTCTGGTAAGATCCCCGATATTTTCTCTACTCGAAAAAGACTCCTACAATATATATATATACATATATATGTCAGCTCTACATATATCACCTCATATCCATAATCATCTGAAGTTGATCTGAATGTTGATCTGAATGTTGATCGAATGTACCTAATATAGCTCGCAGGTGACCCTCCAAGGTGGACAAAATAGTGGATTTGATCTCGTGGACGCTCTTCCCGAGAAACTGTTCGCTGGCAGTGTGCAACAACTCGTCGGCCTTCATAATTTTGCACTGTGCCACCCCGGTGACAGTTAGGGGTACACCCTGGGCTGTTTCCACGCTCTCGCACACCGGATTCAGGGTCATCACCTCCAGGGACAGTCGTTGCACGTCGGTGACGAACCACCAAGTGAACGCGTATCCGCCGACGATGGTCCTTTTCCTCATCGAACCGCACCATCCTCCTGAAACACAAAAGCCAGAAATTTTTGTGTTATGAAGATAATTTTTATCATAATATTGAACTCTCTTGGGAGTTTTTATTTAATATATTCATTGCCAATATGTCTTCGACTTAAAAAATTGAACATTAATGTTTAAATAATTAAATGCAAAGTATCAACATAGAGTTGATGATATTCCACGAATAAACTTTTCATAAAATTATATTCAGTTATATATTATAGACAGTTTAAAAAACAGTCAGGACTAATATTCACGACCGAAAACATCTCGTCCGAAGGCCCTACAAATTATGGTAAAAAAACAACTATGAGATTTAATAGAGCGTCCTTTACGGCTGGAACCGAAAACGACCGACTAAGAACAACGGCCGGACGATATGCCGAAGGTCAACAACAATTAAACAAGACTCAAATGCTGAGTGTGGTCTAATCCTGAGGACCGAAACGTACGAGAATAAACAATATTAAATCCTACAAGAAATTCTATCTATTCCAATTTATCCGCAACGACTTCCGCGCTCGGCTCTTAATTAGCCCTTTTCATTATTTAACAATTCATTTATTATTTATAGATATATTATCATTTATTATTATAAAAGATAACAAAATTAGTCGACCAAACTAGCAAGAAATATAATTTATTATTATTATAATCGAGCCTTATCTAATTCATATTTAAAAAAAGTTTATATAGCAAAAATTAATTTGCTTTACGCAAGCTATAACATGCAATAAAAACAGAAAAAAATTTTTAATAAAAAAATCAATGTCATCTTGAATTTTTAAATTCGAACCATCATTTTTTTTTATTTAAATCGATTCCTCACAATATTCTGCATAAAAAGTTATAAGGGTAGAATAGTCAAAAAGTGAATAGTTTACGAGATATTTTATACTTTAATTTGACATAATCTTATATAAACTGGCCCACCGAAAACGTAACAGACATATTTTTTGGCATTAAATTGTTTGTTCAAAAAACGCTCGGACAGGTCAACTTTGTTTTCAAGGGGGACATATTAATTGGCTATTTTCGTTCACCTAATTTCAACCCCAAAAAAGGGGTTAATTTCACCCTAAAAACATCTGTTCCGTTTTCGGTGGGCCACTCTGTATAAATTATGAAATATCTCGTAAAGTATTCATTTCCTGATGATCTTTTTCAATAATTTTATGCACAAAATAATGAGAGGAAGCGATTAAAAATATACGTAGTTGTTTTTAAGAAAAAATATGTAGCTGCTAGTTATAAATGACATATTTTTACATATCCTTTTTATGCAGAATATTGTGAGGAATTGATTTATAAAAAAAAATGTAGTGGTTCTAATTAAAAAATTCAAGGTGACATTGATTTTTTTATAAAAGATTTTTTTATAAATTTGTTTTCATTGCATGTTATAGCTTGCGTAAAGCAGATTAATTTTTATTATATAAACTTTTTTTTAAATTGTCGGAAACGTCTTAAAAATCGTGGCGAACCACCCTGTATATTATTGTAAAAACATTAAAATATTATAATATTAAAATATTAAAAATAAATTTTTTTTTCACATATATATGTGATCTTTAATATTCAATATAATTTGAATAGTCAATAGATTTCAAGACACTCTGCATCAACACAATAACGTTACAAAAATATGTAATAATTAAGGGTTAAGGGTTAAGATTTGGAAAAATATTATAATTAAAGATTTATTTGAGATTATTTATATTATTTTTACATTATTTTTATTTTACATTTTGTGCATTGTGTGCATGATAAGAAGCTTATTAAAGATAAAAGCTGATGACGATGGGAATGAAGATCAAGACAAATGAATTTGTTTCTTTATCTTTGGATTGTTCAGAATGATGCAAAGAAAGGATCAAAACGTTCATTATAATTAAAGAAGATTTCTACATAAGTTAGTTGCGCCTACATTCTGCGATTGTACAAATTTTTATCATTTAATCAGATTACGAAGGTTATTGATATGTACATACGATAAGTTATCTATTTGTGGATGGTGTTTCATCAAACATATAATCGTGCAAATATTTGTTTAAATATTCGCATCGTTGCATGCATGATATGTGTAATCACATATATAATTATATATATCTACACACACACACACACACACACACACACACACACATACACGTGTATATAATATTGATTAACGTCAGGAGCAAATAATTTTTTATTTTACGGTATATAAATTAAAAATTCATTAAACTGTCATTAAAAAATTAGCACTTGATAATGATAATGGTATTACACATATATGTATATGAGATAAAATACGAAAACAACAATTATAAAATCTAAGAAATACATCCTATATATATGATATGGAATATAATTCAAACAACATATTATATCTGCATTTTAATCACAACTATCTCTAAACATTCTATGAAAACACAATATGTCATTGAAAAATGTTTTAAGATTGATTTATTCTTGATTTTCTTTATATTCTAAAAATTTTAGGATAAATTCAATCAAATGGAATGTATATAAATCAAAAAATGATATATGACACGTATGGATTTATTTGCGTACATTACGAGAAATATATGTGCGAGAATGCACATCAAAAAAATCTTCAATTTAATAATTTAATTGAAGATTTCGGGGCAAGAAATAATAATCTGTATTAAATCCAATAGGTATAATATATAAAATGTGTCTATATGTATATATATATAATTATATATGTATATAATATATATTACGTCAAATATATTTCTATGTGTAATGTGAATGTGCAATATGAATGTGTGTATGTGTACTTATTCTCAGATCAAAATATAATAATGCTTAATCCATATATGCACAAGTGGGCGATATTTTTTTGTCGAGAATTAAGCTGTGTCTTCTTTCATACGCAAGGGAGCGCCTCTCTTCATATATATATCCAAAATATAAATCGTGCTACAGAGGTTTATTTTCTCTCACAAACCAGTTTAAATTGTACACCCGTCAACGGGGTAACTCTGACTAAAGTCAGTGGAGTCTCACAATACTATCGGGAAGGCTTATCATTCGGTAAGATTTACAAAAAAAATTACATATAACGTAGCAATATAAAGATACTGCTCGCGTATTTTATATGCTCCAAGCTCCTTGTAAATGTTAATTTTCATTATGAGAAATTTTCTATCATGAATATAAAGAGTCAGAATTTAAATTCTGTATATATGGCATTAAGAATCAGAATTTATATAAAAGATACACTTTCATCAATTTATTTGGCAAGATTAATTATGCTATTTTTAAAGGACTCGTTAAATAAATTCATGAGATTAAAAAATATCTTTGTGACTATTGTTACATCTTGAAAATTAATTAATTTGCTGTTAAAAAAGTTTTTAACAAATGCTAGTAATCTAAAAATAATAAATAGTATTAAAGAAAAATTAGCATTAAATAATTGTGTTTTCTTAATACAGCGTACGATCTATAATTCAATGAATTATTTAAATATGACTGCAATATTAAAAATTATTAAACTCTTTTTTGATAATTTTTAGCTATGTTGTATCATTCAATTTATCTATAATTCATTATTTTTGACTCGTTCTTTTTCTCTCTCTTTTCGCTACAAGAAATTTTTTTAATAATTCATGGGATGTAAAAAAATTGGATCAGTAACGCTTAGTTCTTTCTTAACTTTTTTTAAAGATCGGTAATTTCATCGTTTAAGTTATCTTCCTCAACATTAATTCATATGAATACTACTTAAAGTCAAGCGATGACATCACACCATATGTGATGTCTCCTCGTCGACGAAAAGAGATATGTTCTTGGACCACACGTGATTTTCTCGACTAGTGCTTATCGTAGTTATTTGTTTCTTACTATACACGTGATATGTGTGTTGAGCAAATAATTGCATCGCTAATCTAAGACGCCTTTAATTAATTTAAAAAATTATGGTATTGGCAATAAAATAAATTAATGTTCTATTATAAGTATATATTATATAAATTTTTTAATTAATTTTAATTTTTTATTAATTTTAATTAATTTTTTATTTAATTATGTAATAAGTTAGTTAATAAATTATTTATTAAATTGGTGTTCTGCAATATTATATATTGATATAAAAATATATCCTTGTAATATTGATTACCATTATTGTGACTTGATATTTTTATTCAGATTTGAGGTAATTTTAGGCAAATTTAAAACATAAGAGTGATTTTGAAATATCTTTTATTATGTTAAAATATGTCCTTTATGTGTAAAGTGTATATGTATACACATAGTAAAATAATTTTTTGAAAGATTTCCTTTGTTACTCTTTGTATAATAGTCTTTTCAAAATCATATCTATGATATGAACATAATCAAATAATTTGATCACTGTGAGTATACGATATATTTTCTACTCGTGCTATGAAAAACATCAGTATTATAAAAAACAGAGACGTTTGTAAAAATCACAAAACATTTTTAATGGTTTCTATATTAGATCCAAGATATATTATACTGTAGAAGCTTTTGTTTATCTTCCTGATTTATATAAATGCCAAAAAAAAATATATGTATATATATATATATATATATATATATAAATATATAATACACAATCATTTTTTTCATCTTTTATCTTTTATCTGATGATATTGGTCTTTAAATTACAGATATGCGATGGTACTTCTTTTTACTGGTCTTCGCGCACTATGTTACTGCTACTCCTGTCAAAGCACATCAGGTAAATCAAATATCTTATTAAAATTTTTATGCATTTAAACTCTGAAATTATATGTTTTAATCTCTTTATCTCTTATTCTGGAATATATCCATTAAGACAGTACAATCAATCAGACCTTATTTTCAGATAAGCTCGATTTCTGACTAGCATGACGTTATAATATGCTTATTGTTAGTTTAATTTGGTTTAGTTGACATATTATGTAAACATGCAATGTTCAAATTCTATTATTTTTATGCTTATTATTAAACTTTTGTTAATTTTTACAGCATTTTTTCGTAGCAGTTCATGACACAAGAACTGTAGATATTAAAATATAAAATTTATTATATATATATATATATATATATATATATATATATACAATAAAATTAATAGTTGCTTTCCATTTACATCAAAACTCAGATAATTCTCATTTGTGACGTCATAACTCAGTTGAATGCACGTTCTTTTTGACGCTGAGAAAGTGAGATTCAACTGAGTTTCTGCACACGATCGAGACCGTGTGCTTTAGTGAGTTTAATAAACTCACATTAAAAGTAAGGTTATGAACCTGTATTATTATTGTGGCGGGACGTCGTTATGCTTTAAAAACTCACGGTTGCTCACGATACAATTTACAATGCTAGATTTAAGATTATTGAGAATATTTTCTCACTTGCGCGTTCCTTTTACTCACTGAACAATTGTCTTATCTGACAATGAGTATAAAATACTCATATAACTGAGTGATTCAGTATCACTTGAGTGAAAATGGAAAGCAACTAATATAATTTAATTAATAATTGACTTAATTCATAAATAAATAATATTTTTTATATTTATAGCTTGCATATTGCACAATTTTAAAGAGGACAATAATTGAAACAAGAATAATAAATTGCAATCACACAAGTTAACATATTCATTATATTCATATAATTGTCTTTGAATAGACATTTCTAAGAAAACGTGTTAATCATACGATGACCTTGATGATTAACACGTTATCGTTTGAGTGCATTCACTTGTATGTGTTACGTACATTTTTTTCGCGATTCAACATTGAATTTTTTTTTAGTAGTTGCAGGTAATGTAAATACCTTACGAAAAATATTTCACAATAATTTTCGGATAATACAATTATAAAAATGCGGGTGTTATCAAATGGGCTAAGGTTAAATGTTAAATTTGTATAAATACATTAAAATCTGTGGAGAAATATTTTTCTCACACACTTTTAAGAGTAGGCTGAGTGAAATCATTAAGTATAACTTCGATTACTTTGCGCGAAATGTATACTTTTTTTATCACGTGTCTACAAGTTTTAGCCTGGGTGAGCATTTCACATTTAAAGAAAGCGTATGTAAGTTTTGGGAGCAGATAAAATTTACTTATTGCTAGATGTGAAATTGCAAATTTTTTAACTTTTGAATAATAAAATCTTTCGTTTATGCCCGTTTGAAGCGGTTCTTCTTCCCGCCAAGTCAAGTATCAATCAGCAACAGCAACGCAACCAACGGATGTTGCTCCTGCCAGTTTGAGGATACGCAATACACGAGCCATACTTGCGGATACAGCAACGCTTTTATGACCTTGGTTCAAAATGTGATGTCCTCCAGATGCGACATTGCTGATCCTTGTCGACGATTGGGCAGCAATGAAGCACCGAAGGAGAATGAATGGTACAAAATCTACAAGATTTCTCAAAAAATATATGATTTTTTATGATTTAAATTTATTCGCGTTTTGAAACGCAAGATTCCTCATCCTGATCAGTCCATTAAACCCTTCGAAGCGAAAATCTATAGACAAGAATCATCACATTTTGAACTAGCGTCTTTATAAGATCAATGTCTTTGTAATTATAGGTTCGATTTTGTAATCATCGGCGCAGGTGTGGCAGGGTCAATAATCGCGAGAAGATTGAGCGATAATCCATGGCGAAGGGTTTTGCTTATTGAAGCTGGTCCAGAAGAACCTACCATGACAGCAATACCAGGGCTTGCGTTCAATGCTGTCAATACGTCTCTCGATTGGAATTTCAAAACAGAACCAACATCACCGCATCCTACTGCCTGTTTGAGTATAAAATATATATCATCTTACATAGTTTGATTTATAGTTTTTTGTATGAACTTAATCCTCAGAGTTGTAATCTCTTTGTAAGCCAACAAAAAAGAATAATTTTAATTAATTTTATTATACTTACAATATTTTCAGATTATATGATATTAGAGAATTATTAAATAAATCTTACAAGGGATATCCATAATAAATTTTTATCATAAATGGGACATTTAATAGATCGATATTGCCATCCTTTTAGAAACAGGCGGCGTTTGCACTTGGCCGAGGGGAAAAATGATTGCCGGAACTGGCGGTTTGCACGGTATGATGTACGTTCGGGGTCATCCTGAAATTTATAATCGTTGGGCGCAGGCAGGAAATCCTGGCTGGTCTTACGATGAAATCACTCGTTACTTCGAACGGGCGGAGAATCCGGTCGATCCGCTAATCCTGTCGGATAAACCCAGGAGTCGGAAGGAAGGTGGTCCAATTAATATTCAGTATTATCCTCATAAACCGGAATTTGTGGACGCGCTGTTGACAGCTGCCGGCGAGCTGGGTTACAGGACCTCCCTATTAAGGGAATACAACCAAACTGGCTTTATGATCGCGCCGATGACAATCGAGAACGGTATGCGTCTCACGACTTCGAAGGCATACTTGAGGCCCGTCTACAATCGCAGAAATCTGCGGGTATTGACAAACGCGCAAGTCACCAGGATCCTAATCAGTCCGTGGGAACGGAAAGCTAATGGCGTGGAGATGGTGGATAAGAACGGCCAGAAGAGAGTGGTGAAATGTGGCAAGGAGGTGATTTTGACGGCCGGTACTATAGGCTCTCCGCATATCCTTATGAATTCTGGTGTAGGACCCGAAGAAGACCTGGCCAAGCTCGGTATTAAAGTCTACAAGGATCTGCCGGTTGGCAAAAATTTGCACAATCACGTATCGGTGGCAGTTCCCATGAGCATCAAGAACATCCCGTACGAGGTCATGACTATGGATGCCGTAAATGAGTATCTGAAGAACAAAACCGGCCCGTTGGCCAGCACCGGAGTTACTCAAGTCACCGCATTTCTTGAAAGTAACTATACAATCAACGGTTTGCCGGACATTCAAGTCTTCTTCGACGGTTTCAGTTCCAGCTGTCCGAAGACTGGTTTGCCGAATGAGTGCTTCGACGGTAGGATCGGCCATTGTACGGATAGAAGAGAGATCATAGCAAGACCTACGGTAGTTTGCGCGGAAAGTCAAGGCAACATGAAACTTCGATCGAATAATCCTTTGGATCCACCGCTGATTTATCCAGATTATTTCACGAATGAGAAGGATTTGATGATCTTGCATGATGGTATCAAACAAGTCAGCAAGCTTGTTGATACGTCCGTTATGAAAAAGTGGGATCTTCGTTTGGAACAAGTGAGAAGCTCATTATGCAGCAAGTAAGTATTTTCTATTATTATATATTCAGTAAGCAGAATGTTAGCAGATTGGCAATAATTTACTCAGAAATTATTAGCAAACTTTAACATCAACTTTGTTCGCATTAGATTTGTAATTTGATAGCAAAAACCGAGTTCAATATTTGATTCGATAGTTCTTTCGCTTTGTGTGACATACTTTCTCTCATTCAAATTTCTTTTGGCACGGATATAAAATCTTTAAGGTGCGGCTTATTAATATGGGATCAAAGGTGTAGTAATATATTCATTTTATGTCCATTTAAAATGAAACTGAAAATGGAATGGGAGAAAGTATGCCATAGTGGTAAGTGAAGGAACTGTCGAATCAAATATTAAAAAGTCTGTCACGAACCTACCGATTTAATCGGTAATAACAACTCTTGTTTTTCAAATTTGTAGCCTTTTTCTTAATAATTTGTAGCACTTGGCAAAATCTGTTCAAATTTGTAATTTTGTTAGCTACCATTTCGGTACGGATGCTTTCTGGATGTGTCAAATACGCGCAGAAACTGGACCGGAAAATCATCAAGCCGGAACATGCAAGATGGGACCGAGTACCGATCCAACCGCGGTAGTGGATTCAGAACTTCGAGTACACGGTATAACGAATATTCGCGTTGCCGATGCTTCTATTTTTCCCGTCGTGCCAAACTCGAATCCTATCGCAGCTATTATGATGGTAGCAGAGAAAGCAGCCGATATAATTAATAATGCTTGGCCGCAGAAATTGTCAATATAACACGTAATACATTATGTAATAATATATAAAAGGTCTCCCAAAAAACTGTGTTAATGTCATTTCAATGATAAACTCTTTGGTCAATTGAAAATCATTTTCCTTTAGCAAAAATAGTGCAAGAAATAATCATTTGCAACTTTTCTATTTTTTGTACCATATGTATCTTATTATAATTAAATTTCAAAAAAAAATTTAATTACAGTTTCACTGAAATTAATGAAAAAATGTAGTTACGATTTATTATTCATTTAAAATTCAAAAGAAGTTCTCTTTGATTAATTGTATATATTATAATTTGATAACACAGGATCACAAAAATTTTTTTTTAAATTAAACTAGGAACTAGACTAGGTGTTTCTTATAGATTTTAGATCGCTGAATCCAAATTCGTAACTTGTTTTACTTCATTGAGTCTAGTTTCTTAGATAATAAAAAAAAAAAGGCAGAAAATCTGTGAAAAATAAAAGAAACATTTAAAGAAAGAGTAAGCAGAAACTCATTGCGCAGATGTTAAATGAAATAGATTCTAGCTTATTCTTTTTTCTAATATGCACACATTAGTACTGAAAATTAATATGATAATTATGTTCATTTATATTTGTTATATTTATTAATATTATTAATAATATAACCGCAAGAAGCTAAAATCTATCTCATTTGACATCTGCGCAAACGCAGACGCTTGACGCTCAATGCTATCATGTAAAAGCACCTTTAAAGAGTAAAGAGTTCTTTTCTTGAAAAGAATCTAAAAAATTAAACGTGGTGAAGTTACAAATTTACAAATGGATTCAACGATCCAAAATCTATAAGAAATATCTACTCCAGTTCCAGTTAATTAAAAAAAAAATTTGTGGTTATGTCTCGATTTTGGATATATTGCTGTTTGGGAAGAATCTCTTAACATATAAAATTAGGCGCACACTGGGATAACATTGCATCGATGACGCAATACTTACATTAAATAACACAATAAAAAAAAAAAAACACAAGACTAATCATTTCTCATAATTTTGTTATGCTGTATACAATTCCGATTTTTGAATTGTTTCATCACGGCACAATTTTGAGAAATGTAGAATTAAGTTCCTAAATATATTTTGTCATATATTTTACTGTAATATGTGACGTATTCGAGAAGTTTTATTGCAATCAAAAGTAAGTTGTTAGAACTTTCTCGAAAGAAATATACCAACTATGATTAATATGATATTTATATAATTAAATATAAGATCTATTGCGGAAAAGTTGTGTACTAGATTATTGAAAAACTACCATATATATCTACCAAATAGTTTTCAATTATGTTTATTTAAAATTGATTTTTTTAGATTGTTTTAGAAATATGAATCCAATGTCAAAATTGATAAATTCAAAATAGCAGAATTAATATAGCAGATAATCAAAATTAAAAAATGTATTCTGATTTTTGTGAAAATTATTTATAGAGATACTTTTTATATATAGAGATACTTCATGTCCAATATATTCAATATATTCGAATCTTAAAATTGATAAATTAAAAATAGTGAAAATTGATATAATGGATGTCAAAATTAAAAAATATTCGGATTTTGACAAAAAATATGGATTTTACAAATATAGATACAGATTTGTAATGTTACTTGATTCAAATTTGAATGTCTACACTAATAAATTTCCCCAAGCCAAATTAAAAGAGAAAATATTAGAGTAAGAAGGTATTTTAAGTGTTACATATCTACCTACCCAGTTCAAATTAATGTGTTTGTATTTGTATTTTTTGTTATATGTTTATATATTACAATAACGTACATATATGTATATATATAATATATATATATATATATATATATATATATTGTATACATACATGTGTGTGATCAATGTATGACTTACTTTTCCAATTTATTTTAAACATATGTATGTATGTATGTATTTATATTTTATTTTACTACATTTTGTATTTTTGTAGAAAATTGCCTAAAAAATCTGCAAAAGATATTCTTTCTAAATATATTAATTTATTATAAATTAATATATATATATATATTTTTTTTTTTTTCTATAATAATATTAAAATACATATAAACAGAAATATTCAATTACAATATATAATCATAATTATATTTCATAAATAAAAAAATATAAAAATTTTAATACTTTAATACTTTAAGACATAATGATAAAATAATAAACTTTTTAGTGTGCATAATACTTATTCTCGCAATTTACCGCAATTTTCCAATATCACCGCTTTTGTAAGTAAGATAAATAATTAACATTGAAGTAGTAAAACGTACATTAAAGCATTTCTTTGTACAATTGATTCAGCCGCTTGTTGAGTACGCAAACATCGTATAGAAGAGAGAAAGTGCGCAAGTACCTCGTATATGTATGTAGCTTTCTGCCTATGTGTGGCCTTGAAAGCAAAGAGAAAGACGTTGACACGTTATCACACATAAAAAGGAGGAGAGTCTTTCAGCATGATTCATATCACGAGAAAAAAAGAAAAAAATGATGCGTTGCGTGCGATAGATCTTCAGATCTCTTTATTCATTAATCTTTATTCATTGCAAAATCACATATCAATAATGCCGGAGCTCTTACTTGCGCACGATTTTCTCAAACAAAATAAAATCGTTTGATATAATTATACTGCCACAAGCGAGCAGGAACACGTCTATTTGGAAAATAAATTATTATCATATCTATTATATCTTATTATCACACCTCACTTTATATATAAGATTTTCACTTTATATATAAGATTTTATCGATAACATGAGATTCTGAGAGACTTCATGCTATTGACAACATTTTAAATAAAGTAAACTGTTTAATAGTAAAAATAAAGTAAAATTTTAATTTAGTAAATATTTAAAATTAGTGAATAAAGTAAAATTTTTAACAATATGAAAGTATGGGATTTTCCATGCTTTTTTTCTCTTTTCTTTCTTTCTCATTAAGGAATGCTCGCGAAAAATGTACTTGTTTAATACAGAAAATGCATCTATGAAAAGAACTTTTATCGTATTGTACAATACTTTATACAAATTGTAAAAATAGATATTCTCAATATATTATCTTCTTCCCTTTGCTTATTAAAATAAAAATTTTTATGTATAAAAAAAAAGTTAATTATAATATTCTACATAAAATAACTACATATCTTTAAAAACACAAAAAAACATTAAAGACTAGTTTAATACACTAAAAAAAAATGTATTGAATTCAAATAAATATTTATTCCAATACTTCTTTATACACCATTTATTTGAAATTAATAATATTGATTTGACGTAAAGAAATATTTATTTGATGTAAGAAATCCCTTTCAAAATAGATAATATTTATTTGTTTCAAATAAATGATACTTAAAGGACTGATTGAAATAAATATTTATTTAAATTTAATAATTTTTTTTTCAGTGTAAATAATTACTTATATATACATTGTCAATTATAAATATTATCTCCTTTGTGTGTGTATTAAAATAAAATTTTTTTGTATACAAAAAATTTATTATAATATTTTATAAAATAAAATAACTGCATACCTTTAAAAACAAAGGAAAAAAAGAACACTGAAGAATGATTTAATAAATAAATACTAAAGAATAGTTTGTTTCTTAAAGAAACAGATTTAGAGCAATGAACCTTGCCGAGTGAATAAATATTCATACGATGTTGGCATTGAAAGGATATACTACTAGGGGCCCAACTGGTTTTCACTCTGCCTTCACATTCACCTGACACCAGTCTTGTTCTTACCAGTGCTAGTTTCATTTCGCTTACGACCATTTTGCCGGTTTTATCATCGAACTCACTCGTGTACTTTTGCCGAAATTTATCGGGCAGAAGCTGGATACGCATTAGTGTCATATGCATTATAGCATAGAATATAATCGAGAGAGATGACTCAAATGTGTATGATGATCATAAATATCGGGAAAGTGCTCTTAATGCCACGAGAAAGTGTAAGTCCGTGCAGACTCCAATAAGGACGACGAACTAGGAGAAACTAATAGGATACAATATTGAGAAATCAACGCAGAAATATGTACGCGAGTGACCAATTGACACGTTGCTAACGACCATGATAATTAACGCAAAGATATTCTTGTGGTGATGATGATGAAATCTGCTAATGTGCCACCTAACGGATTCGAATGATGAGAAGATGTCATATAAAGTTGTAACTAGATTTTGTCAAGTTATGTATGTTATTGTTACGAAGCAAGAAGGTAGGAATACACATAATATGAAAATTGCAGATGTTAACATAATTTTAGTTATTACTTTCGTATGGCAAACTTGAAATCTGTGTGATGAGTGTTATACATATATTAAAAATATAAACAATATGACATAAAATTATATAATCCATAAGATAAAATGTTACATGCATCACATGCATGTAATAATATGCCTTGCGTGTAAGTTTGTATGTGTGTATATCTACAGGGTGTTCCTAAAACTATGTCAGAGATTTTGAGGGCGTATTCTAGGAGTCAAAATAAGAAAAAAAGTTCCTATAAACATGGATCCAAAAATGCTTTCTTTTCGAGTTATAGCCCCCTAATTTGGGAGGAAAAAATCGAAAAATGTATTGTAGCTCTCGGAGACTTTCTCACAGATCGTTGAAATTTTGCACAGTGTAATAATTAATAGTGACCTTCATTTTTATGTGGTTTTGACAATTTGATCCGATTTTGAGGGGGAGATATGGAGGGGGGGGGGTGCTAATTTTCATTTTTGGACTCATGTTTATAGGAACTTTTTTTCTCTCTTACATTGACCCCTAGAATACGCTCTTAAAATCTCTGATATAATTTTAGGAGCACCCTATAAGTATGCAATCAATTTTAAATTAGTTAATTATCTAGACATTATATATGTAAACAATCTCATAAATTTTATATAAAAAAATTAATAAATCTTACACAAAAAATGTTAAAAAATATAAGAGATTATACTATGTTTATATGTAACAAAAATATTATTTTAATATAATTTTTCATATTACTTTCCTATGAAACAATTATGTTCATTAATAAGTAATTTATTTATTTATATAATATTTATAATACGTTTTTTTTATAAATTAACATTTTTATAAAATGTCTTCTAATAAAACCTTTTAGCAAATAGAATTATGCATTATTTATTTTATATCAACACATATATAGAAAAATCAAGAAATGAAAAATATATTTATAGAGAAATAATATAAAAATATACTTACATAAATATAATTTTTTTATTTCATAATATAAACATAGTATAATTGATCATACAATGTTTTAATTTAATAACATTAATCGGATTATTTACAAAAAGGCTGATTAATTATTTATGTTAGTAAGTTAAAACGTTACACAAATACACACACAGTGAAAAACGAGCAAATAACAATTACTTAAAATTAAATAAGAAATCAAGAATTTCGTAATACGGATTATTTAACAAAAAAAAGCAAAAATTACATATATACAATAAATAATTCAAAATCAATGTTTAATCCATATATAATTCTTTTATCTTATACACAGAACAACTTTTTCAAAACCGTTTTTTTAACTGCAAAAATACCATGTGTAATTTTCATATATGAAAATGTCCATCGAAAACATTAGCAGCATTGATAATTTCTTTAAGCAATTAATTGACACTTTTATTACGTTCATATACATGTACATATACACGCTAAGTTTGCAAATATTCTAAAAAGTTGTATCAACAAATTTTCCAGACAAAAGTTGATAAATTTCAAGAATTGAAGTATCAAATATAGTGTATTTGTTTTATGTATAATATTTGTTTGACCCTGGGTGAAAAAGTCAAGGTCATCTTGAAAGCTATCATAAACTAAATGGATTTATCTTTTTAAAAGTATGGCAAACAAAAAAGTAACTTATACAATTAAATTGTTTTAAGAGATATATCAGATATTGCATGCGTTTGTGTTAAGAATGGAGATGTGTTGAATATTAATTTGAATTTAAAGGTTTATTCGATTTTTTTAAAAACTAGAACCATGTACTTTCTTAACGTAAATCGATTCTTCTAATTACTTTAAAAAATATTAGAATACAAAAGTATTACAGTAAGAAGTATGAAAAATAAATAGTTAGATATTTAAAAAAATATAATTAGATATTATAAAAAATATGTAGATGCCAGTTGGAAATTATATACTTTTTTTAAAACACAATTATTTTTTACAGCATTTGATTCTTTTCTGCATAGCGCTTCATTAATATTAAGATAAATTAGAAACATAAAATTAATAAAAAATAAAATCGCATTGCATCTTTCAGAAACGTTGCTGATCTGTATGTAATAAGATTCGTTTATAGAATAAAATTTTCCTTTAAAAATAAATATTTCTTTTAAAAATAAATCTTTCCTTTAAATCTTCAGAGTAAGAATTGTACGCAAAAGTCATTTACAAGAATAGACTTTACACAATAGAGAGGTTTCTTTTAGAAGCAGTAAGAAAACTGTGTCATTACAAATTGTTGCTCATTACGAAATAACTATATTGTGTGTCTGTAAAGAAAATATAAATTTAAGTTTTAATAAAATTTAATTTAATTTAATTTAATTTAATAAAACTATTGTTATATATGTATAATTATATTATTCTTTTAAGCAAAATCTATTTTTAAATAGAGATAATTTACGCAATAGAAATCATATCAGGTTGATTTCCCAAAAGTATTCATTTAATCAACTATAACATTAACCAAAGTATGAGATAAAGTGTTTTCTATTTTTATACCTTTTATGTTTATGACACGACTAGTGTAAGCATGTGATATTCAAATAAATATTTTTATCTACTAATTTAATCTACTACTCTTGAAGTTGTATCTGAAAAATTAACTTTTTAACTTCGGACGTATAAATTTGTTTCTCTTTCTCGGAAGTATTAGATCGAGTGAAAAAAAAACACATCTCAAAATATCTTTGTTTTATATATATATATTTTTTTTTAAATAAAGACACGCTATGATAAAGAATAAGCGAAAGAAAGAAAAAAAAACAATTTACATATAATATTCAAACGAGTAAACATTTCATTTTTAATTAGTAAAGTTAATTAGTAATTTGCTTTCAGAAGACTCATTTGTTCCACTGATGCTTGAAAGAATAATTATCGGATGACATGCATTTGGATACTGATGTTTGGCGGTGGAATTAAATGGAAATGGCAACAATATTAACCAATTTGTTCGGCACAACTTCTGTTCTTGGATTAAGTTTGATTCCACTTTTGGCGATCGGTCTCACTATATATAATTACAACAGTCTGGATCCAGAATCGCATCCCCAAAATGCACGAGAGGTATGAAGGAATTAAAAAAAAAATTATGAAGAAGGAAGAGAGAGAAGAAATATATAGAGAATTTTTCAAATATCCTTATATACACAAGGTGTCTAAGATCACCCATCTCTTTTAAAACAAAGGAAAGTAATTTTTAAATGTCTAAAAAAAATATAGAATGTGACACTTCTATACATATGTGTCATATGATAGTCAAGCTTAAAAATATTCGAGTATCAGAGATATAATAAATTTGCGATGCGGTTTTAGTTGCTGCGAATGTACGACTTCATAGTGATCGGAGGTGGAAGCGCAGGTGCCGTGGTTGCCTCAAGATTATCAGAAATAGCTAATTGGACAGTGTTGCTCTTAGAAGCTGGTGATGACGAGAATGAAATTTCGGATATTCCTTTGCTTGCCGGCTACACTCAGCTCACAAAATTTGATTGGAAGTATCAAGCCTCACCATCTACCACATCCGCTTATTGCCTTGCTATGATCGACAATAAGTGTAATTGGCCACGTGGCAAAGTTCTGGGAGGCAGTAGCGTTCTCAACGCTATGATTTACGTTCGTGGCAATCGGCAAGTAGACATATTTTTATTATTAGTATTATTACGTTGAATAAGAGTCATTCAATAAGTAAAGAGACAAATGGTTGTTGTTTTAATACATTTTATTCGATAAATCTAACAATTTACCTATTTTGCATCCTCGGAAGCCAGAAATCACTGAACACTTATCAAAAGTGCACTTTTCGAGAGGACTTGTCATTGTTGCATGAGTGATAGAAGTCATGTATAATGAAATAGTAGTCAAACAGCTATTATAAATTGATGACAGGGGTGCTAATTTATTTTGATTGTATTGTACTTGTTGTTTAGATATTTCTTGAACTAGAGCCGTTTGTCTTTTTACTTATTAAGTGACCCTCGTACGTATCAAGTTGAAACGATCAAACGATAATTGAAGAACTTATTTTAGACACGATTACAATAATTGGGCTCGATTAGGTAATGATGGATGGAGTTACGAGGAAGTGCTCCCTTATTTTCTCAAATCCGAAGATAATCGGAATCCATACTTGGCGAGAACACCTTATCACAAGACAGGAGGTTACCTGACCGTACAAGAGCCGCCGTGGAAAAGTCCTTTGGCAATCGCTTTCTTGCAAGCTGGCCAAGAAATGGGCTATGATAATTGTGACATAAATGGATCCAATCAAACCGGCTTCATGTTGACTCAAGCAACGATTCGACGTGGTAGTCGATGCTCAACGGCGAAGGCTTTTCTACGACCGGTGAAAAATAGGCTGAATCTGCACATAGCGATGAATACTCAGGTTCTAAGGTTGCTCTTTAACGCCAAGAAGAGAGCAATAGGCGTAGAATATCTTCGCGATGGTAAACAAGGAATCGTGAAATGTAGAAGAGAAATTATCTTATCCGCTGGCGCGATTAATTCGCCTCAGCTGCTGATGCTATCTGGAATCGGTCCCAGTGAGCACTTGACTGAGTTTGGTATACCAGTGATATCCAATCTACGGGTCGGGGACAATCTTCAGGATCACGTGGGCCTTGGTGGACTCACTTTTCTCGTGAACAAACAGATCACTTTGATGAGGCAGCGCTTTCAGACTTTCTCGGTGATGTTCGAATATATCGTGAACGAGCGAGGACCCATGACCACACCGGGAGTCGAGGGATTAGCCTTTCTCAATACCAAATATGCCAACAAATCCGGTGACTATCCAGATGTGCAGTTTCATTTCGCCCCAAGTTCCGTCAACTCCGATGGCGAACAAATAAAAAAGATCACCGGTTTGAAGGACCGAGTGTATGATACCATGTACAAACCTTTGCTCGACTCCGAAACCTGGTCAATTCTACCGCTCTTGCTGCGGCCCAAGAGCACAGGATGGATCAGGTTGAAGAATAGAAACCCTCTGATCCCGCCGGAGATTAATCCTAATTACTTCACGCATAAAGAGGATATGGATGTTCTTGTGGAAGGAATTAGGTTGGCGATGCGGGTATCCGACACCAAGGCATTTCAACGATTCGGCTCGAGACCTCATACCATTCGCATGCCGGGTTGCCAGAACTTTGCATTCGACACGTACGAATATTGGGAGTGTGCCGTGCGACACTTTACCTTTACGATCTATCATCCAACAGGTACTTGTAAAATGGGACCGCAGAGCGATCCTACGGCTGTCGTGGATCCTCGATTAAGAATTTACGGAGTTAAAGGACTTAGAGTAGTCGATGCCTCTATAATGCCGGCCATCGTTAGCGGTAATCCGAATGCGCCGACGATTATGATCGGCGAAAAAGCCAGTGATATTATTAAGGAAGACTGGCGGGTGAAGAGGAGACGAAATGCCGAAAGATGACGGATTAATTTAATTTTGTACTTTTTTTAAATATAATCAAAATTCTCGTGCGCGGAAAAATGTATTAAATTCTCATTATTTTCTTTTCTTACGTGTAATGCTAACATTAGAGATTATTAAGATTAGTCTATTGCCTTTTATACTATTATAAGTTTCCTTTCGTTTAACTCTTCTTATTTATATAAATAATAGATCTTCCCCTCTCTTCTCTTTCTCTTTCCCTCTCTTTTTTTGTCTCTCTCCCTCCTTCACTCTCTTATTATGCACGTTTTGCGTGTGTAAAGATCTGTTATTATAATATTTCAAATATACGTGACACTCTAAAGATACATTCATAAGAGAAAGATCAATATCCTGTTTAATGTCTACAAAACAGCAAATTGATTATATAAGTAAGATTATGAAAGTAAGATTTGTAAAAAATTTCTCCTCTTATAAGATATATTTTCATTTATAAATAATAAGTGATTAACTCTCTCTTCCTTACTTCTTCCTTCTCCTTTCTTTTCTTTAATAGAAGATAATATACATTCTGTAATATATTAATATAAATCTGTAATATAAATTAATATAATTCTGTAATATATTAATATATTAATATAAATATATATTTAAGATGTGTCAAAGTCATTAAATTAATAATAGAAACTACAATTAATAACATTATAGAGGCAGTGCCATTCCTCTTGTAATAATATGAAAAATATAATTTATTTCATTAAACTCATTATAGTTTATTGATTATATATCCCATATATACATAATGTGTTTTATAAACATCCTATATATAATAATTTGTTGATATTACGTCCGTATAATAGTTTTACGTTCATATAATATAATAATATATTTTAATTTATTAATTTCTTGTGCCAATAAAAATTACTTGCAAATCAATTAATTTTAACAAAAAAAGAAAAAAAATTAATATTTATTATTAAAAGTGTAGTATGTAACAATTTTTCTTCATTGTGAAAGCGAGAAAGACGATCCGAGATTTCGGAGGTAAAATCATACAAAATCATACTGACTTTCAAATCGTAAGCAGACGAGTAATTTTTTATAACATTGCATATCGTATCAAAAATTACGTTGATGGAATGCATGTTTTCTTATTTTTTATTTCCATTTCCTCGCTTTCTTATTTGTTCATGCATTGGATAAATATGGCAATGTCGGCATGCCATTCCGTGTATTAATATCGATTTTATTTCCGTTTTACTCCCATTAAGTTAGTCTTCCCCATCAGCACTAAATAGTAAGTGTAACCTATCTTAAAATTAGATGCTAATTAGATGCTAATTTGTTGCTAAAGTACCGAATTAAGTGTTCAAATGGTTTGGCAGAAAATTAGATTTATTTTGAGAGGAGGAGGAGACTGAAAACATTATGATGCCCCTCATATAAAAAATATATAAGTAATAAGAAAAGAAAAAAAAGAAAAAAAATAGAAAAATAAGGATGTCATAATTAGACACTAATTAGGGGCTCCAAAAAACCAAATTTATATAAAATATTTTTTTTTTTTAAATATCGCCATTAATTAAAAATTGATTTACTATGCCCCGTTAAACTTAACAACTAATATTAAAAACTTGGTTGTTCTAACAATATTGGTTTTAAAATATTTCCTTTTTAATGTAATATTTTATCTATTAATATTATATTAAGATATCTAATCGCCAAATTAGATGCTCGAGAGTTATTTATATCAAAATACTCGTGTACTACATTATATTATATATTATATATATATATTTTAATATAATTTATAATATTTAAACGCACAAATAAAAGAAAAAGAAAAATAGAACACAAATATTATGTATATAATTTTAAGAAACAAAAGTTATTAATTATATAATTATATAAAAATTATTAATTATCAAAATAATTATTTATAAGTATATACATAATCTAAAATAGAATAAAATGAAAGCCAAAACAAAAATAATTATTAATTTGGGAACATTTAAAACCAAGTAAAATAAAATCAATATAGTTTATATTAATTATATCGATAAAGTTTAATATTTAACAATTAAATAAAATCAAATATCACATAAAATAAAACATTATATATATTGAAAGATATTTAGCCTTATTTTATATAGCCCAAAGAGTACATTATACATATATACATATTATATTAATATTTATATATATTAATGTTTATATGTCTAATATATATTTATATATGTATATTTAAGATATATATTTTCTTACATATTTGATAATATAATGTAATTACTTTATTTTAAAAGTAATAAAAATTAGTAAATTGCAGAGTAAGCTTTATTTATATAAATGACCATAATATTACGAACTAACTAATTATAAACACATTATAAACACAATGCAGATTAACAAATATAACAAAAAATATTACAATGTAAAAATTGAAAAATAATTATTATATGCGTTTTCATACCATCTAATTGTCGCAAGGTATGCTCTTTTTAGTATTTTTTATATTACTTTTCTTTTTTATTTTTTTATTGCTTTCTTTTTTCTTTTTATTTTTTTAAAATATGATTCGTTCTTATACTCATTTTATCGATAAACAAGTGTTAATGTTATTAACATATTATAACTCAATTATAAGAACATTACATATTCTTTTAAAATATTTAGATTATGATAAATATATAATAAAAAGTCGTTTATATTATATTCGATCAAAACATGATTATTTCGACATTAGATATTTAAATATGAAAATATCAAAGAATGTATTATTTTCTTCTCTTAAAGAATTTTAATTATAAAAAAAATTTAGTACAATATAATGATGTCACGAGTCATACTAATGTCTCAGATATTTTTTTATAATTAAGATTTTTTAAGGCTCCTGGGTGCTCACCGCGGCCATATTAGATTGTGACGTCAGAGGTGAGTAACCACACGCTGAAAATTCTTAGATGCCATTTTTTAATGAAAAGATATTTCGATTAAACACTATTTCAGATGGCTTTAGCACACTTTTAAAATACCCCGAAAACTATTCGTTTTCCTTAACAGTCAATCAACAACCGTAAAATGATCGAGATATCAGACTTTGACATGCGGAATGATTGCGCATGTGCGAAGACCAGACGGACTGGGCCTCATAATATTACATTTTACAGCTGTTGATTGATTATAAAGGAAAAAGGTTCGGGGTAATAGTTTTCGGGGTATTTTAAGAGTGTGTTAAAGCCATCTGAAGTGCTGTTTCATCGAAATATTTTTTTATTTCGAAATGGCATCTAAGAATTTTTAGCGTGTGTTTTCTCGCCCCTGACGTCACGATTTCCACATGGTCGGCAAGGAGCCAGGAGCCTTAAGAGAAGAAAATAATAATGATTGGTTCGAATCGAATTTTTAACAGGTAGTTGAATCGATAGCTTGCTCTATTTATTTTATATAACAAAAGAGAATTTATTATTGCTCTACGTATATTATGAAGACATATTACAAAGTCGCGATGTTTCTGTTTTATTTAAGAACTGCCATAGTTATCATCGTTATTTTTGCTCCTCTAGCAGATATACAGTGTGAGTCTTTTTAATCTTAACAGGCAAATATCTCGAAAAGAAGAAGTTAAAAAAAAAAAATGTTTTAAAAGTTTTAAATGTACAAAAGTTTTTTGACTTTAAAAGGGACATAAGATGGTGTCATCGGTTTGACCTTGAATAGTCATTTGAAGGTCACGTAAAAGTCATCTTCAATTTCTTAAATGGAACTCTCTATTTTTGATTACATATTCTTGTAGCTTATCTCGAAAGCTTTCTGTCGATAAGGCAAAACTGTTTAGGATCCCCTTAAGATTAAAAAGACACCCTGTATATTAGGTGTTTTAGGCCCTGCGCACAATAGGAAAAATATTAAAAATAAATATTAAATATTAGGAATAAGAATTATTTTAAAATAATAAAATCGGAAAAACTCTAATATAAAAATACAAATTCGGGTATAAAGAACTCTTAGTAGTTTATTAGCCCTTACTAGTCCTTTATACTCGAATTTGTATTTTTATATCAGAGTTTTTTCGATTTTATTATTTTAAAATAATTCTTATTCCTAATATTTAATATTTGTTCCTAATATTTTCTCTATTGTGCGCAGGGCCTTATTTTAAACAGTTCAGCTAAATATCTCAAAGACTAAAACAAAAATGTTTCAAACAAAATTTATAGAATTTTAAAGAGAAAAAATTGGTGATTTTAATTAAGAATAAGATTAAATTTTCAAGATCACATAAAGCAATATTGTTTTCTTTTTAAATATATAGAAAAAAGTATTTTTTATAGTAGAGTCGAAAAGATCGCACAATTTTGTGTAGAAAATTTCTAAGACATGTATGACTTAAGTTTAATAGTTTAGGAATTATAGCAATTAAAAATATAACTTCGTTAATTTTCATTAATAACGATGAGCACATGAATTGAATTTATGTATATGTGTGTCAGAGTTTTTCTATGCAAAATTGTGCGATTTTTTCAATTCTGTTATAAAAAAATACTTTTTATTCAAAAACAGAAGGTTGATTTTCACGTGACCTTGAAAAATAATCGTAGTTTAAATTCAAGGTCACCAACTTTTCCCCCCTCAAAATCCTATAAATCTTATCCAAAATCTGTCAAGTTTAGTTTTCGAGATTATTTAAAATGTGACACCCTACGTATATATATAATTAAATTATTATATAAACATCTATTTTAATATTTTTAAAAACACATTACAATATTTTATTAAAGAATATTTTTTTCTATAAAGTTAATACTGTATTAAAGTACAGTAATTAAGACTGTATCGATTCTGCTATAAAAAATACTTTTTATTCAAAAACAGAAGGTTGACCTTCACGTAACCTTGAAAAATAATCGTAGTTCAAATTCAAGGTCACCAACTTTTTCCCCTTCAAAATCCTATAAATTTTATCCGAAACCTGTCAAGTTCAGTTTTTAAGATTATTTAAAATGTGACACCCTATATATGTATATCATTAAATTATTATAAACATTTCTTTTAATATTTTTAAAAACACTACAATATTTTTGTTACAATATTTTTCTCTATAAAGTTAATACTGTATTAAAATACAGTACAGTAATTAAGACTGTAAAAGAAGTTTATGAGCACCAACATTTCTTTATATACTATATCTTGTATATATTACTGTCTTGCTCATCGCGGAAAAAGATTAGATCATTATATCCGATCGTATAACGACGCTGTATTATCTCTTCACGTGTCACGCTATGGATGTGTGTATGTATGTATGTTCACAAGAGAAAGAGCGATATATGTTCACGCGAGTACCGTTTTGTTACCACACTTTTGCTGGTAGGTAGATGCACGTATAAGTATAACCACAGGAAGAAAATACTTTCACTACCAAAGTGCGGTCGGGAGCCTCCGGGAAGAACAAGGAGACTAGGTACAAGTGGGAATGACGACGAGGAAGAAGAAGTGAGAGTGAAATGGATGGAGGTATATTGGTGCAGTACCGTAACGTTCTTCCGACTGTTATTACTGACTCTATCGCAGTCACTCGACTATCCGGTACAAGTATTCCGGAAGTATTTTGGACAATCCTTTTACAGTAAAATTTTTACAGTGACTGTGTATATTTCTTACGCGATTGCAACTATCATCGAATGATGAAATCAATCAGAATATCGTTGTTAACTCTGCAGCTCTGTAACTTGTTTCCTGCCAAGTGACAAATTCTTAGAGTGATTGTTCAATGACTGTTCATTCGTTGGGCAGTGATAAAGTGATCAGCGTAATGTTGAAAAAATTGTAGAAGAATATCATCAAGATTGTGCGACATCAGGAGAATGATAGGAGTATAAATTTTGCGCTAAAGATATAGTATTATGTGTATGTAATGTGTAATATTAATATTACAATATTCCTCTTCTTCTTAATAATTATTACACACGTATTTTTTGTTAAACACTTTTTATTTCTTTAAAATTCATAAAGGAACTTTAAATGAAAAAAGCTGCTTTAAAATAAAAATGTCAATGAAGAGAGTTGACATTTATATATTTATATAATTATTATTTATAAATAATCATATATAATCATATATAAAACACATCTTATTTACTTGTGACACACAATATGTTCTCGATAAATTATTAGTAAATTATGATATCAATATCTAATATTAGTAAAATTCTACTGATTCTCCCTGATTAAAAAAGTTTAACCTTTTATGCTAAAAGACAGTTTAAAATTAACCTTTTTTCGCGTCGTAAACATTATGAGAAAATCAATTCTGGTTTAATATATTTTTAATATATTCTATTTTATTATATAATTTTATTTTATAATTATATTTAATATTCATTATTTAATATTTATTATTTATTCATTATTTAATATTTATTTATTTAATATTATATTTAATATTCATTATAATAGTATAATTAATTTTCATTATTTTGATAATATGAAAAATCTAATGCATAATTTAAATATTAAATAATATTTAAATAATGGATCTTTATTTAATTAATTGACATTTGTAAAACATTTCTGTTGATTTATTGTAAAATATATTTTATGTGTAACTTTAGACTGCACTTAAATTTTGTATTTTAAATGTTATTAATTATACGTAGTTTTTAATGAGATTTTTGGAAATAATGATATGTAATCGCAAATATATATATATGTATATATATAAATTTTTTTGACACTAAAAATTCATGATGATTCACGATAATGTTTCGATTTGAGCTAATTATTAAAAAATCTGGCTCTTTTATTAGTCAACATACAAGTTCGATACATAATCAATAAACTTACATTACTTTAATTTTTCAATTTATTTTTCTTAAAAATGTGATGCTAGTAATAAACAAAATTTATTCTATATCTTACTTTTTTTTTTTTTTCAAGAAATCACCTCTGCATATATAAGTTTATTGGATATCTTGCATATTTCATATTATTACTAATAATATATGAATATCACTAATAATGGTTTTTTTCTTTGTCCGCAACTCTTGCATTGCATATAAACAAAAAGAAAACAAATAATTTATTAGATTTATATATAATCTTAATATGCATTTCTTGATCTTCCCGCGTATTTTTTTTACGATAAAAAAAAATTTATATAACATTCACATACATGTGTATAATTGTGTAAACCGATTACTTCGCAAACGCATATGAAATCATTAAATCGACGTGATCTGCAATAAGATGAGCAAGGTTCTTTCTATCGTTACAGAGAAAGTATTTGGTTACGAAATTATTCACCGAAAGCTATTGCGTAAATTATAAATTTTCACGTCTCCAATAGAATTTCGAAATTAACAAGTAAACTTTCACCTTGACACCTACCTTCACATTTTAAAATTTTTGACCTTTTGAAACGTTTTTAATTATTATGCGTCGTATTTTTATTAAAAAATTAATTATTTATAGAAAATGCAGTAAATCTGCATTAAAAATGCATATAAAAAATTCAATATTCATCGTAGATTAAGAAATTTGCTTAAATTTATTTAAATTTGAAACTTATTTGAAAGAAGAAAGTATATACACACATATTACACATGCATATATATTTTCATATATATATATATATATATTATATATATCTGCATTACTTTTCGCACAGGATGTATATAAAATTTATTGAATGTGTTTTCCACTTCTTTTCTTTACATTTTTTAATATTTTATTTTTCTGATATTACTTTTGTAATTTCAATAATATATTATAAAAAAATAAACTGTAAAAAATATACTATAAAATTATTTTAGTTTATGCTGCACGTCAAAACATAGCAATTTTCAGAAATTGTTACATAAGAAACATTATTCTGATTATTTTAATTGCTACATGCAAACAAAAATATTTTTGAAAATATTACAATATAATGCAAGAAATTAAAAATTATGAGAGTTACAAAATTAGAATTAATGTATTATTCAGAATAGTTATAATAAATAATTTCTCTTTCTCTCTCTCTCTCGAAATATTATAAATTAACAATTTCTTTAGCTTATGTTTATTTTTCAGAATTTTGTTCGTTTTTAGTTTACACATATTATAGAAAATCTGTTCGAAGATAGTAATTTGAGATAGAAAAATCCATTTCTTGTCAATCTTATATGCACATATGTTATGTTATACATTATATTTTGAATCGGCCAATTATGACAAATTTCCGTTTTTCAGATGAATCCTCTTGCTAATATACGAGTCAACACACGCTGTCTCGAGATCTTGTCTAATTATTAATTAGCAATATTATACAGTTAGAAATAGTATGCAATTTGTTTCAGACCAGCGATATAATAATCACGCGATAGATAGAGCCAAATAGCGACGAATGAGAAAGATGTAAAAACGGAAGAAAACGGAAGGAACACGGAAAGAAGCAGCATGTATAATATAACTCCGTAAGAGTCTCGTCTTGTGGAAGGAAACAAATCAAACAAAAGTTTACGCCAGTGAAATACTTTCTCCTTTCCCCGTTATGAGATCACCATTTCGTTTCTCCGGATCCGGGTATAACGAGATATTTTATGCGCCATTTACAAGTGGATTAAAAAGCCCCGGCCATAAACATCACATCTCTTTCTCGTATGGTAAATTAAATTAAATTAAATTAAAATAAATTCTATTCGGAGATGATGCGTCTCGATAGGAGCATGAGACCATCTTTAATTCACTAAACGATTCTGGCATTTCCTTGTTCCTCTTGTTGCGTGATATTCACGCCAATCACTTTTCCTTCCGTGATCAGGAACATGTCGCTATTTCACGCCGCCATGAGAAAACTTTTCTCTATTTTTAATTACATTAGATTTTAATTTTTATCTTTGTTTTTATAGAAATAATAGAAGGCTGTGATGTTATATAACATCACAGCCTTCTATTATTTCTATAAAAACAAAGATAAAAATTAAAATCTAATGTAATTAAAAATAGAGAAAAGTTTACTCATGGCGGCGTGAAATATATATATATTTTATAAATAATTACTTGTATGTTGACTAATAATTATTACCGCCATATTGTTATATTATTTTTATAATTATAAAATTGTTATGCAGTAAGTAACCTAGACGGATCTTGTTGAATAAATTTTTTTTTTTTCAATCAGAAAAGGCTCTCTATAAAATATATATATATCAAATTTTATATACGGAAATTATAGATCCACATAAAGTCTAGTATGAGCATATATTTATTACACATAAATGGTCTGTGCATAATATATTAATAATTGTTTAGTTATTTTCTATGAACTATAAATAAACAGCGTTGTCTGTGCATATTTATGTGGTGTTTTTCAATAAAATTTAAAATTATATGATTCAAAGATATCTTTACTACTAATTTTCCACAACTAAAGTGACTTGTGACCTTATTGTTTGATAAAAAAAAAAAAAAAAACGTGTAAAAATTTGCTTGCGGATATGACTTATACATTTTCTTCTAATGTTTTCGAACGAAAAACAATAAACACTGTCCACTTACAAATGTTGCCTGTGTTTATGAGCAATATACATACATATGTAGATGTAAATTAGATTGATGTATATTAACTGAAATTGGCTATAAAAATATACTGTTAGTAAATTTTTTCTCTAGTTTAATATTCTAAAATTTAGTTCATATAAAGTTTTAATATTTTATTTCAAGATCGAAAAGTAGATTTTAATGCATAATTAATTTTTATTATGTGTGACATTAGAAAATTTCAAACATACTAATTTTACATTAATGTCATAAATGTGAGTTCTTTGTATGTGTGACAAGTTTCATAGAAACTAATAAGAAATCTAGCATTTATATACATACATATATTTTAGTGTTACCTTATTTTTATATATTTATAATTTATTATAAATTAGTATATAGATCAAATCACTTACAATAGTTTTTCTATCCTTATATAGCTTATATCTATTCCTATCTTACTTATTCCTATTTAGAGTTAATTTATAAATTATCAATTAATTTATAATATCTTTCGAAATATTATAAATTAGAATCTTTTCAAGATTTCTATTTAAAGTAAATATTGACCAAAAAAACTTAATTCTAATGACTTTAACATGTCAAAATCATTATCCTGGCAGTAACCCATAAAAAGTTTTAGTCGTCTCTTGTTGATTATTAAAAAATTAATAAAAATATAAGAAAAATAAGGTTTAAACATAGATTAACAATAAAACATTTAATATTAAACACAGTTTCTATAGGTATAGTATTTCTATGTATACTACATATACATATACACTTAAACAAACATGCAGATCTTTATAGACCTGTTTAAAAATATCACATGCATAAAAGTTGTAAATGTAATAAACCCATGATCATAAATTCTACATTAGTTGCATATTTAATTAAATGTAGATAAAAGAGGGACGTGTATACATATATATATACTTATACATATAAGCAAAATGAAATCTTCGTCTAAATCAAAATGTGTTACATATTTTTTTAATAACATTTTAATAGCATTTAATATATCAAAATCTATTATCTATAAACTCGTTTCATTATTTTCATTTAATTTGTTTGTTATTGTAGGACGCTTCGATACAGAGAGAGAAGTGATGCTTCACCGAAATCAATGGAAATATCATGAAAAATATAAATATTGATGCATCTTTGGACATTTGCTGGTCTGAAGAAGTCGGCACGTGGTTACCTGATGTTCCATTATGACAACCAATGAGAAAAAAAGAAAGAGAAAAAGACAACAAGGATAGAATATTAGAAAAAAATCGCGAAGTAGGGAGATTTTCATTAAAAAATGGTCTTCAGCACGATAGTAGTGACATCGGCTTTGAAAGGTGCTATCAGTTTGATGGGCACAGGTTTATGGCTCGTACCACTGCTAATCGCAGGTCTCTCCTATTATCATTACGATCAATTAGATCCCGAGAGTCGACCTATCGACAGGTACCCTCTGTACTCTGATTATGATTTCGTCGTGATTGGTGGGGGATCAGCTGGAGCAGTAGTTACCAGTCGACTCTCAGAGATACCTGACTGGAACGTGTTGTTGCTGGAGGCTGGTCCGGACGAAAATGAAATCACAGACGTACCATCTCTGGCCGCGTATCTGCAATTGACCAAATTGGATTGGAAGTACAAGACCGAACCCACTGGCAAAGCTTGTCTAGCTATGAAAGGTGGTCGTTGCAATTGGCCGCGTGGTAAGGTTTTGGGCGGCAGTAGCGTTCTGAACTATATGCTATACGTACGCGGTAACAGATACGATTACGATTATTGGGAATCGCTAGGTAATCCCGGCTGGGGATATGAGCAAGTCCTTTACTACTTTAAAAAATCGGAAGACAATCGGAATCCGTATCTACAGAAAAGTCCTTATCACGCGACCAACGGTTATCTAACAGTTCAGGAATCACCGTGGAAGACACCTTTGGTGGTCGCTTTCGTTCAAGCCGGCGTTGAAATGGGATACGAAAATAGAGATATAAATGGCGAACGACAAACTGGTTTTATGATATCTCAGGGAACTATTCGTAGAGGAAATAGATGCTCCACCGCGAAAGCCTTTCTACGACCTGTTCGATTGCGTAAAAATATTCATACGGCTATAAACAGTCACGTAACAAAAATCGTAATCGATCCGTTGACGATGAAAGCGATAGGCGTTGAATTCATTAGAGACGGTCGCAGACAGATAGTAAGAGCGCGGAAGGAAGTGATATTGTCAGCAGGTGCCATCAACAGTCCTCAAATACTGATGTTGTCGGGGATCGGACCAAAGGAGCATTTACGACACATTGGTATTCCTGTTATAAAAGATCTTCGGGTCGGTGACAACCTTCAAGATCACGTAGGCATGGGTGGTTTGACATTTCTCGTCGACAAGCCAGTTGCCATAGTTCAAGATCGTTTCCAGGCGGCTCCAATGACGATGCATTACGTGGTCAACGGTAGAGGTCCCATGACGACTTTGGGTGGTGTTGAAGGTTATGCTTTTCTTAATACAAAATACGCCAATCACTCGATCGACTATCCAGATTTGCAATTTCATATGGCGCCAGCTTCTATTAATTCTGACGCGGGAGTGCAAGTCCGGAAAATCTTAGGGTTTACAGACGAAGTGTACAATACTGTCTTTAAACCGATTACCAACCGAGACGCTTGGACCATTATACCTGTGCTGTTGAGGCCCAAGTCTCGTGGCATTATACGATTGAAAAGTTCTAATCCTTTCCACAGCCCCCTCATCAACGCAAATTACTTTTCTGATCCTATGGACATCGCTATCCTGGTGGAAGGTGCAAAGATTGCTATTAAGATCAGCGAAGCAAAGGTCTTCAAGCAATTCGATTCAAGACTTCATCGTATCAAATTGCCCGGATGTAGACAATTCAAATTCGGCTCCGATGCCTACTGGGAGTGTCACGTTCGACACATTTCTCAAACGATCTATCATCCTGTAGGCACTGCTAAAATGGGACCGCCTACCGATCCTACCGCTGTAGTAGATCCAAGATTGAAAGTTTATGGTATCACGGGTCTACGAGTCATCGATGCGTCTATCATGCCGACGATATGCAGCGGTAATACAAACGCTCCTGTCATCATGATTGGCGAGAAAGGTGCCGACCTCATCAAGCAAGATTGGTTGCGACCATCGTCAGTAATTAATCGCGAAAGTATGTACTAGAGCAAAAAATGAATTGACCAGAAGAAAGTCATTTGGATTTAACTTGGAGTATTAATTTAACTTTTTTTTTTATAAAGGTGCTCTCTTTTTATAATAAATAAGCATTGCATTGATATAAAATTGGTATAAATCAAGCTATCAAAAATTTTGTAATATTATCTATGTACGATACGCTGTGATTTTGATATATCTGATTGACTAAATCGTAATGCATTACAAATATATAATTTTACAATTTTTCAAGCTTTTTTTAATAAATAGTTATAATAATTCAATCACATGCAGTAAGATAGATAATATATATAAATAATTTTGCTTGGTAATATAATAGAATCTCTCTATTAATATGTAATTTAATTAAAAAACAAAAAAAAAACAAAATAAGGACCTCTCAATAATAAGACTTTGCAGGTCAATTCAAGGTGCAGAATCACAAGATTATAAAATAAAAAAGAATTATAGAAACAATTAATTATATTATAGTACATCTCAGGTATAATCTTTTTTATTAAAATTTTTTAATTTACTCATGTGCTATACAATATTCTAGTGTATACCAAATAAGTTAACATATAAGTTTCATTATTTTTAAACATAAATGGTATTATTGAAAGATAATTATATTTTTCCAGATTACACACATACATACAAGCGCATGCACACACATATATACACATATACAAAAATTTATATAATAATGTGTATAAAATAAATATATAATTAAGAGTATACAACCGAGAAGATATTTTTACATGAAAAAAATTAATTCAACATATCATTTTTAGAATGACATTTTTTTGTATAAAACTTTGTTTTTGGAAAAATTTTAAAATTTGGAAAATTTATTATATATTCGCGCTTTTTAAAAACTTTCTTCTTATTATTTAATATAACCAAGTAATAACCAAGTTTCAATAAAAAATTGCGTTGAATTATCTTTTTAAACAGCTAATATCAAAAACATCTGCTATAATCAAACAAAATATATCTGTATTTTTGTTTGTGACTTAAAATTAATTAATTTCTGGATACATTCACTAAAATAACATTTTGGATTTATCTTAGTAAGTACACATGTGTACATACATAAATTTATACTACTTCTCTAAATTGTTTTACATCTTTTGTGTATGTGTGTGTGTGTACAAGATATTCATGAAATAAGAGTCCAAAGCCCAACGAATAGTGATCTAGTAATAATTTTATATACATAATGATGAAAAAATTGCATTACTATGTACATAGATATATATGTATACCGGGTGAGTCAGTTAAACTGTTACAGACGTATATCTCTGAAACAAAGCATTTTAGAGAAAAATGTTTCAGACAAAAGTTGTATGGTTTCAAGGGGGACATAAGATGGTGTCATTGGTTTGACCTTGATAAGACCAATCAATTGGTTTAAAGAAAACACATAGTTGCTTTTAAGGTAAAGTACGCAGCTGCATGTTGCAAATTACATAAATATTTTTTAAACATTATTTGTTTTCTTTACACCAATTGATTGGTCTCATTATTCCGTGCGTAAGGGCCAGTCTACACACCTTCCGTAATCGTAAACGTAACCGTTAACTTAAATAACTTTTGTCTGAAACTTTTTTCTCTAAAATGCTTTGTTTCCGAGATAAGTTTGTAACACTTTGACTCATCCTGTATACATATATATGTTGTTGTATATGTATATGTACTGTATATAATATATAATATTTTGTATAGTTTATTTTAGAATTAAAAAAGTTTAAAAAACTAAAATGGATTCTTTAATATAAAAAAAAGATAAAAATAAAATAAAATTTCATACAAAAAAAATAAAAATATACTTTTTAGAGAAGTTTGGCCTACTTATTTTTGATATGCTAATAATATTATAATCGAGCATTATTAAAATTGGAAAACTTGCTTTTTTCCATCCACTATTATAAGTGTATATAGCATAAACAAGTGTGATTATGATGCTAATGTATTACTTTGTGACTTATTAGTATAAAATGTTAAGCTAATTTGCAAATTAACTGGATGATCTTAAAAATTGTTAAATATGTTTTTGTTATATTTGTGAAATAAACAATGTTATTAAAAAATTTTTTTCTTTCGTTTTCTTCTTTCCTTTCTATCCTATAAATATTTTATGGTATTTTTTATTATGAGCTATAAATATGTAATAATTGGAACGCAAGTTTATGATAGTGTTTAAAGAAGATTTGGTCAAACTTTGATAGCGCATTCTACTGATCATATAAAGATAAAAATAGTTTATATATACCGAAAAAATTTCTATTCCAAATTATAATAGGCTTTTTAATATTAATTATGAGTTTTGTAAAATTTTGCTATTTATTATCATTATTATTATTATTATTATTATTATTATTATTATTACAATCAACCTAAACTGCAAACAATTCAATTAGAGTAAATTCTTGAAATAAGCAATAAAAACAAAACTCATAGCGTATATAATCGATTATACATATGTATATAAACATTATATATAATTGTGTGTTACATAATTTTATATTTACAGTTCTATGAATAATATAATTGGATATGTAAGTGTGTATACATATGTATTATATTCAATTATAAATACATACAACCATACAACTATATATTAAATTGTATTTTTCATAGAACTGTATAACATAACATTATGCAGTTATGCAACACACAATTATACAATTTATATACAATAATTGTGAATTTTTAATTATATAAGCAATAAAAAAATACATAAAATTTAGCATAATATATTTTGGATAAATATAATATTTTCTAATATTCAGTATTTTTTTTTATATAAATTGCGCGCGAGTTATTTTTTATCGATCCAGCGTAATATGTTTCGATAATCAATAGGTATGTAATTCGTGTTTATTGATTGCTGCCAATTGGAAGGAAATGGTGTCATGACTATATATTTCTACGTTCACTTTGGTAAAGGAATGGAACGAATTTCCATGTCCAGTGGTGCATTACTGGAATAACGTGCAATTAAGATGTCCTTGGAAAAAAGAGGCAATCTTAACAAAACATTTTTGCTTCGCTACTTATAATTTGTCTTTTAAATCGAAATTATGGGGAAAAAATCACACAAAACATTCTTTAATTGCGGATGTTATATATAGCTCTTTATCTATCAAAAGAAAGATCACTCGAAATCGATAAATAATGTACAAATCAACAAACTTTTCATTAACAAGAGATTCATAGTAAATTATTTCATGAATTATTCTTACTTTTTATAATAATTATAAATTTTGTAATAATTAGAATTCGGCAGGAAAAAAACTTCAAGGATTTCATGTTTCAGTATCTCAGTATTACGAAAGAATATTCATAAGGAGAAAAAATGCAACTTTTATTACTGAATATAATGCTTTTATAATAAAAAAAAAAGACGAAGCAGACGATGTTAAATAATTTGTCATAAAAAAATGGATTGGTTAAAAAAACTTTAGAATCTTGTGCCTTCACTGCAGCCAATTTATGAAATAAAAAATCATGGGAATTTTATTCTTGGGAAACATATCGAAATAAATAAAATTTTTTTGCGACTACTCATGTTCGATAATATGGAAAAGTAATATTGATAGCTCTTTTTCTCGTTATCCTGTAATAATAAATGCATAATTAATCTGCATAAATTCTACATTTCCATGCAAAAAACCTTACGACGAATTGATGCAGATTTATAGCTATTATTAATTCATAAATTGAAAAAAGACTTTTCGGCATATTTTACTAATCGATAAATAATAGTCGCATTCACTGGCGGATCCTGGGGCGGGGGGGGGGGGTTAAACCTCCCCTTGCAAATTAAAAGAAACAGTTTTGCTGAATCCGTTTAAAAAATATAAGTAAAGAAAAACAAACGTTAAAGAGCTATCGACGAAAAATATTAAATCAAATAATTTTGAAGAAACCCCCCCCCCCCCGATTTAAATAAATTTATTTCTTTTGATATATTTCACAATAATAAACCTCATATAATATAATGGCATATAATATAATATAATGTCAAAAGCGTATTAGGTTAGATACTCAGATTGGAGTTTTGTCTTGAAATAGGGACGGTTCAATAGTTACATTTTGATTAAAAATCAACTGAAATTTTCTCTTGAGTATCTCTATTAAATCGAGATTACGAACGAATATCAAATTGATTTCCAAGATTCATCTATTAAACCAGTCTTAAGACATATCATATCTTAAGACTGGTTTTAGCTGAGTTTCTCAGCAGAATCATGATTATAAATACGGATCTATGATTTTTTTTTGACGTGCAGTAACATAATAGTAATAAATATTAGATAAGTTGACAGTATATTACATCCTGAATCCGGTTTATTATATCTATTATATCCTAAATTTTGTATAAGTAATATTATGCAATATATGAGTGGTGAATAATTATATACTAACTAATGCAATTAAAGCGTGCTTTGGATCATGAGATATGCAGGACAAGTTTTATTATTTTTAATAATATACAATATAACATTCCAGAAAATAAATACTCCATTTTATTCATTTAATAATTTTGATATTTTAAAACAATTTTTGGTTCATGTTTTGTAAGATATATTTCAAAGTCATTATTATTTTAAATAAAAACATTTTTTTTTACGTAAATAAATTTTTTTGTATCATTCTACACATAGAAGTAGAGTTAGTCAAAAATAAATATTTTGTAAAATATTTTATATATTAAGAAACAGAACAATAAAAATATCTTGAAATATGTATAACTTTATTCACTTCAACTTACAGTCAAGAAGTGGGACTTGGTTTACAATAATGACTTATAAATCACACATACTGCGCGTCCTCATTCATCCTTTAATCCTTATTCTTTCCTTATTAACTGCCTTAGTTTTTATATATATCTCTTATAATTTACACTTTAAAATTTACACTTTACAATTTACAGCTTACAATTAACAATTTACTTCTATCATTTAAATATCTACCTTTAATCACAGCCTGCAGATAATTTGATTTCCCAACTTTCCTTTCCTTCATTATTCTCTAATCCGCACTCTCTTCTCTCTTATTCTTATTCTTTTCCCTTATTTTTTTACCTTTTCTCTCCAGTTTCCACAGTAATTCTCCTTTTTCTTTATCTAACTCCTTATTTCTTAACCTCATTATTCTATATTTCATTATTCTCTATCTTATCAAACCATTCTTTTGTTATAACACATTCCTTAACAAAATGATTCATATTATTCCATCCCTGTTCACAAAATACACACTTCCAATCTTTTTCCTCTAACCAATATTTATTCTCCTCTTCCATGTTTCCACATCTCATTCTCGCTAAAGCTATAATACCTTTACATTTCTACATTTGTACATTTGTCCAGACTTTCCTTTTCTAAATAAAATATCTTGAAATATTTTTAACTAGACTAATAAAAAGAACCGCGAGATAAATTGATTCATTTGAAAAAAATTGTATGGTTTTATTAAAAGTAAAGACTAGAAGAGAGAGACTAAAGAATAAATTTAATATTTTAAAATACAGTGAATAATTCGTTAGAATGAACCTGGAAATAGTGTGCACAATCTCTTTCATACGTTCTAGATACTCATGAGAACCGTGCAATTACACACATATTTGTCTCCCAGATGTGTTAAAAAATAATGTATTAAGAAAAAGGATATCACCTTGAGTTTCATGGTTTGGGGGGGAGAGAGAGAGAGAGAGTGTGTATGTGTGTGTGTGTGTGTGTGTGTGTGTGTGTGTGTGTGTGTGTGTGTGTGTGTGTGTGTGTGTGTGTGACGTGGATACAATCTCGTTATTATTTAGAGTAAAACGGCGCATTTTATTAGCGCTATTAAGAGATTCCAGTGTGTGATATAAAACAAACAAATTATTTTTAAATTTTGAAATAAGATATACTCCATTAAATGAAATATATGTTTTGCATTCACTTTTTTATGTATAATATAAGAAATAAAAGTTATCAAAAATACTAATTTTTTCTTATCTTATATATACATCGTTTTGTGTCGCTTCTTTTTCCATTGTACTGTTAATTACAAGACATTCTATGTATGTAAATAATGTAATGTAATGTTAATGATATACATTGAAATTGCAAATATCCTTGTTATATTACATTATAATGAATGTAAAAGTAGCTAGCATGTTTACATGTCGCATATTTCTTTGTATAAAAACACAGGAACAAATAAAAATGAATTATTTTTATCTAATCTTTTTAAACTGTAACTTTTATTTTATCAAAATTAAATGCACTCATTATTATAATATATAGAATTTTAATACAAAAAAGGCTCTGATAAATTCAAAATTACTAATACAACGGCTAACAAGAGCCACGAGAAATTAAAAGGTGTTGGATACAAGAAACATTTGCAAAACTTAAAAAGATGTTAATTTAGTGCAATAAAATTTAATGAGATAAACGTTTCGGTCCATTTCGGGCCATCTTCAGTATACACAGAGTAGAATGGTTCACTAGAAAAATGTGAAACAGAACATGACGTTATGTAACAAAGGGGGATATTTAAGATCTAATTTGCGCAATTACAATCAAAACAACCAACCACATTTAAGTGCAGCTGTATAAGCGGTAGAACGGATACGTGCTTCAAATGTCAGACACGAGTGAAATAAAATTATGTGTCATCATTCTCATTCGCTCCGTCCCGCGGGGTCACCTCCTAGCGGTCCCAACCGATATGAAGAACCGATATGCAGTGTGTATAATAGAGCATTGCAAAGTGTGATAGTCGGAATTATTAATTAATCAGATTTGTAAAAGACGAAGCGACTTACTGGGGAACGAAGACCGAGAAAACAAGGATATTAGAAACATAACGCACCCATCGGCAAACACCTTGCGACTAATACTGAATTCGAGTCAGAACAATAAACAATATTAGCGGTTATCTCGATGGGGACATGAAAACAATAATATTACAGTTTTGGTAGATTTTCTATGATCGGAACATAAATGTCATCAAAACTGTCAGTGTCACTCTGTAGATTTAGACTGTTTGTTTGTCTCTTGATGAAAATTATTTCGAAAATTAATCTCTTTCATAATACTGGTTTATACTATCAAAAATCGCCACATTACTCCAATCAAACTCATGATTTAACAGTCGATGATCCGTGATTATTGATCACTGTGCCATATTTCTGTTGATGTGGTTCCGGTGTCCTTGTATTCTTGTTTTTAAAAATCTGCGAGGTTGGTCTACGTAGGAAGTGTCGCATCTTTGTGGACTTTGATAAATTTATTCAATTTATCAATGCAACTGTATACGAAATTATTGTGTCCAAGTCCCGAAGAGATCGACTAAACCGCTCCGACACACCACGCACGTACGGAATGTTAAAGAATGAATTAGACTTATTAGACTGACTAATTAAATTATTGTTATTGTCATTAGATAAAAAAAAACGAAAATAAATAATCTGATGGGGTTTTGCTAGTGAGAAATTTATATCTGTCATGAATGACTTTGAAAATAAATTCTAAAGGATATCCATTCTCCAATAGTGTGTTAGTTAAAAACCGTAAATTTTTAACGTGGAATCTCGGGTGGGAAAGAAAAAATACTCTATCGATTAATCCAATGATCACTCCCCTTTTTTGTGAGCGAGGGTGATGCAACTCAAATTTAAATACCTTCCCGAAAAAGTAGGTTTGTGAAACCAATCAAATTCGATAAAATTGTTATTAATTATAATAGTAACGTCTAAAAAATTTAATCGGTTGTTGACACCCTCCTCTATTGTGAATTGCAATCATTGACAAGTGAATTGCAGTTATTGACTCTGAGATAACGTTGTGTAAAAATTTAGCAAGTGGAAACAGTGTGCTGTTTCTTGATGAGACGATAATTCTTAGAGGGCAATCCAGCTTATGGATTTTCGGTAATCCATAAGCTTTCGGCAAAATGCCCTCCGAATAATTCAATGACTTGTACGTTTTTTCGGAGATATATTTCGGTTTTTAATTAACACACTATTATGGAGAATGGATATCCTTTAGAATTTATTTTCAAAGTCATTCATGTCGGAGCGGTTTAATCGATCTCTCCGGGAGTGGACACAAAAATTTCGTATACGGGCATTGATAAATTGAATAAATTTATCAAAGTCCACAAAGATGCGACACTTCCTACGTAGACCAACCTCGCAGATTTTTAAAAACAAGAATACAAGGACGCCGGAACCACATCAACAGAAATATTGCACAGCGATCAATAATCACGGATCATCGACTGTTAAATCATGAGTTTGATTGGAATAATGTGGCGATTTTGGATAATAAACCAGTATTAAGAAAGAGATTGATTTTCAAAATAATTTTCGTCAAGAGACAAACAAACAGCCTAAATTTACAGAGTGACACTGACAATTTTGATGACATTTATGTTCCGATCATAGAAAATCTACCAAAACTGTAATATTATTGTTTTCATGTCCCCATCGAGATAACCGCTAATATTGTTTATTGTTCTGACTCGAATTCAGTATTAGTCGCAAGGTGTTTGCCGATGGGTGCGTTATGTTTCTAATGTTCTTGTTTTCTCGGTCTTCGTTCCCCGGTAAGTCGCTTCGTCTTTTACAAATCTGATTAATTAATAATTCCGACTATCACACTTTGTAATGCTCTATTATACACACTGCATAGTCCTTCATATCGGTTGGGACCGCTAGGAGGTGACCTCGCGGGACGGAGCGAATGAGAATGATGACACATAATTTTATTTCACACGTTTCTGACATTTGAAGCATGTATCCGTTCTATCGCTTATACAGCTGCACTTAAATGTGGTTGGTTGTTTTGATTGTAATTGCGCAAATTAGATCAATAATATCAATTTAGGATTATTTTAAATCACAATATTTTTTTCATAAAATTTCTGGGATCTTTGCAAAATTTCCATCCGGAAACCGAAAGTTTTTTGTAAATAATATTTCAAAAGTTTTATCAAAAAACACTATGTTAAACCAACAAACTAATATGAATATAATAAAAAATATTACTAATATATATGTATATGTATTAATACATACTAATATTTTATTATACTATACAAAGTGTCTTAAAATCAGGGATCCGGACCGAAACAAAATTAGGATTCGGTTTCGGTTACGGTTTAATAAAATATTTAATAACTGTTCCGGTTCCAGTTCCGGTTTTTTGATAAATACAGGAAACCGAAACTGTTTAAATTACGATTTTTTCGGTTACAGTACCGGTTTTTAAAATTTTTACTTTTCGTTTTTCTAATTAAATTAATTTCTAAATTATATTACTTTAAACAATTATTATTAATTTTTATGACATAAATAAACAACACTTTATATTATATATGAAAATATATATATGTATTTATATTATATATATACATATATATATATACAGGGTCTTCAAAAAGTCCGGAAACGCTAAAATATTTCGTAAACAATGCATATTAGAAAAAAATGTTTCAAACAAGGTCAAGGTCAACTTAATTTTTTTAAATGGAACACCCCATTGTATATTCTTGTACCTTATCTCGAGAGCTTTGCAAAACACTATAATTGAGTTATACAAGAATATGGTTCCATTTAAAAAAATTAAGTTGACCTTGTTTGAAACATTTTTTTCTAATATGCATTGTTTACGAAATATTTTAGCGTTTCCATTTTGAAGACTCTGTGTAAAAACATACTATCCTCACAGCTATCGTTATTGCGATAATACATGTATTTCAGAACATTTAAAAAATAATTTATTTTTAATTGTACTGCACTTTAAGCAGGCAGTTATCATGACATTTCCGTCATTTGCGCAAAAGTAGAAAAAAATATCGAAAAGAACAGTAAACCGAAAGTAATTTAACGGTCCGGTTATGGTTCCGGTGTTATAAATTTAATAGAATTTCAATACGGTTTACGGTTTTGGTTCCGGTTCGGTCCGGGTCCCTGCTTAAAATCTTCGAATTTCTTTTCAAGAGGACTGTCTAGCCAATTTGAAGACGATTCCTTAGCACAAATGTTGAGGTATAATTTTCGAGCTATAAGCGAAAATAACTAGATTCTTTTTCCAGTTAATATCAGGTAGAATTTATTATAATAAAATTTTAATTTAAAGCTCATATTAAAAAGTTTGCAGTAATTAATCAACAATAAATGTCAAAAGAGTGACCAAAGAAAAAATATTTATTTAAACTCGAAATTTAAATAATACTGATATGTATATAACATCGCATCTATTACGATTACAGTTTTACATAAGATTAATGTCCATAATTATAATTGATAAAATTGATTGAAGATGGTGTGAAAAGAGACCAGAATGTTAAACAATTAGAAAATTATTATATGTGAAAATTATTTTTTAATATCGTAATATAATTCAATATTACATAATTAAATGTGTTTTATTCTTCTATTAAACTTTTACATTGTTGATTGAATATCTAACAATATTTTTCAAGTAATATTTGTTTCAATTATGTTTTGTGCTATATACATCACACAATCAATTGTTATTTCCATATATATATTTTTTGCTTAATATAACTGTTACACTTATTATATTCTCATGTTCGTATAACAGTTTCTAGAAACTGTTACGTTTCTAGAACTTTTAGAATTGTGGTTCCAAGTTTTTTTTTCCTTGAATAACAATATAACGTTTAATATCGTAAAAAAAGTATTTTGCTAACATAAATCAAATAAAACATAAGATAAACATTAAGATCTACATTGCGTCTAGAGCGAGTCGATGCTATTTATTTCTTACGCTCAAATTCTTAGAATTAATTGACTCGCGGTGACCTCCTTTTTTTTTCAGTCATACAACTTGTGCTGCATCGCATTAAGTAAACGACATTTTATCGTATATGTCGCGTACATTTGCGTATAGTGACACCTATACAAAACATTGGATCCCAATCCAAGTATATATATTCGAACATCAGATCCAAGTCTATTACTGTGCCCCACTCGAGCCAATTGCTCAGATATGTTGAACAAGATGCCGGGACTCTTTCGTCTTTTCAGTATCGTTGCCTTGAGCGTTCCGATACAGTCGGACAGATCGGTCAGACAAACTTTACCGAAACGGTATCGTAATCTGTACGGCGATGACGCGAGTATAACGAATTTAAGAAATGTACTCGGGGCGAGTACTGGAGTCTTGAATTTTCTGGAACAGGGCCAATTTAACCTGAATCAAGAAATACCGGACACAACCCCCAAATTCGGAGATGTATACGATTTTGTGGTGATTGGTGCTGGTACCGCTGGTGCTACGATAGCCGCGAGATTAAGTGAAATTCCTCAGGCGAAAATACTACTGATCGAAGCTGGAACCAACGAGAATCTTCTTATGGACATTCCGCTAACTGTTCACTTTTTACAGCTGAGCAATGACATCAATTGGAAGTATCGGACCAAGCCATCCAACAAGTATTGTCTCGGTATGGACAATAATAGTTGCAACTGGCCTAGGGGAAAAGTGATGGGTGGTAGCAGTGTGCTAAATTACATGATCGCTACCCGAGGCGGCGCCGAAGATTACGATCGCTGGGCCGAAATGGGAAACGAAGGTTGGGCTTACAAAGACGTTCTCAAATACTTCAAAAAGCTGGAAACAATCGATATCCCAGAATTGCGGTCGGATACCACCTATCATGGGACCGAGGGACCGGTGCACATCTCCTACCCAAAATTTCATACACCATTAGCAGATGCTTTTCTAAAAGCTGGCAAAGAGCTAAGATATCCAATAACAGATTACAATGGAAAGAACATGATAGGATTCTCATATATGCAGACCACGATTATGAATGGCACTCGCATGAGCAGTAACAGAGCATATCTGTATCCCATACACAATCGTAATAATCTTCACGTGACTCGTGAGAGCATGGTGAGAAAACTGTTGATCGATCGTCGTACAAATCGAGCAATTGGTGTAGAGTTTACTAAATTTGGTCGACTTATTTCCGTACTCGCGAGCAAAGAAGTGATACTGTGCGCGGGTGCTATTGGGTCGCCTCAGTTGCTAATGCTGTCTGGCATTGGACCGGCTGAACATCTTACCAAACTCGGTATAGACGTTGTCCGAAATGTCCCGGGAGTCGGGGAGAATCTGATGGATCACGTTTCCTTCGGCGGACTGACATGGATAGTGAACGAATCAGTGAGTATAAGAATGCTAGACGTGATGAATCCTGCTAATCCGTATGTGGCGGATTTCCTAATCAAGCGAACGGGACCGATTACGATTCCGGGCGGGTGCGAGGCTCTCGGCTTCATCAATACTAAGAATCCAGAAAAGCGCACCGGTTTGCCGGATATAGAATTTATGTTCATCGGTGGTGGCTTCAAAGGAGATTTAATTCTTCCGATTGTAATGGGTATGAACACTGAAATGCGTCAGATATGGAATAAATACGCCAATACGTACGGCTGGAGCATACTGCCAATGCTATTGAAACCAAAGAGTCGTGGACGGATAAGATTGTTGGCTAACGATGTTAACGTTAAGCCTGAGATCGTGCCAAATTATTTCGACGATCCGGAAGACGTTGAGACAATGATTGCTGGCGTTAGAGCCGCGATCAAACTTGGTCAAACAAGGGCGATGCAGACATTCGGTTCGCAATTGTGTAATGATACTTTACCCGGATGCGAAAATTACATCTACGATAGTTATGCTTATTGGGAATGTGCGATCAGAACGGTCTCTTGTACCATCTATCATTACTCCGGTACTTGCAAGATGGGACCGACGGAGGATCCAACTGCCGTTGTGGACTTCAGATTAAAGGTATTTGGAAAGATACAATATAATATTTACAAAGGATACAGTAAATATTATAATCTTCAGTTATATGTAAATTTATGTAACTTATATAGCAACGTTCTGTATAGGTAATCGGTATTCAAGGACTAAGAATAGCAGACGCATCCATTATGCCTGAGATTATAGCGGCGCATACAAATATACCTGTTTATATGATTGCCGAGAAACTGGCAGATATGGTCAAGGAAGACTGGGGATACTTAGAGAAGACGTCATTATAGTAATCGTGATTATAGTAATTATATCAGTTGTCATGCGTAATGTTTTATTAACAATTAAAATTACAAGCAAGATAAATGCACTCAATCGTTAACGAAAGTAACAAATGTAAAAATATAAAAAAACACAAGTTTTATTTATATTATTTTTATTTTCTTCATATGCATTTAAATTAAATTAAAACTATTATTTGTAATAATATTTAAATATGTTACAAGAAAAATACAAATTAAAGTTACAAAAAAATTGTTTTCAAAAAAGTATATTTAAAGGTTTAAAAAAAAAAAAAAAAAAAAAATCATATTTATTTATTTATTAAATACTGAGAGCCGATAAAAATATTTCTTAAATATATTTAAAGTGTAAGTGTAAAAAGTCGTCACGTGTGGTGAAATATTCATAGGTCAGATTATTTTGTCATTGTTAACGTCAAGAAAAGAAGAAAACAAAGAAGATATAAAAAAAGAAATACATCATATAAGTATAAATATTTACATGAAAGAATAATATTTCAATATTAAGAATATATTAAGAATATAAAAATAATATTTCAATTTTCTTACTGTAATTATTTTTGCGAACTATATTGTTCTTCGTTATTTATTTCATTATTTGCATTTAGTAAGAATCTTTTCAATCACATTAACTTTAAACAATCATTGATACCTTTTAGAAAAAAAATGTTTACAGTGTATTAATTAAACTCTTATTAATATAAACTTGAGCGAAACATGACAATTTGATGTATATATAAAAAATATAAATATAAATAAACAAACACTAGTATTACAAAAATAAACATTTTAATTGATACCAAACCATCATCATTTTTAATATTAATATTTTGTTAAACTATCTTTAAATTTTAGAGTATCACAACAAAATCTTCATAGAAAAAAAAACAAGTATATAAAAAAATTCGACTGTATGCAAATATGCTTTGTAAAAGTTTTTCTAAGTTTGAAAATAAAATTTAAAAATATATTTAGAAATATGTAGCTCAAAAATAAATATAAAATTAAAGCTACTCAGCCAAGTATAAATAGTGTATTAATTTTGCAGATTATTATCTGATCTGATATAAAATTTACGAAGTATCATTTTTGTATTTTTAAGAATTATCTGCATATTCAAAACAATTTACAGCCGGCATTGAAAAAATTAAAGTGATGAACAAAAACTTGGCGTGCCCGGGTCGGGGCATTAAAATTTGACATGCAAAAACTCTATCAATATGCATTAGCAAATTTATGTACATAATAAATAAAATTTTCTTCGAGTATATAAATAAATCAAATATAAATAAAATTCATTAAAAAATTCACTAGAATAAATTAAAAAATATATTTTAAAATCTGACATGCAATGAACTATATATGTATTATTTTATGTAATAAATAAAATTATGTTCAACTATCTGTATATAAATAAAATAAATGTGAATAAAATTAATTAAAAATACATTACCTAAGCATAATACAGCATAAAACATTAAATACGAGTTTTTAACTCTCGTCTCTCTTACATTTTTATATTTTTATACTTTATATTTTAAACTCTATTTGATAGGCTTGTAATATGTTCTTAAAATACATTTTAATATTTTAATTAATTTGTTGATATTTAACTCGTATTTATATGCATACAAGTATGTAAATATGTATATAAATATATGTAAATAAAATAATACATATTTATTTATTAATAATTGTTGTTTATTAATGATTGTTGAGATAGCAAATATTCCGCCTATGATAATGAAGTAATATTATTGTATTCATAATTTGTATATAGTTCAGAGCTATCGATACACATACACAGTATAACTTATCATGATAGATTCCTCTAAATGTATATTTATATATAGGGTGTTTCATTTTAAATGCCTACCTTGAATTTTTCGAAACAAATTCATTTTCAAAAATGCATTTATTAATTTTTTTCGAAGATATTTTTTTCGAAAAAATATAATTTCATTGTCAGACAAAAGTTATATAATCTAAAGGGGGACAAATAATAATAAAATCAATTTTGAAAAAAGTAATTAAAAAAAAACTTTTCCAGAGCATCTCCATATGAGAAGTAGTTCCAAGCTTTAATCTTTCATAATAAGGCTAAAAAATAAGATATTAAAATAAAAAAAAAGCATTTTATAGGGAATAAACAGTACTTTCATGATATCTGATCAGACTTTCATGATATCTGATCAGACTTTCCAGAAATAACGAACGAAATAAATAATAAATGCGGAATCAGATTTTTAGAATTAAAAATGGCGGATCAAAATTTCAAATATTTAATTTTCGCAAAAATCATTAAGCAAGGGTTTTTGTTAATCACTAATAAATTATTTATCAATGATTGAAGAAATCTTTACATATTAATTTTTGTGAAAAAAGTGAGCTGTTTTACCGAACCTTTAAAGATTCTGTATTGGTATAAGAAAAAGCGCGAAAAAGAATATTTTTAATTATATGAATTAATATTTTTTATAAACTCTTTAGATTCGATCTTTCTCATATTTTTTACACAAACAAATCTTAAGCTTTATTTTAAGTTGTTATAGCAATTTCTATCACGTCCCAATTAAAAGTTATATCTTACAGAAAAATATATTTATAAAAAATTAATGTTAAAAGCACGTAATGCGCAAAAACTATCCAAAATATATGGAGCTCTGATGTTACAAACCGCTCACGTGCGCGATAACTTTATAAGAAGGGATTCTCAGTCCAAATACATTACTCAAGCCCGATAAGTATTACGTGAACGAAACGAGAAAGTGCATTTCTCCGGTGAGTCTCGAAACAGAGAGTGGTCAGTTGGTATATGCTTTCTTTCGAGGCGACAGAAAAATCATCATACTTCGTCGAAGAGAAGACGAAGTAATGACATCCCGTGCAACGAGAGGAAAGACGACGTGTGAAGAACCAACATTTCGTTCGTTTCATGGTACGTATTTACCAGGATTACAAAAGATATATATGTATATATAAGCTCACACACATGTGATCGATCGAAGAACGATTGAGAGAAGGAATTCAGTATCTGCGAAAAAAACAAAAATCTGAACCAGCTAAGGTTAGCAAGTACGTTACGGGTTTTTTAAACGATTAAAATTGATTACGGTGCACATAATATATTCGTCTGTGTATTTTATAATTCATTTCACTTTCGAGGCCAAAAGTGTCATGTTTATGACTTTAAATAAATTATTTGCTCGAAAACAAGAGAAAAGCCGCTAATGCATATATTTATAAAAAATAACGCAGGAAGTGTTTCGAAATGTACAGAAATACATATACATATATACATATTTTATCTATAATACGTTCTCTATTTGTTTAATTAATTGAAAATATATTTTCAACTGTATTAATATTTACAGAAATTGTGCAGTAAATTATATAATGTAAAATTAGGACCAAAAAATCACAATAATTATTAAAAATTCTGTGTACACAGCATTATTTTTTTAAATATATCTAACAATCCTCGTAATACAAAATGGTTTGTAAAGCACGTAGAGATATGATGTAACTTCGTTATTTTTAGTGAGTGTTTTATGAAATGCACTTTCTAATACACATCAATATATGCGACATCACACACGTGTTGCGAATAGATGATTTTATTATAAATAAAACAGTAAAATAATCTTCAATAAAACAGTAAAATAATTTTAAGTAAAATAGTAAAATAAAACGGTGAAATATCCCAAGTACATAACTCAAGTCTTTATAGGAAATTCATGCAGATAAAAATTAGAGTATCTCTCAAGGAAGACAACTTTTGATACTTATTCTTTGTGGTGATTTAAGGCCATATTTTAAAGGCCATATTTTAAAGGCCATATATTTTAAGTTTTCAAGGTTGATTTTATATTTGTAAATAAAAATATATATTTTTCATTGAAAAATTATATATTTACGTTTTAATGCTTACTTCTGTACATTTTAGCCGATAAGTATTTTCGGAGATATTTATAAAAAAAATAATAAGATAAAAATGTAGTCCAGAGAAATTCTCACTCTTATCTTTAATGAACATTTACGTATATAGCGAGGATCTGGATCTCATGCATACATATATGCGTAAGTGCAATATAAGCATAGGGTGAACATATATGCTTATGAAGATGATATATATTTGTATATGCTATGGATAAAACAAAATATAAGGGATTGGGGTCGTCCATAATAAAAATAGCTCTGTCCAACCTACCTCTGAGAAATATATTATAATAATAATGAATACTCGATAAAAAAATTCTTTTCGTGTCATTTACATAAGTATTAGTAACTCATTCATTCATATTTTTTACTATTGTTGATTCGTTTTTATATATAACACTGCGCGAAAATATCCTGAAATATTTTTCATCAGAGAATATGTCTTATTTCTTTTACAATTATATTAAATATATTATATTGCATATATGTATATGTATAAATAGTATGTATAACTTAAGTAAAATATACAATCGTACTGCATTTTATTTAATAAAATATAATAATTTTAATATCAAAACAATAATTAAAAAAATTAAATTCTATAATATTTATTTTATTACACAATTTTTCATTTTTTGTCAATAAGCTTGTTTTTGATTATATATGGCAATATAATGCTAATTCTATTTCTATCATATACATTATTAACATTAATATTAACATAAAAAAAATTATTTTTAATAAGACTACATTTCCGTTTATTTTATCACAAAATTTCTGGTTTTTGTCAAAAGTTGTCAATAGATTTAATGTATAAAACTGTACGTTTCTATTCTATAAAATTGTTTCTCCATATTACAAAATTGCATATACACATTGCAGCATATATACATATATTTAATAACATATAATGTATAAAATAATAATAATAATTTGATATAATTATTATAATTTGCGAATTACATTGCCAACGTTGCAATAAAAATCATTTTATAAATACTAAATGCGATTTTCGCAGATGATTTATTTCATCGTTAAAAATTTAATCCTTATACTTAATCTCTATTTAATGATTGAAAAAAAACGAATGTTGACTCTTGGAAATCAGGCATATAATCAAACTGCTTCGCAAAAATTAAAAAATGCCAACAATTTCAATAGAGGAATAATCTAGCATTGCAGTAGAAAATTTTATCGATAAGAGTTTTATCAAAATTTAATTAATTAAAAAATTTCATTAATAAGGAGTACAAGTATATAAAAGAGTAAACTAGATACATACGTATAAAAAAAATAAATATATAATAAATTAAATATATGCGTTTTAGACTGTAATAAAGCTAAATAAAGTTAAATAAAACTAAACAAATTTAAATAAATAAACAAAGCTAAACAAATCTAAATAAAGATCTAAGAAAAAAAGATTCTAAGGTTTTATTTTCCTCTTTAATTTCTTTAAACAATAAGAATTTTTTAGAAAAATAAAATCTCTTCGGCTAAAATAATGGTTTAAAAAAAATATACAGGGTGTCCGGTGGTTCGCGTTTCACTTATTGTGGGCATGTAGAGTGGGTTAAACCCAGAAAAGTTTTTTACCATCTTGCGAAATTCGCAATAATTAATGAAAAATTAATTAAAAAAGATTGACAATTCGCGTGCGCCTACAAGCGCGCGGCGAGAAAAGACAGCCCTTAATTTTATTTTCAAATATATAAGTCACCTATCTTCTAATAAAACAATTATTATACTTATTAAAAAGGTTACTTATTAAATATCTTTAATAATTAAACCTATTAAAAATAATTAATTATTAATCATACTTATTAAGAAAGTTTAATTAAAATCTTAATTTTCATTAAAGTCTAAATTCTAAATGATTGTCTTCTTAATACACATTTATCGTATATCAATATTTTCTAGTGAACATTATAAAATATAAATATGTAAGATGTGATTTGCCAGTCGAATTTTTAAACAAGGTTTAAGATTTTATTGACCAACACTGACTAAGATTAATTCTTATATTATAAGACTTTATTTGGGAATAATCTCAATTCGAGATTTATTTCCCGACTCCCCTCTAACCCCCCTATAAAATTATACGCGAGAAAAATATAGATCCGAAAGTCGCTGAATCGGGAATCGAACCCGAGACCTTTCGCTTATTTAATTATTATAAAATATAAATATTAATTTTATTGCAAGTCTTTTCGAAACCATCACATATATATTATGAAACTTGAACATTCAACGTTTAATATCTCTTATGAATTTTCTATCACTTAGCACAGCATTCTCTTTGTTATTAGTGATAGATTTCTTCAGAGGAAGTAATGCAACGAAAACATAAATTCTCTAAGCAATTTTTTTTTCGAAACTTATTTATTGGAATTATTTAAATGTTGTTATTCTGTTTTCTTTAATGAAACATCCTCATATACATCATACAGGGTAAGTCTTTTTAATCTTAACAGGCAAATATATCTCTGAAATTAAGCGAAATATGAAAAAAAAAAAAAAAAAAAAAAGTTTAAACAGAAATTATAGGATTTCGAGGGGCAAAGAAGTTGATGCTACTGACGTTTTCCTAAAGGGCGATTTTCAAGGTCATTTGAAAGTGATTTATATTTTTTTAAGTGAAACTACCTCGATTTTTTTATATAATATCGATTCCTCGTAATATTTACTATAAAAAGTTATAAGGGTAAGATGGCCAAAAAGTGAATAGTTTACGAGATATTTTATAGATATTTTAGTTTAACACAATCTTACATAAATTGTGGAATATCTCTTAAAATATTTATTTTCCGCCTTAATATTTTTATACAAAATAATGAAAGAAATCAATTGATGTAATGAAACCACTAGATGTTTTTTAAAAAAAGTATGTAATTTGCAATCAGCAGCTACATATTTTTTCTTAAAAATCATCTTCAAATGATTTTAAAAATCGCCCTTTAAGAAAAAGTCAGTTGCACCAACTTCTTTCCCCCTCAAAATCTTATAACTTCTGTTTTTTTTTTTTTTTTTTTTTTTCGTATTTCGCTTAATTTCAGAGATATATTTGCCTGTTAAGATTAAAAAGACTCATCCTGTATATACTCACGCACATGTATATTTTAAGGGTGTTTTTTTAAGTAAGATTTGATCAGATGACATAAAAAACAAAGAAAGAAATTTTTATTACATAGATACAAACACTTGGACACATCTATTCTTTTAGGTACATAATCATCATTTTTTTCTAAGCATTTTTCATGCCGAGGAATAAGCTTCTTTACTATAGATATTATAATATACTCTATGAATATTTATCGCCGGAGAGTTCAACCAGTTTTGTTCTGCCGTTTTCGATTTCTCGATTCTTCTCGAATCATTAAAGACCAAGCCACTTCTTGAGAAGGACGTGAAAATCACTTTGAGTTGTAAAGGAAGGGTGCTTAAAAAGTACCCATCGGCATTTCTGAATCTTTCGGCCAAGGTGTGAACGTGCTTAGAAAGAAATAAAGTAGATATATGTGTACAAGTGTTGTACCAGCAATAAAATGCCTAGTATTTCTACAAAATCATAATTTTGCAGAATCATAATCGTACAATATGAGGATTCTATTTTCACTCATCGTCATCGCATCAGTCTGCAGCGCATCTCATAAGATCTTAGATCTCGTCAAAAGTTACGCGAATCCAGTTCGAGAAGAGATCGAATTCCCTAAGTACGACTTTATCGTCGTAGGAGCCGGATCGGCTGGTTCCGTATTAGCCAATCGTTTGTCGGAGAACAAAAGATGGAAGGTTCTGTTGTTAGAAGCGGGATATGCGCAAAACATATTCAATCAAGTCCCGATATTGGTCGGTTTCTTCCAATTGACCGATTACAACTGGGGATACAGGGTGGAACCGCAGAAGAACGCCTGTCTGGGTATGATAAATCGTCAATGTTCCTGGCCGCGAGGTAAAGCTTTGGGCGGTACAAGTACCTTAAATTATATGATCCATACACGCGGGAACAGGTTGGATTATGACAAATGGGCCAGTTTGGGCAACGTGGGCTGGTCCTACGCGGATGTTCTTCCATATTTTAAAAAAAGTGAACGATTTAATGTGTCAGGTAAGTCCATTCTTTTTTTTTGTTCCTTTAAGGCTCCTTGGTACTCGCCGCAGCCATGTTAGATTGTGACGTCAGAGGCGAGAAAATATATGTTAAAAATTTTTGCGTGCCATTTTTAGATAAAAAGATATTTTGATGAAACATAACTTTATAGATGGCTTTAATACATTTTTAAAATATTCCGAAAACTATCATTTTTTTTCTCTTTGTAATCAATCAACAGCTGTAAAATGACTGTGATATGAGGCTTGACCCATATATAGTCTTGCATATGCGCAGTCATTCCGCATGATAAAGTCTAATGTTTCAATTATTTTACGGTTGTTGATTGATATGAAGTGAAGGGGAAAAAATAGTTTTCAGAGTATTTTAAAAGTGTGCTAAAACCATCAGAAATTGTGTTTCATCAAAATAATTTGCACATTGACTTAAATAATATTGCATAAATAATTAGAAGATTATCTTTTAAATATTTATGAAATTAAGGTATCCATTTTTCTGGAGACAAAATATTAATTCATGAGACAAAAATTTTATTTTATATATTTCAAAAAGTTAACATAAATTATACTATTAAATTGTATTATATTATTATTAGTCTTTTTATATTATAAATCTTATAATTAGGTGCCATTACAAGCAATGGCTAATTATTGTTTCAGTTACTGTTAAATTCCATTATTAGTTTAGAAAGTAAGAACAGTACATTTTCATAATTATTATAGAGAATTATCAATTTTGTTTTGCAATTTTTGTTTTTTCGTCTATGTATATTTTTTTAAATTTTTTACACTTAAATTTTAGATTAATCTATTCGAATAAAATTATTTTAAAATAGAAAACGCATAATATTTTTATATAAGAGTAATCAATTCTGATATTTGATTTGTCTTGTTAAATTTAAAAAATGTTACAAACATAATGTGAGACTCCTGACACTATAAAATGCTATTTCCATACTTAGGTATCAAGGACTCTTCATATCACAATGACAGCGGTTACTTGTGTGTAGAACACATACCATATCATACGAAGCTAGCGACGACATACCTAGAGGCTGGTCGAGAATTGGGATATGAAATTGTGGATTACAACGGTCGGGATCAGATAGGTTTCTCGTATCTTCAGGTAAACATGGATCATGGAACGCGATGCAGCGCTGCCAAAGCTTATCTTAACCTGAATCGACCGAATTTGGAAATCGTCACCGGTGCCAGAGTGACCAAAGTGTTGATCAATGCGGACAAACGTGCGTACGGTGTTGAATATATCAAGGACAACGTGTGGAAGAAGGTCACTTGCTCGAAAGAAGTTATACTATCCGCCGGTACGATTGACTCGGCTAAATTGCTCATGTTGTCAGGAATTGGGCCTAGAGACCATCTGGAGGAATTAAACATCCCGGTGATTCAAGATTCCAAAGTCGGTTACAACATGTACGAACACATTGGTTTCTTGGGGCTGACTTTTATGGTGAACCAGAGCGTATCGTTGTTGCAGAACAAGCTCTTAAAGCCCAGCATATTCTTAGACTATTTCTTGCACAAGGATGGCCTGATGACGGTGCCCGGAGGTGCCGAGGCTCTGGCATTCATCAGAACCAAATATGCTACCGACGAGAGACCGAATGTTGAGCTTCTCTTCGCATCCGGCTCTCTGCATTCGGACAATGGTAGCGTTTTGAAGACGGCCTTGAGAGTCTCAGATAAGGTGTACAACACTGTCTATAGGCCTATCGAAAATCGGGACGCCTGGTCGATCTGGCCAATTCTTCAATATCCTAGAAGCGTCGGTCGTCTTACGTTGCAATCCAAGGATCCATTTCAACCACCCAAAATGGATCCAAACTTTTTCGATCATCCAGCTGACTTAGAGATTATCTTAGAGGGAGTAAAACACGCCATCAACATATCCAAGACCGAAGCCTTCCGAGCTTACGGAAGCCAATTACACGACATAAAAATACCAGGCTGCGAGTCATTTAAGTTTGCTTCCGATGATTATTGGCGTTGCGCCATTAAGCATCTACCGTCCATGATGAATCACGAGATCGGAACCGCCAAAATGGGACCACAGACAGATCCTTATGCGGTTGTCGACCCACAACTGAGAGTTTACGGTATTAAGGGACTTAGAGTGATCGATGCTGCGATCATGCCAACGATACCATCCGGTCATGCAAATGCAGCAATTTATATGATCGGCGAGAAAGGCGCAGATTTGATCAAGGATACTTGGGAGAACGCATTATAAGATTCTATTTTTTTCTGCCATACATTGAAAGAATTTTCTCTTAGAATTTACCCTGAAAATCATGGTAATCGTGGGACATTATGGTATAGAAATAATTTTATGAGAATTTCTCTGATTAATATTTATTATGCAGTTTAGTACAATTAATCAAACATGTTTTATATTTTATTATGATAGATGTTATTTTTATTGTGATAAATATTAATCAGAGAAATTCTCCTAAAATTCTTTCCATACCATATTGTCCCACGATTACTATGATTTTCAGGGTGAATTCTAAGAAAAAATTCTCCGTGTACTAAAAAAAAAAAAAGTTTGATAATTAATAAATAGAATAATTAAAAAACAGTAAAGAATAATTAATATTACACATATAACAATAAAGATGAAAACAATTCTAAGTATTAAGATGAGTAGTTAAGATAAGTCGATGGAGTACTAAGAAAGTTTTTCAACTTGCAATTCAAAGATTTCGAAATAATGAACATAATTTTATAGATAATTTCACGCTCATTATTTATTTAAATTGTCTGACGAGTAAAAAAAAGATAATTGAATAATCAATACTGAATTTCTAAGAATAAAATAATCGATAAAAACAAGTATACACATTGCAATAATACATATCACAATAATAATTGTGATGTGTTTGCTCATAAAAAATTGTAAAAAAATTTGCATTTCTTCGTTTTTTAACATATTAATTTTTATAAATAATCATTAGCTTAATCATTAAATTAACAATTTAATTTTAGCCATTTAATTTAGTTTATATTTATCGTAGTTTACTCCTCTCCTTTTAATTTAGGAAATGGTAGAAATTGGTCATTAATGTTGAAATCGTGTGTATGTATAAAATGCTTCAAAACAACTGATAATATTTAGTTAATAAAGAGTGACAAAACATTTTTGAACCTGTAACCTACCTCTGAAAATGTCGCGTTTTTCTATTACATAAATTTTATATTTTATTCTTAATTTGAAACTTTGAGTTGACTCTAAAGCCTGTATTTATAATCGTTACTTAATTTTCGTCTCGAAAACGTGTCATTCAGATTGTAGTTTAATTAAGATAGGTTATTAATAATTAATTTAGGAAATAGTTTATTAATAACAATTAAATAAAAATTATGACATATAGTGTTATGTTTTGAATTAAAATAGTTTATTAATAATTAATTTAGGAAATAGTTTATTAATTACAATACAATTGCAAAAATATTATGGATTATACTTTTATATCTTGCTGAATATAAATACGTAAATAAAATTCACTAATTCAAAAATAATAAAATTAATTTATCAATATAATTTAAATTTAAAAAAATTGTCATTTTTTATTGATTTTGTTATTTTAAATTGTGTCAAATTTGATACCAAATTCGTATTTGGCGACCTGGAAAACTTTTAATTTTGAATAAACATGTTAAAAAATATTTGATAAATTCTCAACGATTTAATTTTAATTCATAATTTTTGTGCAATAAACATTTAATTATGAATATTTTGTTAACCATAATTGACATAATAGACGAATTCTTTTTGAAAGATACAATTTTTAACGTACTTAATGTATTGATTGCAATAAAACGCATCGCATACTGTAATAAATATATTTTATAATAAGATATCATAGTTGTATAATCGAAATAACTTTTTTGTGTATTTTAATAAATTTTTCAAAATTGGCAAATCGTATTCATTGTCAAAAAACTGAAGTAAATAATTATTTTCTGTGTTTTTGTGTTAAATTGTGTAATCGGCCGTCTAAAGATAAATAAAAATACTACATGTTGTCAAATTGAAATAACTTTAGTTTATTCTTTTATATTTTTAATATCGAACAAAACCTGTCATTTCCGATAAATTATACATCAGACTATCTATACAGTAATTATTTTTTTTTTCTACAAAGCTTAGCTTTTTTATATAAAGGAAAAAAATGTTCCTAGAAACTTTCATTTCTATGGAATAAAAAGAAATAAGATATATTTTTCATACCATTAGAAGTAACATCCAAATAACTATTTTTCTTCTTTAAAATTAAATTTATTTCTTATTTTTTCCTACAAATTAGCTTTTTTATAGAAATTTTTTTATAGGAAAAAATATAGTTCTTATAAAAGAATTTCTATAAAAAAGCTAATTTATAGGGGAAAAAAAATACTCTAGCAAAGTTACTCCATAGAAACTTTTATTTCTATGAAATAAAAAAAATAAATAATATATTTTATAATATAAAACTAAAATATATTTTTCGTACCATTGTATAGTAATATCCAGAGCATAAATTTAATAACTAGAATTTCTTCTTTATAATACAATTTATTTCTTATTACCACATCGTCCATCGTTAGTCGACTTGTCAACCACGATTGTGCAAAATTGCTATTGACGTAGAACCGTAATAACGCTCGGCGTTAATACGATGAGCAAATAAGTATGCACAGTACAATATGAGTGTTCAAGGGTATTTATTTGACACGACAAACGCATCGATCGTTCTCGTCAGTGACGTAACTCGCTAATCGCGATGGAAACCTTTTCATCCCGCCTTGCGTGTCGCACAGCAAACTCACAAATTAATGGAATTACAAATAAGCGACAAAAAAGAAAAAAAAACATTCTAAGAAAAACAGGAACAATATTTTTTTTAATACGATAATAATCGATGATTATCATTTATTGGCGATTTAAGTCTTATAATGACGTAAGTAAAGAGATAAATCAGAGATAATTTTTTTTTCCTACGCCTATTAATCTGCGAAACGAGAAATATTTTATACACAAATGCATATATACATGATGTATATAAATGCACAGTATTGCACGCAATAGCTGTTATTGATAATGAATAATTATAATTATTAGGATGAGATATTAGTAATTAAAAATTCCTAAGAGAAAGAATATTTTTCACTCTCTTCTAAAATGTTTTATTAATCTATATAAAGGTATAAAGGTCATATATTTATAACTAGCTTTGAAAACTCTTAAAGAACTACACAGCTATATTGTATCGAGAGATGAATTGTCCAAAATACACAATTAATTTGATATAATTAAATAATTATTATTTTATTACTTCTATTATTTATATACACTAATATCGAAAAAAATATATATTATAAAATATATGTTTTTTATACAAATTATCTATTTTCAGAATTTTGGCACATTCTTCCCAATTTGATAAAATATTAATCGATTTTGCTACTTATTTATTCATAAATAAATAGTCAAGCTAGAAAAAAAAAAAATTACTTTTAATTACTTTTTTACCAAAATAGCATTGTATATAATTATTTTCAATTCTGTAAGGATTATTTTACGATAAATTGTTTAATTTAATTGTTTAAACAATTTAATTTTGCAACTTTAATTCATAATCATAATCAACGCCCTCGAAAATCCTTATATAAAAATCTTTTATTCATTAAAATAAATTATATCAGTTTTTTGATGTTTTTTTTTTTTCACCTTCACCATTCAAATAGTTTTAATTCAGTTAACTTTTTCTTAATTTAGTATCAATTGTCTAGCAGTCTCTTATAACCTTATATATAGTATATATAATACATTATAAAGCTTATTAATATCATTTTAATACTTTATAATAAATTATATTTGTATATATTTTTTTGTTAAATGCGCTAATATCCATTTAAGAGAAATACAATCAGAAGTCACTCTTGATCATATTTATATTGCGACTACATGGAAGTATTATAACAATAAAAAATGGAAAGTAAGAATAGAAAGTAGATTGATTTTTCTCTCAATTGAATACAAATAATTTTGTTTATCCGATGAATACTATCAAAACGCATAGCTAGTTTATAGAAACTTAAGAGATTTATAATTGCACAATATTTATGGTTTTATTTAAATTTTTTAAAAAAGTATAATAAATAATATCTGAAAAAAACTTTATATATAACAAATCCCTATAATTTTTTGCAATTCAATCTGCTTAATTTTGAGAGTTTTGGCAATTTACTCCAAATGCCAACTCAATTGAGAATAAATGTAAAATTTTGCTTATTTAAAAAAGACTTATACAAGTAAACAATTATTAATTAATTATTTTTATTTAGTTTCATCATTTGTGACTATTTGCAATTGCTTGTATTACTGTCTCTCATTGGTTTGTTTTCTTTTTAATTATATATTATATTAGGTTTTCATATGTATATAAATTTAACAATACGACACTTGACAGAATATTTAATAATATACTTTTATAGAGAAAATTACTGAATTAAATAAGTTTATGAGATATTATTTATGTCACAAACTTATTTATTGAAAATATCTTATCAGAAAATGCTATTTTGGGAACAATATTTATCAAATTGTTTCTAAATAAGGATTTTTTCTTATTTTCACAGATATATGTTTCTTTTTGGGGATATAAGATAAGACTTTTTCTTCTTATCTAATATTTATTTTTTTTTAATTTGCAAAAAAACTTACAAAATCTACAGTAAACTGTAGAAAATGCAGAATATTAATTCTAAATTGCAGAAAATTATTATATTTTATTGTTATAGAGATTATTTCACATGGTGTATAATAAGTGCAAATGTATAATAAGTTATATAAAATTTTAAATATTTTTTTCTATAAACTTGAACTGTTTACAGAGTATCAAACTGTCAATCAATCGTTAATTGCAGGACAACAGGAGCAATTATAATGTCGTCGATATCAGGCAAAGCATTTTCAAAAAAAATCACATACTTCAGATCGCATATATTTCATATATACTTTAGCTAATGGAAGTTTCCATTCGAGAAGTTACTTACCCGACACTACGAGAGCTTCATTCGGGCCGCAAGTATGAACGTTTCCCATCGCCAAAATTAACCTCTCTTTGCTCTGCCTGTCTCTCTCTCACTCTTTCTCTCTTTCTTACTCTCTCTCTCTCTCTCTCTCTCTCTCTCTCTCTCTCTTTCTCTCTCTCTCTCTCTCTCTCTCTTTCTCTCTCTCTCTCTCTCTAACTAAAGTAATGCACGAACGGTGACGACGACGACAAAAACAACAAACCGACGCAGAAAAAACGATGGCACTGAACACGGATACTGATAACACTGAACGTACGCGAGGCGGAGCACAGTGACGTAATTTAATACGAAATTATTTTAAAACGCCCGGCTATGATCATTAATAACATATAATAAACTGTCTCAAACGTCAGTCGCGAGATTAGGATCGGCCACTGTTGGAAATTGTTTACGGATGACAGAAGTCCCCAGAAAACGTAAAGAGAAATCACTAGATTCTAAATGCACTATGAAATTCATAGAGCTTATATTGCACCTAGATATGCACTCCGAATTATTTTGATTTTTTGGAAGAATAAATGGCTTTGATTGGTCAATGACGTCATTAATCGCTCTGCGAGCAAACCCAATGACATATATATATAATAGACGAAGCATTCCTATACTTTTAGGGTCATTCCACAATAGGTTGCAAATGCCTTCGTTGCCAGTTGACAATTGCGAATTGACCAATCAGCTAACAAGTAGCTTTGCTCTGATTGGTCAATCCGCAATTGTCAACTGGCAACGAAGGCATTTGCAACCTATTGTGGAATGACCCTTACTGTAGCAGCGATTGAAGCCGGAAATTGGCAGAATACGATAGAGTGAGATAGTTGTTTTGACACTCTTCTTTCTCACTCCATTTTCTTTCTCTTTCTCGCTCTATAGCTCTTTCTCACTCTATCTTTTGACTGTCATGACAGTATACTTGATACATAAGCCTTGTTTTCTATTCCTACACTCGCTGAACTGTGTACACTGGTGCAATAAGTTAGAGTGAGACAAAATATACTTGTCTCATTCTAACTTATTGCACAAGTTCATCAGTGCAGGGGGTCGATTATGTAACTTTTCTTTAGAGTGAAAACGTGAAAAGTGAAAAATTTTGCTCTGTTCCGCCAATCACGCATTAGTTTCCATAGTAAAATTGTTCACTTTTCACGTTTTCGCTCTAAAGAAAAGTTACATGATCGACCCCCAGGAATAGAAAACAAGCCTATAGACATATTAAGATAGACTGCTTATGAGGCAGTAAAACCGGGAGTGGGGGCGTCCTCCTAAGGAAAGAAATGACCTGGGTTTCTGTCTTCTTCCAATAAACGTGACTTATGACGTAATCTGCGCACCAGTATGCGCAGTATACCATTAGAAGAAGACAGCAAGCCAGGACTATTCGTGCTGTCTTTTTCCCTCAGGAGGACACCACCTTATGAGCAGTCTATATTAATATGTCTATGGCCGGTATTCATAGTCCGATCTTATATTTAAGATCGTCTTATGCTGGATCCACAATAGGTGATTTAAGCCCTAAGCCTTAAGAAATTGATCAATCACAGTCAAGTATGAGGAGAAAACTCGACTGTGATTGGTCAATTTTTTAAGGCTTAGGGCTTAAATCACCTATTGTGGACCCAGCGTTAAGTCTGGTCAGAAGTTGACCTAAGACCCCATTCAACCAATCAAATGGCTGCGTAGCATCTTAAGCTCGGACTTAAGACGATCTTAAATATAAGATCGGACTATGGCCGGTATTCATACCGCAATCTTATATAAATACAAGATCGGACTATGAATACCGGCCTATGAATACCGGCCTATGACTTGGCACTTGACAGCTTTGATAGCTAGAGGGCGGCCATATTCTCTTCTGTACGATTGAGTGAGAAAGAAGAGTGTCAAAACAACTATCTCACTCTGTCATATTCTGCCAATTTCCGGCTTCACTCGCTGCTACAGTAAAAATATAGGCACAGTCATGAAGAATAGATATCTCTATTCTTCATGGGCACAGTATATACAGTAGCGCAACTCTGGCAATTTCCGGCTTCACTCGCTGCTACAGTAAAAATATAGGCACAGTCATGAAGAATAGATATCTCTATTCTTCATGGGCACAGTATATACAGTAGCGCAACTCTGGCAATTTCTGCGTGGACGAAAATAAACTGCACATGCGTGAGCGAGGTACGTAACCAATCACGGTAGTGCTCTCTTCCTCACACTCTTTCTCATTATATTTTCTCTCTCTTTTTATCTTATTGTACATACACTATATCGGGTAAAGCAAGTGACATATACTGTATATACATATACTGTACTTGAACCATATACTCTACTTATTCATTTATATATATAGTGTATATAATAAGATAAAGAGAGAGAGAAAGTTATAATAAAGGAGAGTAAGTGAGACAGAAGAGCATGTCATGATTGGTTACATACCTCGCTCGCGCATGTGTAGTTAATTTTCGTCCGCGCTAACATCAAAGGTGCCGACAGAGAGTTGCGCTACTGTATATACTGTGGTATAGGAATGCTTGGTCTATAGTTTATATATAAGCCCCATAGACATATTAATATAAACTGCTCATAAGATGGTGGGGGGTGTCCTCCTGAGGGAAAAAGACAGCACGAATAGTCCCGGCTTGCTGTCTTCTTCTAATGGTATACTGCGCATACTGATGCGCAGGTACGTCATAAGTCACATTTATTGGAAGAAGACAGAAACCCAGGTCATTTCTTTCCTTCAGGAGGACGCCTCCCGGTTTTACTGCCTCATAAGCAATGTCTATGGGTGCGTTCCGTTTCTCGCATGATGCGCATAGGAGCGCACGAGATCGTTCCGTTTCAGTCCATGCGCAGTTCATGCGCGCATGGGAACGGTCTCTCACCACAACGCCGCGCCATGTCGCGCCGCGCATGAGAGCGCACGAGCTGCCTCAGCTCCCGAGGTCACGGTCTTGTATACAGGTCTGGGCACTTCGGCGAAAATATGTGAGCGGAAGTGACGCCAATATGGCGTCTACAGTTGGCCGATTACCAGGAGCGTAGACACGTTTTCGGCACCCAAAAGATAACAATTGTTTTCAATGGCTTTATTAATTGAAGCTTTTCCTCCCACTCTTTTCTTCGTTCATCATCTTTTGGTGCAGAAAACATTGATAATTTCACTTTGCAAGTAGCATAACCTGTATTACAACCAGGTACTATACATTTGTAAGGCATATTTTTTTTTCGCGTTATCAATGTTCAACTCACTCAGCGAATACTCGCTAATCATATATGATATATAACTAATCACTTATATATGATATAAAATATGTGATACAAAGAGACCGTGTGCTAAACAGCCACAAATATACGGCACTATGTTGTCTGACAAAACATGCCAACTGCGCTTGCGCGTCGGCCTATTATAGTCGCCATATTGGCGTCACTTCGCTCACACCGGTTTATATGAAAATAGTATAAGAGTGCCCAGACCTGTATACAAGACCGTGCCCGAGGTGATGTAGTCCATGCGTGGTTCATGCGCGAGAGTTATTTAGGCGGGAAGGAGACTGTCTGCAAAGGGTCTGTTCCGTTTCTCTATGCGCAGTAAGAGTGATGGGAAAAAGGGAACGAGCCAATGGCCGCGTTCAGCAGAAAAAGCAGCTTTGCAACTGTTGTAAAATTCGTGAATCTGTTTGGTGTATTCTCTTCATCTTAGCTGAACCTAAGAGAATACACCAATCAGATTCACGAATTTTACAACAGTTGCAAAGCTGCTTTTTCTGCTGAACGCGGCCAATGCGCTCATGCGATGCGCTGCGTTTTATGCAGTTCATGCGTGAAACAGAACGCACCCTATGATAAGCCCTATATGTCGATGGGGAAGACCTTCCCTGTTCTGCCCGTCAATCCGTCAATCTACGAACCTTGATATACAGTAGTCTATGGCAGTATATGACAGCAACTGTGAAGAAGAGTATGTTGAATGATGTACCGAAAAGATTATCGAGAACTTCTGAAAGTACGGAGGTATGCATTCCAAGATACATATCTAGCAAATTAATTAAGTGCTACGAAAATTTATGTGCACTCCAAAAACTCTCTTATTAAAATTAAAATATTAAGTACACGTATGTGGCTGCATATAAGTTTTTAATTAATATATTTTCTCATATTGTTTTATATTTATTATATTTATGAGCTTTTATATAGATTTCTATGTTCAATAAATATATTTTTTACAATGCGATAATATAAAGATAGATGAGTATACACATTGTAATTTGTCAATTTTAAGGTTAGATCGATTTTATTCAAAAAGTTAAATAAATTCAATCAAATAAATTGGCACATATTAATATTGTTGTTACCTCAGGTCATTTAAAAATACGTTTGTTTGACATTTTTTGAGTGTACAATATATATATATATATATATATATATATATATATATGTTTATTTTTATCTTGATAATATTATAAATGTGTATATGTATGCGAGTGGGTGGTTGCGTTTGTGCGCATGCGTGCGTATATAATTGTAAGAAATTCGTAAATAGGAAAATTATATAGAAAAATATTTTATATTTTTATTATATATATGGTTTTTTTTGTATTATACATATTTTATAAAAATTTATTTTATATATATATGTATATACATGTATATATGTAATAAAAATAATTTTATATATAATAAAATTTATTATATATGTATATTGTATATATATGTATATAAACTTCTGTAGAATACAAATATTATTTCTATATTTGTATTATTTTTATATTAACCAATATATTGTTTTATACTATTTATAGAATTTTTCTTTTTTCATATTGAAATGATGAATTAATCAGCTGATAAATTGTACAATTTTATAATGATATATTTCCATGGTTTTACTTGTTTTTAAGGATTATTTTAACCAAACTTTGATTAACTTATCAGGTATTCTATATTAACAAAGTATTGTATTATTTGATAAAATAATTGATTGTTTATATTAATCAAAGTTTCGTTAAAATAGCTCTAAATGTTGAATTACTCATTTGAATGTTCAATAATGCATCTTCAGGTGGACGTACGTGAGGATGAGGAACAAACCACTAAATTTCAAGAGATTATTGACTTACTCGTTGCAGCAGGTTACTTTAGAGCACGGATAAAAGGTTTATCAAATTTTGATAAGGTTTGTAAATTATTTTTAATTTTTATTTATAGCTTATACATAGTTCAAAATAATATGATTCAACAGGTTATCGGCGGAATGACCTGGTGCATAAAATCTTGTAACTTTGATGTAGATGTGGATCTGCTTTTCCAAGAGAATCTCACCATTGGTCAAAAAATGTATGTTCTATATACATATACTTAAAAATTTTAATTTAATTTAATTTTTATCAATCCATAAGAATTATAAAATTATAGTCTTTTATAAAATTCTTTTTAAAAACAACTTTTATATATATTTTGTTATATATATATATATATATATATATATGTTGCAGTTCCTTGACAGAGAAAATTGTAGCCATGCTTCCCAAAATGAACTGTCCTTATCGAATTGAACCACATCAAATACAAGGTTTAGACTGCATTCATATATTCCCAGTTATTCAGTGGTTAGTGAAACGTTCCATGGAAATGCAGCGAGAAATGGCAGGTTTTGTGAGAGGCTTTGCATTGAATCAATTCCATAAGAAGCATTTATTTAGCGAAAATTTTGAGAATGAAGCAACGACTAACAAAGTTGTCGTTAGAAATCTACATTTGGTCAAGGTATGATTCATTTCTGAAGAAACATACAAATATATAGCTACTATATCTGCATTTTTACATTTTTGCAATAAATATACTTTAGATATATAATTAACACATGCGATTTTACATTTATGATAGAAAGCCTATGAGCCACGACGTTTATTCAAACAAAAAGAGGGTTTCATCAAAGATGAATCAAGCAGATTTATTGGAACAGTATTGGAATACGAAGCACCTTTTGATGCTATTAAGACTACATCTATAACAACAATATTAAAATCTAAAAGCAACAATTCAAAACACGAAATAAATAATGAAAAAAATGAAAAGGTATGCAAACATCTTTTTTTATCACTTTTTAAACTTATTAATATTACTGCAAACATTTATACAATAATTAATGTTTCTATAGAACACTACTGAACAGATTACGGCTGCTTTAGCTGTCATAGAAGATAATTCGGTATGTAAAATTATAAAATATATATTAGAAGTTTTAAACTTGTTTTAAATAACAATTTGTTTGTGTGAGATAAATTTTAATAGTAAAGGAATTTTTAGATTAAAAATTTTAATAAGTGTATGCATATATTTTTCATTTATAGCATAGTTTTGAAAATAATTAATGATTTTTTATTTGAAATTTACATAAAACATTGTTATTTAAAATTGTCATATTCAAAAATATATTATTTAAAAAAAATTAATTAATATATAATATACAACATATAAAATTAAATATAATATAGATAAAATACACACAGATATTCTATATACAGATATACAGATATACAGATATACAGATATTATATACATATATATATATATGTATTTATTTATATAAATTATATTTTTATTTTATTTTAATTATTTATTTAATTTTTAATCCAGATGCGTTTAAGTGTGAACACAGTTGGGAACATTGTTGATATACAAGCACAAGAAATTGCCAAAGTGACAGAAAAATATGCGGCCATGTCTATTTCTAAAGCAGAGGTGAATTTTTGCATAAAACGCACGTGATATATTTTTAAGTAATATAATTAAAATATAAGATACAACAAATTAATGATTTTATTTATGGTTTTATTGATATAGAATAGTGGCACAACTGATTTGTTACATGCTTTACACAAACAAAAAGCAACATTACAATCTAGAATCAGCAAGTTAACAAAGGAGAGAGATGGCTTATTGAATAAACTCACAGAAATAATGGAAAAAATAAAAGAACACCATACAAAAAGAGAAACTATTGAGAATTCATATAAAAAAATTCAGGAGATTGGAATTAATGATAATGATAGGTATTTAAGAGTAATAAAATTACTTTAATTATTAATTAAATTATATATATTAATTTATTTTAGATATATTAATGCTATTTTTAATATTATACAAAATAATCTATTTTTTTAGTATGTTTAAACGATTAGAGGAACTTCTCTTTGTACATGATGGATTGAAAGAACAAGAACATCATTTTCGAGAACAATGCAAGTCGGACCTAAATCTTTTTCGAGGTATGTTACAAGAAGTTGAAGATGATGCTCCAGCAGAGGAAGAGGATTGCGTTAAAGAATATAAAGAACAAAAGGAGGCTGTAATACGAATGCGATTACAGCTGGCTAAGAAAAATAGAATTATTGCGTCCTTGATGAGACAAATGGATGATGTTCCAGGACGTTCTGAACTGACGCAATATCAACGACGCTTTATGGAACTTTATAATCAAGGTAGAACATTTACCAAATAGATATATATTTTTATTCGTAAGATTAATACACTGCAATATAAAATAAAGTCGATAAAATTAATTTCAAGAAATACTGATTAAAAAATTATTATTGCAGTTTCAGCGAAGCACAAAGAAACTAAACAATATTATACATTATATAATACTCTCGATGATACGAAACTGTATATAAGTAAGGAATTATCGTTGCTGAATTCTATTCAGGATAATTATAATGAGTATGTATCACAAATACGTTAATGGCATTAAATATTCATGATATTAACAATATAATATATTTTACAATAGAGCTATGGCATCATCGAGTGGCAAAGAACAATTCCTGAAACAATTTGAGACAATTGTTGCTGGAGTAAAACGCAACAAAGCAATGGTAATATTTAAAGCACAGAATCATTTAAACACAAAATGAATAATTTAGAGACATATAATATTTGCAGTAATAAAAAATCTATCTTAAAATTAAATTTAATGAAAATAAAAAAATGTATGAAAATAAGTATTTATTTTAAGTTAGGTGTAGATATGTGTATAGATTTTTATGATAAAAGAAAATATAATTTCTTTATAGTGAAATGGGGAAGAGTATAGGAAACAAGATATGTAGAATATTCCCTATGTGAATAAGATAAATATGAGTTTAGAAATATTCTTTTTTTTATATCTTATTTTTATCAGAATTAATGAATTTTGTAAATATAAGTTGACTGGATATTTATCTACACACTTACACAAGTACTATATGTCTAAATTTTCTGATTGTGCATTCTTCACTTTTTTTCAAAGATTCTAGTCAATGATAAGTTGGTGATACAGAATAAAAAAAATAATTTTTTTTTTTATATAGGTAGAAAAACGATGTACTGATGAAAAAAATCGGCGAGATGCGCTCAGTCGACAACTCGTTGTCCTTGTAGAGCAACAACGTAAATATGTTGCGGCAGTCAGACAGCTCACTATTGAATGTCGCAAGAATGAAGCTTTGCTGGCTCAACTTCGTGGTTCATGAGTTTATTTGTATTTTTCAAGGAATCAAGGAAATCAGGTTGACACCTATTTGCAAATTTGTAGTATAAAATTATATATATATATATACAAAATTATATATATATATAAAATTATATATATATATATATATATATATATATATACCAGGTGTCCCATTTTAAAGGATCCACTTAAATATCTCAGAAACACTGTGTTAAATCGAAAAATGTTTCCTACAAAAGTTGTAGGGTTTCGAGGGGGACATAACATAGTAATATTCATATGACCTTGGGCGGCGCCTCCAAAGTCAAGTGAAGGTGAGAATGAATTTTTTAAATGGAAACCCATATTTTTTATTATAACATCTTTTTCTACTAATTAATTTGAACAACTTTTATCTGAAGCATTTTTTTATTTTCCTAATATTTTTTCTTTTCAAAATTCATTCTCACCTTCATTTGACCTTGGAGACGCCGCCCAAGGTCATATGAATATTACTATGTTATGTCCCCCTCGAAACCCTACAACTTTTGTAGGAAACATTTTTCGATTTAACGTAGTGTTTCTGACAATGAGATATTTGAGTGGGTCCTTTAAAATGGAACATCTGGTATATGTATATATATAAAAAAAAAAAAATATATATATATATATATAAAATTAAATAAAAAAGACTAATTATTTTATAAATACGAATATACATATATATAAATAAATAAATAAATTATATATATATATATATATACATATACATATATATAATACATATATATAAATAAATAAATAAATTATATATATATATATATAAAATATATGATGAACTTTATGATGATGTGAACATAACTGTATTTAATAATGCCAAAATACTTTCGCTATATATGTAAACATGCAGTGCGCGCGTATATATATATATATATATATATATATATATATATATATATATATATATCTGGCTGTATCCTCTTAAGGCTTCAAATAAAGTTCAATAGTGTGATAATGATTTATATAAATTTATATAATTTATATGATTAATAATGCTATATATTTCAATGTTCTACGTAGAAAAAAAATAAATCGCCAATTACAGTCGAATGTTTTATTTTAGCCCGTATTATCTATCTATATTATTTATCTATTGCGATTGATAGTATGGATCGACCAATCAGAGTGAAGCGACAAAACAGCATCGACCAATCAGCCGGTCAGTTGCTTCGCTCTGATTGGTCAATTGGCAACTGATAACCGTAATTCCAAGCGAAATCAAAGCCCGCAAGCCATAGTGTAATATCGCCTTCAAAGTGTGTAATTGATTAAGGTTATGTTCTGTGCAAGCCTTTAAATAGTGCCGGGGGGATGTTTTCTTTTCTTTGGAAATTATTGTACATTTGTACCTAAGTAGACTTAAGATGTAACGAAATTTAAGGATCTTCTTCATCGGATTGTGAACAATTATTACATAATCTCGAACGAGAAAAGAAAATGAAGCTAGTCAAACCGAATTGGATTACTCATGATGGTTCGTGAAGTTCATTGCACTCGCATGATATATTTCGAATAATAATATAATTCTTATCAAAGATTTTCTTAACTTTAATATTAAATTGATCTTTTTTTTTGTTCCTCAGGATATCCAATATTTTCCATCGATATACATCCTGATGGAAAAAGATTTGCGACTGGAGGCCAAGGTAGCTTCTTTTTTCTTTTATAATATTAGTTTTCTTGTTTTTTGATGAAAATAATATATTTGATAAATTGGAATACTTATCGCAATAAAAATGTTAGAGTAATACTTAAAATTTTTTTCTCTACGTATCATCACATTCAACTATTAGGTGGTGATTCTGGAAGAGTTGTTATATGGAACATGGAGCCAGTAATTGACGAGGCTGCTGAATTGGATCCTAATGTTCCAAAAATGCTCTGCCAGTTGGATAACCATCTAGGTAAAAATTTTGATTTCTATATATTACAATTAGATACGTACGTATGTATATAAAAATTTATATATGTTTTATATATGTTTTTCTGCATTTATTTTTTGCATATAGCGTGTGTCAATTGTGTGAGATGGAGCAACAGTGGATTATTAGCATCAGGCGGTGTAGATAAGCTCATTATGATTTGGAGATTATCAGGATCAGGTGGCAGTACCATTTTTGGTGGAAAAGCCAGTGTGGAAGCTTGGAGATGCATCGCGACTTTACGTTCGCATGAAGCTGACGTGCTAGATCTTGCATGGGCTCCGCACAGCCCGTGGCTGGCTTCAGCTTCAGTGGATAACAGTGTGATTGTGTGGGATGCCTCAAAATTTCCTGCCGTTGTCGCTGTATTAAAAGGCCATACAGGTTTTGTGAAAGGGATCACTTGGGATCCTGTGGGAAAATACTTGGCATCTCAATCCGATGACAAAACATTGAGAGTATGGCATACTACGGATTGGACAGAAGCAGCATTAATATCCGAGCCCTTTGATGAATGTGGCGGAACAACTCATGTTCTAAGGCTTTCTTGGAGTCCGGATGGTCAGTATCTAGTATCTGCCCATGCAATGAATGGAGGAGGACCTACAGCACAAATAATAGAAAGAGATGGTTGGACGCAAGATAAAGATTTCGTCGGACACAGGAAAGCAGTAACTTGTGTTGTATGTACTAAGAATATTTCTTTTTTCTTTTTCCTTCTCATATTTCGTTGAGAATACACTTCTCTCAAAAATTATACTGAAACATTTATATATTTATATATAATATACTTATATATATATATTTATATTTATATTATATTTTAATATTTATATAAGTAATTTATATATTAATTTATATAATTTATATATTACAATTATTATTAACAATTTATAAGATTAATAATTTATATAATTTATATATTTATATTTATATATATTATATATTTATATTTTATATAAGAATTATGGCATATATATATATATATATATATATATATATATATGTATATATATATTTATTTATATAATTCTTTCTTTTTTCCTTGTAGAGATTTAATGGCAATATTCTGCAGAAGAAGCAACCAGGTTCCTCTAAACCACAGCAGTATTGTTGTGTCGCAATAGGATCGCGAGATCGTTCTTTATCTGTATGGCTAACTTCGTTAAAAAGGCCTCTGGTAGTAATACATGAGTTGTTTACACATTCTGTGCTGGATGCCAGCTGGTCACCGTGTGGTCTTCGCCTTACTGCATGTTCCTGGGATGGAACTGCTGTGTTTATTGAATTCACTCAACAGGAATTAGGACAACCTCTCGATCCTGCTGAACAAGTAATTATACATATTACATATGCAGCTTTTGTTACTTTTAGTCAAGAATTGATTATTTATTTCTTTATATTTGTAGAGCAGCCTTCACGAACGATTGTATGGCAAACCATTAGTTCAAGGAGGTTGTATGGTGATGGAAGCACCGGAACTTCTCAATTTGAAGCCACCAGTATCGAATCAATCTCAAGTTCAAATGTTATCTACTCCAAGCATTCCACCAGCCACTAATAGTGCGGCCACTTTGGTCAAGGGACCTATTAACAAACAAATTGAAACGAGGACTTCGGATGGTAAAAGAAGAATTACTCCTATGTTTATTCCACCGCCAGCGGATACAACGTAAGTTAGTTAGTTTGTCGATTTTGAATTTAATTTCTTTGCATTGAATCCATCTTTCAATTTTTAGGGACACAAATATCAGCACTAGTTTAGGCACACCGGCATTCATAAGTAAAGTACAAACAAAAAGTTTAATTGTGATAGAGAAACGTAACGATGTTGTTGCGCCCAATGTTACCACGTCATCCGTAAAATCGACGAACGCTATCGACATTCCGGCAGTTTCCTCCCTTACATTAAAACGCAAGGAGCAAACAACGCCAAAAATACACCACTCTTCACCGAATAAAAAACCTAAATTCATATCCGACAAAACTGGAGGTCAGATGTTACTTCCTCCTCTGAAACCCTCCAGCTCGTTGTCTCAACAGGCAGGTCATTACGCTGTGACGGTCACTAATAGTCAGGGCTTAGCTCATTTGCAAGTATTCAGAGGCACAGATTCCGAATCGACGTGGGATCTTTACTTAGGATATAGCGCTGTGGCGTTAGCCGCGTCACCGGCTGTAATAGCCTTGGGTTTAGAAGATGGAAGTCTTCACACATTTCATCCCGTGAAGGGCTGCAGGCCAGCACCTCCATTAGCACCTCCATCACCATTGGCAAAAGTTCATGCCGTTGGAAATGCGGTATTTTGTTCAATTCCTGATTGTTAATTTTTTTTGTTAATTTTATATACAGGGTGTCCTATTTTAAAAAATATGCTTAAATATACCAAAAACATCGTGTTTTAGAAAAAAAAATGTTTTGAATAAAAGTTATTTGGTTTTGAGGGGGAAAGAAGTTGGGGCTACTGACTTTCTCCTGAAGAGCGATTTTCAAGGTTATTTGAAGGTCATTTGCGTTTTTTTTAAATGGAACCATCTTAATTTTTTTATATAAATCGATTCCTCACGATATTCATTGTAAAAAATTATAAGGGTAAGATGGCCAAAAAGTGAATAATTTACGAGATATTTTATTCGAAATATTTTTTTCTGAAATGCGACGTTTTTAGTATATTTGAGCATATTTTTTTAAATGGAACATCCTGTATATATATATATATATATATATATATATGTATAATTTTAATATATATTTTTTATTATAATTTATTTATAGTTGTAAAATAATTTTATATAATAGGTGATGGTGATATCAAGCTGCGGTGCAGTTCGCGTGTGGGAAATAGGGAACACATGCAGAATGATCGTTTCAACATCAGCCGCTCATTTGGCTGCACCTGGAACATCTCTACTGTCGTGCACTTTGTACAATGGAATGCCTCATATAGCGTTTACCAACGCACGAGCATACATCTATCATAAGGACATGGGTATGGCAAGTTAATTTTTTTCTTTTTTCATTCATACATGAATTAATTAATAACTGATCATTGAATATTGTGTAGGAACATGGCTGTTAATTGGAGATAGCCAAGATCCTGTATGGCGATGGTCATCGTTCAATGTATTAAGCACATCTGGAACTAGAGTTCCTAGAGGACCTTTATCATCGTTGCAGGAAGGATTACTCAGAACTGCAGGGAATACTTTGCCAAATCCGCGGTTACCGCATAGCGCACCAAGTGTGGTTTCTTATTTGGAACAACAATTGCTCGCATCCAAAGCTCTTGGAAGCGCTCAGGAATATGTTTATTGGCTCACGGCCCTAGTGTCATTTCTATTAACGCAAGGTATGTAACGTCATGCAATTCGTGTTGCGTTTTCGTGCATCTATCTATTGAGTTATCTTTGCAATGTCTTTTTAGATGGTTTGGAGAAACGTCTGAGATTAATTTTGGACGATCTTTTGGGTCCAAGTCACACATCAGCTTCTAAAAGCATGTGGGAACCTGCAATTTTGGTAATATTATTTATATATCATAATCTTTAATTAATTGTATCATACAATTAACTTATTTTTTAAAATTATACTGTATAATTAATATTTTTTATATCGACAATAGGGAATAAAAAAGCACAAACTTTTGGGCGATGTACTAGCTGTAATTGGTAGCCATCTTCGTTGGCAAAGGCTATATCTCGAATATTCGGAGCAATTAACGACACTGAAGAATCAAATTAATTAAAACTCATGATTTACTCATGAATTAATTGAAACTCAACTGACAAACTCATTCATTACAATGCAATTTTGTTATTTCACAAATACTTCATGGTTTTCTTTAGTAGTATATTGTATATTTTTAAAGCTACTATATATATATGGATGTGTAAGACTACAGGTTTTATAACATTTGCAGCTGGACATACGCACATTTGAGGTATAAATGTATTATAAGGAATAAACAATCTTTAGTACAAGGCGTATTCACATATGAAAAAAATTACCTGATTTTGTGTAATAATGATTGTATAAGTTACATATAAATTCATTATATATACACACACACTCGCGTTTGGGATATTCTATGTGTGTATGTATATAGGGTATCCCAAAATCACCTCCTTGAATGTCCTTTTAAATAACAGATTTTTTGGCCAATTTTTGAATACAATCTTTCATCCGTAAAAATATCGAGGTTGTCCATAATAATTCTGATTATAAGTGATTGAAAGAAAGAGTCTTTTACAAATTAAACTTGATGAAATTGAAAGATCAGTACAACAACATTCTTTATTTAATTTTAGATGAAGTTTAGTTTAATACGATTTTAATTTAAAATTTAGTTATACAAAGATATAGGATGAGAAAGATTGGAAGTTTGCAAAAAAATCATGACCTCGACATTTTCACTAAAAAAAAATTTGTCTTCAAATTGGCTAGATATTTTCAAAAGGATATTTGGTAGTTTTGAGGCATCTTACAGACATACACACATACACAATATGCAATAAGGAAACTCATAATTCTTTAAAAGCGTAACTACTGAGCATTAAAAACAAGTTGATCTGATTCTCACAAGATGAATTAATTATAAATGCGTTTTGTTCTGTGCGTTGTCGATATTATTTCTTTTTGTTGTTAATATACTTACAAATAGATCACATAGTCATCATAACTTCCCTCTTAACTTTATTTATGGAATAATAATGTAACAGCAAAACGATTTGCGATTGATGTTTCTTTTTCAAGCCTTTCTTTCCTTTCTTATGGAAGAGATATTACATTCGGAGAATTAGCACCATTAACAATATTCAACGCGACGTTTCGATTACAAACGTAACGTATAAAAAATAAAGGCAAGTTCTTTTTTTTATGTCCTCTATCATGAATGTTACATATAGTAGAAACGCGTTAATCCAGGTTTAACGTGTTACATATGTCTTCTTACATGTCGGACATGTATCATTCAAAGTTTTTTCGTATCATGTTTCGTTGTATACATCACGCGATATAAGTTTTCGCGTTTCGAAACAAAAATAAATTCTGTACAATAGAAATTGGCGAGAACGCGAAGCATGGCGTGATGTTAATATATATGTGTGAAGAATCATATTCTAATTTCAATTTACATCGTTTGATTATATGACATAAGCTCAATATATGTATATTCGAATGCTTTGAGGGCAAAAAAGAAATCGGCTGATATTTTTATAACGAATATTTTCTCGAGAATTCATTATGGATATTGCAAAATTGCATAAGTTGAATATAGCGAGAAGGATATACAATATTGTATATGTACAAAATAAATTAAAAGAGAATGCCTTCTTGTTTCGCGCGGTTTACACATATTTCTCAATTACCGCTTGGTCCTTTACATAATTTACGAAGAAATACATCATGTGTAAAATTACAATATATATATTTATTATAGTATATAAAGATTTCTTTATATGTATAAGCTTTTCTCCAGCAGAAAAAAAATATCGGGGACCCCCTATTCTAGGAACTTCCCCCTCTCAGTCCATATATATATCATACATCCTTATTCTTTCTACTCTCTTATATATTCTTTACAATGTATTAAGAAGATAAATCCAGATAGCAAGTGTACGTCATTTTGACGTCGAATGACGTCATTAGACGTCAAGATAACATCATTTTAACGTTTAATGACGTCAGTTTGCTACTTGGAAACTTAGAATAGTACAAATTTCAACTTTTGTACCCTCCAATTGCAGAGGGAAAGTAAAGAAATATTTTTTTTTGTTATTTGCATATTGGCTCCCCTAATATTTTGCGAAGAAATTTGGAATCATGCAAACACGGAAATAAGTACACGCATTATCGTTATACCGGTGGCGGTCCATGTGGATAAAAGGCAATCGGCGTGAAGCTCCTGGCGAGATTATTGGAGAGCATACAGCTGTAGTCTTCTTCTGCAGATGGTACCAGGGATGCAATGCCAAGCAATAATAGCATAAGAGCTTGTATCGGTAGGGAAACTCGTATGACTCTTCCTAGGAAGCGATATCCACGCACCAGTACTGTTCGGTTGCTTTCGTCATCACTAAAACAATATAGTTGATGATGAAAAATTAAACGGAGCAGAAGATTATTTATCATCATTTTATTATATCAAACAATAGGGCTTTATTTATCAGAATAATCAGAGAAAGAAATATATGCTGTTATATGTATAATATTATTTATACAATGCTTTGATGAAGAAATATTGAAATTAGAATTTTACTGAAAATGCAAATAAAAATGACTAAATAATTACTGAATTTATTTTAATATAAATTAGAATTTTCATAATAAAATATAATTAATTACGAAAATTGTGAAGAAAATTAGTAAATATATTTTTAAAGGATTTTTTAATTTAATTTTTTAATTTCTAAATGATTTTTTAGTTTGATTTTTTACATTAAAATTTTCTTTTGTATTTAATATGTATTTTTAACAATATATTAAAAACCTAATATATATGGGTGTCCTATTTTAAGGATGTATGGGAGATACAATCGGAGACAAAAGTACCAACACGCTTATTCACACTGTATGTACATCTTATAGAAAAAATTGCTAATCTACAAATATTATTGCAATAAAAGACAAAAAAAGAAAACAACATACTTTGTGCTGGTAGTGTGAGGCTGATCAGTTCCAGAGGCAGCTTCGTCGAGTAGCTACAGTTTAACAAAAAACAGAAAACACAAACAATAAGATACTGTGCAAGTGATTACTACAGATAATTTAGGCATAGAAGCGTTATCCTTCCCAAATGAATAGAAAATTAAAATTCATATGTCATTTAGTCATTGGAAGAAATAAGCTTCTCGCCTTGAACAGTTAATTCGTGTGATCTTATTAACAATACATTGTGCAATAATTTACAATAAATACCTATATAGAAATATAAATAAAAAGCAAATATATCATTTTCTTGAGTTATATAAAGATGATTATTGTTGAAATAACTAAAATACAACATCCGGATTTTGTTCTGCATCACATTTAAAACTTATTTATTATTATTCTTTAGAAAAAGGAAGAAAAGTAATTTAAGAATGAAATTTTTAATGTACTGAAATGTCAAGATTATGATTTATGTTTAAAATAAAAAGTTAGTTCATTAAGAATTGTAATATAATTAACTTTTCTCACTAAAAAAAGCTACATCAGCGTATTATTTTCTGTAATGAGAATTCCTTTTTGAAAATAAATGGAAATATTTTGTAAGTTAAATCATTTTTTTCGAAAGATATCAAAGATATAAAAAATATCGTGTATTTTCGAAAAAAATCGATAAAAAATATAAAATAGATAAAAAAATATCAAAGAGAACATGAATTTTGCAAGTATAATATAATATCACATATAATACAAAATCTTTTAATTTAAAATTTTTACAAATATCTCTGTTGAGATTTTTATAATACTATGTATACTAATGTCATCTACTATTCAGTCTAGATATAGTATATATATTATACCAATATGTCATCGATCGTATCATGCGAAATCTGCTTCAGGACTGTATGTATATAATATTTATCGATTAATGAAATTATACAATGGTCATTATTTTAGTTACATTTATCAGTACAAATAATTATAAACTCACATCATGTGAAAGGGATGCCAGAGATGTTGACGTAGCGGCGAGACCAACATCTTGTAGGTCCAGCCCAAGGGCAGTTCCCAATTTAAGAGTATAAATTCCGGTTAGTCTTCTCAAGGACTGCAATTTCAATCGTAGTTCCTGCAAATGTATCCTGGTTTCCGTCTGTTCATCCAAAAGATGATTAGTCGCCTCTTGCAACGATATCACTCGTGGCTCACAACGCTCAAGATCGTTTCGCAATTCCCTAAAATGAAGATAGGAATAGGAATTTGGCATAGTGCGTGTTTTTCTTTATGAATTCAAAAACTTATATTCTTCGATATATCCCATTTGTTAACAGAGAATCGACGGATCTGTATAATTTTCACCTAAACTTATCTAATTTATCTAAACTTACCTAAATTTGTTATACTTTGCTTCTATGACGCTGATGGATTCGGTCAGATCGATGGGTTCGCTGGCTCGAATACTGACTTCGGTGCGTTCGAGCCAAGCCAACAATTCCTCTATGATACGATAAAACTGATGATTCGTCACGAAAGCGTGTCGCAGCTGTTCTTGCCACTTAGTGGCAGCTGTACAGATCTTTTCCCATCTGCTGTTCGCCACCGTCAATCGGTCGCGAAGCTCCTTCGATCGTTCCATGTCCTCGGTATGATCGGCCAGGTGAGCTCCGACTATGTTCAAACTTGTCACGATGCTCTTGTGGCTATCGAGATTAAGTAAGAATTCCCGATGATCGTGAATCACGTCCTCCAATTGTTCTATGTCGTTGGGTGGCGAGTGCTGTTCACTTTGGGTACCTTCGGCAAATTCCAACCACTTATCCAAACGCCAGAAGTCATTGTCCAGCTGGGCCCAATTGCGACGAGAACATAGTGGACAGATCAATCTGCCATTGTCGCTGTAAGGATCATAATAATTGCGATTTATAGGCAATATCTTTCTCTCCGATATACAGGAAGTAACAAAAAAAGTGTCCGCTACAAAAAATTAAGTTTTTATTGTCAAAACGAAAACAAAACAAAACAAAATCAAAACATTACATTGTTTGGATTTATTTAATAATTTTAGGGCCGATTGTTCCAACTTGGTAAGTTTTACCCGACAGGTAGCATATTTTCGTCCCTTTTCAGATAAGTTTTAAAAATATTCTAAAGATATATGTGTGTGCTACCTGTTGGATAAAACTTACCAAGAAGTTGGAACAACCGGCCCTTAATAATTAATTTAAGCTCAAAATAGTAATTTGGTAGAGGATTATTTGCGGATCTATGTTGATAAGAACTTTTTTGTCGTTTTGATGTATCCACCTTCAAAGTAGCGGACATTTTTTTTGTTACTCCTTGCATAGCTGAAATATTACAATTGTAATTTAAACTAATTAAATATTTGACGAATGTTATTCATGATTTATTTATAAATATGAATTTTGTGTGTTAAAATTATAAATAATAAAATTTTTAGAGAATTGATTTAATAAAATTTGCGAAATTATTAGTATTTATAAAATAATTAATAATAAAAATTAATATAAAAGTTAATGTTTAATATTTAATAATTAATTAATATATTATAACTAATAATAAGTAAATTAAAAATATAAAATAATTAATATTTATGAAAATAATATTTATGAAAAAACGTCAGATTTATTACAATTTATTATAGAGAAGATTTATTATATTTGTTATATCATAATTTTACTTTATATATATATTGTATAATAAACATTTATATATTAAATGTATGTACAATAAACGATTTTATAGAGTTTTTAAAGTTCACATCTTTTAATAAGTCTCTTGTGATAATTCTTATTTTAAGTAATATCTTAAAAATTTTTATATGATTAGTTACTCACTGATCACATGGAAAAGCATAAGCATCGGTGATGGGCGATCTGTATTGAATAATGATTAAGCATTACTTTAATCAGCTTAACTAAGCATTGTTATCTACATTAAAAATTATGTAGATCAATATTAATACTAGCAAAAAGATAAAAAAAATTGAAGCGATAGAAAAAGAAGTGTTACTGTTACAGATGTTACAATAATCGATCATTATTTTATTTATTACTTATTAGATGTTAGTGGCATAGAAATGAAAAAAGGATAGCGTATGTGTGAAAATGGATGATATATTTATATATTTATAATTATATTATATATTAAATAATTGTACTATATTTATAGCTTTATAAAATATTGTTGAAAATAAATATAAATATATATCTACAAGAAATAATAATAACAATAATGTGTGTGTGTGTGTGTGTATATATATATATATATATATATATATATATATATATATATATATATATATATAGAGAGAGAGAGAGAGAGAGAAAGAGAATATTGAAAATCATAGCACAAACGAATTTGATTTTTCATGCAAATGTGATTCGAAAAGGTAGAATAATATTTTTTTTTCATATAAGGCTTCGTTTTTGAGAAAATCAACTTTGAAGAGTCCATCGAGCACAAGGATTTCGTTATATATAATTATTTCTGTTTGTTTTTGTAAACAAACAATTGTAAACAATCAATTCAAGCTTCTTTAATTCCCCGAGCAATAGTTTATATGCAATGAAGAGAACAATATTTTCAACGATTTAGAATTATAATTTAGCAAAATAAATACATTATTGAAACTTGTTGCATTACTTTGACTCATATCAAGTCATTGTTTATAAATATAAATAGAAATAGTTGTGCATAATGAAATTAAATTCTCGTTAGTCAAGTGGATACGTATTTGATCTTTAAAGTTCATTTCCTTGAAACAAACGAAGCTTTGTAAAAAATTTCATACATTTTCCATTTGCATTTGCATAAAAAATCATTTTTGTTTCGTTTGTAATATGATTTCCGACACACTTACACATACACACATACACATAAATATTACACAGAAGATGTCCCAAAACCATCGGATATCTTTTTAATAACAGAATCTCTGGCAAATTTGTTGATAATTTTTCCTCAATAAAAATAGCGAGAGACGTCATTATTTTCAATCTTTGTCATTATATATCTTAATTTATAACTAACAATAAGCCGTCAATTAAAATTCTATTAAAGTAAACCTGAAATTAACTGAAGAATATAGTTTTATTAATCTTTTAATCTTCAGAAAGTTTAGTTTATGAAAAATCCTTCTTTTTAATCGCTTATAATTCCGCAATTATTGATGCCTCGATATTTTTACTGAGGAAAAGTCGTTTCTTAATTAGTCATATAATTTGTTATTAAGAGAACATTTAGACGGTGTTTTGAGATATCCTGCATGTATATATATTTGGGTGAATCATATAACTTGACTACCTTAAATTACTCATAAACTGTTTGTTATATGAAAAAATGTTTCAAAAGTCACGTGATATTAAGGGAGACGTACAATATAATAATCAATTTTTTGTCATTTTGGTTTTTATCGAGATATGAAAATCATCTTCAGTTTTTCAAATTAAACATTCAACATTTGATTCTAAAATTCAAAAAATATTGAAAATATTAGACTACATAGAGTCAAAAGTAATTAATTACCAATATATTTTAAAAATTATTTTCAATGTAAATAATGTTCGAAATGTCCATTACAATGCAAGTGCATAATCGATTAAAGAATAAAAATGATACACGTTACATTAAAAATTATTTGAAGACTATCTTAATAATTATTGATCTTTGACCTCGTATATCCTAATATTTTTGTACTCGATGTTCAAAATTCTTTCGAATTTCGGAATCAAATCCATTTTGAAGTTGGATTCATTTAAAAAATTCAAACTGAAAGAAAAAACTCAAATTTTTATATCTTAATAAAAATGCAGGATAGCAAAAAGTTGATTATTATACTATATACGTTTCCCTTCGATGCTGTGCGGTTTTTGTTTGAAAGATTTCTTCTTAGAACAAATAGTTTGCGAGTAATTTAAAATCATCAGGTTAGGGGACTTACCCTGTATATATAAATTATTTTCAAGCATTGTCTTCGAAAGAGTAACAGAGTCTTTTAGACTCTATAACATAAAAAATATTGCCACATTATTAATAATATAAAAAGGTATAAAAATAGATTAAATTATAAAAGCTTAGTATACACGCACATATATACATACACACATAGTAGTATGCAGTATGTAATTAAAATCATTCGCTTATAGATATTTCAATTTAAATAAATAAACCTTTTTTTTAAATGAAACCATGTAGTTACAATGAGACCAAAAGTCTCATTTAACAAAATTTTATGCTATACATTTTGAAGATTAATATAATAAATTCATCATTATTGGAATCTTTATTAATAACATAAATAATAACACTCGAAACGTAAAATGTTTAAAAACTGTTTAAATATTAAAATGAAGAAGAAATCTTACCTGAGATCTCTGATTTGTTGTTCACGTGTTCTTGCTAATGCAATGAGTGTATCGTATCGAGCTGTTAGTGCTGTTACTTCGCTACTCTTAGCAACTCCTAAACTCAGCTTGCCATCTTCCATGAGCAGAGTATGAAAGTGGCGTACCAGTTCTATCGAAGACTGGCAACTTCCGATCAGTTTAGCCTGCAATTAAAATTCGATTAAAATCATTAAACATGTATATGTGAACAAAACATAACAGGATTAACTGGTGAATAACTTACGATAGTTTTAGCAGCTGCATTGAGTCCAGGACCGGAAACGGGATCGGGCGTCACTGCTGCTTCCAGAGCGTTTAAGGCGTTATTGCATTCATTCAAAGCCGCTTCTAGTTCTATTAGATAAGCGTCGCACGAGGTCATTTTGATAAGTCTTGGTAGAGTATCCACTTGAACTGCGGTATCCTGTTCGAATTTCAAGGTCTCCACTTGGACCGCTTCGTCGACTTCCGATCTCTCGTGCATCTCTAGGTCCAATCTTAGCATGGCTACCCGCTCTTTGATATCTCGCCACAATAACTGATACTCGTCCACCAGTTCCTGAATCGCGGCCACGTCATCGAAATTGCTCTCCTGCATGACCCGCAACGCCAGCTCATCCGCCTTTTGCAGCGTGACGTTTTGCGTGTCGAGCTCTTCCTCGATTTCTCTCAACTGTTGATGTCTCCGTCGTAGGGACGACTCAGGCGTAGCCAGGTGCTGCATCTGCGTTAAGCGAACGTCTACCTGTGTGAGGCCTACCACCGCGGCGCCATGAACAAACACAAACTCGCGATAAGTCTTTTGTTCCTGTTGGAGGCTCGGGATAATCGCGTTGATCTTCATTCCAATGGCCAACCACCTGTCAATCATTTTTCGCGTCTCGTTCGTGAGCGATCTGAAGTTATCGGGATCCAGTCCGGACTTAGCCAAGCGACCGAATGTCTGTTCGAGGATTTTCAAGGCTTTTCGATGACCCTCGATATCCCTGGCAATCGACTTAGTCTTCTCCATTAATTTTTCCGATTCCTCTTTCGAGATCTCGGTCAGATCTTTCTCCAGCTCCGACAGAGACTTCTCTGTTTTGGATAGCCATGGTTCATACTCGTGTTTAGCTTTATCTAGTTCCTGCAGCAGTTTCCCAATCATCACGATCCTCTTCTTGCGCTCGGTGGATTTGATGCATACAGCTTTCCATCGTCTTTCCAGATAATTCATACCATTTTTTATCGCATCTGTGTTAAAGGAGGCTTTCCATGTGTCGCAATCGTTCAGCAGGATCTCGCATAGATTCAACACTTGGCTGATATTACCGCTCTCGGCTTCGATGGTAGTCTTCAGGTAATCGTAATCCTCGAGCTTCTTATCAATACTCTTCTGCAAGGGTTTCTCGATTATCAGGGTCTCCGATAATTGACCTTCAATACCTGTCAACCAAGTTCGTAGATCGACTATCTTCTTCAGCAACGAGTTCATAGTTTGTATCAAATCAACCAGCTTGCTAGCTCTTGCTTTACCGTCGACCATCAGGTAATTCCATTTTTTATTAACTTCGCCCAAGGATTGCTGGAGCTTCGCTTTCTCCGTCTCTTCGGCGATATCCATTAGCTCCTGCCCGGTATTTTGCAACCATTCGAGTTCGCGCTGCTTCAAGCTCATTTCCGCCTGCAGCTCATTCGCGAGTCGCTTCACCGTTTCCTCAGGCTCGTCCAGCGCTATCGCGTTGTGATCCTGCATTCGGAGCGTCGTGTCCTCTATCCACGCCAACAACTTGTTTAGCCTGTTCTCCCATCGACCATGAAGACCGCAACGTTCGGCAAGTCTGTACTGCAACAGTGCCAATTGATACTCGAGATCGCCGTATTGTTGTGACAAAAGTGCATCGTGCTGATTTAACGTCTTCATGTCGCTCGGGCTCAAACATTCCCTCAATTGTTCCGTGATGACACCGAGGGACTCGAGGTTGCGTTGCACCTCAGCCAGACGATTTCTCAAGTGCTGAAGCGAATCCAATTGCTCCTTCGTCTTAAACAGATTCATTGGCCTTGCGTGGAAGGCCGCGCTCAGCGCTTGACTGATTTCTTGAAAGATCGTGGTGATCGTGTTGGATTGCTCGATGTGTTCCTCGTACAGCTTTTGCACCCTCTGAACAAAGTCCCTCCAGGTCTCGAGGCCGGCTCGTAGATTGGCGATTCGTTGCGCATTCGCGGCGTGTTCCATGCGAATCGAGACGGCCAGCGCTTCCTCGCAATTGGTTAGAAGGTACTCTTGTTGTTTCTGAAGTGACTCTATCTGAGTTTCACCGGTTGGTACCTTGTCCAACAACGCCTGAATTCGCTGCAGGATCTTGTCGAGCAGTCTCAGGTGAATAAACTGCAGGTGCATACGTTGCCGTTCTCTCTCGACCTCTTTCAGCCACGTTAACAGCTTACTTTGATCCAGCCTGTACTTGTCCCAGGCCGATATTCTGTCGCGCACCGCAGCGTGTCGTTCCAATATCCTCGCTAGCGTCTCTTTGTGTAGACTTGTCAAAGCGTTGAATTGCTCGGCGACTGATCTGTCATGCTCTTCCGCCTGTCGTACGGTTAATATGAGATTTTGTTGCTCGGGTAGAAGTTTCCGATGGATCTCGCAGAGATTCCGATGTTCCGACAGGCCGTTGTAGTCACTAGGCACACCGGTCGACAGAAAGTCCTGTACATGTGTCAGATATTCCTCCCAAAGTTTCAGTGCGGCGATCACGTCTTGCGAGCGGACCAGTCGCGTCGACAAACGATGATACTGTTGAAACGTTTCTTGAAACACACGTTGCCATAATCGGATCACCTCGACCACTGACGGTTCTTGCACGGACATGTCTAACGCGCGATCCTTGATGAATTGAAGCTGCGGTTCGGTTCGAGTCAATGCGAGAAGATGGTTTCGCAACACTGTCAGCTGCTCGTTAGATTCGTCTTGACCCACCGTCATCAAATTCTGAAAATGGACGGAGGAAACTCTTTACAATTCGTTGATTTGGGACGGGTTCTTAAAAAAAAAAATAGAGAAGAAAGTAAAAAAAAGATGAGAGAAAAAATACATGAAGAAATATTATATTTGGCGTATGCAATTAGTTTTCAGCGAAACTTTGACATAATGTTAATAACATAACTCGTGTTACTCCTTAAGTATATTTTTTAAAAGAAGAAAGAGAAAAAGAAATTATGATTTGATAATTGTTAACATAACGTAACTCGTGTTACTCCTTAAGTATATTTTTTAAAAGAAGAAAGAGAAAAAGAAATTATGATTTGATAATTGTTAACATAACGTAACTCGTGTTACTTCTTAAGTGCAGTTTTTGAAAGAAGAAAGAGAAGAAGAAATCATGATTTCTTCAATAATGCGAAACATGGTTATATATCCTCTTTTTAAATGCAGTTCTCGAAAGAAGAGAGAGAAGAAGAAATCATGATTTCTTCAATAATGCGAAACGTGGTTATATGTTCTCTTCTTAAGTGCAGTTTTCGAAAAAAGAAAGAGAAGAAATCATGATTTCTTCAATAATGCAAAACGTGGTTATATGTTCTCTTCGCGAATGCGATCGTATAGAATCGCTTTTACATGTCGATCAACGTTGACAATGAACGTTGTTGGCTATAAATTCACGTTGAAAAACGTAACTCGAGAACATAGCACCGTTCCCAAGTTCGAAAGTTTTGGCCCGACTCCTGTGTGCACGGGCGTTGCGGCCATTCAGCTGTTGCAGATTTCGTGACTGATGTAATTGCCACCAACGGGTTAAGCCCTTCGGCCTTGACATAAGAAATTGTTTCGGAACTACTGCGATTAAAATATAAACGCGCGTGCGAAGCGATGATCGAGGTTGTGCCAAGCACCAATGGTGCACCACCCGAGAACTGACGGACGCGTTAATACATCAGACTAAAGCGGCCTAACGCCACGGGTCTCTAACTATCACTTTCTAAGTACCTGGAAATGTGGTACACATCAATCCTTGAAAAATATTTTAATTGTAAGATATTTGAGGAAGGTTTTATTGACCAAGGTTTCGAAGTCGTTTACTCGCGCATGTAGGATACGATAGGATAATTAACCAATGCGCTGGATAAAAATTTGTGAAACAACATATTTATCGTCATATATATTCGTATTTTTAAAATTCGACATGGAATCGAAATATCTCTTTCGTTCCTTATAATTTAGCAAATTTGTTATTCTCTCTCTCTTTCTTCTTTTTTTCTTCTTTTCTTACATTCAAAATTCTTCTCTCTTTTTCTTCTCCTCTGTTTTACATCAAAGATAGAAAAATTATTTATTAAATTACTTGATTTTTTTGAATTTATACATGCAGGGTGTAAAGGTTTCCGCTACTTTAAGGGTGAGTAATACATCAAAATGATGAAAAAAGTTCCTATCAACATAAGTTCGCAAATGACTCCCTACCGAGTTATGGACATTACAACTTTTGAGCTTAAATTTGTTATTAAAATTATTAAATAAACACAAACAATGCAATGTTTTGATTTTGTTTTGTTTTGAACCCATTGTCAATAATTAATAATTTCTATTATTTCAACGAAGTTAATAATAGTTTCAATAAAGCTACTGGTCTCGCTGATAAAGATTAGCTTAAACTGTTTTTGAAAATAAATCCTATAAAATATGGAGATGCAAAGTCATTTTCGAATCCACTACAAGCTCAAAAAATTAAACAGATTTATCGTATTTCAACACTTTGATGAAGTGAGGAATAAAGTCTCCTTGCTCGAACCCTATTACAATTCTTAAGACTATACATCAAATGCACCTCTGCTATTTCTTCAGTATAAAGAATTATACTTATAGAGAACTATTACAGCAATTAATACTAATATATTGTACTTTTTGATTTTGTTGTGATTGACAGGACGATGTCAAAAGAAACCAGAACAAAACAAAATCAAACATTACATTGTTTGTATTCATTTAATAATTTTAAACAACAAACTAATCATCACAACACTTGTAATGATCGAATGTCTTATGTTATTAACAAGTGTAAGAGATTTGATTGATGTATGATTAGAAGCAGGAGTGGTATGATTGGAGGCGCACATACCTGTTGGACCGAGTCTAGAAAATTTTTTGTCTGGCATAGATCACCACGGGCAAGTTCCTGATTGAGAACATGAGCGTCTACCGTATCCGCGAGAGTCGACAAAGTTTCCCGAACATCCTCGAGTCGTTGACCGAGTGCCTCGACTTCGCAGTGCAGGGGTCCATCGGCATTTAGACCTACGTCTGATGCAATCTGTGCTACTAGACCGCGTAATTCCGCCAGTCTCTCCTTATGTTCCGCCAGTGTCTCCTCGCAAATCTGAAATGAAGTCAAAATATACTCACGATTTAACACGCCTGCATATGCTGCTTAAGTTTATCGCGGGAAAGTCTCTTCTTGAAATAAATTTCGAATCTAAATCTTAAGTCTTAAATTTTATACGACTAGCATGTCAAATATAAATATTGTAATAATTGTTGTGTACAATTTTATATTTATTTGTTTATAATTTATTATTAGTTTTTAATTTTTTCATAATTATGATCATCATTTATTATTTGTTATTTTTTAATTTTATATCTTATTTTTCGTCATGTCAAAATAGCAAGTTCTTTCGATATATTAAGAATTTAATAAAGTTATTTTCTTTATTATTACATAAAAATTATAAGGAATATTTCACGATTCTCATGATATCAGTTTTAAATTAGTTTAATAATTTCTAATAGTAACAACAAATTTTTACAATCACACACACATACACACACATTTAATAACATATTTTAAATTATCATTAAAATTAATAAGCAATTAATAGTTGTAGAAATATATTTATAACAATATATAAATAATTTATTAATTTATAAATATATATATACATAAATTAATATAAATTATTTAAATGTATATAATTGCTTTGTATACATATATAAATATATACTATATTCTACAACTGTTAACTGTTTAATATTTTAATGATAATATAATTATATATAATATTAAATTTTATAAGAAAAAATAATTTTTAATTAAAACTCTTGCACATCATCCACGTCTGGCTCTTAATATAGACGGGAAATTTAAAAATTATTAATTATAATTATATAATTATTAGCAATTTTTATATTATATATTAATTAATATATTAATTATTTTTAATATATTAAAATTAATCGTGTAGAAATTTTTCTTCGACTCAAGACGCAATCAAGCGAAGTAGATCTAGAACGAATGTAGAGTGTCTGTACAGAAAGCACATGTGTTTATTTTTCTTTATCGGTATTTATAGACATATAGTAGTATGTATTCATTATATGTCTTCTATAGGAACTAAGTTTACCATAAAATGCTACTCTGTACTTGCTTGAAATCCTCATCATTATATATGTATACACACTTTACATTTTATTGAGAAAAATATTTTATATTTTCATGTGGAGAAATAATTATCAGAACAAAAAAATTCCATACATTTTTTATAATTCACGCAAAAACGTCACGGAACATATGTATATAAATATGTATTTAATTTCCATTATTCGATGTCTCACTGTGGAAATATTTAGCTTTATTTTATATACAATGTTAAAATAAATATTATATATGTAATGTTAAAATAAAATGACATAATTGATACATGTATAACTTTTTTGAACTTACATTAATATTAAAAGCTTTTTGTATTTATATATAATAAAATCGGAACAATATTAATAAGAAGTATCCAAATGACTAAAAAAATTCTTTCTTTTTGTATTTGATTGTTTATAGATAAAAACGAATTAATGTTCGCAAGATATATGTTATCTATACATATATGTATATGTAATGACATGTAAGATAATATACATATATTAATTATAAGACAAGATCTTTATATTCGTACACGTGCCAACATTTGCCTTTATGAAATGAATTATTTCGGCATTTATATGGCACATTAATATTAATTTATTCCACAAAATGCAGAGGATAAATATTTTTAATTTCATTGATATTTATAGATGTTTTGTGGTATTTCGTTTTCAATATATCATATTTGAATTAGAGCTTTTCAAATAGATTTGTGAAGAATTTAATATTAAAAATAAAATAATTTTTGCGAAATAAATCTCTTATGGAGATTTTGGCATATGGCTAATATTATATGTAATTTCTTTTATCAAAGATTATTATTTATAAAAATCTGCAAAGCAAATATCTTTCAATTTTAATTTTTATTACTAAATAAATAATGAATTAACAATTATTCATAATTTTTTTTTCAGTAGTTGCATATAGAAAAAGTTACTATAGAAAGTTTCAAAATATTTCAAAAATTTTCTTTTTGTCATATGTATATATTACATATAATATATTTGTCATCTCTACATATGTGTTGTAACATTCATTCTTTCCATAGCGCAGGAAAGAAAAAATGCTGATCATGTGCAGAAAGAAATATTAATTTCAACTACTGTATGTTTAATGTGTCAAAGTTAAAATGATTTTGTAGAGCATATGGTATGTCAAGAGTTGCATAGAAAATTTTTTAAGCTTTTTATGTGTCACTTTGAATTATTCGAAAATTTTTTCGTGTGATATCAATATTATAACGAAAGGAATCTTTAATTAAAATTTAATTTTCAACTTAAATTTAATTTGTTTTTCACTTCTTTGCAATTGTTCTTATATCGTTGCGTTGCATATGTAATGCGTCAAGGATATGATTTTATAGAGTTATGTGTGCATAGGAAATTTTTTCAAAATTTCAAAAATTTTTAAACTTTCTTATGTATCACACAGCCTTCGAATTGTTCGAAAATCTTCGTGTAACATCAATATATTATAACAAAAAGTCCACTTCCAAGAAATCTTTAATTAAAATTTAATTTTTAATTTAAATTTAATTTGTTTTTCACTTCTTTGCAATTGTTCTTATATCGTTGCAATAGCGAGGCGACGAAAATATGGACTCAATGGCGATACGCGCGTGATTTTCGCAGCACTAAAGTTATTTCTGTCCCGTTGTTATAATCGGGCAGGAATCTCCGGTCCGCGTAGCGGGACAATCACGACTTTTCCATAGATTTCGATATTTTCTCTATCATTCTTTTACCTTTCTCTCTTCCGGTGTGCACATGTCTTCAATCGAGATTGTCACTCATGCCTTCTGCTTTTTGACTTCTAAAGCTACTGCTCCGAAACTGGCGCACGTGCGCCGCTATACAGCTTCTCGTCGTCTGACCACATGGTCTTCTAAATTGTGCGTATTCATACGTACACTATCGCATACAAACGCACACACACGTATACACACCCATTTATGTATCATGGACGCGCCTCTGCTCATGCTTAATAAACAGGGCGCGAATGTTTAAATATCTTCGCGATAAGGAGGAACATGATAACAGAAGCGTCGAGATAAATAAAGTACTCTGAGACTTTGGAAGCGAGCTAGTCGAGAGTGTACAGCCGGATGCTGTAAACGTTGCAACGCCCTGAATCAGACTGGCGTACTGTCTCCGACAGGGATCGATGCGCACGTCCGTGTGGGCTCTCACCCTCTTGCCCCTATTCTCTCAACGACCTACCCTTGGTTAGCCCATACGTACCTAAATATGTGACTATACGCGCGAACGTGAGCGAGGATGATGATGATGAGTCAACCTCTATTCTTCATCCCTTCTTTATGCGCGTCATATAGTATGCAGTAACGATAACGATATTATGTGTTTTTTTTATTCAAGGAATGATATAATGTCTGTTTATCATCCTTTGATAATATATTTGTTTTTTATTTATGTTTGTTATTGCAAAAAAAGTATATTTTTTGAATATATTTTGAGATACGCGTAAGATTAAAATTGTAAATATATAAATATATATATATATATATATATATATATATATATACACTATATAATGTTAATTATATATTATATATATTAATATTATATGTATATTATATTATATATTATATTTAATCATTTTATATTTAAATATATTTAATTATATTTAACATTATATTACATATTATATATATTATATTACATATTATATAATATTAATATTAATATTTAATATTTAGTATTTTTTAATATATATAATGTAAATAATATTTTGGTGACAAAAAATGAATTGCATTGATTCAAGATCAACAAGATAAATAGAAAATGTAATCAGTTATCAATGCTATTATGGATCATTTAAAATGTACGCAATATTAAAATGAATCAGCATTTAAGTATAAACGCAGAAAGTTATTATTGTCCCAGCTGCGACATTATTTGTCAAGTATCTTAGTTATCAGGTATGTTTGATTAATAGCTATTGCTTAACTGCTCTTGCAGATATGTCTCAAATCAATATTTATTCGTTTCTCTCCTATTTTAATTTTCAATATTTATTCGAAAAAAATCAACACTATTTATTACATATATATTTTTTTTAATTTTTGCAAAGATCATTAGGGATGGCATTAATATGTACCTAAAAATCCGAATCGAATCAATAATAATTCAATTTAATTTTTTAGGATTCGAATAATATTCTTAAAAAATATATACTTTTTAATGCGAAGTGAGAATTTCCACATGGGTTTACAACTTTCCACGCGAAGCGAGGTTCAACTCAAAAACCTATGATAAGTGCTGTCTTAATTTACATTTTTTTGTTAATAACTTTTTAATAAACAATGAGGGATGGTTAAAACTTTTTGAATGTTATTCAAGATGATGATTTTGACAACATATATCAAGGTTACAACGGTGTCTTCTTGCTCCATTTAACGTTTGCCGATTTTACTTTTAGGTAAAAACTTTGAAAAAAATGATTTGCCGCGGCTGAAATTTTGTATATTACACTATTTTGGTATCTATTTTCAGTACGCAAAAGGGCTGCCGTCAACTCGAAGTGTTCCTTTCCTTTCGGAACAATATCCAAAATTCGAACCTATCTCGTCCAAGTTCGAATTCTACTTGAAAGTACTGTTTTTTTCAAAATAATCATAGAAAGTTTGCAAACAAATTCAAATCTATTTGTAAGATACTTTATCCCATCGCTCAAAGATCATCATTTGAATAGTAATTTACGAATATTACCTACTATTTCTCAGCATATTAGCACATTCTCTATGTATCCTCCGTTTCCAAAAGAAAGCGTTTAGCGTTTTTGAAAGCAAGCTATACTTTTTAAAATAGCTCCTCACATATTTAACTTATAACGGTAATAAAAAGTCTAGGTCAGCATCACCCTACCTTGACCTGCTTGACTGCCTCCTCCGGTGGCAAGTTTATCACACTGTTCATTTGTGTGTCTACCCAGTCCTTCACCGCGGCGCTGGAGTCCCTATATTGCTGCCAGAGTCTGCACGCGTGCTGGTATCGGGTGCAAAGGGCGCTCAATTCGGCTCTCGTGTCTTCCCAAGCTTGCACGGCTTCATTTACTATGGCATCGACTCTCTCGCGGACTTCTACGGCGCAGCTCTCCCGCAGGGGTTCGGCAGCGACACGTAACTCTCCGATGAGAACTTCTCGTGCGCCCAAATCGCCGTTTAGACCCTGCCATTAAAAAAAAAAGAGAAAAGAGTTTAATATTTGCAAATGTTGTACGAGCATTAAATTATTATTTCAATCAAATATACACAAAAAGTTAAAAAAAAACAAAGAGAGAGATAAAATGGCAGAATTAATGTAAATGTAGAAAAAAAGTTTTGATTTTTGTAAAGATTTATACATATGTGCAAAAAGGACCCCGCACCAAATACATAAGATTTTGGCTTTTGATGAAATTGGCTGCTTTTTTCATATGTAGATTATGACTTGCTGAACAAAAGATGTAATGGACTCAAAGCTAAATATTAGATAGTTACTGATTGTGAGTTATTACAGCCAATCAAACAACTCGTAAAATCCGAATTTTTCGTATTTTAGTGGCTGTAAATCAGTAACCGTCTATTATTTAGCTTTGAGCCTATTACATTTTTTGTTTAGCAGATTATAAACTATAATATGTGAGAAAACTAGCTGATTTTACTAAGATTTAATTTCATCTAGGATTTTGTATATCAAAAACACCACGCTAATCCTGTATAAAATTATAAAATAAAATAAAACGCTCACCTTTTAAGTTATTTAAATTATAATAAATAATAATAAATAATAATAAATAAATTATAATTAATAATAATAAATAAATTATAATAAATTATAATTTATTGTAATTTAATTAAGATATTTTAAATTATAATTTATGATCAGATTAATAACTATAATAACTAATTTGTCAGATTAATAAAAAATTTGACAAAATATTTTGCCGTTAATTTTTGAGTCTTATAGAACGCTATATAAGATTTATCAGAAGTATAATTATTTATATTATTATTATTTATATAATCTACTTTTTTCCACACTATTCATATATTATATTTAAAAAATAAAATAAAAATAAAAATTATATTTTGTCTACTAAAAAGCTTTGCGTGCCAGACATTTCAAAGAAAGTATAGGCATGTCGCTTGTGTTTTAAATCTCTCTCTATAAATAAATTCGCATACCGCAACACCTCAAACCATATATGCGCACGAGATGTTTTGAGGCTTGCATGAATTCGGTCAGGACGTGGTTGAAATAATTCTATGTCGCGTTTACTTAAGTTCATTCATCTCTTCACAAATTTCCCAAAAGAAATCAAAATTGTCGCGCTTTTGATGTGTCGAATACCAATTTTTATCAAATATCAAAAAAATCTATGATGCAAAAAAATATGTTTTGCAAATTTGTTTGTAAAATAATTTATTATTTATCAATAAATAGATTATGCTAAGCATTTATGATTCATATTTCATTGCGCTTTGTTTGCTTCTGTACATTACATGTAAAACTAATTTTATACAATTATTAATTGATTATCTACGTTAGTTTTTCGATGCGTTCTGCAATTTTAATATATGCATATGTATGTATATTGATCCACAAAGATGCGTATATATTGCAGCAAAGATCATCTTATCATAGAAAGACTTTTATAAAAAAAAAAGATACATCTCATCATTATAGTCGCAATTGAAATGATTGCATCTCAGAAGTCAAGAAATTAAACGACATTACAGTTAAGTATACTACAATTATAATACGTCATTGCAACACATTCAACAATAATATACATAATTATATCTACATTGTTTTAATATTAATTTATTTTTCAGAGAAAGAGTCGAATAAAGTTTTCTTTATCATGTTTATTATGCCTGTTGATCGTTTATAATGCCGATTGATCATAGATGTATTTTAACAAACATGTATTTTCAGTATTTTCACGTGGTCTCGCGAGAAATCATAAAAATAATTATGTATTTAATGCAATCGTCTTTTATTTCGATCGAGCGCGGCAGTATATAAAAGAAAGATTCACAAGATTATATGTATGCACATACATATATATTCTTTGCTTTACGTACATTTATATTTTGTTACATTCAACCTGTTGCTTGCACGTCTGTAATATATGCTGATTTAATACATATTATGCATCGATAGATAAAGGTGCATAGGTTTGCCTCATATGTTTTGCCTTGATGCATAAACAATGCAACGGTTTGACATACAAAAAAGGACGATGATCTCATATAACTATTAATCATTACGATATAAAAAATTATTCTTACAAATATATCTCCGACATAGTGCACATTTTTTTGAGTTATTTAATAAATGATATTTTAATTAAGATATTTTGAATTCTAATTTATAATGAGATTAATAATAAATTTGTCAAATTAATTAAAGCTTTGACACAATATTTTGCCATTAATTTTTACCATTAAAAATTTTAATTTTATAGAATTTTATATATAATAAGAAAATTGGAAATAAATGTTTACGAAATTACATATTTTCTTGTTACGCGGAGAATCGACTGTGAAATATCGATCATGAACGCGACATATCGAAAAATCGACAAAGATCACCGAAGAAGATTTAATTTTTTCACGAATATATCAGTAAAAACGTGATTGCTCTCTCTTTCTTTCTTTCTGCAAAGAGCCGGCGAAAAGACCCATTTATGCGATCACGAAATAATCATATGTGTGTCATAAGAACAAAATGATAATTGATAAAGAAGAGAACTCTATCCGTTGCGAAATAAATAATTCTTCTTGTATGAAAATTTTCACAGAGTAATTATCTATCCTGCATTTTCATTAATGCATAATGTATTGTAATGCACGCATAAAAAATAGCAGCATATATGTCAGCCTTACACGAATGTATATATATATATATATATATATATATATATATATTTTACAATATACATTGTACATACATCCGGTTTTCTTTTATCACAGGTAAAGGTGTGCGTAAAAATGCGTTTATTCCGCGGCAATGGAGCGTTAAAAAAATCATTGATCGGTCTATCAAGCATGCGAAATACGGTATTTAAAGTTACGGTATTTGATGTACGCTACAATATTTTTTATCGTATAAAAGTATAGTCAGTTTTAATTATCATATTTTACATTCACGTGTTTTTATTATAGATATTATTGAAAACACATTAAAGACATTATGAAAACACATTAAAGATATTATTGAAAACACATTAAAGACATTATGAATCATCACTAAAAACTTTTAAGTTCTTGTAATTCCAATAATTTTGACGTCATATTTTAACTTTCTCCGGAAATTGCTCCGGAAATCCTCTGTTTCAATTTATTTTAATTATTTTAATTATATTTTATATTATTCTTCCTGCAGTCTGTGACTTATCTGGAACGTAAACGCGGAACGGAAACGTGTTTTGCATCTATTCGGGAAAATGCTCGTTATCTGCAACATTTAGTGCGACATTACCTTGAAGTTATTTATTGTGCTTCGTCTTCGTGATGTCAAAGTTTTAACAATAGAGAATTGCGAGATCTTTCACTTGAGCGACAAATTGCAAATGATGCACGTTTATCTTGTCGCCGCGACCGAATGATAGTGCAGGTCAAAATACAACAACACAACAACACGCTTCGAAATATATATTTATACGACGAGAGTTTGAAGATATTCTCGGCAGCGACGTAAACGTGACCATAGGTCTAGCGGTACTGATAGGCACCGCGGCGGCGTGCGATAACGCGGCTCTCTGAGCGAGCGAGAGCGAAAATGTGTTACGCCTGCGCGTAATGCGTGTATACGATTTTAATTATCCAATAAGCCTCGAGAAAAGTTACTCGAAAGTTTTGAAATTGGAATCTATTTCGTGTTGTTTAAGTCGATGCTTTCGATTTTAATATTATCCACATTCGCAGCGAATACAAAATATAATATTGACTATTGAATTATTAATATTTTATATAATAATTATAAGACACTGATGATTTTATTGATTGATTTCTCAATGAATTTAATCTATTTTTATATACATACATACATATATAAAATTTTTTTCTTCTTTTTATATATATATATATATATATATATATATATATATAAGAAGACATTATTGAATCTTCTTCTTCTTTATATATATATATTTCTTTTTTTCTTCTTTTTTCTTCTTTCTCTTTTTTTCTTCTTCTTTTCTTCTTTTTCTTTTTCCTCTTTTTTTCTTTATATATACATGCATATATATATATATATATATATAAAAAAGACGAAAAAGAAGAAGAAAAAAAGAAGAAGAAAAGAAAAAGAAAAGAAGAAGAAAAAGAAGAAGAAGAAAAAGAAGAAAAAAGAAGAAAAAGAAGAAGAAGATTTCTCAATAATAAACAAGTCGCATCGCTTTATTTTTGCATATAATTTAGGAAAAAATGACTTACCTCGAGTCGCTCGGTAGCCTTTAGCAGTCTGTCATAATCGACAGAGCCTTGGACGGTTAATAGCTCCATCATGTAATCGGCTTCTTGGACAGATTGCTGCACTGCTTCCAACTGCCTTTCGAATCGTCGCCATAACTCGAGTCTGTTCGTCAATAATGAAAGCAGACGCGTGCACCTCGATTCGAGTTCGGTGTGTACATCCTGTATATTGGATAAGTCTCTCTCTATGCCTACTGGCGATACTGTTACTCTCAAGCCAGTTGGCAAATTATGCAACATTTGTCTTAACGCCATTAGATCTTGCCAGAGAATCGCTAACTCATCTGCGACTGATTGACAATGATTCACAGCCGCGGCCACCAAGTCGCTTTCCTGTTTTTCGCTGTTCTCGCATTGATCCAGTATCGCCGACAATCTTTTGTAGGCCTTCCTGAAGCGACCCAATCCGCGTTGGAGAAGTTGAATCTTTTCTCTGAGTAGTTGCGCCGAATCCAGCTCTTCGCCTATTTGTCCCTCTATACAACCAGCCGATGATAACAAAACTCCGATTCTTTCGCTTTCCGCTGCTGTGAAAGACTGCGGTAAGAGACCCAATCGACTTATCTCGTCTTGAATGAAAGAGATTCTGTCGAATAGCACAGTGAGTCTCTCGATGTACAAATCGAGTTCTTCTTTCGTCTTCAATACTCTATAAAAGTTATTGATAGTTATTCGTAATTCGTTCAACTCCTTTTCAAATAGCTTCAGTTTCTCGTTCGATGAAATCTTCTCCGAGGAAATACTGCGAGTAATGTCCATTTGAATCTCGTTGATCTTATTGCTAATCTCGTTCCAACGATCTTGCAATTCGTAGTGATATTGTCGTTGTAATATTTCGTCTGATAAGGGTATAATTCGTAAAGCTTGCTCGAAACAATTGTCTGCTTCATTACGCATGTTGTTGTGAACCTCATATTGTGCCTTCAGTTCCTACAAGTGTAATAAAATGTCGATGTAGAATTTTTCGAATATATCTTTAACTTGATGACTGAATTTGACTTTTAACACAAAAGTATATAGTCTCCTTAAAAAAAAATTTGGCTTTTATATCTTTTCTACATTTTGATCTAGAATAAAACTGTTAACATTAGATTATCTCTCTTTTAAAACTATCCAATTTTATTTGAGAAGCATTTCTTGATATCACTAATAGTTTTAAACATATTCATGTGCATCATTTAAAATAGGATATCCTATATGTATATGTACACGCACCGGCATTAATGGTGTCCGGCGTTAGATGTGTGCGAATACGTGTATGACAGCCGAAAGTCATAACACGTATGTCGCGTTACGTATGTGTGCGTATGACTTTCGGCTGTCATACACGTATTCGCACACATTTAACGCCGGACACCATTAATGCCGGTGCGTGTACACATATAGATACTGTTTTGTATTTAAAATCACACAGATAAAAATGTGATAAAAAATTGTTTGAAAAAAAAAATGACGACAATAATGATTACGTAAGATTTTCGTTTTCCAATTTTAATCGTGCTAAAAATACGACTCTCGAAGACGAAGACATACGCCTCTAATGGCACGAAGCCAAATGCGTTGGAAAAACCCTAATGCATGTGCGAGAACAGCTCATCAATGAATATTTTCGCTTACGATTATTGATATTATATATTTAATACATTTACAAGGCTGCAAAGAAAGTGCTTACCCAGAACTGACGTATGAAACTTCCTGACAGAGGACGTAACATGGCGAGCTCCTTCTCAGCCATCGTCATCCACTGTTCCACACGGCTCATTAATGTCTCTTGGTTATTCCAACTCTCTTTGAAGGCCAGTAATCTTCTTAGGGAGGATTCAATGTTGTCTTGCAGCTTTACAATTACGTCTAAGATTTCACCATAATGATTTTCGGGATCCTGGATGTTAATGAGATCACGAAGACTACATGCCACGTCGAATAATTGAATTAATCGTGCACGATGAGTTGCTACGTCTGATGATAGAGACTAAAACGTAACAAATTATAGGATAATTAAATACACTGCTATTAGTGAAATTAGTATAAATGAATAGTAAGTGTAAATAGTAAATTACTAACCTGATATAAAGAGATGTATTGATCGTAGTCGGTTGAAGTCACTGTTTGAAGATCAGGGACACGTTGATGTGCAACTTGGAGCCATCCTCTCTCCTCTTTCACACTTTGCTCCAGTAGCATCCATCGTGACGCAGCTAATGCCATTTGTTGAGCTCTCGAAGCTGCTTGATCGAGCAATGTTGTCGCTTTATCATGAAGCTCTTCGTGCAGACCGGAGTGTTTGGCTCTGGTTTCAGGGTCAAGATTGCCTTCTAGCGATTCGAGAATTGCGCGACAGTGATTCAAGTTGACGAAGAACTTTCTGTGTTTCTGCATCTCCTCTTGAAGGTATTCCAGGTTCGTCACAGATATCGGACTGGCTAGTAGATTTTCAGCGATATCGGTAATTTGCGCGAATTCCTGAAGCGTTTGCTCATATTCTTCAGCTAAAACGAGCAATTGGAGAAGACGCTCTCGTTCGACGTATGCACCATGCTCGATGATCTTCGTCATTTCGTGTGCGGCGTAAGTTTCGTCGGGTATAACTTTGCCTGGATAATCGCGCAATAGTTCGTAAGTAATATTGAGAAGTTTACTCGTTTTCGACATATGACAGCGATTTATGTTCTCCAATTTATCGAGTTCCTGTAATTTCCAGCGTGTGGAATATTCGCTTTCAATTATGTAATCCAGTTGTTTACGTTGTTCGTCGACTAGTCTGTAAGTAAAATTGAATATTTTAATATAGAAAAATTACATTAAACAATATTAAAATTATTTTAATTTTTCCTCTTCTATCATTTCGAATTTTGTTTCTGAATTTAGTTTAAAGAAATATGTGAGAAAATATGTTACATTTGAATAAAAATATAAAATAGTGCTGTTTATCAATATTTTTGCATGAGATATCTTACCTATACATATTGTTCACGCCATTCAGAAATTCGTCCCATCTTGCAAGTTGCTTGCTAGCATGTTTCTCTCCATCAGTTGTAATATGCTCGACAATCTTCATCTGGTGCTCAAGAGCGTTCATACATTTTTGTAATTTTTCCCGTTCTTGTTCCGGATAGCTCGACTCCAATTGCTTCCAAATGTCATTGAGCTCGCAAATATTTTCCTTGACATGATTCATCTCGTCTTTCAATTCGATGAACATTTTAGCATCATCGTGAGAAGGCCCAGTCGGACATTCTTTGTTCAGAAAGATTCGGTACTCGATAGTTTCCAGCCAAGTTGAGATTGTTTCGACGATGGTGACAAAAGATTCTTCGATGATTATCACGTCGTTCTCTTGAATAGCATTTCTTAGCTGCGCTAATTCTTTGCAAACATCCGACGAACGTTCTTCCACGAGTTTCTCCGTGGTGACTTCTTCGAGATGTGCAATGTGCAAAATGTTACCTAGGTAACTCGACTCGTTGGTATTCTGTAAAGTTTTCACTCGATCAGTTATTATCTTAGCAGCTTGCATTGCTTGTGGTATTCTCTGATATTGCGATTTGATATCATATTCTAAAGATTTTTCTAAAAGAAAAGTTGCAGACAATGTCGTAGGCTCTGTTTGAAACGATATAGTGAATTCTTGACTGAGAATAGGTTGCTCGATTTCTGTGATTGATAGTGGCTCTTCAGTGGTATCCATTGGTTCAGGAGACGATTGTGTAGATATAATTGCGGACAATTTTTCCTGGTCCAATGGTATTTGCACTGTTGATGTAAGCATTGTTTCCGAGGTAGTTGAAATATCTGGTATGTCCTGAATACCTTCTTCTTCAGTATGTTGAGTCGTGCTTTCTATTATAGTTTTCGATGCAATATCCTCCGATTTCATTCGATTTAATTCGATCTGAGGCATTATTTGAGAAGAATATGCTACATCGTCCAAAACGTCATTATTTTCCAAAGATGTTTGCTTGCTGATATCTTTCTTGGCAACGTCACAGTAAGACAATTTCAAGATAGTATCTGGGGCTTGCATTGGCTGCTCAGATATGGATTCAAACTCTGACTTGTCCTTGTCAGATAGATTGAGCTTCATGGTTTTGTGCTTTCTCTTCCTTCTTTGTCGTTTTATCGCCTTGCTATTGTGATCTTCAATATCCGCTTCGTTGTTGAGATCTTCGGTAATTGTTGTATCCTGTGAACTGTCAGACGTTTCTTTGCTACTAAGTGTAGCACTATCGAGCGTGTCACTGGCAGATAATTCTATGGTCGTGTGAACGTGAATTTCAAATGATGTATCCGGAGTAGTGTCCCTTTCCGATATCGTAGCTTCTTCTGTTTTCGTGCTAATATCTAATGATTTTAAATTATCTTTTACAATAGGTATTTCAGAAAATTGATTTATTTCCTTTTCGACAGATGTTTTCCTCTGCTCGACAATTTCTGGAATCGTTGTAGAAATCTTATCACTCGCAATTTCTATTTCTCTTACCTCTTCTATTTTTCGTTCTACTTGTACATCAGGTGCTGCTGGAGTTTCTATTATTTCTGTAAATATTATTCCTTCTTTTTCCGTCTCCTCTTTTAAGTTGACTGCTTTCTCTAAAACGGGCGCTTCGTGCGCATCTTCTTTTTCAGCTATTTTAAAATCTTCCGTAGATATCTCAACGGTATGAGTGGGAATTGATGTTGTTTGTTGAGATATCGATGTCATCTCGGCTGGTTGACTCTCTTTCTCCAATGATGTTTGTGCGCTGATTTCACACATGTCAGGAATATTTTGTACACTCTTTTCGATTTGTGGTATCAGATCTTCTGTTTGCACCGAATTATCGAAGGTTTGAGTTTCCTCTGGTAAACTAGTCTGTGATTCTTCCTGCTTCATTTCTTCGATGATGGTTTGAATAGATTCTTCGCATACCTGTATAGGTTCTGGACTGACAACAGTTGGACTCGTCTGCATTATAGTATCTTTGAATGATTTTATTTCGGTTTCCTGCAGCTCTCGAGGACTTTCTTCAGGCGTTGTTTGTGTTTCAATTGTTTCAGTAGGCGCTTCAAGCATTGCGATTGTTTGAGTATCTGTATGCAAAACATCTGGTTGTTCCGGACTAGCTGAGACATTTGTTTGTACATCTTTTTCTAAAGACTCTGGCGCTTTTGGAGATAATGTTTGAATACCACTTTCTTGTAGAATGACTTTCTCTGCCATTGGTGGTGGAGTAGTTTGTTGCTCGACTTCCATTGCGGTATTTATTATTGTTTGAGTTTCATTTGTTATCATTGAAGCTACTTCAACAGGCAAAGTCTGCATTTCTGTGGAAAAAACATCAATTTCGGTTGTTTGTACTTGAGAATCTTCTGTTTCGATAAAAGGGGCATCCTCAATTGGACTAGTTTGAATAGCAAACTCTTCCGTTGGCGTGGTTACGGGTGTCATAGTTTGTATACCCAAATCTTCGACTTTTGGAGTTTCTTCCACGATATTCTGCGCGATAAGATCAAGTGTGGGTTCTAAAATTGTTTGAGTTTCATTATGAATTTCTTCAATTTTATCTGTTTGACTCTCTTCTTCTAAAGTTAATGGTAGTGGTTCAGGAGACGTTTGCATAAACATCGAGGAGCTCTCCTTTTCTACTTTTGGAGTAAGTGAAGTCGAAACATCGCATGTTTCTATAGTTGTTTGAGTGTTTGCGTCATCTAATTCAACTTTGCATTCAATAATACTTTCTTCTTGTAATGTATCTTCGACTTTAATTTCTTTTGCCTGATCCTCTTGCTTCACTATGTTTTCTAAACTATCTCTTTCCATTGCTTTATTATCCTCTTTTATTGCATTATTTTCTTTTATGTTATCTTCTTTTTCAAATTTAGGACTCTCTAAGGAAAATCTATCATCTGTAAATGTTGCATCATCACTACTAGTTTTAGGCACTTGAGTTAGATCTTCATCTTGAATTAATCGAATCTTTTGCTTTTTCTTCTTTTTTCTCTTTCTTCTTATTCCATGGTCATCTTTGGGTGTAATCGACAATATATCATTATCATCTGGTTGATATCCATTTTCTTCGGCCACAATAACCTCATCTAAGCTTAAAGGCGATTCAGTAACAGATTTGATCATTTCCGCAACATCCGGTTGCGGCTGTTCACTAACGTGTTTAGACGAATCAGATGATGGGACATTAATCTCCACAGATTCAGCAATCGATGTAGCGATAGAAGTACTGGATTCTGCTTCTATAGGTTTTTCTGAGGATTCTGGCTCATCTTTGTAATATTGCTGTTTTCTATTTTCATCACTTGTGTCTGATTTACTTTGCTCTGAGGATTCAATGTAAACATCAACCAATTTGTCTGCCGTAACTACCTGTTGTAAGGTCTCCGTTGCTTTTTCAGCTGTAAGAAAAACGTTGGTTTGCACGATCTTATCATATATTACTTCTGTTGTCTTTTTATCTGTCGGAAGACTAATGTCTACATTCTCTTTAACTATGCTATACGGGGCAATCTCGGACTGTTCTGCCTGAGTTTTGATGGAGACCAATGGTTCCACTTCCTCATCTTCTTTACTCACAGACAGAGATATCTCAATCTTATGGAATCCCGGCTTGTATTCTGGCTTGAGTGCTTCATCTCTTAGATTATCTTCTTCCTCTTCTGACATTTCTTGTTCTTTAAGTGGTGCCTTGACATCTTCCAATCTTTCTGTGTATTTGTTGGATTTAACAATATCTAATTCACTCGTTAGAATGATCGATCCATTTTGTGGCTCTGATTGTTGAAGCGATGTTAGGGTTATATTTTCTTCTTTACTCTTGGGTGATTCGTCTTTCTTTAACGTTCCTTCCTTTTCGTCTTTCTCTTCTAACACAATGACATTCAATATATCGACATTTGTATCAGTTTCTACAGTGCTGCTAACATCGTGGTGCATTTCTACTTCTACCGTGCCGTTTTCTAGCTCGATATTTGGTGTTTCGAATTTTATTGGTGCATCGTCAGACTTACAAGTAGTCTTGGGGATCACCGATTCGTCATCAGTTACGGTCGGTTCTAATGGCGATTTTAAAGATTCCGGTTGTACTGTCTGTGTAACAGGGATTTCTTCGACAGGAGTCTGCAAAACGGCAGATCGTTCAGCATCGATCAGTGCTTGATTATCGATAACGAGTGTATTTATGTTATTTACCTCAGTCGAGAAATGTTCGCATTCTTTCATCACTTGTGTTTCAATTTCTTTTGGCACTATATCTTCATCACGTTGTACAATAGAAACGCTTTCATCATCTGGAACATTAATTAAATTTTCTGATACATGTTCTCCCAGAGAAGAGAGCATCACAATTTGTTCGGAATCTGCTAACTTTGTCTTAAAATCTGTCATCGAAGGTTCTTTTAACGACATATTTTTATCCACAATATTCAATGTATCAATTTCCATGATGTCATCATTTTTTTCCGTGATTGGCTTCTCTGTGATTTTTTCTTTTGTTTTATCTTGACTCGTCATATCTTTAGCAAATGGTCCAAAAAATGGTCCTTGCATCGAACTATTGGGAGTACGTTCTATTGGTATCTCTGATCTTGTTGCTTTTTGCTGTTGTATTTCGATTGCTTCTCCCACCGGGACTATAATTTTTTGATCCTCGTTTTTAACCACATTGATACTGATGTGCGGTATATCCTGCTCGTTTATCTCTATCTCTTCAGGTTCTTCAATCACTTCTTCGGTGGTGGTTTCCTTGCCATCTATAATGGTAACTTTTCGAATAATTTTGTGCGTCTTTTTGATGACTCGTTTAGTGACTTGTTGCACCATGGCATGTACGCTCGAAGTCCTCGTTTGATATTCACCACCCTCCGTCAGTATTTCTTCTTCGATTGGTCGGCAACTGATATCTCCTATCTGGCCCTGTGTTACCATGTGCATGTACCGAGGCTCGGATTCATACTCCTCCACATTGATACTTTCGGCGGAAGCGCCTGTGGTAACTTTGCCGCCGTAAATCTGTCTCGTCATAGTTTCTATGGTACCATCTGGTCTTGTTTTAGTCACGGTGATTTGCTGATCTCTCATCGCAGCCTCCGAGAAAGTTTGCACCACCAGCGGCGCGTCTCCGAGTGCCGTCGACAACGTGGACATATGCTGCTGTGTAGTTTGTTTATTGACAGTGGTAGTACGTCGTAACTTTTTTACGATGATCCTTTTGGTGCCGTCGGCGTCGACAACTACCTCAGTAGTAATATCATCCGGTTCGACTAGGATCGTTTCGAAAGATTGTGGCGCAACATGGAAAATGTTCAGTTCGCTTGTTGCGCTGTCGGTTTCCTTCGCATCCTGATATTTCATGTTGACGACGATGTCCTCATTGGGTGAAACGCTAGATTGCTCCTGACGCACTAACTCTTGGCTGAAATTAGGTGGCAAGTACTTGGTCGCTATCTCGATTACATCATGATCGCCTTTCGTGGTTTTTAGGATCTTTATAGCCTCTTGAGTTTGAGCACCCTCGCTCGGTAATAAAACTTGCGTCGTTTGCGTCGTAAGAGACTGACACGTAGTTGACGATGGAATTTCCGTTGTAGATGTTTGTTTTGTGAATTGGGCTTTCTTCTCCACAACGTCGTCGATTAAGCTTTGACCCGTTTGTAAGGAAACATCAGCCAAAGATGGCGGACCGCCTTCCACGGAAGAATTAATTGAAGGTGCTTCGTCCAGAGTAGCATTATCTTTCTCTGTCGATTCATCATCAGTTTGAGCTTGTTCATCACAGATTTCCTACGAGGATAACAATTATATTGAAAAAAATATGATGCTACATTTTTACAGCAGTGAAGGCAATAGATATGTATGAATCACGAAATCTAAGCTAAATATGCAAGTAAAGAACACTGATTTACAGCATTATATTTCGAATAATTAATTGTGTGTGCGTGCGCACAAATATATTTATACATTCTATATTTCGAATTTGAAAAAAGGCGTTATTTTTTTGTTATTGATTATTTATTTTATCGATGAAAAATAAAAGAAACATTAGTTTTGTATATGTATATGCAATGTAAGATTTTGTTAAACAAATCAGAATAGAAACTTAAACTAGATAACATTTATTGGAGTAAATTGTAAATTCTATTTATTTAACTGGAGTTATATACAATTCAACAAAATAATCTTTTTTATAGCGATTTATCTTCTTGCTAATACATGTTTTTTTTGTTTATTTAATAAATCGTTTTTAAAGAAACAATTCGCAATATGTAATAGTTTGCAACAATTAAACTATTTATAATTTTTGAACTGTAGTGAGGTGGAGACTAAAAATTCCTATTATTTTTTTCATATTTTTACTATATACTTTTTTTACTATCTTCAAATCTTTACATATAATTTGTTTAAAGTTTTCATTTAAGATTCGCTAATATATATATATATATATATATATATATATATATATATATGTAAATAATCTTTATATGTATATACATATATATTTTATATCTTTATATACATATATGTTTATTAGTAATAAATAGTATGAATATAAATATATATATGTACAATATATATAGGGCGTTCCAGAATGATGGGGATTAAATTTGTGTGCAGATAGAGCAGACCAAACTGAGTCAAAAAGTTCTCTACCATTTTGCAATTTTCGCAATAGTTAAAAAGTTATTAATTATTAAAAATTGCCGTATTATAATCCGGCCTACTATCAAATGCAAGCGCGCGACAAAATGCGGCCGCCCAGCGATCGAGATTGCTAAGCTTGTAATTCGTAATAAACATTGCCGCTTGTAATATACAACTCGCGCGTCTAGCAACCTCGATCACTGGGCGGCCGCATTTTGTCACGCGCTTGCATTTGACAGTAGGCCGGACTATAATACAGCTATTTTTAATAATTAATAATTTGTTAACTATTGCGAAAATTGCAAAATGGTAGAGGACTTTTCGACTTAGTTTGGTTCGTTCTATCTGCACACGAATTTAGTCCCCATTATTCTGGGACACCCTGGTATAGTCAAAGATTTGGAATAGGAATTATTTAATTATTTTTAATTAAATTTACGATTAATTTGATCGATTTTGTTGCATTATTTTGTACAGAATTGTATAATATTTCTGAAATAAATCACACACGCGCACTTGTCGAATCTTAATGGTCAACATATTGTATATACACTTTACGTAGAAATTATTTTTATGATAATATTATCATTAATTAATTATTCACATCGCTGAGTATGACACTATAATGATTAACAATGGAAAGTAAAAAGGAAGAGGGATATTAATGAGAATTCTTTAATTGACATGACATATTACAGCAATGTATTAACATTCCATTTACTAATTACATGCAATGCCTATTCTACATCCATCACCTTAAAATTAACAGAAAAATACATAACAATCATGATACAAATAATGTACAAATAATGTACAATAAATAAATAATATGAAATAATGTACGATGCGTGATATCTATAATGAAATGTGCGTGATGAGAAGCGCATGTGTTTGTTTGCAGCGACATAATGATAAAAGAAAAAAAAAGATATATATATATATATATATATCCAGAATAATGTTTTCTATAGAATATAAAATTACTTTTGTGTCCGTAAGCCGTGCAAAAGAAATTACTTTATTAAGCCCGATGACTAGAATGCCTGTATCATATGTCGAACATTGTTTATTACCTCTTATTACAAAGAATTTAGCGCTCACCGTTCATAATTATTAAATATTACGCATTTTCGTATAATTATCAAAATCGAAAGTGAATATTTCAGACTCTTATTCAAGTAAGAGGCAGCAATTTTTGATGCAGATTTATGATGTTCACACATCCGAAAATTCTTCTTATTTTATTACGTACAGTTATTAATTAATGGCTTATTATAATTTTATCTGTCATTTATAGTTCTTAATAAAAGTAAAATAATCTTAATTTGCAAGTTTTTAATATTTTTTTTCTATATAGCGCGAATAATCTTCGGCTAACTTTCGCGAAACCGGAATTAATTATTCTGAATCCTTTGTAATATTATTTTAAGCGATCGAGGCACCAAAAAGAGTGATGTTTGCGAAAGCCCCCAAACTTTGGAAAACGTTGAATACCTGCTGCTTTTGTGAGAGTTGACTAATCGCATTCACGAGGGCTTTTTTCAGCGCTATCGCCAGCGCGCTCACTTCCGGTAATGACTCGTATTCAGAGACACGATTCGCGCGATTCTCCAATTCTTCCTGTAAAATCTGCATATTGCGACAAGCGAATCATCAGTATTTATTATTTCACGTGTGCAGTTATTATAAATTATATATATTGATGTTTTAGGTCTAATAATCACCGAATTTAATCGTTAAATTTATGCGTTTGATTACATTTATTATAATTAATTTATGCCAATGAATAACGTGATCCAACAGACCTTGTTGGTGTTAAACGAATGTTGCTCGTCTATTTTCGATACGACGTTTCTTAGCCAAGTCTCTGTTTCTTCGAGGAATAATTTGTAGGTCTGAATCTCTTGGCCGCGTCTTTCTCGCCTTTCTCGCGCCTGTTCGACAGCCACCCGTCCTTGTTCCGCTTCATTAAGAAGCGAAGTTACACGCGTGTGAATTTCCGTCAAAGCTACTGAAAGCCTTTGAGACTCAATATCGGCAGGAATCTCGCTTAATCTCCTTTGAAGTTGTGTAATCTGCTCGTCGTAGGTGCGAAGCTCCGTCAACATAGTCTAAAGTAGATATAAAGAGGATTTTATGACAATATTAAATTGATAATAACAAGTCTTTTATTTTTCTCTTCGTTTAATTTACCCTAAATCAGTCATTTTTATATTCTTACCATGAGAGATGACAGCATGGATTCTATGTTGTCCATAGGTAAGTAGCCCATTGTTTCTTCAAAACTCATAAGTTTTGTTTGCAAAGAAACGAGACCTTCCTCAACAGTATCCTAAAACATAAATGCTTGTTAGTTAATTTCACATCGTCGATTGTAAGATTTGTTACTGTCTTAATTATGCTATGAACACGATGGAGTCCAATAAATTTTTTCACGTTGCGCATTAATTTCATTAGCATCAAAAAACTTTAAAAACCTGTAAAAGAAGGTGTTGCATGGGGTAAGATTACAAAATGGCACAATATAAAACATATTTAATAATAAGACAATGTCGATGAGAACTTCTTCAACGTCTATTATAAAAATCTGCATAAACACTCTTGTTGTTACATATGGAAAAGTTTTCATGCAAGATGTCAATGAATATTTTGCTAAGCAATCCGAATGCAAAGACCTATCACGTAAAGTCGCCAGCAATCAAAAGTCAAAAGAATTAAAAACTGCATATCAATTTTTATTCCCTACTAGTTGCTAATGAAATACTTTATTACATAAATTACTGTTTTCAATTATATATTATATCTTGAACCTTTGGTATTACAAGCTATGCATAATGATGGAAAGGTTGGTATGTTGGATTATGTGTAATGTGAAGAGACATTCTACAGCAGATATGTAATATCTATACATATAATAAGCAATCTATGCATATATAATGTAGATAATGTAATGTAGAAAGATGATAGAGTTACTATTGCATGCAAAAGACACAAATATATTTTATTGATTAATTTTAATCTGCTGTCTCCATCGATAAAAGATTAATTATAATAATGTCCTGTTATGTGGGATTAAAGCAGAGTTACAGTAATAATAATTCGATACAGCAATAGCAGGAAGAGAGTAATAACAATATGTACACATAAACAAACACACACACGCACACATACATATATATACATGCGCTACCGATGAATCACATAAGAAAGTTACACATACTGGACTCAGTATTAAACAGCAAAAGAAAAGTGTAATCGTTATATAAAATGAGAGATAGAGAGAAGAAAGAGAGGGAAAAACTAGTAATAAACAATATAACGAGTATATATACATATACATGTATATACACATATGTACAATGGAACTTGATTCAAACTCGACTAGAAGACCGAACACTGGCCATGACGGGGATCGCACCTGGATGCTGCGTATCCTCTTTTCAATCTTGTCTTCGGCAATCGTTTCTCTCTCCGCTTCCTCGTCTGAATTGCACTGCTGCACAGGATCTTGCCACGTCTCTTTACCTAAATGCAATTTGGATCGTGGACGAAGATGGGCGAAGGTCGATGATTGGATGCGAGTGCTAGGATCGGAACTTTGGGAGTTATTCGAAGAAGAAGATACAGCGGGAGACTCGGGATTTACTTCGGAAGCGTCTACCAGAGACTTTGTATGTGGATCGTGGGAGGAAGGAAACGTTGTTAAATGGTGATCAGGAGACGATAACCGGACGTTATCATTTGGCAACGAATAATCCAATAATGAGTCTGACCCACTCGCTTGATTGTCGATCGCGCCAAATGACAAGCTATGATGATCCGGCGTTCGCTCGCTCTCATTCGATAAATAAGTACTATAGTCTCTCCAACTACATATGCCACCTGGCAGGTCGGCTATCATACGCTCCGTCTGGGGTCCACCGAAAAACAAACGCGAGTCGCCGTAAGAATGCTGCGATCTACCGCCCGAATTGTCGCCGTCGCGATCGTCATCATCGCGATCTCTGGGACGATTACGATCGTCGGAATTACGTTCGTTACCGCGCGAGAGTCTTTTCTTTGCGCGAACGGCTAAGTTCTCGAAGTGATCGCGTTCGGCTTCATGATAGGATCGCTTATCAGGCCAGAAGCCATGGTCAATGGAAAGATACCGTGAATTGTGTAACTTGGATTGGGTGGTGGGTTGTTCCTGCGGAATAGACGTCGATGGAACGTCCTTCCTCCGTCGATCAGAATTTAAAACTAAAATTTCATCTGCTATGTAAAATTGTACTTTGGGTTTGATGGGTTCGATCGAAACATCGAAGTTCTCTTGTTCGACGTGCTTCAATTTGTCCTCGTCTTCGAAGAAGTGTTGCTCAGCTGAAGATAATTCGCCGAGTGATAGTGAATGCTTTGCATCGATATTTATCAAGTCGCTCGATAATTCTGTCGGTGTGTGAATATTATTAATTAGATTGGATCTATCTTTTTCGCTTTCATCAGATTTATTTTCTTCGATATTATCTGTTATTGATTTTATTTGATCACTGTTAACTATCGTAATATCGTACAATTCCAAAGTGTCATCAGGTTTAGGATGAGGTTCTTCTATTTCAGGCAATTCAGTTTGTTGTTTTGTATCAACTATTGTCAAAGTGATGTCATAATTGGATGCGGTTTCTTCGGATTTAGCGAGCTTTTCTTTTTTATCTGTAATTTGTTCATTCTCCGTGATTATTTTTATCTTTTCCGAATCTACAGTTAGTTCTTCTTTTGTTTCCTCATTAGATGTTTCAAAGTTTTCCTCAAATTTCGTCTCAGTTAAAACACTTTTTTCCTTTTCCATTGAATAATCGAAACTTGATTCTGTTTTTAAGTCTGTCTCTTTTGTAGTTACATCAATTAATTTGTTTGTAGTCGATACATTTTCATCCATAATATCAGTAATGTCTTTCTTTGAACATTTTAATAAATTTTCCTGTTTCTTAGACTCTTGTTTATCTTCGATTTTGGCATCATGTTTTTCCAAGGATTTTTGTTCATGTTTATCTGTCTTTTCGGATGATAGTGGAATTTCAACTATTTCTTTTCCTATAGAAGATGCAAGTAAATCAGATTTCTCAATGTTTTCTTCATTGATTATTTCCGATGTAACAGAGGAATCGTTTTTATCAAATGTGTCCTTTGAAAATTGTAAAATTTCAGTTGGTTCATTATTTAATTTTTTATTTTTGACATCTCCTTCCTTGATCTGTGCATCATTTATATCTTTAGAGATATTTGTAATCTCAGTGTTTTCTGCAGTAGATAAAGTTTTACTTTCCGTAGAATCAACCGTAAATGTCTCTACAAACTCTTGAGATTTGATTTTCCGTTTCTCTTTCTTGGATTTAGTTTTACTTTTGTGTTTTTCTTGATCTTTTATGGGATTTATTTGCAAAAGTAATGTTTTATTTTCGATTACAGCTTCGGATTTTTCTAAAGATTTTTCACTTGTTTCTATTTGTGCAGTTTGTATTTCAGTTATCAATTCATTATTTTCCTTCGCAGATGCAACATCCATTTTATCTTTTAATGGTGCAATATTTGCAACTTCTTCTGTTATTTCAACCATCTTTTCAACTTTAGTATCTTCAATAATGTTTGTGTTGCCAAATGAATCGATGGATTTGGTTTGGACAACATCTTCTTCCATTTCCTTTTCCCCAAATTCTTTTTTTTCACTTTCTTCACTTTGCACTAAAGCTCTTGTTTTTTTCTTCTGTTTTCGTTTTTCCGTTTTTGTGAGTTTAGAAATTTCTTTCTGTTCCTTCCTGTTTTCCTCTATTTGTTTTATGTCTGATTTTTCACACATCTTTGTATTCTTTGGTTCATCAAGTATCACGTTCTGTTCAATGCTTTTTTGTTCTGTAGTTTCATCAATAGTTTGCTGCTTAATATCTTCTTGTTTGTTCTTTTCTACTGGAATTTCTTCATTCTCCGAATTCGTGGATTTGTTATATATTATATCTCTAGTAGTTGCTTCCTCGAGTTTTATTTTTACTTCATCATCTAATTTTGGCTCTATTAGTAACTCCTTTTTCTCTTCCAACTCTCCAATTGGAACCTCTTTTTTGCTTATATCGGAAACATATATATTTCCAATCAATTGTTCAGTAACGACTTTTGCTTTTTTATTTTTCGATTTTTTCTTAGATTTCGTAGCATTACTCTGCTCTGTAACTAGAAATTCTTCTTCATTTTTACATTTATTCTCTTGTACATTTATATCTTCAATTAATTGTGTTTCTTTTATTGATTGGTCTTCTATATTTTTAGTTTCCTGACTTTCAGTCACAATATTTTTCGATTGAGATTGATTAGATATTTCCATCTCATTTACAAATTTCTGTTCCTTTTGCGGTTTCTCGATATGTGTTAATTCTTTTTGTTTATTAACTTCAACGTGTTGTTTTATTTGATCCTTGCTAAACTTGCTTTTCTCCGACTTACTTTTTCTGTCTTCAAATGTTTCGTCTTGTTCGGGTTTTATTTCTTGAATAATTTTACTCTCTGGATTCTGAATTTTACTCTCAGCAAGTTGTTTCTTATTTTCTTTTTTATGTTTATTCGAGTCCTTTTGTTGCTTAACTGCATTTTTATTCTTAGATACATTAATCTTTTCAGATGGTTTAGGAAGTTCTTGCATAACATCTTTTTTAATAATTTTCGCTAATTCGTCGCGGTCCACATCAATTATTTTTTGTTCATTCTCATTTCTTTGTGCAGGCTCCTTATTTTTATCTTCAATCTTCTTCTTGGTTTCATTTTCAGATCCTATATTGGATGTTTTAACTTTTTTGTTCCCATCTGAAGTTTCTGCAATTGCGTGTCCATCATTTCGTCTAGCACTTCGGGAACGCGATCTAGAACGTCTGGAGCGCAATTCTTTTCGGTTGACAAATTCCATGAAACCTTGTTCGTCTACTTGAATCAAATTCTCTATCGGCTCTGGTTCGAGAGTCTCCTCTACATAAATTTGAACTTGCGCCGAAGGTCGTTGTTCTGCAATTTGTTTCAGATTTTGTTCGGGACTAGGAACATTAACTTCTGGCGATTCTATGGATTTTTTACCCACTATTGCAGCCCATGTATTTGTTTCCGGTTTTGTTTCATCATCTTTTGAACTAGTAGGATTAGCACAGATAGACGGGAGTATCGATGTTTCTTCCTCTATTTCTTCTATCCAAGGAATTGATTCGTTTTGGAAACTAGACTTTGCTACATCCGTTTTTTGATCAGCAGATTGCTGCATTATTATTTTATCAGTTTGCTTATCTTGCTCTAATAATTTTTCTGTATTTAAATTTTCATGCATCTCATCGAATATTTTTGCATTGTTTACTTTAGGATCAAGTTTCAGTGGAATAGGTTCAATTATACATGTATTAAGAATAGCATATACTTTTTCTTGAGTAGATTGAGGGAAAGTTTGTCGAGAAGAGGCTGCGACTTGCGCATAAGATTTATTGCTTTCTTTGAGTTGTTTCTTTGATTCAATGGATTTTTCTGCGATTGGTTTGGTAATTTCATCCGTCATTGTTGTTTTATTTATATCCTCGATAATATCTTTGCTCGTTTCCAATGTAGAGGAATGTATATCTTGTTTTGATGGAATTTCTACAGTTTCTACAATATTGTTGGCACTATTCATTGTATCTTGACAAATAATGGGGCATGTTTCAATATTTAAAGAATTGTCTTCCAAAACAATTGCTTCCGTTACATCTTTTGTACCGACAATGGCTGCCCACGATTTGGCATTCGAATTTAATGAACTGTCGTATTTATTCTCTCTTGATTCTTCTTGTTTTTGTACAATCGATGATATTCCAAGTATATTCGATTTAACTTCCGTTGTTACAGGAGATACGTTATTGTGATCTTCTTTCGTGTTATCCTGATGTTTTGACGTTGTTAAATTTTTTTTGATTATTGCAGATTTGTCGGTTTGCTTCTTGGATTTCCTATTAGATTTAGATTTATGTTCTTCGAATTTTGATGAGGGTTTTTCGTATGCTTCGTCAATAGTATCTTGCGCTTTTTGTTTCAATTTTACATCATCTTTGGACGATTTGGACTGTTCTTCGTCCGCTATTAAAGATTTTTCTATTTTATCTGTTTCAGGTTCAGTTTTTTCCAATTTTCTATGTTTTTCTAAATTACTTGGTGTTGGCAATAAGCTTTCAGTAGCGTTTGTTTTAATTTCAACGTCGCATTGTTTCTTAGATCCAGCTTTAATCTTTGTATAGTCTTTAGTTTTCGTGTCTTTAATATGTTTCGATTCCTTTTTCTTCTTTGGCTGATTCTTCATTTTGTCGCTTTGCTTCTTGCTATCCATATACAAAATATCACTCTGAATATCTTTTATACCGGTATGATATTCATCCTTAACAGCAATTTCCATCAGAGTTGCATTATCTGAAGTTTCAATTTTTGCCTTTTCCTTTTCAATATTTTCTTCCCGTTCTTCGATCATCGTTTCTCTCTTTTCATTTTTTTCTTGTTTTTCGATTATTATTTCTTTCTTTTCAACTTTTTCTCCTGGTTTTCCAATCTCTGCTTCTCTTTCAATCTTTTCTTCTTGTTTTTCAATAATTGGCTTTTTCTTTTCAATCTCTCCTTCTCTTTTTTCAATTTGAATATCGACATCTGTTCGAGTTTCTGGAACGTCAAAGTCGTCATCAAGTATTATTTCTTCCTCAAGAAGGGCCATCCAAGCATCATCAGATTCTAAGTTTATAGATGATATCATTGGTGCTGTTTCAATTTCTAATAATTCTTGCTCAATTTTAATATTATTTTTCGCAACAGCTTCTTTCATTTGTATATTTGTGTCTGTTATTGTTTCAGCATCTGCCAGCTGAGTATTACTGATTTTTTCAATGGGTAATGCAACAGAGGCATTTAATTCTGTACTTTTGCTAATTGCTTGTGATATTGAATCACTGCTGGTACTATTTAAATCTTCTGTTACGTTAGTGAGTGATATAGTATTAGCAGTTGAGTTAACTAATGTTATATCTTGTTGAATTTCTTCTTGTCGAACTTCTTCGACTGACACTGCATCTACTGCCATTTTCTCTTCAGTTTGATCAACTTTTCCTACTGCAGAATTTCTAGAATCGGAGTTATCAGTTGAAACAGACATAGATTTTTCAGAGATGGATTTATTTTTAATCCATTGTGACTCAATCTCGTAAAAACTGCTGATCGGATATTTTGGTGTCTCTATGATAAGAGCATGTCTTCTGCAATCAATTTCAGACATTTCTCGGTTTGTTGATTTAGGTTTCATCACTGATTCTTGTATAATTTTTTCTATATTTTCTGGTTTTGTCTGAATTACAGCAGCGGGTGGCTGAAGCTCTTTTACTATTTTAACTACTTTGAAATTGCGATAAAAATTACTTTCTGCCTGATTATAAGCGTGACGATCCATTGCATAAGGTTTAATAATATCTAATAAATAATCAGGTATTATTTGTTTCTTTGTCTTCACATTTTCGGGTATATTCTCGCTCTTTATTTTACTGATTGTGAGATTATTTTCACATTTTGTCTCAATTCCTATTTGTTCATCTACTGCTTCTTCTTGATCATTTTGAGTTATTTCTTGGACATTGACTTTATTTTCTTCTAGTTCTTCCTTTTTCGGAATACAAGATACAATTTGATCAATTTTATTAATTTCTGTAATATTATTCGTCTCGACAGAATTATTAATATCTTCATTTTTTATAATATTATCACTATGTGAAATAATGCCAACGGAGACTCTCTCTTCTTTCTTTGCATCATCTGTTTTACGTTCCCTTTCAGAAACTTTTATATTCGATTGACGGACATCTTCCTGTTTGATTGTGGATTCATTTAATAAAATTGACTGTTTCTGTCCTTTTATGTTACCATCCGAAAGTGTAATAAGTTTTCTTTCTTTATCTTCAATAATTGTTGGCGCGTCATCAAATTTGTTTGAAATGCCCGGGCAAATTTCCCTCCTATCTCGCATGCTATCATCAAACGAAGCTGATTCGTCGGACGCCATTTTGTTTTCGGTGGAACTCGCGGAAATTAAACCTATTTTTTCAGAATTCGTCGCCCGATTCGATTGCGTTGGACAACTAGAAACGATAAAATCGTTTCCTACCCTAGCGTAAGTAGTAGTGAGACTAGCCTCCACGGTTTCAGGACGCAAAGTAATCAATTCGGTAACTTTTGAACCTACGATTTTGGGTAGGGGTATGTTTTCTAAAATCTCCACTGACTTCACGGATTTGATGTCGGCGGGTTTGATTTTTATCGATCCTGGAATACTGGTACTGGTGGTAGTTACAGTAGTAACCGTTTTCTCTATAATCAAAGCCTTTCCTATTGGTGGCAATTGTTCGGATTCCAAATTCTCATGTATTTTAGCCTCGCCGACCGAATCGCTCGAAATTTTAGGATTAATTTCAGCCTCAGTGTTTTTCAATAATTGTTTTTTAGTTTCTTGCGTCTCTTCGGTCTCAATATTATTAATTTTTGTAGGCGAAGATAGATTTTTGTCTAATTTTTGTTCAGGACCTGCTGGCTCAGAAATCTCTTTCTCCTTTATTAAATTATCCTTGAAAATGATTTTTTCTTGGAACTTGTCGTAAAAGGAAGAAGAATGTTTTGTTTGTTCAGTGATCTGTTTAGGAAATGAGGCTTCCTTCCTTTTTGTGCATTTCGATCTTATTTTTTTAGATGTGACATCTTCCGATTTTTCATCTTTTATTGGAATATCTTCGATAACATCGGTCTCATTATCTTTGTCATCTTCGATAATTGGTTTTTGTTTATGATGGTTAAATTTCTCTTCTTCAACAATCTGATCTTTTTCTTTTACGTTCATGTTATTCACCTCTGATGAAGATTCAAATATTACAGGAATAGTTTCTACAGCAGAAATAATTTCAGTTGATTTCTCAGATGTTGTAGAAACAGCCAATTCTTTTCTCGGTATTGTCACTTTTGTACTTAAAATAGAAACTGCTTCTGGTTTATCAGCATCTTTGATATTTTCCATAGTTTCGTTGTCTCCTTTTATTGATATATCTGGTTTGACAACTGCAGTCTGAATCACATCTCTCAATTCAGATGTTTCCGTAGGTTTTATATCATGTGCTAATGTCGTAGATTGAATGACAGTTTGGCTCTTTGACTTGTCCTTTTTCTTGCTTTTAGAAAGAGACGGCACGTGTTTATTTACTTGGCTAAGAGTTGTATTTTCTCTTTCGTCTATTTTGATGTTGAGGTTATTTTCGGCATCCGTTTTTGATTGAACAAGACAACTGTTACTGTCGGGTACTAATACAGATTCAGTTTCATTTGTTTTTTCTATATATTGATCTTGAACGATATTTTCTATCGTAGATACATTTGGAGGTTTCGGTAGAGATTCGATATTAAGTTCGTCTTTTTCTCCAACAGATTTATTTTCGCTTTCAACAAGTTGCGGTGTTTCAATGTTATCTTTTCTTACTTTATTTTTATCTTGAGCATTAGATTTCGCTTTCTGAGATTTCTTCTGTTTCCCCGTTTTTATTTGACGTTTCTCTGCTTCATGTTTCTCAGTTTTCTCAATTTTAATATCATTATTAATAGCTTTTTTCTTATCCGTCATATCTGCGGTCTCTGAACTTTCTCTCATAAGATTTTCCGTTTCTAATTTAGTATTTGCTTGGTCATGTTCCAGTTTTTCATTTTCTGTTTTCAATTCTTTAGCTTCATGGTCATCGCAATATATTTTATCATTTTTACACATTTTGATATCAGTTTGTTCTATATCCTGTGTTTGCGGAACTGTATTGGATGTTAATTCTATTTCTTTCGATTGAATTTTTTTAAGATTGGCAATTACTGCTGTTTCTGTAATTTTAGTTTCAGTTATCTGTTCTGATTTTGGAACATCGGTTTCTTTATTTCTTGATTTCTCGATTTCTGTTTCATTCAATTTTATTTCAGTCTCATCTAGAACTTTACTTGTCGGAATTACTGATAGTGTATGATCAATTTCTACCTTAGATTTCATTTTGTTTTTAGAAGTTTTGTCTTTTTTTTTAGGATTAATTTTATTTTTTGCGTTGCTGTTCACTTTATTAGCGATTTCCGCGGTATCAAGTGTTTTTGATTCAGAATTTTTCATTTCGGTATCAATGACAGGTTCAATAGATTTCAAATATTTATCATCAATTATTTCTTTAGTATCGTTTTCAAGTTTCTCTTGATTTTTATTACTAGTCTCAACGTTCAGCTTTAACTTCTTCGACTTTGTTTTATTTTTCTCTTTTTTTGAAACATTTTTTTGCTTTCTTGTGCTTTCAATCTTTACTGTATTTGATTTCTCATTTTCCAATTCGAGCTTGCAAGCGACTGACAGTTCTGTAATTTCGGTTTTATTGCTTTCATCGATAATATTTATTTTATCATTACTTTTATCATTTACAATATCGGATTGCCCCTGAACTTTATTCTCTGAAGATTCTTCTCTTTGTTTTTTGTCTTTTGTATTGTTTTTATTTGTTTTGTTCTTATTTTTCGTTTTAATATCAGGTTTATCAGATTTAATGTAAATATCTTTATCGATTTGAGGCTGATCTTTTAACATATTGTTGGAAATATTTTTCTGAACCTTCTCTTCATTGTTAGAATTTGAAACTTTCGCGTTTTTTATATCTTCTTTATTTTTCACGTTATCTTTTAAAATACATTGATTGCTCGCGTTTATCTGATTTTGCAATGTAGCTTGTTCAAGTAATACATTTTCTTTTACTTTGGTCATTTTTTTAGACTTTCCTGATTTTATGGATGTTTCGTCTAATTTACTCTGTTTCTTGTCAGCTTCATCTTTAGATTTTCCCAGCGTCTCATCAGCAGAATTTTGAGATTTGTTTTGTTCATCAATCTGCTCTTTAAGCTTTTCTCTCTGAGATTTTACTTTCTGCTTATCCATATCCTCGATCTCTTTAAGAGCTTTGTCAATTTCATCTCCTACAGATTTGTCTACCTTTTTCTTCTTTTGCTTACGTTTCTTTTCTTGCAACAGATTCATATCTTTAGAATCAATTTGTTTTTCTTGTTGCACTGGTTTTTCTTCTCTTTTCTTCTCTTCTGAGCTATCACTGATGACTTTAGATTTATCTTGTATTTCCAACTGTTTTGGTGGGCTTAATTTTTCCTTGTTCTGTTTCTCTATTGACTTATCGACAAGCTTTCGAGATTTTTTCTCATCTATTTGTTCAGTTTTATCATTCGATTGCCTCTTTTTGATCTCCCGTTTCTTTATCGTGTCCCAATCGTTCTTTTTGGACTGTCTAAATTGCTTGGATTTCGGAATTGAATCTGAATCTTGCTCGTACTTGGATTCTTGTAATGGTGATAATTCGCTAAACGATAAAGAGGATTGCTCCTTATTCTGTTGATCCACGATCGGCGATTTGTTGATAACATCCTGTTTATTGACATGTGTTGATGAAGTAATGCGCGGACTGAGTCCTTGCGAGAGTATTTGAGCATAAGAAAAGATTTGTCCTTTAATCTCTGTCTCATTCAATGGTAACGCATCTCTTTCTTCCGTTTTGGTTATCATAGAAGTTTCTGAGACATTTACAGGTTCTTTCTGTTTAGACTTATCGATAGATTCGGTTACAATCGCGTCTTTAGGAACTTCTTGTCTAACTACTGGCATTTCAACAGGTTTCTCTACCAACATCGGAATCTCGTGTCTCGTGTCGTTAACGGGACATTGTTGTTGCATTGAGGTCTGTTGGTAAATATCCGATGTTGAAAGATATGAAGTTGGCACGACATAGTGCTCTGGCGCGTAAGTCAAAGTGCTATTATTATAAGGATTCAAGTTTGCGGTATCGAGTTGTTGGACTTGTTGATGACCGGAAGATGCATAAACATACGAACTCACTGGATATGTTCCGAGCTGAGACCCGATGAAACCTATTAACTTTGGCATCGGCTCTGGTACCATATAGTCGTAGATCTCGGTCGACTGCACCGTCTCTGTGACCGACTGTCCGGGCAGATTTTCATAAGGTTGCAGCATATCTTCCAAATGTTTGTCGGTCCAATTGCTTGGTCCAGATTCGGCGTAGCTTTGCTCTTCTACTTTCACTGCGGAAATTTCAGGAGGATAAGTTTCCGCGATTTGTATGTCTTCTACCTGTGTTTCTTGTATTGATGCGATTTGCGAAGCTTCGGTGATTTGTGGAGATTCATCTACATTCATAGTGAAAATCTCAGCGACTTGTTCCGTGCAAGGTGATAGAGTTCGGCCTCCTGAAGATTCCCCGGATAAAGGAACCATTTCTGGTCTTGATGGTTCCGCAAAAGCAGTGTTAACTTGCATCGTCTGTATGCATCCGCGAAGGATATCGGCATAAGAAGTGGAACCCGAATTCCACATAGGACTGGGCGAACGTCCTTTTTGTTCTTTGTGCAATTTCAAAGTGTTTCTTGTGGATTCTGCTCGTGTTTCTTGTCTGGGAGTCACGTTAAGTCGACGATTATCGTATCTACCGAGTTCTTCCTCTTGAATCACTGTCGCCTTTGGGTCTTTCGCAGACGAGTTTACTTTTCTCGTAGGCGATCGTCCTCGATGAGTTACGGGCGATTCGACAAGGACCTCGGGTATATCTTGCTGATTCTCTTCCACTTCAATTGTAGCTTGATTGTCCACCGTCTGCACGCATTGTGCCTGCAGTTTGGTTTGCACTTGCGTCTTTGGTTTGTCCAGATCACTTTCCTGAATTTGTACTTTTGACACTTGTGCTTCGTTTAATGGAAGACATTCTACAGTCGACTTCTGAACTCGTATAAGCGAAGGTTGTAATACTTGCGTGACCGTGGTAGAAGGAATAACGTCTCGTTGTTGTCTATATGGACTACAATTTCTCGAACTCGGACTAGTACGTCCAGCTGCGATATCAGCATACGAGGCTTGACCAATAAACCGATTTTCGTTTGAAGACACGTAGTACGGATCTACCGCACATATCTGATCCAGCAGTGTTTTGCTGCGTTGCTTCCAATCCTCTATCCGTTGCTGCAGGCTCTGCTTTATCCGTCGCGGAAGGGTCAGCCAAGGCATAACAATGGAATACACATACTATCAATTTCGAGGATTCTTTTTATATTCATTGTGGGATAGGGACAGATATTATTTCTAAAGCTAATTGTAAGATTTATTTGAGCGGGTATCGAAAAATCTCTATTGAATCTAGTAAGTCAACTGAATAGGTTTCGTGAATGAATATACTCGAATACCAATAAGTAGGTTTTTATTTCCCTTACTTATATTGTGTGGCTATTTAGGACGAAAGACGCGCGCTCATGTACATGATAACACAAAAAATTCTTTTTTCTTTTCTTATCAAAGGTAATATAATCTCGTTCAAAATTTCGTGGAGCGAAAATCTATTATTATAGAAAATCAGTGATCGATAAAAACTCTTACTTAGAAAAGTTGTGTGATATTGAAAACATAATCGCTTGATTTTATCGAGAAACGTTGACGACGAAGAGATGTAAGTTTCACATTATATTTTTACTAGTTTGTCTTTGTTGTTAATATTGCCTCTGATCAAGTTTTAAGCATATAGAACTTGACATAGGGCCGCTATCGTCATCGTTATTCTTCGATTGTCACGCGGTAGCAAATAAAGTTTATATAAAACTTAAGACTAGACAAGCGATTTGATTCGTATAATTAATTAACCAAGTTAATGACAATCAGACTTGTCCAACGGCAGTAGATCTTTATTATCATGGGTCTAAGGGTTCTAAGTCCGGTGTCCCTCGTTGCACGATTAGTTTAGATCTCTCAGTGCGCGCCTGAATTTTACTTTGCAAGGATTTGATTTTCTCACGGTAGGTCTAATCGCGTTTAGAATCGTAAACGCAAAATGAGAGCACATAACACGTCGAACGAGCGAAAGAAAGGGAATAAGAAATAAGGATGTTGAGGAAGAAGAAGAGTATAGAGAGTAAAAGAAGTGACGATCAGAAATGATGATAAATGAGGATAATGATGATGATCCCAAGTAGCGATCCAGAGGACGACATAGACAATGATGAGCAAGAGAGGCGAAATACGATAACGAAAAGGTGGTGAGATAAAAGGACGTGATAGTGACAGATAAAGTAGCAACAGGCAATTGTTGGAAGTAGCGATAGGTGTAAAGGAATAGGAAATATAGCAAAGAAAAATTCATAAATGAAATAATTGGTAATATATGAGCAACGAAATAATAATAAACAAAATCCAATATAAATTGTAAGAATAGAAGGCTTGGACATTCTGTCTGTGTGTGTCTCGCATGATCTCGACACGCTTCTTGACACCGGAGGTCACTTGATTTTTGTGTGACTCTTAAATGCTTTTTTCTAGGTTAGGTAAAGGTCCAAAGATTACATAAGGAATGTGTATATATGCGAACGGTGCATGACACATTTTACGTGAATGTGCGATAATACTTCGCGGTTTGCTACGGTCTTTCATCCTAAAACATCAGTGGCGTATGTGCGTGATTGCTTATTTACGTTGATTGATATATACGCACACAAACAAAAGAGATACACACACGCGCGCGCATGTGCCTGTGTACACACATATAATATATACATGTGAGAACGAATATATATACTAAAATGTAGTATACGCGTGTGTAATGAAGTAAACTAATATATAATATATATTTATTAGGTAAAATAATAAAAATCCCAGAAAAAAAACACAGAAAAACAAGCAAAATCAAGTAATCTCCTTCAGAACAATGGTACAAGTTCAAATAAGTTTAGGAATTAAGGTATATACGTACGTCTGTGAAGTGGATTATGTGTATACATAAATGTGAGAAAGAAAGAAACGAAACAAAATAGTTAGAACATGATACCAACCAATACCTCGTAAATAATGTACCACCATGACGAACACGTGAAACCGAAAATTTTCAAGATTTAATTTTCAATTCGCTAATAAGTGAATTATTATTATAAAGGAGAGATAATCAATTTCCAATTTTTGCATTGCTTATTACAAAAAGCGTAGGATAGGCAAATTCAATAACTATTATATATATAATAGGTGATATAGTTATTTGTGATAGTAAGATATAGCATGTAGTTTAAAAAATTTTAATTAGAAATTTAAAAAATTATGCGTTAGGTTGGTAATTTATTAAAAATTTAATAGCGCAATTAGCAACAAAGAATTGGATTAACAAATAAAGGTTTTGATAAATTTAATATATTGATTTATTTAGTGATTCTTTATAAAGTTTTGATGCATGAGAACACAATAATAAGGTATATACATAAAGAAAAGTAGGATATGAAATGAAAGATGGATATATAGTATGCATATAGCCAGAAACATCTTCACACAAATTAATGATTTCAATTATTCGATTTTAAATTTGATGAAAATGTTTCATCCAGATGTTTTCGCTGGTAGTTATTTACACATATAGTTATTGGCCATTTTCTAATAGCATTTTGTATTGAAAAAAATGTTATCCGATAATATTCTTTTTTCATTAAATTTATGGAATTTGTTTTAGAAACATAGATTTTATTCTGCCTTTCTGATAAGATAAAATGGCAAATAACTCGGAAATTTGTTCTAGTTATACGTGGTTAGTGGCTCGATCGACGGTTAGTTAGAAATTACTGTGCATTCTGATTGTGCTATTTTTAAATAAAAAAAAAATTTGCCTAACCGCCCACGTGAAAATGCAGAGAATACCTCCGACAATAGCGTGTACAATAATGCAAAGAACTATATAAAGGAACGCGTTTTCCTGGTGGTGGTTTCGAGTTGGTATCGAAAATGTCATTAAATTGCAAAAATTAACTGCTGCTATAGCGCATTTGTGCAAGTAATGGAAAGAAGGTTTGCCTACCTGTTGCTCTTGGAAAGCCTTCTCTCGATCGTTCGTCATATATGTTGGGCTGAGCACTGTTCTCAGTTGTTGCTCCGTCTGCACGATACATTGTCTCAACTGTTGAATGTCCTGAAACGAAAACAAGACAATCTTTCGCTCGCGATACAGAGGAAAAGAGAATGATTGCGAATGATTGTGGTCAAAGCAAAACGAAAGGTCGATTGGCCCTTTTTCTCATTCCTAACCTGTTGATATTGATCTATCTGTGCTAAACAGGCTTCCAGGGAACTCGTTTGTTCTTTGACGGTGTTGTGAAGAGCGTTGAGTTCGGCGATCAAATCGTCAGCGGAATTTCTCAATCGATTATCGCCTCCGATGCCAGACCTAAAGTGCACCTCGAGCTTCTCTACCGAGATTGTGATCTTTGTCTTTTGGATCGCGATGTCGCTAAGCATTTTCTCGCGGATCGCGTGTTGATCGCGCAACGATTTCTTCTTGTTCTGCGGCGACTCCAATGTCTGCTTAGTCTTCTCCATCCAATTTCGCGCATCCTTCATCTTCCTCTCACATTGCTCCCATTCTTCGCTGGCCTCTTGTAGCAATGCATTCTGCAATACGGGGACTTTCGGTTTAACTGATTTAATTGATAATTGTTTAAATTATTTAATTTAACAGCGCTATTTACTAACCCTTTCCAATAGCTGACCCTCAACCTGTACTTTGCCCTCTTCTGCCTCAGTCAGCTTTTCGGGCAAATTACCTACGCTGGTTACCTGACCAATATTTTCTAATTCTCTGCCCATATCGCTAAGATTTTTGTTCACCTGCTTGCAGCTCTTGACCGCCGTCTATAAAATGAAGATAGTATCATCTGAATATCACGTCACGTGTCCTAGGACGCGAAAAATGGCTATTTCTTCACGTACCGAGTATTCGTGCAGTCTTTGTCTGGATTGCACAAGAGTGCTGAGCTTGAGCGGCTCGACTAGAAACTGTTTCTTTTCCTCCGTCCATGCTTTAACCTCCTCGTAAAGAGTGAGGAACCTCTGCCAGGCGTCTAGGGTGTCGCCTACTATTTGTTTCTTCTCCTCCAGCCAGCTTCTGATCTGCGCCAACTGTTCGGTGAGATTGCCGATTGTGTTGTTGATCAGCTCCTTCTCAGCATCATCCTTCGTGTTCTTGATGATAGTTTGCCCGTTTCTCGTCAGTCGTTCGAGCTTGTCGCTAATCGTGCCCAGTTCATTCTGTATCTGTCTCAGATGCTCCCTGAGGACGGCCGGCTCGATCGATCTGTTTTGTACTTTGAGTTCAGCCTGCTGGATCCATGCCTGCACCTCATCCACGTCGGCCAGATAGTCCGACCTGGTGGTCCTGGCACGTTTCTGTTCCCTCTGCTTTTCCTCCATCGTCTGTGCTGTCGCCTCGGCGCAGAGTTCGAGTGCAGTCAGATGCTGGGTTATGTCGCTTGGTACCAGCTGCTGGCTAGCTTGGTACCGCGCCTTAATGCTTCCTGAGAACTTCTTCGCGGTGTCGACGAAGTCCTCGACTTGCGAATGCAACTCGCCTAGTTCAGCCTCAATTGCGTCTTGATCGATGCCGTAAACGTATAAATTCGAGGCGCTCTCGCGCGCCTCGTTCAAACGTTTTCGCAACCGCTCGATCTCACGCTCGATGTTGTTGAACGACTCCAAGTCTTTGCTCGCCTTTTCGGACTTGTCACGAAGCGAGTCAACGAGTCTGAAAGGACGATTCAGACAGTGACTTTTTGAGTGAATGGCATAAAATTTCTCTCGCAGAAATTGAAGAAGCGGCTCTTAAAAATATACTTTTATCACATACAATAAGCACGTTGAATGCATATAATAATATAAATAAATACAATTGGACGTTTAAAGGAAGATTTTTAATTTAAATAAAACTATATCAATGAGACTAAAATATTTAATTCTATAATATTTCTCCCGATAGAAAGAATTGGATGAATGAATGCCATTAATTATAAAAAATTAACGGATTTTTTATAAAAATTATTGGATTATAAAAATTGAGTGTGATATAGTGTATAGTAATTTTGGAAATAATTTGTATTGTCGACAATAACTATATAAATACAAGTTGGAGGCGTAAATATGTTACATTAAAGATCGGCGTAAAAAAGATGTCACGAAATGAGTAACTTTAAGAGCAATTATTTGCGGCGAGGTGAGACGGATTTAGAATCGGAAATGCGCGCGTGTCGCTGTGTTTTCGTCTGGCCCGATCCCAGGCGAAGTCGCAGAGTTGGGGCAGCCTTGGCTAAAAGTAGATAAAGAAAGTATGTACCAACGGGAACCTAGCTAACTATGCAACACTGCGAGGAAGATACTATTAGAAGATGCTGCGCGCAATTTCTCCAGAGTTCTTCACAAATTCTTTAATTTTATTTAATATTAAACAGAAAACAACAATAATTAACGCGCCTCGAAGCAAAATATTATTATTCCTTGGATTTTATTTTTTTCTAATCATTTTTTATCGAATGAATTATTCAGAAAAATCAATAAAAAATCAGTAAAGTATCGAAGATTACAAATAAAATATCGATTCTTGTAAAGCTAATTATAATATAAATGCAATTTTTTAAATTTTATTTGCTACACAAAAATATTTCTTATTTTTTTATAGTCTTGTTTTTAAAACATAGAAATAGTGTGAGCATATGATCTTTATGTTAACTAGTTATACAGTCAACATAAGTCATAAATAATTTAAGTGTTGATGTCATCTGCTAAGAACTCGTATGCTGTCATCGTCCTTTCGAAAAAATGTATAATTTCGATCAAGTAACGTTAAAACGAATTTTTCAACGATTGTAATATATATACTTTTGCTTGTCGAAAGACTTTTGCAAAATTTATAGCTTTAAAATTTATTATGATTTTTACTTTGTTTCTTTTCATAGTCTATTCTTGCTAAAATTGATTTATTATTCTGTTACGATCGCGTTACATCATAATCTCTTAATTAATATATAATATATAATGACTATATTCTTGTTGATTTTTGTCCCGAAATACACAATCACTAAGTTTCTCGATGTCAATGTCGATTTCTGCGCACAACTTTTTTTGTAGATTCTTTTCACACGATGACATCATCACACCAAATTAAATAGATGTGATCATCGGTCAATAGATGCAATTTTGCTAAATATAATAATAATTTTATTTTACGTAATACGTAAAAAACACGTGGACCCTTCACGCGAGAAACTTGTTCAAATTTATAGAGTAACAGTTTTATATCTGCATAATTATATAAAAATTCTATAAATTGAGACAAAGTAAAGTAAAATAAATTGCGTGCCACAATAGCCGGATTAAATTTATGATTAATGAATTTCTTTCTTAAAAGTATTAATATTCGCATACGGTGATCTATGTGTCGAATGCAAAATGATAAATAATCTGTTATAGGTTCGATTTCATATAATTCACAACGATTTCGATCGATCGCGCAATCAATCCTGATTACGATCACCAGATTGAGCGATTTTATGATATTTCGTTGATTATCATATATATACATAGGTGTCATAAAAATTTCTCTTCAACGATAATTTGAATGAAGTCACCTTTATCTCTTTCTATTTTACTAATATTTCTCTATACACGATATTCATAATCATAACGAGGCTCGATAAGTTAACAATGTGTACCTATGTATCCATATGCGATATATTCGCGTTTTCGCGTTTATAATAATCGATGGCGAACTGAATGCAAACTTCTCACTTTCTCTTCTCTTTTTTTTCGCTTATCTTTTCTTTAATAATCCTCGTTCTTGTCTTCGCGTTTATTCGGACAACAATATGGCGCGGCACTATCAAGCTAAACAGCAGCGTTCGTAGTTCGAAACGTTATATTGGAAGGATATAGTCGCTGAAGCTAGGCTTCTCTCCGTCGAGACGCCTTGGCGAGGCGCCGCGACGCATGCGGCCTGGTCTTAAGACCGGCTCAACTAGCCAAGAACGACATCCTAAGAATAATCGGCTAAAGATGCGAAACCGATGAATTACGGAAGGTTTAGGGAGATGATTTAATGTGAAGTAATTTTGAATAATAAAACATAATAAAAAAAAACATGACACATGTGTTTTGTAAGAACATTTACAGATTCGAATCGATTGTTAATGATGATTTCATAGAAAACTGATTATTAAAAAAAAAAAAAAATATCGATTGTTGGATGGAATAAATTTCTTAATTTGTTTTTTCCCAAGAATCGATTTTTTTTAATAATGGATTTTTTATTAAATAATATTTCCATCGATTCCGATTATTTTTGTGTTATATTTTTATATTTTTTATTCATATATTATATTTTTATATTTTTTTTATCTTGATTTATATCTGCTTAAAATGTAAAAATTATGCATTCTCATTATATAAAACTAACTTTTGTAATCTTTGTTATGTAAATGTATTTATATGCAGAATTTCTCTATAAGTATAAGTATATTTATGATATGTAAAGAAAATTTATTAATTTTTATTTTAAATATATTTTTTATTTATTTATCAAGGAATATAATTTTTATTTTTATTTTTATTTATATCTCCAAAGATTTATGATTTATATATCTAGACATTTTTTGAACGATAATATTTGTGTTTGTAATCTTCATTCACAATTTCAATCGCCATACTATTATGGAATTGTTTTCATGACTCGTATCATTTCATTATGATAGTCACAGTGCCGATTAAATATACTGTGCAATAAAGATGAATATGTAAAAAATTTATCGATTTAATTTGATTGGAATATAGACTTTTTCTCCAGTTTTTTCTATCTTTGTAAAAAAAAAAAAACTAGTGGCAAATTACTGAAAAATATATAAAAACCTAAGTGCAAAATCAAGATAAAAATTATATTAATAAAAATATAATAGAGAGAGAATTTGAATTAATCAAAATGATATTTAATAGAATATTCATAAAAAAAGTTTATTGTTAGAAAGAATAAATCTTTGTATAATTACATGTTTATAGAGATTTTATATAAATATTGTATTTATATATTTTTTTATAACGATTTCGAAACAAAAGTTGCATAATACAAACATGTATATAATTTTTACATTACTTTATGCCAATTTATATAGATTTTTTTAAATAACTAGTCTAAGGAAGAAAAATAGAAAATATATAATAAAAAAAAAAGAAAAAATCAAACGTGGAAAATCAAAAGTCAGTTATGAACGGTAATTATTTGATATAAAAAAATATATTTATAATAAAAATTAGCATAAAATAATGTATAAAAGTTATACATTCTCATAGAACTTATTTTTGTAATGTAAATATTTGTATATAGAGTTTCTATGAATATTTTTTATACATATATTCTTTTTATGATGTGTAAATAAAATTTATTAATTTTTATTAAAAATATATTTTAATATATTTTTTATTTTAAATATATCTCTGAAAGAAAGAGATATAAATACATACAAATATTATAAATATAGAATGAAACTTGTTTCATAAGTTGTTTCACAACTTGATTTAAACAGTGGGATTTAAATAAATTTTTATTACACAAAGCAAAAATAGTTATCAAATTTATATTTTCAGGATTTATAAATAACATGATTTTATATTGATTGTGTTTGGATGTTACGATCGATGATGAATTGATTGCACGATTTAATGTATGTATATGTGTAAGAGGTTGATTACAAAATATCTATTGAGTAGGTATGATTGAAAATGATTGATATTTATAAACATGATAGAACCGTTAATATGTGTAAACATTTGTACAGAGATAAGCAAGTACAAATAACTCCGCCACATAAAGAACCAAATGCTGTTTTATAAACATAAAATCAAATTAAACTCTAAACTAACAATTTGTAGGTACATCTTTCCAATAATGAATGATAAAGAATTGCATATCTTTAAGAGTATCTATTTAAAAAATATATAATTGCATTTTGCAACTGCATTCATTACACAAAAATGCATAAAAGTAATATAAAAGTCACAATAGCACGTAAAAAATTGTTTAATTTGCCTATGACATTTTTTTCGAACGGTTTTTAAGAAAACTACGTTCAAATATGTGAAATATTCTATTTATAGAATTATTCTAATAATTGAAATAAATTATAGCTTTTTATCAGATAGAAATAAATGATACAGAAATATATTGCACTATCCTGTATAATCTATCGTTCTGTAATTTTTTTTCCAAGAATGTATACTGATGCAACTGCACTATTTTTTAAATGTAATTATAGAAAATTGCAATTTTGTGTTTTATTATTCTACTTATAAATTATTGTTTCATTATTCTACTTAAAAATATTAAGGTAAAATCGAAAAGTCAATATTTTTATGATATTATTAGAGTTTACATCTTATCTTTATTACATTAAATGCTTAAATGTAGCATGATATTCTAAATATTTCCTTACATTGTTAAATATTTTTTTAATTATATTGCTAAGCTTTTCAATAGCTATATTCCAACAACTAGTTTTAATTCGTGTTCTTTTTTTAAATAATCAATTTTTTTTCAAAAAATCTCAGAAAAAATTAAGAGATTGTAATTAATAAAAGGTAGTCTGTATAAGTAATGTAATTAAGCAGCTTGACCCTGTTATATTACAATTAATAATAAGGAGAATAAAAAATAGTACATAGTGAATAGATAATAAGGAGAACAAATTTATATAAAAAGAATTCTATAATTGCATTTAAAAAAATAGTGCAATTATATCTTGTCGATGTATCAATGCATTCTTAAAAAAAAATATAATCATATTAAATAGATTACATTAACCAGTGTAACATTTTTTCTACTACTTTTTATTTGGAAAAAAAGTATAGCCCATTTCAATTATTAAGATAACTTGTCTGTATGTATTATTAATAAAAAAAAATTAATTTATTTGCATGCGCTAATGCGAACCAAATTTACCAGACTATTATGGCACATCCTATTACATAAGAATAGATACATCATTGTATATATTACGCGGTATGTTATAATACATAATTTAGAAGCAGTTTGATTCTGTCTCGCGTATCATACTTATATTTAGCTCATTCGATTGGCATCAGATGCATTCTGTGATCGGCCAGCGAACTGCGTGTGTATCGATGACACTCCGATGTTAAATTACTTTACAAAATATATGATAGTTAATAAGTATAAATACGATTTTTCAGATCAATTTCTATCTATATATAACATTTTTGTATAACGGATTCTATAAATAACTTTTTAAATTATTAATCAATAATGGAAATAGGAAAAATTTTGAATAAGATTTTTAGCAGGACTCAAAAATTAAATTTTTAAGTATTAAAAAATTTTTTCATTAAAGTATGAAAATATAAAACTTAACTATTCTCTTATTTTTCACAATTACAAGTCATTCTCAATTTATCTCTCATACGTCATTTGCTGATATCATATAATAATATATTTTGTTGCGTTTTGCATATTTATTTTTATATAATCGTCTCTTTTTCTCTCTTCGTTTTCTCCTTCTTGACATTTAATGTAAATAATAATAATTTTGCAAGTACCGTGTTTCCCAAAGTGTAAGCTCATTTCTGTCCAAATAGCAATATCTACAACACTTTCTTATTCGCGAGTTCTGTTTCGCGTGCAAACAAAAATTATGCCACTCGCACATTGACAGTAGGCAACACACGTGGGATTACATATAATGTAATGAATGCTACGAAGACGTTATACGTTGACGGCGCGATTCGTCACTTGGCAAAACATCAACATGCACATCGCATGCGTTGTCCGTTTCAAATGTCAGCATTTAAACGCTCGATTAGCATCGATGATATGCCGGTAACGAAAGATGAATGCAATTGTATAACTAAAGCATCGCGCGCGACGTATCGTGGATGCCGACACGAATATGACTGGATAAATTGATACACCAGACGACAAAAAGTATGGGTAGAGGGGCCGTACACATTTTCCTCTGGGAATGCATACGACCTTCCTTGGCTCTGACCTTCCTATATCGAGTGTTACACGACGTGTAACATCAGCGTGTTACGTCATATGATGAATTTGGCGGTGACATAATGCGATGTGTGTAATGAAGCAGCAATGGATCGATGAATATTGGCGATTTTGATTAAATGTCAAGATTTGTGATTTAACTTTCGCGGTATTAAAAGTTAATTATGCGGCTTTATATGAATCAGTTGAAAATTTGCTTTAATAATTTTCACGAAATTGTTTCTCGCTATTATTTTTCTATGTACAGGATCAAGAAAAAGAAGAAGATGAAGAAGAAGAAGAAAAAGAAGAAGAAGAAGGAGAAGAAAAAGAGGCGGAAAAAGAAGAAGACAAAAAAGAAGAAAAAAGAAGAAGCTATTATTTTTCTTTAAACATTATGGTATTTTTATGGGTTTTTAAAACAATCATTGTTACTAATTTATAATATTACGGTTTATTCTAAAATAATTGTATTGCGTTAGAATTCAAAAATAATTTATATTGTATTTTTTAGGTTTTTAATTAATTGACGAAATGACTTTATTAACTTTGTGAATTGATTGATTGTTTATGCCATGTTTTGACAATTATTTAAATTTAAAGTAGACGCGGGATAAAATAATATTCTTGAAAAACTTTGCCAAAAACTACAGCATATAGTTGCGGTTTGTTGATTTTCATTTATGAAGAAAAATGCAATATTTAAATTTAAATTTTTCTAAAACTATATACACATATATACATATAAAATCTTTCTTTAAATGTGCAATGTCCAAAGAAACATATATGTATAGTTATATATACACACACATGTATGTATGTATGTGTTGTACATACATACATATACAGGGTGTCCGGTAATAGTCGCATCAACCGTCGTGTGCAGGTAGAGCTAGTTAAACCGAGTAGAAAAGTCCTCTACCATTTTGCGATATTCTCAATAATAAGAGAGATATTAATTAATAAAGATCGGCCAATTCGCGTGACGGCGGCGAGAAGAGACAGCCCAGTTTTATGTCGTTACTAAGCATGTGGCGAAAAGAACCAGTATAATGTTACACGGTTGCTAAGCGCGCGATGAAGCGGGGAGGAGCGCTTTACAAAAGACAGTAACTCCATACGAGTAGCGCTAACTCTGGACCCCCGAGTGGGCTGTCTCTTCTCGCCGCACGCTTATCATCGCGCGAATTGGCTGATTTTCTTTAATTTATTTCTCTCTTATTATTGAGAATATCGCAAAATGGTAGAGGACTTTTCTACTCGGTTTAACTAGCTCTACCTGCACACGACGGTTGATGCGACTATTACCGGACACCCTGTATATATGTGGATTTGTATACAGTGGAACCTCTTAATAGCGCGCTGTTCGGGGCTTTGAACGCAATAATAAGGTTCCCCTACTTCATTCCGTGAAATTCAGGGTCATGACGTTTTGTCACATTATTTTCCAGTATATTGTCGGAAGATAAATACGCAATTAAACCGTTATCCCCTCTACTTACTCTACTAACATACGTCTAAGATGTATGGAAGGGATTTTGCGCGCGCTATTTCGAGAGGCGCTGTTATGAGATTCCATTATTTTGATTATTATTTTTAATATAATATGTTAACAACTAAAACAATATCTAATATATAATATGCCATTAAAACGATGAGATCACCTGTGAATGAAATATTATAAATACTGATAATCAGTAAAAATATAAAGATGAAATATAGAATTGCTGAAATAGAAATGGATATATATAAAATTAAAAGAAAGTGTATATAAGCAGAAGCCTCAAATGCAAACATTTATGCATGCACATGCCAATCTGCTCGTAAAAGAACCTCTGTAGCACCGCTGTCAGCCATTGAAGATCGTAAAGTAATTTAAATGTACTAATTTATAAACTATATAAAATTACAAATTGTAATAATGATACAAATGCAATGCAAAAACTTCTAAACTGAAAATTAAATTAAAAAATCAAGTTTATATTTTGGATATTAAGTAAAGTATGTATTAAAAAGTATTTTATTATTAAATATTCTATTCTCAAAATCATGATGTAATGTTGGGAAAGAAAGATTATAATATTTGAAAATACTTTGTAAGTAACTTTGTAAATTCGGAATATATTATTTGTTATATTTTTAATGTATAAATTATAAAATGAAATATACATAGAAGAAGAGAGGGGGCAGAAGAGAATCTCTCTCTCTCTCTCTCTCTCTCTCTCTCTCTCTCTCTCTCTCTCTCTCTCTCTCTCAGAATAAAAATATTATTCTAACACAAAAATATAAAAAAAATAAATATTAAAATAATAAATATTAAATATCAAAATTATATTTCTTCTATTATTTCTTAATATTGACCTATTAAAATTATGTCAAATTGATATTTAAATTGTCAATTAAAATAAAATATTGAACGATCTCATCGAGACTGGCCTTAAATTTGAGATGGTGCTGAGGTCCATACCGAACAGATATTTATAAAAACAGAATAAAAGATGCATTTTAACTCACGATTCGGTGAATTTCTGCAATTTCTCGAGGCGTTCCTCGAGATTTCGTGCCGACTCTTCTGAAAACGCCGCGAGATAAGTAAGCACAGTTTCTGCTAAGCTTTTCACTTCTTCCGTTGCGGGTTTAAGTTTTTCTGTTTCCATTACGAGTTCCTGTTCACAACAAGATCAGAAAGTTTGTTAATTGTCATCATCGACAACAATTTGTACCCTGTCCGAGAAGCAGTTTTTTTTTATAATAAAGTTTAATAAATATTTTAATTTCACAAGTGTGTTATAAATTCTAAATTGCAGCAATTTGTGATAAAATATATATATATATCTGTAAAAATAAATATTTTTATAGAAATAAAAATGCTATGCCGATTCTCCACGGAACGTTCACCATTTGATAATTCGTGAGCGACTAAAATAGATAGTTTTGGAGGGCCGAGCACCTGTGGTGCCTGGCTGTGCTAGTCTGACACGTTTGGCATTTATAAAGGGTGCATCGGCAAGAGAGAAAGACAGAACTAATTGTATATCTGTGCCGTGTCGGCACAGGGTAAATCGATAAGAATATGTATTCACATAAAATGTGTGTCTGTGTGTACGTGTAACATTTAAAGGATCAAAAATATGCCTTGCGTGACGTGCATATTATTGCAAGCAGTTTTATATTTCTGCATAATATAATAATAACTAGAACACGCTTGACCCAATTTTTTAATATTTTTAGCTATTATTCTTTATGCAATCAATTCAAGTTCGTAGAACTTAATTATTCTGATGCAATACAATTTTAATGACAATTGCATTTATTATTGTAATGATTTATTGTAATGATATTTATTATTATAATTATATAGCGAGTTTCTTCACCTATTAGAACAATTATAATTAATTATAATATAAGAAGCATTTATACTTACTTCCAATGCTTTAATGATATCCTGCAAATGCTGCTTCGATCGTATCACTGTATCTATAAGTTTGTTCTTTTCCTCGATCGCGGTTAATTTCGTTTCGATAAGAATCCATTGCGCTTCCAAGTTTTCCCAATGCTGTGAAAGAGCATCGAGAGCATTCCTACGTCCTTCAAAACCCGAAACTAATTCCTGCCATTCCGTACTGATCTCCGAAAGCTGCGATTCTATTGCTTTTTTATTATTGGTGTCTGCGAGTTGAAGAACCTCTTGTCCACGTTCGTTTAAAAGATCCAGCTCAAATTGTTGATTCTACGGAAAATATAAGAAAAGCATTAATATTTAATCAAATATATTATACAGTATAATCTATTCATAATTTTTCATAATTTTTTTTCCAAGATAAACATATCGTATATAAATAAGAATTTAATATAATATTTATGAAATGTTCTCTTTTATTTATTTTATACACATATAAAAAGATTTCATTATAAATACATCTAAATATGAATTTAATATGAATTTAATATAAATTTAAGTTATATATAATACTTAACAAAAAATTCAACACAATTTTTTAAAATTCAGTAAAATGAGGAAAATAATTGTTTGGTTTCTGCTATTTTTTAACATACCTGAATGTCATTGAGAACATGTGTAATTTTCTGAATATTGAATTGTAATCCAGCTAATGTGGTGACTGGTTCATCCGTGAATCTGGTTCTACTAATAACAGAACGAACACGTTCCAAGCTCTGCGTATAATCTCTCCATATCTCCGCGCCTTGTTCCAAACGTGAACGTTGCGATTTAGCCGTATTGAGAGTGTTCTTCAACAACTGAGTGTGCTGTTGTTGCTGAGCACTCAGCTCCTCTTGCTCGTAACTGTCTAAAGAAGGCCAGATTTTATCCGCCGCTTGTTGAATTTGTTGCGACACGAGCTCGCGTATCGAAGATTCGGTGCTGAAGTATATCTAAAAGAGTAACATGGTATGGTATGGTAAATAGTCCAAAAAATTAAAAAGAAAGAGAAGCTAAAACGAAAGAAAATTGCTCACCTTATGCTCCTCCAGATCATTAAGAATGTTTTCAAAGTCGAGACCCTCCTTGTTGCTCTCTAGCCGAATTTCAGCCTCGCGAGCCCAATTATGAAGCTTATCTGTAAGAACGGCGTAATTCAATCTCATCTGCATATTATTCTCGAGATAATGTCCCCGTTCCTCCATCTCTCGCGGTAAAGACGTCAAGAGAGATATTGCCTCGCTCAGCATCTCTTTTAAGGATCCAGGCATTCCTTCCTCATGCCGCACCGATTGCTTCAAATTTCTAATCTTATCGAGATACTCGTTCACGTCGGCACAAAGAGAATGATGTTTCTTCAATTCCGCCTCGACGCTGGTCGGGTCTCTCGCCAGAAGCGGTCTGGACTTGACTTCCTTCTCCTTACTCTCAAACCAGTCGAGAATGTCGGCCAACTCATTAGCGAGTTTTTTATGCTCGGCTGCCGCAAGTTCATGTTGTTCTCTCTGCGTCTCCACTGCTCTTCGAAGGACTTGTAATTGTTGTTTTAACGATTGAAGCTGCTCCGTCACGTTGTTCCTGTCCACAGTTGAACCTTCCGCCGCTATTTGCTGTCCTTTGTCCGTTGCGCTTGCAAGAGTGGCTTCGCATTCCTGAATCTTTAATATAGCGTCGTCATATCTGTTAAATTCATAAACTTATTATTGTTTTATAAATAATATTATTAATAAAAAATTTAAATAATTAAATTTCAAACGCTGCCCACAACTATTTGATTTCATATTTATCTAATCAGTAGTTGCGGTTACCTTTTAATCTTCTCCTCTGTCGTTTGTCCGGATTTCTCAATATCGCGGACAATTTCAGTATATTTGATAATAAAAGTAGTAATCTCTGCGATTAAGGCAATAAATTGCTGTCGCAGTAATAGCAATTGGCGAAGTTTTGCTATTTGTGCTTCGAGAGCTCTTATTAGATCATCCTGTTGAGCCAACACGCCATGTAGATCTCCAACATTAGTGGATTGAAGATCGAATAATTTTGCTTTGTTTGCTTTGAGGTCGTCAAGAATTTTTTCGTAAGCAGTTAACATTCCTTCCACGTCTTCTATACGAGCACCTATGGGCTTGTTCAGTTCTTGCAGCTCTTTCTGAATATCTGTCATAAACTGAATTGCCTCTGCCACTCGCGCGGCAGCTTCTTCAGCTTCATTTATACTCTTTTGGAGCGCGATCGCTCTATCGTTTATTACATTTGCCACTCGTCCGTGAGCCTCTTTCATGTTTTTCAATTGTTCGCTCAGTTCCTGTTTATCCGCGTCACTCACAGTCGGCAAGATTGATTTTCCTTGTTGGTTTATCTTTTCTATGTCGTCGCCATATTCTTGCGCCTCTTTTTTCAATCGATTATACTAAAAAGAAAGAGAAATCTTTAATTATGATTTTATTAACCAATTTGGAAATAATCATTCCTATGTTTAAAACGCATATAATATAAACGCATATCATACCTTAGCAAGTTGTTCATGGAGAATGTCCAGACTGGAAGGTCGTAATTCGGAAGACGTAGCCACTTCAGCTTCCTTAACCCATCGTTGACATTTGTCAAACTCGTTCTCGAAGGCTTTGCGACCCTGAAGAAGATCTGCTAAAGAGGCTTGCTTTTCCTTTGCCTCTTTCTTTAATTCTTCGTAATCCTTAATCAGATCGTCCAGGAGGGCCTGAAGTTTAACGCGACTTTCTGCGTTGCAATCCTTCAATAAGTTATGCCCTTGTTTAAGAATGTCTTTAAGATTGTCTTCGTTAAAAGATTCGATGTCCGCTTCCAGTCTCCTGTGTTGTATGATATCTTGCTCGACCTTTGAAGCTCTTAGAGGTAAATATCCGCTAAGTTTTTTCAGGTCGTTGCCTTTGGACCTTATCCAATTTCGAGCTTGTTCGATATTAGCTTCTAATTTGCGACGTGCATCAGCCGCCACACTAACAGCGGATATTTCTTCTCTTAAAAGGGCGCATAACTCAATTTGCTCACCGCGCAAAGTCCTTGTATCAGCTTCAAGTTGTTGCTGCTCGCTAGTTTCCAATTCGTTTTGCATATTACCGACCCTCTTTTCTAGGGTATCTATGACCAACTGCTTTCCATCTGCTTTCTTCAACATAGCCTATACATAAGAATGTAATATAACATATTAATTAAAGACTAATATGTAATTAATATTTTGTGAAGTGAAAATAACAAATAAATGTCATAAAAATTCCTTACTTTAAGAGCGAGGATCCTTTCTTCCGCCTGTTTGCTCTCGAAGCCAAGCAGCTCAGGCATCTTCATCTGCTGCTTCTCTTGCTCGATCCATTCGCGATTCTCCTCGATCTCCCGCTTGGTCGCTTCAATACCCTGCACTGTCATATCCAGGATCTGGGCTTTTCTCTGTAGCTTCTTGCTAATATCCGCGTAACGTCTCTCCACTGATTTGATTTGCTCTTCGATTTGCTGAGAGTCCAAATTGCTGACCGAGTCCATTACTTGGTCGCCTAGCTTCTTGATCTCTGCCAGTTTCTCTGGTCCCTGAGATTCGAACTCGGCTGTGATGTCCTTGAGATTCGAGATCTTTTGATTGATAGTCAGTCCGCTACCTTTCTCAATTACATCGACCTTTTTCGATAGATTGTCGAACCATGCTTGAATATCCTGCACTTGCAATCGGTATTTCTGAATAAAATCTTGTGCTGCTTGCTTCCCTGCGATAGCGTCAATCAACTCGGCCTCTAGTTTATTCAATCCCTTTTCAATGTCCTGGTCCTTATCTTGAATCGATAATTCCGTTAATGCACGAGTGCGACGTTCGCCCACATTGGTGAGTAACTCGTTCATCGCTTGCAACTCGGCCTGAGCAGCCTCCGCTCGCAATTTTGCCGGTCGTGATTTCCATTCGGCACAGAGAGCTCGTTGCTGATTGATCCAGGCACGAAGAGCCTTTTTCTGATGTGATTGTTCTTCCAGCTCGCTTACAGTCTTCATCACATTCGCTAAGTGCGTTTGCATCTGGCAATTTTATAATAAAAATACACAATATAACTTATAAATACAATTTGAAATAAATTAATATACATTATATTTTTTTAATAATAAACATAAATAAATTTATGTTGTATCAAAAAACACACACTATAAATTTAAAGATGGAAAGAATAATAAAAAATATTTCTAATATAAAGATCTTGGAATCAAAACATTCTTTGATTTTATTAAATTAATTAATTAATTTATTATTAATTATTAATCGTATTAAATTGACTGATAAATAAATTTAAATTTAAACGCATACCTGATCAATGAGATCGTCGAGTCTTGTCCTAACTTCGACTTCTCTCGCAGGAACTTGAATAGGTGGTGTATCAAGAGGACTTCCAGGTCTAGAAACGCATGTTGCCGCAGCTTCGCAGGCTTCCACTGCTAACGCTAACCGAGTTTTCTCGGCTTGCAGCTTATTATGCAGAGTCCGAGCATTTTCGAGGCTTTGTTTGGCAGAAGATAAGTTGTCTAGCGGAGCGCCCAGTTCCTGATTCATTTCCACTTCATGCGTGTCCAGATTCTTTATGATGCTCTCCAAAATGTTCTCGTATTCTTGAAACTTGGCTAGAGATTCCGCCAATCTGTTCTTAATTTGCAGAGCGGTATTCAACAGAGAATTGTAACTATCCTGCACGTTCTGCAATTGTGTCTCTATGGTTGATCTAATAGCAGGATTCGAACTAACATATCGATTTATTTGACCGTGTCCTTTTAGCTTGAGTTCGTCTAACACTTCTTGATATTTCTGGATTTCAGCTAATAACGTTTCGTGTTGCTTAATTTGTTCCATTGTTTGTTCCTTGTTAGTGATATAGAGAGAATTGTGTGCCATTAATTGGAAGGAGATCTGTAACAGCCATTTCTCCGTTTCCTGCAGAGCCATGTGATATGCATTATACTCCTGTATTTCATTTTCTATTAACTTTTTCCTTTCATCGACAAGATCGCTCAACGCCTTCCATCGATCTAATAGCTGTTTAGTTTCATTCAGTATCATACTGTTCTTTGCCCATTCTAATAATTCCGTTGCTTCTGCTATCAAGCGATCCAAGTCGGATTTTCTATCGCAAACTTCTTCTTGAATGTGCTTATATCGTTCGAGCATTGTTTTCATCTCGCTGAATTCACCCTTTGTGTCCAAAAAACCTCTAACAACACTCTCGTTCTCCTCTAACCATTTTGCAAATCTATTATGAGTGTCTGCGTGATCCTCCCAGCGACTCAAAACCGATTTTACTTTCGCTTGAACTGTATTCAGGTCTATGCTCAATTGTTCCCAACTGGAACGTAGATTAGCCATATCAGATCGTAACTGATCCTGTTGCTCTGGAAGAGCTATGTTGATTGCCTTTGTGAAGGCGTTCTGCAACGTTGATAATAGGTGTTGACCCTCCGTTACGCGTGTTGCAACCAGCTATTGCATAAATTATAACACATTAATAACACATTTAATTTGGAACAAATATATTATCGAAGAAAGCACTTGTTATCAGTTATTTAATGTAAAGTATTTCTTAAAATGTTTGATTTCTTCCCCAAACTCTGTATATGTCATTAATCATTGAAAAAATTACATATATCGCAAAAATATATTATTTTCCGAATTATAATATCTTGTTTTTATCCAGTAATTTAATAATTATATTTGTTTGAATTCCATTATCACGTTTAATCAATGTCAAATAATGTTTACATGCATATGTACAACTTTTGAACTCTGCAATTGTATATCTTTTAGAAAAAGAATTGTGAATTTATTTGGATAATATTATTTTATAAGTATAATTATAGTGAATATTAAAAAACAATGTCATACACTCTTTTGCCTGAAATAACTCACCTTCAAGGTTTCTAATTTATCCTTTGCCCAAGCCGTGTCTCCTACACCGATGCAATCTTCTACTGAACCATAAGCCGTGCGTAGCCAATCTTCCATCTCTTTTTTGGCTTTCAAGAATTCGGTATGATCCGCCAAATTCTTCTCGATCTTCGAGACAAGTCCTTGTACCTCAGTTAGAAGGCACATATACTCCGATTGCAATTGTACCGTCTTATCTCGCGCCCAACTGCAAGCACTGATCTCCAACAAAGCTTCACATTTGTCATTCAAATCTTCTAAAATTGGTTTTTGTTTAATCGCCTCTTCCATTAAACGCTTGCAACGCTCTAAGTCATCCGGAGTATTGTTGTCTTTGGCCTGTTCGTCAATTATCTTCTTCTGGAAGTGATCTATCCATCGCTTCATGCCATCCCACGCATTCGTAAACTGAGACCAGCTTGAGATACAGTTAGCAAGAGTGTGTTGCGAATCGTGACATTGAGCTTGCAAAGATTTCCAGTCCGCTTCTATCTGCTTCATGTCCTGCTTGATGGAATCTTGACCCTCGGGGCCCGTCTTAGAGATCACGATATCGCTTAATTCCAGCATCTTGGAGATCAAAGTATCACCCTTTGGTAGGGACGAGATTATCTGATTGACTTTATTTTCTCGTTCGATAATCTGTTCCTTCTCGCCGTGAGTGTCGCTATATTGCTGAAGCTCGACCTTTGTGTGACGCACCCAGTCATTTATCTCGTTTAAGGCTTGTTGGAATTTTTCATGATCCTTGACTTGATTCTCCAGGTTCTAAAATAATGAAAATATATAATGTTATACATTATAAAACCTTATTATTATAATATAAAGTATTTTTATCCACAGTTTTATAAAGAAATTCTACTTACGCGAATTTTTTCGGAAATCAGTTTCTTCAAACTGTCATACTTATTAATAGCTGCTTCGTAAGGACTTTTCGATATGCTGGGGTTTTCATTGAGATGACTCTTTAAGTGATCTACCGTTTCACCATAACTGTAAATGTCTTTTTGCAAGATCTTATATTTCTCCAACAGAGCGCGTTTCTCGCTAAGATCATTTCTGCATACTTCTGGTTGAACTTTACCCTCAATTTCTTCTAACCAATCCGAGATGAGCCGGTGAGTCTTGTTGAGTTCCTCCAACATGCTCGTTCTTGCTAACAATTTTTGTCTAACATCCTCGACATCGGCCAATAACTTATCAAATTCGCTCTTCAGGTTTTCAGTGTCTTCTTGAATTTTTGCCGCACCGTTTTGTTCTGTATTCATGATGACTTTCTCCTTCAATTCCAAAGCGTAACGCAATTTATTCTGCCCTTGCTCCAATGTCTGTCGAATAGCTTTACACGTGTGTAATTTATTGTTAACCTCGGTCAATGTGCTAGGAATGCTTTTGCATTCGTTCAATTTATCTCGAGTGCGTTCAATCCAATCTTGGCATTCTTGATACAAACTATTGTGTTGTTGATGCTCCTATATAATTCATACGCTTGTACAATTTGCATATCATTAAAATATAAGTTTACGTATGTATGTAAATATAATCAAAAGATCGAAATTGGGAGAATTTAAATTCATAAGTATTGTACACATCAATTAGATAAGAATAAATAGCAATAATTACCTGGTAATGCAATTCCAATCGCCGCATTATTTCCTTAGCAAGAGACAGCAGTGCGTTATATTTGGTGGTGAGTTGCGTTATGGCATTAGAAATTCTCGTATCGGCGCACGTTTCTAATAAAATTTGAGCTTTCATATTTAAGCGGTCTAATTCCTTCTGCCAATCGAACAATGTCTGTAAATGAACTTGGAACTGCTCGAGAACGTTTTTCTTTTCTTCAAGACTGTCCTGTAACTTATTAAACGTTTTAACTAATTGTTCAGTTTGCGTAAGCCATTCTGTAGCTTCGGAGAATTGATCCTCGTATTCCGTCCACTTTACTATACCGACTTCAAGCAAACTCTTCGTGTTATTCAACGAGTCTCTGTAATAAATAAAAAAAATATATAAGATATTATAAATGTAAACTATACATACATAAGTGCATAGTTTAATTTTTTGTTATATACTTTAGGAAAATTAAATTCGAATAATTACTTACACATAGTTATCGTATTCTTCTTGCAATAGCGCCACTTCTTCTTCTATTATCTCCTTGTCTTCGGCATCGGCAATTTGACAGGCGGCGTTACCTTGTTCTAGAGCTTTTTCTAGTTTCTTTTGGCCTTCGGAACATTCACTTTGTAAAACTTTCAGCTGCGTGATTTTGCTGGCCAAGGATTCCTTGTCTCCTGTAGGTTCTGAACACTTGCCGAGTCTCTCTTTGGCTGCCCGTATCCATTGAATAAATTCGTTGCCGCTATCGATAAAGGCCTGGTGCTGCTCGACAGTCTCTTTCTGTTTTGCATATAGTTCTTGAGCCTGCTTGCTCAAAGTTTCATATTTAATCGAGATTTCTGTAGCCGGTGTCGCCTGTTGCAAATCTTCAGCCTTCGTTGCGACTGATTGAATTATAGGTTCGAACGCCACAATATCCTGCACGATACTGTTCGTCTGTCGTAAATTTGCTTTTCTCTCTCCGATCGCCAAAGAACTTAATCCGACTAAACCCTTTCGAGCTTTGGAGACTTTCTGTTCGCACACCTGCTGCAGCTTAGCCTCGCGATCGTTGATCCACTGTTGCAGTTGCGAATATGAGGAACTGTAGTCCGCCCATTGCAACAGACTCGTTTCAAGGTGTACTTTCGTGGTTGAGATTTTCTTCACCAATCGCTCCCAATCGTTTTGAATCTCTTTCAACTGGGCATTGATTTCTTCGCGACCGTCCGATCGTGTGTTTCTCATGATCTTTTCGCCGCAATTCACAGTCAAGTGTACCAGATTTTGACCCTCCTCGCGTTTTCTTAACAGTTCCTGAATCTTATCGAGTCTGTTTTGCAATTCTTCACGATTGCTGCTCGAGGCCGCTTCTGTTCCTTGACGTACGATTTGCTTGGCGTTCTTAATCCAATCGCGAGCTTTCTCAAGATTGCTCTCGTATTCTTGGTGTTGAGCCAGATTGGTTTCAACCTTATTCAATACGTCTTTGGCGAGATTCATTTGCACCTGATAACGTGAATTCAAATGCCGCAGCTGATTGTTAACATAAGTTTCTAAATGGGACGAAAGTAAATCAGCAGCCGTTTTGTTGAATTTATCGATTTGCTCTTGACCTTTTGCCAGGTCGTCGCGCAATTTTTTCACCTCCTGCACCTGCTTCTTTTTCTCTTCTAGATTTGGCAGAAGAGCATTTTTTTGAGCTTTGATGAGAATGTCGAATTGTTGCAACCAATCGCTGAGTCTCTCGTATTCGTCCTTATAGTCGCGCCATTGACTTATAGTAGCTTCTAGTTGATTCTTTTGTTGTTGGATTTCTGCAACCGTATACAAATTTGTTAATTAATATATTTTTAAAAAAGAACAATTAATATTTCTATGCATGTAATGTTAAATATAATTGAATGAGATCCTAATAAATTATGTACATTGCTAATTGGCCAATTGAACACTAGGTGTTCTCTGATTGGTCAATCGTCTGGTTACCCTAGGCACCGGGCGATGTGTGCACTAACGGGCCTTCTCAATATAATTATTTAATAAATATAAATATTATTTAAATGATTCTTACCTTTAAACAATCTTTCAAAACTTTCCGTAAGTGCTCGTATTTCGTTTCTGATGATTTCTTGTCCAGCGGAATTGGTGCTAGCGCAGGCAACTTTCCCGGTATGTTGTAAATGTTCCACCAACAATTCGCCCTGGGCTTTCTTGTTCAACAAACTCTCGAGTGGGGATACTGCGTTCTCTATCGCTAACTTATCACTGAGTGATTTCTGCTTCATAGACGGTATTTTCTCGCGAGCCCGACTAAGCCAACCGATGAGATCGTCGTGAGCTTCTTTGTAAAGACGATGATCCTTGTACTGTTCTTCCCGTTCGGCCAACAAAGACTTGATCTTCTCGAAAAGTTCGTCGAACCTGTTAAGTATGTCCTGGGCCTGCGAGGCGGCTAAACCCTGTTGACTACTCGCAATCATTTCAGCGACTTTACATTTAAGACCATCAACTTCGATATTCTCGCAACGAATCTTTTCCTCGAGTACCTTAATTCGCTCCAATTGACTTCTCTTCTCCGACATCGTGGTTTGAAACTGTGAAAGCTCGTTAATTGCTGTTTGCATATATTCTACTGTATTATTAATAGATTGTATTTGCTCCAATAAACCGGCCCACTTATTTATCGAATCGTCTAAGTTGGTTTTTGTCTCTAACATCTTTGACGCCAAGGCACTCCACTGTTCCTGAAGTTTTGCTAAAGCATCATTGATTGTTTGATGACCAGCCGGAGCTGTATTCGCTAGAACAGCCTGGGCTAATTCAATAATACTCTGAACTTTCGCGAAACCGTCTTCTTTGTACAATAATAGATCTTGCACGATATCCATCTTTTGTTCCAGATCTTTTTGCGAGGATGCACTTAAATCGGAGCAGTATGCTAATTTATTCCTGATATCTGTCAGCCATGTGGTGCACTCTGCCAATTGAGTATCAAAGTCTTGATGCGTAGTGACATATTGATGCCAACGGTTATTCAGTTCCTTAATTTTATTAGAAATTTGTTGATATTTAATACTCAGCTCTGACATATAAGAAGTGCGAGAAGTAACGTTTTTATGAAGCTGCTGAGCCCGTTCGGTGACAGCATCGATTTCCAGCTCTTTGGCGCGAACCTCACCTTGAAGAGCGCGCAATTTCTCGAGTTCAGTTTTCTTCTCTGCCAAAGTAGACTTAAGATCAACGGCGTGCAACTTCGTGTCGGTATCTCTCATCCATACTAGACATTGTTCCTTCAACGTTTCGAACTCGTTCCATTGTTGAAGCTTACTCTCCAACGCCTCGATGGTGAACTTAATGGCGGAAATCAGGCCTTGCCACTCTTGCTGCGAGGAATCGATTTGCGAACGGATGTTTATCTGTCCTGATTCCAGAGTACCTGGTATTACTTTCTCACCCAGAGACTTGATTTGCTGAATTCGCGGCTCATCTTCCGGCAAACTGTATAACAAATTTTTCAAACGATCCAGGTTTGTATGTAAAGACACTCTCTCCAGTTCTACATCACCCCAGAGATTTATAGCGTTATGCGTGGCATCTAACCACTCGTGCGTGTCCAAAACAGCTTTGCTGTATTGTTGATGATCACTCACTATACCTTCGTATCTTTCCACGAATTTGGTCGCGCGTTTTAATAGCACATTGTATCTGCTTGTTAAACTGTTCAGCGTTTGGTCGATCCTGTCGGTGCGATCGGGTAAATTATCCGCTTTATCACGGAGATCTAGCAGATTCTGCTGATGCGTTTGAGCATCATGCAAGATAGTGCGGTAGATTTGCAATTGGGCGCGTTTCTCGTCCAAGGTGGTTTTCAGTTCGATTTCTGGCTTTAACTGAGCCTCTGCGATCTTCAGCCAGCCTTCGAAGGCCTCGCTGCATTCGTTGAAACCGGACCACTGTGAGATCTTCGTTTGCAATTCACGTTCGGTCGAAGCAACCGCGTCGTAGAGTTCTTCGAAGGCTTGCTGAAGATCTAACAGCTGTTGGCGAATAATATCTCGGCCGTCCGTGCCGGTTGTAGGATACAATCGTTCTCCAGCTTCGACGGTGCTGTTTATCAATAGTGTAGATGAAGGCTGACGTGATAAAAGGTCTTTCAAAGCATCGGCGTTCGAGATCAGCTCTTGGCGGGTACCACTGGCATTTTCCTTGGTGGACTGATAACACGCTCTCGCACTAGCTAGCCATTCAGAACATTGCTTGTAACGATCCAGATAGTTGGAGTGATCTACGACCGCTTGTTCACATTTCTTTATGAGTTCCTGAAGTAGAATTATATCATGATTTTTATACGGAGAGATAAAGTTTGACTGGCATAGCATATTGTATACTATTGTTAGCTATTTTATCTATTATTATATCAAAAAAGAAGAAACTCTCTTTCTCTTTAGTTAATAATATTAATTTTATTTAATAAATAACATTAATTATGATGACAAAATTTGGTCACTTTTATATAAAATATGCATTAATGATAATTATTTTGTTAAAAGAGCAAAATATATATTTTTTAAATAAAAAATAAAATTACACAATATATTACACAAAATATTTATATTTCATCTTTTCATATATCTTGCAGAAATTATGCCTACCTTAGCAGTTGCCTGAATCGATTGGAAACGTGATGTCACTTGTTGAACGCTGACAGAGAATCTAGTTTCACCACTAATCTGCATCAAATCTGACGAATCGTCGCTCATTTTATCGAATTCAGCCTCATTTTGTCGAAGGTTTACGATCAATGACTGCAAAAAACATTATTTTTAGTATATTTCATTTATTTAAGTAAGATTCTTTAACAAATGTGTGCATTTTTTGCCCAATTTATATGCGTGAAGAAGAAAGTAGAAAGTTCTTTCTTTCTGCGTGAGCAGAAGCCTGCCTAATAGCAAGTAATACATTTGTTTGACAAATGTCAGTAATAGTTAGATCTTTTTATTAAAAAAAAAAAAAATATGCGTTATACATATATAGCAAATTATAAAAAATTGAATGCTTTAATCCATCAGACTCGCTTATTTCATCGATGTAAATCTCAGCGCTAAAGAAGCTTTACTTCCATTCGTGCAGCAAAGCAGAATCCCTTTACTGCGAATTTTGAAATTGAACATTCATTAAACGTAAATCAGAGTAGGCTGCCAGAAGTTTATCAAAGATTTAGCCTTTTTGATATAGAAATAAGTAATTGAGTAAATCTATATTTAATTCAAGATACCTTCGTACAACGATTTTGAAGAATAGATACGTATGTTATTAAGCTCATGATTTCATAAGGTTTTAGCCATCGTTTATATTGCTTATCAAAAGTTATTAACAAATAAATATTAGAGTTGATTAAAAAGTAAAGTTTCCTGTTTTACTAAAACTTTTATTTACGACTTGTGCATAAATTGAATTTAGTTAAAATATGAGTTGTCTTGACCTAACCCAATGTGTATATGTGTAAATAAATAGAAATATGTATATAAACTGTTTAAAAATATTGAACTTTTTATTATTAGTCTATGCTCGAATCTCGCTTTGCATATAGCCTTTCATTTGTTTATAATTGTTTAATAAACAATGCGAGCAAAATAGCTAAAATCTTTTGAAGTTTATCAACGATCTCTCTTGAAGTGAATATTCAATAATTGTTTAGCATTTTAAAGTGCTTAGCACAATAATTATATGACAATTTTTAGATAATAATTAAATAATTTTTAGATAGTTAGATATAGTTTTTTCAAATTTTAAAATTATTAGGTCTGTGTATAAGTTTCTAGGTTTTTTGGACGATTTTGTTTATGGTTAATTAAAAAAACAATGCAATTTTTTTTATATATCTCATATTATCGCGCTCTTTAATGCTAGTAAAATCGCAAAATATATAACGAAGCGTTGACATCCTCCATCTGCTCTGGCAAAAGCTACAAAGCTGAAAGATATAGAAAAGAGCAATCATATTGGAGAGACTCCTCGTAAAGCTGTTGCAATCATCCGCCTGTCTCGCAATCTCGCCTTTTTTATAAGGTGTATATATTTGCAGTTTCGCATATTATTATCTTACTTGTTCGAGATGGTCACCAAGCGCAACTAGTTCTGCCACATCCATGTTCCGCGAATCGGCAACTTTTTGTAGTTCCTAGGAAAGTTTATTATTATGTATAAAATCATTGTGCGTGGGAGATTATCTCTCTTGGACTGGATCTAAAAGCTTGTGTAGACGGGATGTTTTCGCCTTTTTTTTTCGACGACTCAAAAATACCCGCATGATTTATCGTATCGAATGTATGATGAAAGACAAGTATTAAACTACTAAAGTTTATATTAGGATTATATTTCAGTACGTAAAGAAAACAGTTTATCTAATTGTAAGAGTTACATTTATATAATTCAAACTGGATATTTCAAATGTGCACACTTCTATGTTACTGTCTCATATTGATTGAGGAAAAAAATTCTATGATAAAAAATAAACAAAGTAGTCTTTATAAATCAACAAATTCGTTAAATATTAAATAATCGAAACATTTATATCAGATTTGCATGAAGCCAAGAAAATTGTATTTCTCTGTAATGCAACGTTATCATCCCAAACTTACTTGGTATTTTTCAAGCTGCTCCTGCTTTTCCTCGAGTGTGTTTTTCAGGCTATAATTCTTCAACGATGTTTCGGCGTCGGTAAGCCAAGCAAGTAGACGTTCTAACAAATTTTCATATTCACTCCATTGTTGTATTCTTTCTTCCAGGCAATGTAGCATATCGCTTACAGCTGTAGCGAATTTCTTATTCTCGAATCTGAAGAAACAAATCGTTCGCGATATACATTTATTTCATCGGCAACAAAAAATCATTTATTTTAATTTTAAAAATACTTCTTAAATATGTATATATAAAATATATATATATATGTATATATATATATGTGTGTATATAAAATAATGTATGTAATTATTCTTTTTCGTAAATACTATTCACCTAAGATTGGCCACATCTCTTTCCATAGATTCTAGGGACCGAGATGGTAAAATATGTGCACTTTGTGCCACGTGTTCTTCAAGAACGTTCAACTTCATCTCGCCTTCGCTTTGACTGTCTTGTATCTCTAGAACTTTAATTAATCTGGCTTGAAGAGTAGTTTTGTTTCCAGTATAGTCATTATAAATTGCCAAGCGTTCCCATTGGCGCTTCTGATAATCTTGATAAGCTTTCTGAAGATCATGGAACTGTTGAAAAATATCCAGCAATGCCTCCAAGCTGGATATTCCTTTTTGGGATGTATCTATTAACTTTTCATATCTTTTCGATACCGAAACGACTTTTTCATGAACGTCTGATGGAACTTGAGTAACTTGGACCAGAGCGTTGGCTTTCTCGGAAACTCCTTCGATGATGCGTTTGTGAGCCAAAATCTCTTGATGCAAGGTCTAAAATAAAGTGTCCCAGATTATATAATTAATTTTTTATCTTTCCCTTCTTTCACATACACACGCATACGTAAATAGATACAGACCTTCAGTTTGAGTAATTTCGATTTTATTTCCTGCAGAGAGGACCACGCAATTGAAGAGTCTTGCTTTACGGCACGTTCCATCATATCCAACCAAGTCAAAATCTGTTGCATAGTCTCTTGATAGCTGAACAATTGTAAGGATTGAGCATCCTGCTTTTTCTGTTGCTCGGTGATCCCTTCGGCTAAGCGATCCCATCGTTCGCGAGCATGTCGCAATTCCTGTCTGATCGTTTCACGTCCTTGAGCGGAGGTGTCCGGAAGAATCCTTTCTCCGAAAGATGTTAGATTGTCCAAACGACGTTCGGCCTGTTCTTTTTCGGCTAATAAAACTTGCAGACGCGAATTTCTCGCTTCGAAATCTGCGCTGATCTCATCTTTCTTTAAAATGGCTAAATTTTGCTCAAGAGGTGTAAGCCATACGTCGAATGCTGTTAGTTTTTCTTCGTAAGCACGATGATCGTCTACAATGCTTTGGCAATGATTTATCACTTCTTTACTGAGCACAAGCAGCAATTGATATCTAAAAATTTTTAAATTTTATTATTATATACATATGTATATGTGAGATGTATATACATTTAGCTTTATTACGCCTTTTTATTTATTAAATATTAATAAGAATATTTTTACAAACAGATAAAATACGATAAAGTACAATCCCCCAATTTTCAGATCCTATTTACATTATGACGAAATTTATATATGCATATATGTACAGTTGATAGACTTGAGGATAACAACTTTCTTGATAGAAATAATTTAACATACCTATTGCTGACTTGAGAAATCAGTGGTTTGATGCGTTCAACGCCGCTTGAATGTAACAAACTATGTGACTTGTCCACAAACTCGTCTATTTCCCTTTCTTGTCGTAGAATGGTTTCGCGTTCCTCTTTACATGCGCGAAATTGCGCTTCCTTATCTTTCAATGTGGGTTGAAGTTGTTGGTCTCGGAATATCGCTTCCATAAAACGGAACCATTTTGTGTGAGCTTCCAACTGGTTCTCGAAGTTCTGCCATCTTTCCAAAGCGGTTTTCTGTCGTTCCTCTACAGATTCTGATTGGATATTTAACAATGTATTTATTTATCATTATTATCATTTATTCATTTCTTTGTATAACTATTCTTTGAATGGATTAAATGTACATACATTAAAACAACATTTCTTTGTATAATTTGTCTAACAATATATTTTATATACAAAGACAATTTTTTTGCGTATAAATTTTTAGAAATGATTTGCAATGTATATTTACCGATTTCGCTCAGGAATTGATGCAGATTATTTTCCAAGGTGGTCACTTCCTTATTTATAACTTCTCGACCCTTCGATGCGGTACTATTAGTCACAGCCTCGCTGATTTGCTTCAATCTCGCAAGATGTTCTCTTCCCTGTGCCTGATTGCCTTTTAACATCGTCAAATTCGTTAACCTGCGAGAGATTTCGGATCGTTCGCCTGTTACGTCATTGCATTCGGTCAGTTTTTCTCGTTCTTTATTTAACCAATCGGAGATATATTTGCATTGAAGATTGAAACGATGATGTTTCTCGCAGCAGTCTTCCAAATTTTCTAGCAAATCTTGCGACTTGACAACAATATTTTGGAATAGCTGCTTGATGGACTGCAAGTAGACATTCAACGAAGTATCCTTAGTCTGATCGACCAACTGTTGTGCTTTGTCGCAAACCGATTCAATTAACGTCTGATGCGACATAATTTCTTGATGCATGATCTTGTGATTTTGCAATTGCGCACGTTTTTCCTCTAGCGAGGATTTCAATTCGGTGTGCTGATGCATCGCGCGCTCGACGTCTCGCAGCCAAGCCGTTAATTGTTCTTGAGACAAGGAAAACTCGGCAAACTGCATCAGACACTGATCCAACTTCTGCATCGAATTCTGCAGGTCTTCAGAAAAGCCGTCCCACAAACTGCGCAGATTTCTCAGCTGTTGTCTAATTATCTCTCTGCCGTCCGGTGAAGTATGCACGTAAAGTTTCTCGCCGAGATCGATAATGGATTCAAAACGAACATTCTCGCGAGTCCTGACATCACTGAGATCTCTGATCTGTTTCTGTCTGCTTTGTAATATTGCCAAATCACCTACAATCTCGCTGTATTTCTTTAACTCAGCCTGAACTTCGGTAATCCAATCCAGAAATTGATTGTATCTTTCATTAAATAGACTATGCTCTTTCATGTATTGTTCGTATCTCGTTATAGCTTCCTTTACCTGATTCCTAATCGCTTGATACCTAGTAGCTTGACGGGACACCTTGGTAGCCAAATCTGCTTCTACATTTTGACTTCTTTCAACCATCGTGTTGATTTCCGCACCCTTTTCTACAATAGTCTCTTCTAAAGATTTTAACTTCTGCAAATATGCACGTTTCGTTTCCTCAGAACTTTTCAAGCTTTGATCCTTCACTTGTGTCTCGATCTGCTTGAGCCAGGAATCTAATTGTTCAACCATTCTTTCAAATTCAGACCACTGATCAAATAGATTATTTAATCTATTTTTGCTCGTGACGCACCGTTGAAGGAAATCCTCCCATACTTTCTTCTGTTGCTCGAAATCTTTGAGCAATGCGGGATGACCTGCTATCGATGTTTGCTCCAAAATGATGTTCAATTGTTGATTACAATCGGCTATAATCCTATCGCCTTCAGACTTTTGTTGCAATACATTTTCAATTAAAGAAATCTTAGACTTAGCTGTATCTCGATCTATTGAGAGATCTTCGCCAATGGATGCTACCTCGTTTACCGCTGTATTGATCCAATCTCGTGTTTTTTCAAACGTTTGCAAATAAGCTTCATGATTGGCAACGTGTTTCTCTGCCACATTAATCCTATCTGCCACGTCTTCGGATAGCTTCTCGTGTGCTTCGATCACACTGTTAAGCATTTCGCTGGCTTCGTCATCTGGTGTCGCTCCGAGTTTGCCCTGAAGTTGTTGTAAAATATTTCGATGAGCTCCAACGTCTTGCGCAATAGCTTTATATAAATTTAAGGCGAGTTTCTTGTCATGATATGTTGGTAGCAGATTTTGCTTGCTCCCCAATTTCTTCTGTGCTTCAATTATCCATTGTTTCAGCTGGGAATACTTATCCTCAAATGAAGATCGATGCATCATGTCGCTTTCAATCTTTTTGTAGATCACGTTCGTACGATCGGTTAGGGTTTCCACGCGATGGCGTAAGTTTCTCAACTCACTTCTGATAAGTTCCCTGTAATCTGGTGTTATTCTCGCAAAAAGCATTTCACCCATTTCTGTCGTTCGATTTAAGATGGCTTGTCCAGTTTCGCGTTTCTTTTCAAATGCCTTCAATTCTTTTAATTTAGACTGATAAAATGTCATCGGCTTCGGCCCGCTGATCTCATCAAACGTTCTTAATTTTTGTTCTGCATTTTGTAACCACAATTCCAATTCTTTCACGTTGGTAACGTAGTGATCTTTGATCTGTTTAAGTTCTTTGAGTTTGTCTAAATGTTGAACCAGGAACTTGAGAATTGAATAATAACGTGTATTCAAATGTTCTACATATTGAGCCACGCGCGAATCCGGGCTAACTTTGATAATTTCTTCTCCAACTGTAATCAGATCTTCTATCTGGTTTTTATAATTTTCGACTTCCTTCTCGAGTTGCATTATCTCGGAGATCTTTGCATCAATTTCATCAGGATTCAAGAACGTTGTAGCCTCGACTCTAATTTTGTTCTCGTATTCTTTGAGCCAAGAAATAATATTTTCCGACGTGAGTTCATATCGTTGCCATAAAGCAATATTTTGTTCCAGCACAGACTTGATCTTCCCATAGTTAACTTTCAAGGATTCTAAGTCAGCAGCGACTTTGTTGTGTTCACTTCTTAAGGCGGAGATAATTTCGCTATTTTCGACAGTGCTTAGAAGCTGCAATGAATTGTCCGTATCTATCTTTCTCGCCTCGCAATCGGCAATGCCAGCTTCGATATCGGCCAATGAGGCCATTTTTACTTCGAGATTGTAACGATCGCTGCTCTGTTCGGGCTCGCACCAGGCCACTTTTTCCTTATGAGTCGCTACTATGCGCTGTAAAACACCGAACTTCTCGTGATAGAGTTTCGTTAGAAAGGCCATCAAAGTAGCGTTAACCTTATCGGCGTGACTGGCTACGCCATCTCTGCGAAGTTGTAACGCTTGCAACTCTTTTGGCAAATTGGACTTTGGTATAATCGGATACTCTGATGCCATTTTCGTCAATCTTTCGTCAATTTCCGAAATAGCATAATCGCATTTCTGCACCTCAGCTTTTAATTCTTGACACTTATTAATTCTATTCAGAATCTTGGTGTTCTCGCCAGTCAAATCGTCGCATTTGATTATCTCCTCGCGGATTTTCGATATCATGTCACTGCATTTCTTCAATTCCTGCTTGATATCTTTTTTCTTGTCGTTAAAAACTGATGTGAGTGATGCCAGCTTATCCGCAGACTCTTTAACAAGTTTGAATTGATCGTCTAATAAAGTGTTAAGAGATTTCAATGTCGATATCTCTGTATCATCGTTTAATTTTACGAGCTGTTCGGTTTTCGTGGCGATACTCTGACGAAGTTGCTGATACGTTGGCAATTCTTCATTATATCTAGTCAATCGTGCTGGTCCATTTTCAGCATCAAGTAAACATTCGCAAGCCGCAGTGAGTGCTTCATTTGTATCACTGAGCCATCTTGTAAGTTGATATTTTGTTTCTTCAATCTGCTTCCAAATAATGACCTGCGTTTCGTACATTTGAGTCTGGTGAATTAACTTGGCGTAAATCTCATGATATTTTTTCCGCATATCGGACAAATCCGATTCGACCAGATTAGTCTTAAAATTCGACATTAATGACGTTTCCTTCACTAGTTGTTGCGCTTTTTCATCCATCTTATCTAAGAACTGTTTACCCTTCTTTAAGCTCTCCAAAGTTCTTTTATATTTATCTAAAGCCATATTCGCCTGGGTGATGTCAGTTGACACATGTTTCACCAATTGACAGAGGTTCTTCGCCTCGTCAATAGATTTGTTTAACTTTTCTTTAGCTTCTTGATATTGTTTCCAATCGGCATCCATTTCAGCATATTGTCTTCTTTGTTTATGTAAGAGTTCGTTGACCTTTTCCCAATTGCCTTCAACCGAAGAGATCACCACCTGAATGCTAGTTATCGCTCGTTGATCTTCCTTTATTAAATTGTCACCTTCTCGTTGAAGGATTTCTTTTTCTGGTTCTCGTTTCTGATGCTCTTTAATTAAATCGTCAATCTTTTCAATCGCCGGCGCGAGCTCTTTGCAAGTATCAACGATACACGTAATATCCTGTAGGCTGCTTTGAGTGTTGACAATTTCCTCCGTAATCTTTTGTTGTAGTTTTCTGAAGTTGTCCCATTTAGCACCGAGGTTCTCTAACTTGTCGCGCTTGGCAGATAAATCCATCTTTAATGTTGTGGCCTTGGATTCAAGATCATTCAGTAAAATAGTCGCAGTAATTGGTTTTTCTTGCTTGTCACGAATATGTATTCTCAGAGTACTGTCCATTAACGGAACATGTTCTTTCCAAGTATTGATCTTTGTATATATAGTTTGAAGTTCCGAAGAAAGCCTATCAAGATCAGCAATAGCTGGTTTTCTCGCTTCAGCTTCGTATTTGCAATGATTCAATTGCGCGTTGGCGTCATTGTGCCAACTTAAAAGTTCAATCCATTTTTCCAAGCCCTTTTTCTTTTCTCTCAAATCGTCCTCTAGCGCTTTGTATTTCTTTGCCAAAGACGTATAAGTTTCGTCCAATGTAGCAGCTTCCAACACTGAACCTTGTGATGATAATTGCTTCACTTCGTTATATATTTCCGTAAACGTCGATTGTTTCTCCGAATGTTCTTGAAGATAAGCATGTACTGCTTGCAGATTGGTATCAACATTATCTATATTCACATCTTCAATCTCGTTAATATTAGATCTCAGCCTCGCCATCCAGTTCTCGAAGTCGGTGATTTTCATCTGAAACTCCTGTCGTGCCAACAACGAATCGGAGACACGATTAATGTGATGTCGAACCGTATCCGCAAGTTTGCTCACTCTAATCTTCATTTCGGTGACGCGACTCTTTATCGTAGAGGAAGCATCCAAGGATAAACCGTGACTGATGTGATCGGAAAGTTGAGTAAGTGATATTAATTGGGCTTGATGGTCAGATATGCTTTTATTGAATTCCTTCAATTTCATCAATTCTTTCTCTAATTTGACGGCTTCGGGTGTTTGAACGTTGGGTTCTTTAAAAGCTTCTTTTTCATTATTCTGCAACCATTCGTTGAATTCTTTTGCTTCTGATTCGAAGGTGTTCCATGACGTGACTAATTTATCCAATTTAGTCACCGTTTGCACCGCCACATCATGAACTGCGTTCCATCGTGTGTACACAGCATCAACTTCGTCAGATACTACTGCCCTTCCAGTTATTTGCTGACTGATCGTTGACAAATTTTGAACCTTCGGAAGATGCTGTTGACATTCAACTTCAAAAGTTTTAGCCGATTCCAACATTTGCGTAGCTTGGACTAGAGTGATAGGCTTGCTGCCCATCGTAGCTGCTTTAGATTCTGCTTCTTCGATCCAAGGTTTTATTTTTTGAATACCCTCCTTATACTCTTTCCATATTGTAAGATTTTGCTTAGCTAATTCACGTTGGGTTGCTATGCTTTTGTTCAACGATTCAATTGCCTTGTGAATATTTTCAAGATCGCCGCGAAGTTGTTTTGCCAGTACATCATCGTCATCTTTTAAACATATAAAAAAGATTAAAAATCTTTATCTAGAATATATTTGTTTTCTCTTTGTAAATATATTTAAAAAATTTTATTTAATTAAATTTATTTAATTAAATATACTATATATTTTAATTTGTTTAATTATTATATTTAAAAAATAAATTTTCTACTATTATTCCAACTGTTTTATACATTATTAATAACTATTATACATTATTATATATACAAAATAATAACTAGTATATCTTTTACCACAAAATAATAACTAGTATATCTTTTACCAAACAAACTTTAATAAAATAATATATAATATAATATATACAAAAGAATTTATATGTATAATAATATATATAAAAAAATTATATAAAGAAATCGTACATGTAATTTGATAATAAAAATAGTAAAAATTATATCTAGAAGTTTACTCTCTCTAAATTTTTTTCTAATTAGTTATTATTAAATAAAACTTAATAAAATAATAAAAAAGAAATATAAATGTAATATAAATATAAAACAAATATAAATGTAATATAAAAAAAAAAAATTATATAAAAATTATATAATTAATAATAAAAATATATATTACATATAGAAGTTATATGAAACTCTATATACTGGGTGTCTGACGTAAGGTGTCACACCGAAAATATACAAGTAGATCTCGTTAAACTGAGTCGAAAAGTCCTATACCATTTTGCAAACAACCACGTAAAATTTCGAGATATTAATTAAAAAAGATCGACCAACGAGCGCGCGAATTACGTCGGGACGGCCCGCTAAGCGGTGTACCGTGCCGTATCGCTATAGGCAACGCGCGCCTAGCATGCGGCGGGCCGCCCCGACGTAATTCGCGCGCTCGTTGGTCGATCTTTTTTAATTAATATCTCGAAATTTTACGTGGTTGTTTGCAAAATGGTATAGGACTTTTCGACTCAGTTTAACGAGATCTACTTGTATATTTTCGGTGTGACACCTTACGTCAGACACCCTGTATATATATACACAATAAAATAATATAAATTAAATAGCAGAAAAAGAAAAGTTTGCAAGTTTAAATTTTGATACATATTATAAACAAAGCAAAAAAATTTGATACTCACTTTTTAGGAGTTTCTGGGATTCGTTTTTAAGAACATTTAAAATCGATGCCTTCTCCTTTATTTCTTTTTGCAGATTATCTGTCTTACGAACTCTTTCTTCAGGCGAAGATGTGGAATCTTCGATATCTGCAATTGATTGGGGTGCGGCTTGCTGAATCCAGGTTCGAAGCTCCATCAATTTTGATTGAAATTTGTTCCATCGAGCACTGTGTTCTTGAAGATAAACGATTTTTTCACTCATAATCTTCAACGTGCGTTCCAACTTCTGCTCAGTTTCTGTCACTTCTTTTTCTAATGTCTCCGTTTTGCTTGGCGGTGTGAGCGTCAGTGTTTGAGAAAGATTAGCATACGTTTCGCGCAGTTTCTTCATTATCTCTTCGGCTGATTTCCTCAAATTTGCATTGAATTCCTGGTTTTTTTGTAGGTCAGTGGTTACTTGAGTAGCATCATAATAAGATGTCAAGTCAATTTGCCGCAACTGTTGCTCGGCTTGCTCAATCAATTTGAAAATTTCACCTTTTTGCTCCTGATAGGTGTTCCAAAGTTTCTGCGAATCCTTCAGAGACTTCAGCCTTTCCATATTTTGACCATACGTGTCATTCCAGTTAGTCTCCAATTGTTGAATCTCGGAAGAAACGAAGGCTGGCGCATGCTGATCCTTCAGAATATCCTTGCCTCGTTGTAACATGCTGACAATAGTCGCTCGCTGTTGCTCTAATTGATTAAGACGAGATTCCTGTTGAGCCACCGCGTTTTCTAGCTTTTCAGGAATTTCGGACGTAATGTCGACTTCCGATTGTTCGCGAACCTTACGCAACAAAATGCACACCTCATGCACCTCCTTTCGGTAAGTATAACTTTTCGAATAGATGTCTGTCTTCGTCATTGTGATTTCAATCGTCGGTATGAGGTTTTTATATCGAGTTATCAGTTGTTCCAAATTTTGCTGCGCCGTGAGTGCATCGCGATCCGAACGATTCAACGTTAGATTGTCGAGAGTTTGAACTAGCCACTTCATCTCTTCGCGCTTGCTGTCGGCTTCGCAGCAAATTTTCTGTAAATGGTTGATAACGATGCATACGTATAATGATACATTTTTGTTATGTTCGATTTAAATGACATCGATCTTTTTAATAATCAAAAGAGAGTATACTATTTTTCAGAAAAAAATTTCGGAGTAAACATGTCTATGTCAAGCTAATTTACATTAGAATAAACTAAATAAAAATAAAAAAAAAAAAAGAAAACTAGTGATGTTTTGTAAAAATTTTATTTCGAGAGTAACGCTATCTTAAATTCTTGAGCATATAACAATACTACAAGGAATAGGAAAATAGGTGCATATATATTTACCGTTAAGGTTTGAAGCTATCCAGAAGGAACGCAGAATAAATATTTAGGTAAATAGATTTATAAGCTATTTATAGACGTATTAATAACACGAAAAAGTTCTATAAAAATTGGCCGAAATTTACCTGGAATATAGCTTTCTCCTTTTCGAATTCTTCTAGAGTGTTGACTTCGCGTAAAATGGTTCTCAGAGTACTATCGACATGATCCATCCAGTGTACCATTTCATCGAATCTAGAATTCAAATATATAACGTGTTCAGGAAAAGAAATCGACATCTGTAACAGTGAAATTATAGGAATGCTTACTTCTGTCTGTAAGCTGCCCATTGTTGCGGAACTTCGCGCAATTGTCCCCTCAAGTTTTCCACTTTCTGGGCAGTTTCTTCCCACAAATGTTCGGCGTCTTGCGCGGCATTAGCCAAGTTGGTGTCTCTCGGATTGAGTTTGTTGTAGGCGTCGCTAATCTTCTTCAGAGTTTGCAGACAACGCTCGACTTCGAGGATAGTCCCACGATTCACGAAGAACTCTCTATTACGCTGCTGAATGCCATCCACATCATCGTTATTAATGAGCGCTTGCTGTTCGGAACTGATCTCCATTTCAATGTCTTTGAGATACTGAAGAAAACTAGCTTCATCCAAGCGAAATTCAAGCCTCATTAGATGAAGAGGCGCGAAAGTGAGAACTTCTCTCCAGCGATTCTGAAGAGTCTCCACTGTATTCGCGATAGGCAGCTGCTGGTCAGGTGGCAACGTGTTCTGGAGATCTTGACTGGCTTTCACAAGATCCTGTATCCACTTTTCGTTGACCTTGCCAAAGAAATTTTTATGGCTCTCGACGGATTGACGATTGTCAAGATGTTTGTCGTTGATCATTGTTTCCGCGACCGAAAGCCACTCGGTGATCTGTCGCTCGCATTCCTTAAACTTCGTCCAGCGTCGTATCGATTCTTGCAAACGTTGTTCCCAGACTTGCGCCGCCTGAGAGACTTCAACGAATCGATCATTGAGTTCTTTCAGAGTAACTTTACCTTCGTCTGTCTCCGCATCGGTATAACTACCCACGGCCTTGGCAATGCTAGCAAATACTTTATTCTTAGATTCCAACATGGATTTGTAATAAAGCATTCTCGAGAGAAAGGCTTTATGACGATCTAATTGAGTCAGTGCAGCGTCCCTGCCACCTGCTAGATTGATACTGGCCATAAAGTTCTCAAATTCATCCAGCCATGCGGATATCTCTTTCTGTCCCGCTTCTAAGGACTCTTGTTGCACCAGCAATTGATGATACAAGTGCAGTTGCATCGGTATCAAAGCACGTACCTTAACAAGTACTTCTTTCTCTTTTTTCAGAGTGTTCATCATCTTGTCGACTTCGTCGCGGGATAAATCCTGAATAAGAGCTTGGAACTTCTTACTGATATTCTTAAAGAGATCTTCAATGCTCTCGATCTCATTATGAAGAGTCTGCAATTTCTCTCCGTAAGCCTTTATCCGTTCCGTCGAGTTTAATCCGGTAATTGCTAAGGCAGCTTCTGCGTCTCTTAGCCAGTTTTGTAGAGTCTCCACTCCCGCCTTATAATCTTTTCTCGTTCGAATCAGATCACCCGTGTGCATATACTGTTTAGCCTCTTGGAAAAGCTGTTCCCACCTCGCTGTCAGATTCGCGTAACGTTCCTTCAGGCGAAACGCGACCGATTCGTCAGACGTGGCGATCAGGAAGCTCACAGTATCCGACAGTTGCTGATGCTTATCCTTCCATACACTGATATCTTGGAAGAACTCCATTCTCTCCTCTTCCGGGAAATTTAAAGCGGGCTCGGCGTAAAGCAACCATGCCTCGACCTCGTCTGAAACGGTGGTCCAGCGACGCCAATAAGCGACAACTTCCTCGAGCATGCTTTGGACACAACGCAAGTCCATTGATACGTTCTTCCACTTTTCAGCGGTTTCACGCATGAAACGATCGATATTAAGGCTCTCTTCCTGATCTGAAACACACAAATTTATGATAAAAGAAAAAATAGAAGATTTCCCATTCAGAAGATTGTATTTGAATATATATTATACAAATATTATTATTTACCAATATCACCGTCGCGCTTGTATTCCTCGGCAACCTGCTGCATATCCAAGTAAGCCTTTTGAAATTCTTGGAATATCCTGTTTCGGGAGACAAAGTTACGATATTGCTCCAGCATTTGATGCACCTTCTCTTCCGTGTCGTATTTGATGTTCCAGCCTTTTAGCTTGGTCTCGACGAGATACAAAAAGGCGATCAAACAGCATTTGTGTTCTAGGAACTTTAATTTTATTCTTCTCTTGGCAGCGCGATTCGGCAAGCTGTCCAATCGCGCGGACATGTTCTCTAATTGTTCTGACTGGATTTGTCGCGCCAATGGCGAGTTTTTGGCGTGCTGGAATTTCTCTGACATGGTCGGTAAATCTGAGAAGAACTTTTTATGATCCTCCAGCTTGTTCGAAATTATATTCGCTGTGTTCTCCGTCATTTCCTGCGATATATCGTTGTCCGAATGTAAGAGAGTCTCGGCTCTTGCCAACCATCTGCCAATTTCACCTAATTCTCCTGGTAATGCTGAATCCAACAACCAACACCAATGTAGCATCTAAAAACGAATATAATATTTCCTAAAAGAAGTTGTTACAACGCAAAATTCCATGTTCGCACTCATTTAAGAAACCTATAAAAAAACTTACAAAGAGTTCCATTTGTTGCCACAACATTTGTATATCTCTCCAAGAATCTCGCGTAATGCTTATCATGCTGAGTGTATTGACTAAACTTTGCATCTTTTTATATATAATTAATTTCTGATCAATCTCTGTTCTGAATACCATATATTCCTGAAAGAAGGCACCATGAAATGATTTATATGTATAATATTGGATATTTTTAATTCTTGTGTGTGTATAAAATCTTTTAATCTTTATAATTTTTAGTCTTATAATAAATTATATTAAATTTAAATAAAATTATATAAAATTATCTATTGAGAATTAAAGAGCTTTAAAAAGTACCGAATAGCTTTGTGGGAAAGCGTTGGTTCTGTCAAATTGTTCGAGATGCCTGACTTTCTCGTTTAGCCAATTAAGAAGACTATTGTACTCTTCTTGTACGGCAGCGAAAGAATCAGGAGCTACGTTTCCTGGTTCCGGATATTTGTGCAAAAATTGGGCAACGTATGTCATGATCGATTTTTCGTCAGGTTGAGGAACGTCCACATCCTCAGGATCCAACAATCGAGCAATACCTAATTTGTCTTCGGCGATCTGGAAGGCTGTTTCAAGCCGAATTTTGTTCGATACTTCCCTCATAGCTGCTATATTCACTAAGTTGGCCTTTATGGTATCGATGATAGCTAAGAAGGCATTTCCGTCTCTCCAACTTTCACCGAAATCTCGAACTTGTATATCAATGTTCCTGAAGAACAAAGAAGTTTCCAATCTCGACATTGTAAAATGATCAAAAACTCCACGTGGGTAAATTTATTACGCAAAATTCGATAATTCGATAAAGTACTGACTTGGGCAAGGCATTGGTGACCCACTGAAGCAAGGTTTTCCGTGCTCCTTGTTTCCACTTTTCACTACTGATGCGTTTCCTTTCGCTCGCCGCCGAACCCTGAGTGCAGAGGCTTTCCAGACTACTTTGGCTGCCCCAAGTTTGTCCAAGATATTCGAGAGCCCTCGTGTTTTCCTCGATCTAAAAGAAAAATGATCGATCAAGTCAAGTATGTACAATGTTTTCTTCTTTTCAAGCCTAGAAATAAGATAATCTGGCGTGCGTGTATTAATGAGATGAACAATATCATGCAAGTGCACTTTGTCTTGTCTTTTCTAGAATGTTCAAAATCATTTATATATAGTTGACGATCTTATTTTATTCACTACTCACCCGTTTGCGATCCTTTGATCGTAGCTTGTTTATTGGAACATATAGTTAGCAAAATGACACAACTTACTTTTTTTTACAACAAGGATTAATTTATCTAATTTATTTATACGCGAAGTCAGTTGAAAGTATTTTAGATTATATATGAATCACGTTATCATAAGTTGAAAATAATTTTATCAATTACAATTAACATTTAGAAGTTAATTCGATATATTAAGCTTGCTAATAAAAGTGTGGATTTATACCACAGAATTAAAACTTACGCATCGCAAGCTTAGAATTATTCGTAGTCTAGCGCCTTTTGCTTTTATTCAATTTGTGAGTCTAATATTGCATCTTGAGGAAGATACATTAGAAAACGCAAAGTTAATCCTCGTGTAGTAGTATAAAAAATATGGTGCTGCTCAATCATAGAATACAATACTTTTTATTACGTGATATGTTTTACCATGAGCTACATTTAAGCAGCTACTAATTACAATGGTGCTCTTTTACAGTTGTCATTACGTATATAGCTAATATAATATCCGAATGACTATAAATACCTGGAAATACAGAATGATGGTCCATATTAAGCCCAATACAACCGGCGGTCGTCCGTCGACCAAATCGGACGAATTTATATTCACTAATTTGATCTGCAAAGGTATTAAATAAAAAGCTTGAATATCAATTTTTCGTTAGTATATTAATTTAAAATAGAATATCTGAGATATATTTACTTTTTTGCTTTGTAAAAATTGTAGCGCGGTGTTGGCATTACTGAGAAAATGCGGTCTCTTTAAATTACGGCCCCTTTCCACGGGCTGAAAGATTACACATGATTTGAACAATTGATTTTAGTAATGTTTGTTTCAAATGATAGCGTATAAATATATTTCATTACCAATTTCTCCCCTGAAAGAACTTCAAGTAACGCGAGAAGGCGCGTCCCGTCTTTCAAATCCTCGATTAAATCATTGATATGAAGTGTTGGTACTCTCTGTGCAAAAAAAATAATTTATTAAATTATGATGGATCATATTTATGTAATATTCAGAAAAGTATAATCTCTTTAAGAAATCATATAAACTTAATAAGTCGAAAGTTTAAAGTTAAAATTTATTGTCGCTGATGTCAGCTGAGTCTTTCACTATGTTTACTTTAGCAATGTGAGTAATTTTATTCTTTTTTATTATTTAATAAAAAGTTCAACACATTACTTTTGAAAAATAAACAAAATTGTAATACTTTCTTTTCGAGATTACAACAAAAACATTATTGAACGGGAGTTATTATAAAGATTGCGTATTTTGGCAGTTAGACTATTCAATGATTCAACAGTGAATAATTTTATGTGATTTTATGTGATTTTATTCATTAAGTATAGATATATATTTTATATCAAATTCATCTTCAAAGTACAAAAAAATGATAACGTTGTTTTGTTAAATAATTGTTTTCAACTATTTTTAAAATAATATGTAAAAAATAATACATTTTAGGTTGAGAGAACATTTTATGTTGTATATCGATATATGATTATAAATACTTTATACACTTTTGTATATACACTTTTGTGTATATATATTATTTGTATTACTTCGTATTAGTAAAGGTCATTGAACAAAAATTGTATAATTTGACAATTTGAATAATTAAAAGGGTTAATAATAGTGCGCGTGCGCACGTGTGTGTGTGTGTGTGAGTATATTTGTTCGATTGCAATATATCATTTCTTTTGAGAGAAATGTATAATAATATCCTTCTCTCGAGTTTTGTATCAATCATAATTCATTCCTCACGAGTTTATCAATATGTCTAATGGCAGACATTGCTGAGATTGCATATTTTGATAGCTATATAAATAATAAAAGTGAATAATTCTGTAATTTTATTCATTAGATATACATTTTATATAAAGTTTTATTTTCAAAACACAAAAAAATGGTAAATACGCTTCTTTTCGATGATATGTAATTTTTAAAATTACATATAAAAAAATGATATGTTTTTTGAATAATGTTACGTTTCTACGTAGATATGATTATATTTTTGTGCACCGGCAGACACATTTCTTTTTCAATTTTGGGAGTTATTATAATAATATACATATATATATATATACATATATATATTATAATAATATATTTATTATAATAATGTAATAATAATATAAGGAAATAAATGTGATTAATAGTTTCATAGTTTTTCCGAGAAAAAATTCCGATTGCAATAAATTGAATTTTCGTCGTTTTCCGATCGTATAAATCTGTAAACAATATACAAGGTGTCCAATTTTAATCTATCACCTCTCATAACTTTGCAGGAAGCGATCGTAGAGAAAAATGTTTCATACAAAAGTTTGATTTGGAGGGGATTTGATTTCGAGGGGAACATAATATGATGTCATTGGTTTGACCTTGGATAGTTGTTTGAAGATCACATAAAGGTCACCTTTAATTTCTTAAATGAAACTTATTATTTTTTATTGCACATTCTTGTAGCTTATCTCGAGAGCTTTTCAAAACACTATAATAAAGTTATTTTTTTCTTTAAGTACTTTTTGAGTTATAAGGTTTAAAGTCAACAATTTTTTGACATTAAATGTAAAATATCTTGTAAAATATTCAGTTTTCGGTAATCTTGCTTTAATACTTTTATGGACGGAATAATGAGACCAATCAATTGGTGTAAAGAAAACACATAGTTGCTTTTAAGAAAAAGTACGCAACTGTATGTTGCAAATTACATAAATTTGTTTAAACAATTATCTGTTTTCTTTACACCAATTGATTGGTCTCATTATTCCGTGCATAAAGGTATTAAGGTAAGATTACCGAAAACTGAATATTTTACAAGATATTTTACATTTTATGTCAAAAAATTGTTAACTTCAAGCCTTATAACTCAAAAAATATTTAAGAAATGAATATGCAATTAAAAATAATAGGTTCTATTTAAGAAATTGAAGGTGACCTCTATGTGATCTTCAAATGATTATCCAATGTCAAACCGATGACACCATCTTATATCCTCCTCAAAGTCAAAAAACTTTTATATGAAACATTTTTCTTTATGACCGCTCTCTGCAAAATTTACGATAGATTAAAATTAGATACCCTGTATAGCAAATTTTACTTGTTCGTTAGTTATTCTTTATTTGACAATGTACATCATTTTTATCTATTATTCTCTGTACATAACAACGAATAGGGCGTTCGTTTTAACAACTTTGCTACTTTTGATACATGACAAGTGGAGTTTCCGTACTAAGGCAAGTTCTGAAGGATGCGGAAATAGGAGAGTATCGAAACTTGAGAACCAGGTACGGATCAGACCGCGTTCGAGTTTCGATAGCACGATACTAGAGCGTTTTATTACGCGTCACGTAAGGATCTAGAGACCGTTGCATAATCTCAAACAAGAAAATAAAGAAATAGAATCGGCTCATCGATAGCTTCCATCGCGTTATCAAAGTATTTATCGGTGAAAACATAAATGCGATATCTTCGCGTAAAAGTTGCTGAGTTGCGAATCTCTCTTCGCTGTTTTGTAAAGGCAACATAAATATTTATTCTTGACTCACCTTCGACAAATGAGAGTTTATCCAGTTTATGAAGGTTTTCTTCTGCACGCGTTCTTGTTCGTCTGAAAGAGAGAGAGAAGAAATAAAAAATCAGATATATTATAAGTTTTATATAAAATTGGATTAATTATTTTCGTGTAAAATTTCGTAAAATTTTTAAAAATATTTATTCTTGAAATTGCGGCACATTTTCGAGAATGAATATACATTATGTAAATATGCATTATGTAAACATGCATAATATGCAATATGTATAATGAAGGATACGTGAAATAGTGTTTATAATTTCTCGTGAGTTTTTGCGAATTGTTGAAATCAGTTATAAGGATTATATGCGAAATACATTAGTGTCGTTTTATTTTTAAATCTGCCGTCACTTTTTATCTTTCCACCTATGATTGGGTTATACTATGTGTGTACGAGATATATACAAGCGCGATAATAAATGCAACTGGCAGGTGTGTTATACCTGCAGGTGCATAATCGTAAGACGAACATTAAATTGTCACATAAATTTTTGGTAATATGCAAATTTCATTCTCAATACGTTCCGGCTGCAGGAAGAGAAAAAATTGTGTAAAAGCCAATAGGCGAATATAGATTACGCTTTTTGGTTGCGCAATAAAAGCGCTTTTAAATTTTTCATTTTTTAAATATGAATTTATAAACATTTTATTTACAAATAATTTTTAAATCTACACGTTTTTTTGTGTAATAAATTATTAAAATTTTACGTTAAAGTATCTCGTCTATTTTTAGCAATAATATTCTTTAAATGGATACTTAATTATCTTCTTACGTATGAAAAAAGATAATGTTTTACAATAAAGATATTTATAGCCATAACATTTAATGTATGCAATTTAAATTAAGATTCTTTTTTTCCGCCAACACATGTGAGTGTACGAATTGATATTACAATAATTCCTAGAAGCACACACACACACACACACACACACACACACACACACACACACACACACAACAAAAATCTGTCGTTCCCGAAATAAAATGGCGTTTGATGTCACCAACATCATAGCCCTGTGGAACAGTGTTCCTTTTCATCGAACCTTTAGCCTCATCATATATTATATCTTCACGTTGTACAATTATTTTACGGATTCACGCATCAAAGCGCAACTCATTTATTATGTGCGACTGTAATAAGCAAAACTGATAATTAACGAAAACGTGTCGTCGCAACGCAATTTTTCTTCATTTATGAATAAGCGAATCTTTCAAAGCTCATGGTTTTATTTAGTTTCTCGTTCGGATGGCGTGTATAAAAAATTTTTGACATTAATTTTTTAATTTTTCTTTTATAAACTGTCTCGAAAAATGTGGAAGTCAACATACGACTTTAAAATATTTGCAGTTCAGAAAAATATTTAAGAAAATATTAAAAGAGTATTTGTTTTCGAATTTAAGCTAGGACACATTCCGCTTTACAAAATCTTTTCTCGATAGCATTAACGAGAATGCATATAATCTCAAACTCGCACATACATATATACACATATGCAGATAACAAGAAGTTTAAAGAACGAGGTATTAAGGTTTCTGTGTCTTTCATTGCAATCATATTGAATTATCACGTCAAAAAGCGAAAAATCATATTTTTTTTCTTGCGAAATACATAAAAAAAGCTGCGATCACTCTTATTTAAAAATATGGATTAGTAAAATATGTAAATTTACTTTTTTGTTATACTATGTTAATAAATGCATGTATAATTCATCTGTATATGTGTACTACATTTTTAATGTAAATGAATCTTACAATTGATCAAGGTTTATTGCTATTTATTAGTTCATAAATGAAAAGGAGTTTGCGGCATATTTTACTCATCCATATTCTCATAAACGCATTCAAAAAAACGTATTAATTTCGATGTAGTTTGCAAGAATAAAATTCATATAATTTCTGTCTACAATAAATTTCTGTTATAATTTAATATGATATCAATAAGAGACTATAAGAGCTTTAAATCACAGAATGTCCTTTTCACATTTTTTGATTGATTTAAAATCAATTTATAAAAAATATAAACAGTTATAATTTTATATAAATAATAATTAAAAATAGATATGTTTGGCAAAATAAAATTTAAAAAAGAAAATAGACGATTAAATTATATTATTTTGACAACGATAAAAATATTCTATTTTAATAGCATCTTAAGTTCACCTTAAGACACATAATAAGTGTGAATGTTCCTCGATATTCTTGCTAAACAAAAGTGTTTTTAAATTAACTTGTTTTTAAATTGAAAGAAATTCTAATTAGAAATTTCTCTCTCTTTCTCTCAGATAATTTTGAAACTTTATATTAAATTATAATTTTGGAACCATATATAGAATTATAAAAACAATTTATATATATAGTGTATTGTATTATAAAAATATTAATATTTTTAATATTTTCTAAAAATTTTCAAAATTATATAATTAATATTTTTGTCCGTTATTTTTCATATTTTTGTATCATTAATTTATTTAATTTTAGACTTGAAAAGGACCTGAACCAAAGGTCGAAACGTAGTCTTTATTGTTTTATGTCGAATTAATAAAGATCATCTTAGCCAGTTGGGTCGTTTTAATATTTCACCTCTTAATTTTTCTTCACTGGCGACACGAAATACTTTTAATATTAATATTTTTATTATAAAATTAATAAAATATAAAGTATAATATAAAGTATAATAAAAAAAGAGCACATTTTAATGACCACGTGGAACTCGTAGAATCTATAATCGACGCGCATGTGATAGCGGCTTAAAGAAACATTGACTTATTGAACTTTAGCGATATGTTTGACGAACGATATGTTTGGGAAATCATAAGAAGAAATTATATACTATCGTTGGTCTTTATCGTCGCTTTATTTATGAGAGATATTTGATCGCAAATTATGGACAAAGTTGAAGATTATGTTGCATCGCAGCACAGATTAGGGCATTCATCGTAGACATTTCATCTTTCACATGTGTTTACTCGCCGAACGACCGTAACCTGACACTCGCGAATGGTAATGAATGGTAAAAGAGAATGCTTAAAAATATTCTATTCTTTCAATGTTATAAAAGGCTCCTGTACACAGGGCGCGCCAACCAATCAATTTTTTGCTCTTATGGACAAACTGTAATTCGATTGGCTATTGCGTTCTGCACACAGGACGTGCCAGCCAATCAACCTTTCGCTCTTACGGACAAACAGTAAATCGATTGGTCATCGTGTCTTACTATGCGTAATGCGTTGACGCATCCTGTGCGCAGGAGCTCTTTATTGTATGTGTGTGAAAGGATAGAATATTTTTCCACGCATTCTCATTACCATTGCGAGTGTCATGGTTACGGTCGTTTGGTGAGTAAACACACACGAGAGACAGTGCCTACATAATGAATGCCGATTACACAATTTCCTTCACTGCCTACAGGCCTATATTACCTTGAATTATGATGCTAGAAGTGAGAATTTGGCAAGAAACTTTTTTCACATGCAAAAACATAATAACTGATTAACGCACGCGTGACCAAATGTTTGATCATAGTCCCATTTCTTGGAACAAATATTTTATTGTGGATAAAATTATTAATAATATATAATCATATATAAACATTTTTTTTAACATTTAATTCTTAAATGTATTAAAGCCTAGAAAAAGTAATTATTATTCAATTTTATTTATTCAGACTTAAGGATTTTTTTAGATTGCTTAATATTAATTCAATGTCAAAATTTACAAATTAAAATAAAATTAATATAGATATCAAAATTGAAAAATATTTGGATTTTTACAATTCATGTATACATTTCGAATTTATCAATTTTTACATTAAATTCATATTTAGTTACCTAAAAAACCTATTTTAATTTGAATAAATTTAATTGAAAAGTATATGATAAATCCTCAATAATTTAATTTGTAATTTTTCCGCAGTTGAGCTCATATTTAACATGAATGTCTTATTAACTATAGTTGACACAAAAAATTTTCTTTGAGAGTTGAAAATTCTAATAACTTTAATAAAGAAAGTCCTAATACTTAATTTTAATTGTAGTAGGTTGTAAAACTTTTGTAACATGTTGCATACTGTAACTAAAATATGACAAAATACATTAAAATTACCATTTTTTACAACTTTAATTGCAAATTTCTCAAAATTGCGACGTGATAAAAATTAATTTGTAAAACAAAGTCGTATTCAGAATCAAAAAGACTTTTGAAAACGTCTTAGTCTTTTTTTTGTGTTCGAAAAAGAGTTATTTTTTTATTGAACTGTAAATGCTGTCGACACAAATTTGACAATAATATAAAATTATTACAAGTCATTCAATCTTAAAAAAGCTTAAATATATATTATGAATTTTGCAAATTTTAAAGTCAAGTTTCTCGAAACAAAATCTTGTACAACAAAATTTTATTCGACGTTTTTGATTTATTTTTATACAGAAAATTTACATTTAAAAAAAATGTACTATTATACGTTTTCCGACCGACCCTGTATGATGAAGAAGACAGATGCATCTTTATCATAAGCAGAAACACGCGACATATTGATTATGTAAGTTTAATTTCAGTCGACCCTATATCGAATGTCGTGATTTCTAGTTTCCGTGACAATTCAGAATGGCAAAGTACTCGTGCATTTCACGTGTTCGTCCGAATAAACTTTGAAAAAGATAGGTAGTCAAAGGCTAAAGGCAATATATTAATAGGCCTCATTATACAGCGTCATGAAAGGTAACTATGCGGTTGTAAAAATCAACATAACAGCAAGGAAATTTTACATATTCGACAAAAATATATACATGTACATTAAGAACAATGTATAGTTTTATAACTCGTACCTTCATTTTATGACTCATATTTTCAAACAAACTTGAATAAAATTGAAAGCTGTTTGCAAAAACAACTACTAATAGATAACAAAATCATATTTTTCGATTAATTTTTAGTAGAGTTTTATCTCGATAGAATATTAAAGTGGTCTATTTATATTATCGTCATTACACAATATATACATATATAGAAATTAGAAAGAATAATAATAAAGAAATTTTTTTTTTCGATATATTTTATCAAAAATATATTGTAAATTTATTACAGAATCTGTTATGAAAATTAAGATCATGTGTTTGTACATTCTGTATCTATATAATATAGTTTAATGTTTTGTGTGAAATAATTATAAAATATAAAATAAAATACATAATTATAAAATATAGGTACATAATACACATGAGATGTATAATTCATCATTTTTAACTGAGATGATTAAAATTAATTTTTATTTTATTTTTTTTTATTATTATTATATATATATATATATATATATATAGTTTCTTTTCGTCTATTAATCAACTTATTTTTACAATCGATTAATTTTTATATAAGAAGGTAGATCAATAACATAGCACAAGGTAGAGAAATTTAAAATCAGAATGATCAATTCTCTCTCTCACAAAAGTCAGATTGTTTTCAACATTTGCAGCGCTAAATATTACTTGTCGTTGCTTGTTCAACTTGTTCAGCTTGATCATGCGAGAAGGAAATAAACGTTGATCGTTTAAAGTAACTAGAGACAATCGCGTGCCGTTGTAAAGAATCATATAAGATAGATATAGCGAATAACACATAATTAAGAAAAAAAACAAGAACAAGACTAGTAATTCCTCGTAGTTTTTTTGACGCTAAATTCTAGACAATTCTAGTTTCCAAATTGTTCTATTATGTCACAATTTTAAGAAAATTGCAGTTGCAATATAAATAACTATTTCAATATATTTTGTCATATTATAACTACGATGCAATGTATTGGAGAAATTGTATTGCAACTACACACAAAATTAAGTAGGTATTCTAAATTAAAATTTTTAATCCTAAAAAAGAATTTGTTATGTCTATTATAATTAATAAAATATTTATGGTTAAATTTATGAAATCTGTTGCAAATTTGATCATTAAATATCTATCAAATAATATTTAATTATATTTATTTAACCTAAGAATTTGTTAGGTAGCTGAATACGATCAAAATAGACAAATTTAAAATGGCGAAATTAAAAATAGATATCAAAATTAAAAAATGTTTGAATTTTAGTAAAAATTGACATGTTTATACAAAAATCTATATAATTTTTGTCAATTTTGATTAGATTCGTATTCAACGACTTAAAAAAACCTATAAATTTAAATAAACATTATTGAACACTTAGTAGGTTTTCAATGATCTAATTTATGATAGACTCTTTATTTAACTATAAATATCTTATCAACATTATAAAATAATTGACACGATAAATTCTTTTTTGAGAGCTAAAAATCCTAACAACATATTTAATTTCGTACTCGCAATAAAACTTCGTCATATACCTATATATAGTAGCTATAATATGACAAAATACATTAACATAGTCATTTTTTCCAACTTTAATTTGCAAATTTTTCAAAATTGTGACGTGATGGAACAATTTGGACATCACAATTAAATTTAATATTAAAAAAACTTTAGGAAGTGATTGATTTTGTTTTTGTGCTCAAAATAGTTATTTTTTGTCGAACTGTATACAATTAACTGAATGCTGATTCATCTCAATGATGAGTTTATGAATTTTCTAATTGTTAGACGCAATACATAATTAAATTTGATTATTTATTAATTCCAATGCTTCGTCATATGTCTAATAATGTCATTTTCTCGCGCTGATTGATCAATTTAAAAAAAATTAATTTCTCTTTGAAATTTAAAATTAACTACTCATTAATTATTGTGAAGATCATAAAACGATAGAAAACTTTCCTGCTCGGTTTAATCTGCTCTATCTGCATAAGAGAAGTAATGCAATTATTATCGGATACCCTGTATGTACAAGAGATGACAGCATCCAGAGTTAGTTTGTATTGGTTTCTAAAAGAGAGAAGGGTGAGACTCTCTCATTGTCAGAGTAAAAAGTAGGACAAGTTCTCGAGAATGAGGTCAAACGAAGTCTTCTTCTCCAACGAGACGGAATGAATTATGAAACAGAAAAACAGCCAAATAAATGAATCTCTTATAAACCAATATATTTTATTTTTACGATGACATTTCACATTAATCGAGTTTGCACGCCTGTTATACTTTGGTGATACTGTGGTGGTCTATTTAATTTAAATCACGGACTTTTATATAATATGTTAGACTGAAACTGCTAACTTTCGGACGTATCTTATATTTATGTATTTATGTATTACATAAGAAGAGTGAAATGCGAAATAAAGTTATAAAGAATGTGTCTTTTGTTAATGTGACTGTTTAAATTATACGTAAAAAATACGTAAAATCATAGTTATACACGGATATACGGATGATATATAAGAAGTTTTCGATCTAGGATATTATAGAAATCTGTGATTTAAATAGACAAAAATTGATATATATAAATATAAAAAAAAAAAAATAAAAAGCTATGATGTAATATATAAATAAATTTAATAAAAATAAATACACGTAAAAAAAAGTGTATATCAATCATCACAATAATAATAATATATGATATAATGATTCCGATAATTGATATGAAAATGTTAATTAAAGATATTCTAAACGCTGAAATTGATAATAAAAAAAAGAAAAAAAAAAAAAATTCTGTAAATTGTTTTAAGATATAAATAAAAATGAAGCAATATAATCGAAAATAACATAAAACTAATATTAATTAATAATTTTAAAATTTAATAACTTTTATTTTATCTATGTTATATATAATTAAGAGAATTATATTTTATAAGAATTAAATTGTGAGTTAGATTAGATTTTGTCTTTTAGGAATGGTAATGTAAAGAGAGGAATTCTTCTCTCCATGTCCATGTATTTATTTTTGATTGGAAATGCATGCGTTTGAGATTAATCGTAAATGTAAGATCTTATAATCGTTTTTCGGTGTTTATTTTTAATAGATTCATTTTTCAAATTTAAGCGAAGATTTATATATCGTTTACCTAAATTTATGGTAATTACATTTAGATTATCAGATATATCAGTTCTTTTTTAAGATATTTGGATTATATATAGTTTATTATATAATACACACCCTGTATATACGCGGAATATTAAATTATATAAATATTTTAAAGTATATAAATTAATTATTTATTAGATTTATTGTTAGACGATTAATGTATCACGGAGCTCATCTTTATTTTATTTATTCGATTCTGCGATTCGATTGTTTTACTGCGCGTTCTCGATCCGAATTATATTTAGATTGTCGAAAAATTAAACGACAAAATAGCATCAGACGAAATATATTTGACTTTAAGTTTTAAGTATTGCCGAAATGTTTTACGTACGAGGAATATTAAATTATACAAGCATATTAAAATAATCGATCGTACGGGCTGATAATTGCTAATTATAATAATTATACGGAATTATCGCATTTCACATGATATTACGCATGATAATATGATAATATATGGACCCTTACTTTTACGCTCTCATTGTGCGAAAGACAACGAGAGGCTGTAGAATATATCGCGCAGATTATGTATATCTTCACTAGTTCATAAAATTATTTCGGCAACGAATTATCAATAATCAAAGTATTCGTCACCTTGGTATTATCTAGCGTGTTATTGTTGACATGCTACGGCTCTGTTTATCATACGCTTAGTAATTGCGTAACATTGGGCTGTCTATTCTTGCCGCGAGAAAATTTAATTAATTTCTCATTTATTCAATCATTATTGCGAAGCTCGCAAAACGAAAGAGGACTTTTCTACTCGGTTTAACTCGCTCTATCTGTACACGATGAATGGGGCGATTATTACTGGACACCCTGTATATAATTATATATATTATTAGGAATATAATTAAATGTAAAAATGCTCGCTAAGCTTGTTCGTTTGAGAGAGAAAGCAATATCCATAATTATTAAAATTTTTTTTTTGTTTTCAAACTTTGTCTCATAATTATATTGGTTTTGATTATATCGAATATTCTACTTTTAAGATATTAATATGTGATATCCATTTCTTCAGTTATTTCACCATGTTTGTAACTATTAAACGCCAAATATTTTCCGGAAATTTTGTCTTGTCAAAATAATGATCACAACACGGTCATTAAATATGATCATAAAAATTAATAGTCAATAAATCGCTTTCTAAGGAATAAAAATGGAATTATTAAAATTTTATTGTTAGTATAATTTTATTGTCGCATATAAAAAGTAGCGAAACGTTTGTCTCTTGCGTTTCATCATTAAATTTATCATTAAAATTCGATATAAAAATAAGTAAATAGGCAAACTGTTTCGCAAAATTAAAATTTCAGAAAAAATCCTTCAGTAAATATGTACATTTATTAATCCCCTCTTTATGAGGGGATTGGCTTCGCGAAATTGTTTTTTCCGCATTACTAGTTTCTATTATATTTCATATGTGATGAAATTAGCGGATATATTGCATTGTTATGACAAGAAGGAAGCCTTTCTTCCGACAATAATCCGATCTAACAAGGGACATGTCACAACTGTCCGGAACCGATTTGATTCTTCTTCAAATATGTTGTTAAATACACAAATCTAAAAGACACGTATATATTTTTTTATATGTGCGGATATTGAGTTTTAAGGGGTGAAACACCCCTTTAAAGAAAAACGGTATTTTTCTTTAGGATCGAATATCTGGTAAACTATAAGAGGTAGAAAAAAAGACGTACAACAAATTTTAATGGCTTGAAGAGTACTTTAAAGTTATATGAACAAAATTTTTTTATTTTGAAAAATAAAAATTAAGTGATGAGGGTATTTAAAAAAAAATGAAAATAAAAAAATTTTGTTCATATAACTTTAAAGTACTCTTCAAGCCATTAAAATTTGTTATACGTCTTTTTTTTCTACCTCTTATAGTTTACCAGATATTCGATCCTAAAGAAAAATACCGTTTTTCTTTAAAGGGGTGTTTCACCCCTTAAAACTCAATATCCGCACATATAAAAAATACGTGTCTTTTAGATTTGTGTATTTAACAACATATTTGAAGAAGAATCAAATCGGTTCCGGACAGTTGTGACATGTCCCTTGTAAGTAAGTCTGATGGCCAACCGCTGACCTACTTCATATTTGACCAGTAAAGCGGGCTTAACGACTTCAACACTAATCGAAAAGCCAGCCCTGAGATTAGAGATAACTAAGCATTGGCCTTGACATTCATACGATAATTCAAGCGATTTATTAGACGTGCGAATATATATCTATATGACTCTTTATGGAAAGGTGCTGTCTTATCACGGCATTTAATTCGAAGCTTAGCGTGTCAAATACTCGTTAATTGATATACGATATCAAAAATTAGATTAATAAATAATTTGCGTGGTAAAAATAAAAATTTGTACATGTAATAACATATACTAGTGAACATATAAATAGTGATTATTGCGTACTTCACGCTCTCTAATACTGTTTTTAAAAGATCTTTTCTGGAATATAGAAATACATTTGGGGAAACAAATATTTTATCATAAATTTCTTCAATTATTTAATAAGAATTTTAAAAAGCCTTTAAAATCTCAACAACATCCTAACGATAAAATTTTAGATAAAACTTTGATCAAAACAAAGCATGATTTTAAAAACCAAAGATCCATCGCAAGTAAACCATTTAATTGTAAAATCAAAAAGTTCATTATATAGTACGGTGTCACTTTTCATTAGTCCAGCGGAGTCTATATTTGTTTGCGAAATTGTTTCTTAATTTGATAATTGGTGTTTCCCAGATGATGAAGTATGATCGCATGTTACAGGAGCACATGCACGTCACTTATCGGGCAAATTGCAGAAACTGCGGCATGTGAGAGAACTCATGCCAGAAATTCTGCTTTTCTATCATTAAGGATAATTGGCAACCTTTCACTGCATGCGCGAGGATATGATACGAGATACTCTCTCTTAATGAGCTTGCTTTTTAAAATTTCGAGATAAACCCGATTAATCTGTCATTGACGATAGCTAACATTAGGACAGAATTTTTTATTGTTATTACGAAAGTGCGAGAAGAGAGAAGAGATATGAAAATAATTTAGATTGCAGTCTCATTTAATGTGCGATAATTATGCCTATCTGACCTTGAATGTTATTTATATTTTGTATCAAAAAATAAGTTCAATTACTATGTAATGCTGAGTAAAAATTGCAGAATTCTTTTCCAAATCTTCTCTGGAAAAGTTTTAGGAGCAAAAGAGAACAAATACGAGATATACGAACTTTAAAGTGATTGCGAGCATCATCATTAACGTGTATCATGTTTTATACGCAATTTATCGTTGAATCACGAATAGTGATGTTACGCAATAGTACCATAGGTAATAAAAAAGTCACACACACATATGCGCATATCGAATTTTTTCTGTGATTTTCTGATGACTCCTTTGAGATCTCCTTCAACACCTATGTATTCAATTTTCTTAACTCGTTTCCAAAATATATTGATTTATAGATTAAATGGGTTATTCTGTATATGTATACATATTTTCGTTTGTAAACAAATCTAAGATTGTGGAGATGGACGACTTAAAAATTTTTTTACTCAATTTGAAATAAATGAGTTTCTGCAAATCCTGAAACCTAATTGTCCTTGCAATATGTTAAGTGACCAAGCCCAATACTTAATCCTATGCATATGCGTCAAAATCTTTCAATCGAATACGGACAATACTGCGCATAATCTGCAATTGCCAATCTATTAATCTATCGGCAATCTGTAGAATATTTATCACAGATATTTGTGCGAGGATTTCCAATGCTTTCTGAAAGAATCTTGCCGGCCGGCGAGACGCGTGGAATCATCGAAATGACGAAAAAGATGACAAGAGAGTTCTCTAAATAGCAGTCTTGATTCTCATCAGATCAAGTGACATTTGTACCTTTGATCTCGGCAATGTGTGCGTCGTACTCGCTTCTGCTGCGCATATAGTCGATCCTCGCTGCGACATTCTGGAAACTCTGATTCCGGTACTCGGCATACCATTCCGAGGATGGCCGATCGTCCGAGCTCAATTGTTGGACTACACGGGGACTACTGCATCTCCTCTGCGACAGACTCTCCTCCGAGGGAAATCTCGTAAAGGAAGTGACCGAACTGGATTTACTGCCGTGACTATGAACATCATGACTCTGATAGGCCGAATCCTCGAGAGGATGTTCCTCGCTAGGGGTTCTGTTCGACTCCATCAACATGCGCTGCTGAACGGTCGTAACATCATTGTTGCTCGCGTTATCCAGACTGATCTCCCGTACGCTCTTTCTCACGGTAATCTTCTCAAATTTGACAACCTTGGCGCCGTTTAATTCGCCCTCCTCCACCAGCCGCTCGAAGCTCTCCTCGAACGAGGAGTTGCTCGCTCTGGAAGACGGTCGCCGGTGCGTGGGCGATCGAAAGGATGCCCTGCGTGCGTCAGCATTCTCCAAAAGATCCTCGGTACTAGGACTACGTCCAGCCGACCAGATCTGTTCGAAAAAGCTCACTCGGTCACGCAGCCGACCACCGCGTGGTGTTCTCGGGTTGCCGGTGTCGCCGGTACTTCCAGTGCCGCCACCACTGGGACTATCCACCCTCGGAGGAGTCGGACTATCTCTAGGTGGAGTCCACGACATATTTAAGACTATTCTTTTACTTCATCGTCCAGAGACTGTCAATCGACCACGTCTGACTTATCTAACTTGGATCTCTTGTTCCCCTCGCCCTAATTTCAGCGGACTCTGATCACCTAACACCTGTTCTCCCGACACCACACCTTGTACACTGGGTTGCATATGACGCATACGCGTCGACGTCACCTCGGTTACTTAGAACCCACAAGTAGCGACAGTAGTGTCTTTTATCAATCGTATCGGTGAAATGCAATTTCCTTCGGAATATTTTTCCGTAAGTACTCAAGCCAGTAGAGTGCGCACTTATACAGATCGCATAGAATAAGGCGTGTGTGCACGCGCGCGCGCGCGCGCACTGGCGCTATGTATACGCGTGTATACTCATATATATATATATATATACGAGCGCATGAAATGCACGAATACGGAATGTATATGGTGACCGTGCGCGACGGCCGGCGGTTCGATACTGCCGGCTTGTCGAGGTCTCCTCCGTCTGGTATCACCGCCACATTCCCACTGCTCGCGATGACGCGATACGATATGAGAGACGATGCGCAGCGCTGGTAGACCCTGATTATTCCCCTTCGAAGAATTCGTGGCTCGTCCTGGCGGTTTTTTTTCACTCCGATCAATTCTTATATCCTCTGCCTCTTCCTATCCTTCCGGCCCCTCAATTGCTCGGTTTTATCGCGCGACGCCGACCGGCAAATAGACTGATTCGTTTCAGATGTTACCTCTTTCAAAAGTTGAAACTTTGAACGACTTGCGATTAATCGATTATTATGCAATTACGAACCGAGATCATGTTACGTCATGAAATATATGTGATTTTATGATAGCCATAAAAAAATGAAGAAGACTCTGATAACAACTGCAGATAAGAAGGTTTTCTTGTGGCTAAATACATCCACAAAAAAAGAAAATGTTTCAAATTTTTGAAAAAAAATTAATATATAAAATAATAATTATATATGTATATAAATAATTTTTAGAAAAAAAATTTGATATATACAGGGTGTCCCAGACTTACCGGATCATTACCGTTAATGGCAGATTCTTGGAATTATTTGGAAACACTTTTTCCTCAGTGAAAATGTTGAGGCATCAATAACACTGTTCAACAAAAAATGACTTTTTTTTGAACACTGGAACGAAAGAATGACCTAATTGTAAGTCACAGTTAACTTTTGCAACACACTTGGGCCCGTATTATGAGCTCGCATCTATCTCTAGATGTACCTCTAAAGTTAGAGGCGCCTCTAAAGTTAGAGGCGCAGATAAATGTACATCTAAAATCAATTATATATTTATCGCACATTTAGAGCTTACATCTATCTCTTAGATGTGTCTCTAAAGTTAGAGATGCAGATAAACTGACTTTAGTCGTACATTCATCTGCGTCTCTAATTTTAGAGGCACGCATCTATCTCTTAGATGTGCCTCTAAAGTTAGAGGCGCAAATAAATGTACCTAAGGGCACATTTATCGAGAGTAGCATAAATGTGCTATAAATGTGGTACAAAATAGGTTTTTTAGGCGATTTCCTCTAGATGCGCCGCTAAATATGCGCTCATAATACCGCCACATTTATCGTGACACGTTTAGAGACACATCTAGAGATAGATGTGCGCTCATAATATCGCCACATTTATCGTGACACGTTTAGAGACACATCTAGAGATAGATGTGCGCTCATAATATCGCCACATTTATCGTGATACATTTAGGTCCGTATTTATAGTCGTTTCTCAAATCTCAAGAGCGCATTAGGTTAGATACTCGGATTTTATGTCTTAAGATACAGACGATTCAATAGTTACATTTTGATTAAAAATTAACTGAAATTTTTAACTGAAATTTTCTCTTGAGTATCTTTACTGAATCGAGGTTTCAAACAAAATCAAATTGATTTTAAAAATTCATCTATTAAACCATATTATGTCTCAAGACTGAGATGAGATTTGAGAAACGACTATAAATACGGACCAGAGGTACATCTAGAGATAGATGTGAGCTCATAATACGGGCCTCTCTAACTTTAGAGACACCTCTAACTTTAGAGGTACATTTAGAGATAAATGTGAGCTCATAATACGAGCCTTGATATTTAATTATGGATTTTTTATTTTTTTTATTAATTATAACCGACACCAAAAATTCCTTTTGAAGGTTGAAAGTTGAAAGTCCTAACAACATACTTTATTTTGATTGCAATAAAACTTCTCTAGCACGTCACATATTGTAGCCATAATATGACAAAGTTCGTAAAAATAGCCTTTTCTTGCAAGTTTAATTGCAAATTTCTCAAAATTGTGACGTGATGGAACAATTTGGAAACTGGATTTGTGTTTAGCGTCCAAAAAACTGTAAGAAACGACATCTTGTTCCGATTAATTTTTTTTTGATGAACAGTGTAATTTTTGAGTTATAAAGTTATTAAAAATAAAAGGGTTTCTCGTAAAAAACTAAGCCTCGTGGAAGTAAAATATTAACAAAACTATATTTTTCAGTTAATTTTAGATCGAATTTAATTTAATAGATTTTTAATTTAAAGCTTATTGTTAGTTGCAAAGATATATGATAGTTAGATGGCAAAATTTGGAGCTTGCAAAAAATGATGACCTCCCTCGACATTTTTATTGAGAAAAAATCATCTCCAAACAAACCTAGAAATCTCTCATTAACGGGTGATCCGGTAAATCTGGGACACCCTGTATATATATATATATATATATTTGAAACATTATTAAAAGAACGAGTTAAACGACTACAAGAAGAAAATAATATTTATTTAAAGTTCTTATTATAATAAGACTTTGATAACTTTCTTATAAAAGTTTTTTTGTTAATTCTTGTTCAGTTGAAGTTGAAATATATTGAAGTAAAGTTGTACGGTGAGCTGGATGTCATATAGAAATGAAATAAGTTAGTTTAAAAACAAGTTAATTTAATGTATCAAACAAGTTAAAGATCTTAGGCATAAGAGAGAACACACTTTATCTCTTCTCTTTTAAGTTACGCGTTAAAGTATGCGTTACACAATTTGTATAGTTCAAAAAAAGTTAAAATTAAAAAATTTAATTAATCTTTCAGCAATATATTGCATAAATATACGCTACTTATTAACAGATGTGATTAAATACAAATATGAATCATACAAATTACATCACGTAGATGCAACATAATTAATTGCGCGTAAGCAGCCATCGATTTGATTGATCGTTTCATAGATTAAAAAAATGATCCACAGTGATTATTACTTGTAGCAAATAAACTACATTGCAAATATCAATTTTTTTCGCTAATAAACAGTGCTATCATATTGATGATATAATATTTATAATATAGGCAAATTTATTAACGCCTTGAACTATTCTACTTTACTTCAGCATTACTGACATGATAAATTCAGCGATTTCCATGATTATAAAGCATCCCGCATTTTAATACAAGACGCGATATCGCAGCATGAGATCGTCAACTTGAAAATCGAGTTACTAGACATTAAATTTAATCGGTATGCGCGATGTCAATTTCATATCTATTTATCCCGTTGAGACACAAGTTACGTTCACACAAGTTGCAAGATTTATTAAGCACACCTGAGGTAGGCAAGAATTTTAATGAACGCATCTAGATCCGCCATGATCTATTAACTGAATCGAGGTTACGAACGAAATCAAATTGATTTTCAAGATTCATCTATTAAATTATATAATGTGATTCTTTGAGATTTGAGAAACGACTATAAATACGCAGCTAAAAAATTTTAATAGTGCTGACAAAAATATCTTATCATTCTAATGTAAAAAACAAAGAAATAAATTTTCTCCTTCATTAAACTTTCTCTAAGGACTAAAAACTAAAAACTAAAAACATATTTTGTCGAAGAACCGGCTAAGACAAATTTTGGAACGTAATATCTGAAATATTATTTTCGATACGAATCGAGAACGGTCTTGAAACATTTATGCCGTCAATCTATTAGTGAGGCGATGTATCCAGCAAAACGAAATGTCTCCGGACAGGAAAAGCGAACGTAACGATTGCGAATGCGCAGCAGGTGTTCGTCACGTCTATTTATAACTCGTTCACGTCTCTACAGATTCTATCCTATTTTCTCTGCACCACACAGTTCGATTTGCCGAGTATGTGAGACGCATGCCGTCTCGAACTCGCGAACTGCGCAAGAAGATTAATCATAAACCATTATGATTTTGCAAATCGATAAGTAAGAATGCTTCTTTACTCATTTTATGCGACAAATTTGGGATTGCAAATAAGAATTTATTTTTTAGCCATCTATTTCCATTTTAACAAACTATACTTTACTGGTCATAAAATAGTTTACGATAAGCTTCATAACATACAATTTTTGTTTTGCAAAGTCTAGATTGGCAATTTGAAAATAAACTCTTTAGATATAGAAAATATCATAGTCTCTTGATTGTATCAATTACGATATTTTTGAGAAAAATCACATTTCTCCCACGTAAGAAAGAATTCGATTTGTATAAAAATGTCAGAAATAAATACATCAGTAAAATGCAGAATAGTCTATAATTATAGGTTTTGTAGAAGAATGAGTGAGGATTTAATGTCCATTATTCTTCTTATAATATAATCGATCATCAATCTTCAGCACCAAAATTGACATGTCCAAAATCGGGACATATAAGACGCCTTTAAAATCTCTTTATAAAATATTCATACCATAAGACTTCTTAAAGATGTCTTAAAAACTTTTTAAAGATGTCTTCTCTAATTTTGGACATGTGGTGCTATCTGGGAAATCCTAACGCAAAACAAATCAATTTCTAAGGTTTCGTAAAACTTACCTTGTAATTGCTGGATAGTAGCTTGGTACTCAGCAAGCTTCTCGTCCACGTAATCTTGACTCTGACTGGCGATGATTTCGGCTGTGCTTGGACCACTACTTTCCTCGTCCGTCTGCGTATGATCTAAGGGCACTCCGATATATTCGTAATCCCCAGGTCTGTAGGGTGCTATCAGATATTCCGGAGGCGCGCATGGTATCGGAGATGCCGAATCGCTTGTATAGGAACTCTGCAAATTAAGAAAAACAATGTTTCAACTTCGTTATGTCATGCGTTGCTTTCTAAATAAAATTTCTCCCTTTAATCTTCTTCAGACCAATTCTTGAGAACAATGTATTAGAGCCACAGTTGTGATTGTTCTAAAAACTTTTTTTCAAAATACAAATCTAAATTACAAAGGGCTAGAAAAAGTCAGACGTTGATGGTAGTGCTGATGGTAGTTTCAAAAACTGATTAGTTGTCCACAAATTTTTTTTGCTCTGATATCAAGTAATTAAATTAAATATCGATATTTAATTGAATTGATCAATTCAAAATTTTTATTTTAATAAACCTCCCTGATCTCTTTAAAGAAAGCGAGAAAACTATCGGGGTGAAATCGCTGAATCGAATCCGAGTCTTTTTCTTGTTGAATGACTGCTTTTATATCACTGATTCAGATCATACACCTTGACACTTCTCATTGTGCCTACAAATTCTTACTATTTTTTCTAAAAGTATATATATATATTTTTTTTTCAAATCTGTTTTTTCCAAATATGACATACTCCTTTTGCACTAACCTGATGATTCGTTCATATATACTCACGAATTAGACATTCGAGTACTAAATGATCCAACAAATACCGATCGCAACATACGATATGTTACACGACAATGTCGACTATTATCAATCTGTCGTCCTTGGCACATATATGTATAGGAATAAATACCTGCGTCGGTATAAACGGCTTTGGTGCTTGACTGCTCGTAGGGATCGGCGAAGGCCACCGTGGTCTTGGACATTGGATGTAACCCGAAGTGGGATAGCCAAAGACGGGCGACATGCCGGGCGAGATAGGCATCCCGATCGGCACCGGGCTCATCGGATGCATCATCATTCCAGGGTACGAGAGCGGCGACATAGGACGAGTCGAGTGAATCGGCGTTGGGGGCCCACGGGGGACGCGTCCTTGCGGATGCGGCGAAGACGAGGGCGTATATGGGGAGGCGGGTGCATTAGCTCGTCCTGATCGGGTATTCGGAGGCACATAGCCTCCGGATGCCCTCGACGGATGCTGTTGCGACATATTTTCGGACTACTTCGAATCACTTTTCACTTCTTCACCTCGCTCGCAGATCAGCATTGCTGCACAAGGAGAAGATTCAGATGGATAAGGGGATGGTCTCGATTATCTAAGTGCCAGTTAATTATAATGTTTAATTACAAAGTTGTATATGTATTTTTAGCCGGAGGAATAATTTGTATTGCAAAATTGTAAACCCTATCTAGACGTGACGCGTGTATTGGATGAAGTAAAAGTGCTTGCCATGTTATTCTGCATCAAGATTTCACAAGTACAAACTATCTCTTACAGTAGGATTAACTGATTCGGTAAGAAAATAGCCATGCGGTTAATTACCAATCTGTTACCTTGGATGTTACGGATAAAAATCTTAATTAGTCTTTTAATTGTGGCACGCGAGAGAACTGTTTTAAAATTATAAGATCAACACAAGATAGAAATAACACATATAAATTATTTTGCCAGATTTATTTCTATATTAATTAATATAAAAGATAACAATATAATATGTACATTAATAATATGATAGATTAACACTATGGGAAATCTTAATTTATTATTTATTTACAATTTTATTAAAAGTATTTCAATTCTTGCTTAAAGTATAGGTATATATATATAAAGTATATATATAAAGTATGGTATATGTATAAGTATATATATAAGTATATAAATATGGATTCGCATAATAATTTCCAATATAAATAAAAATTATTATTATTATTTTATATTGTAAAATTTATATCGTATTTTATTATGTATGTAATAAAATATAGACTATCAAGTAGAAAACATTGGAGAAATTAGAAATAATGAGATAAAATAAAAATGAAAAAGATATTGAAATATGCTGAATAAAATAACAGAATATGTCGTTTAATTGAAAATAACCGATAAAACGCAATATGATCTGACAATTGCCTGGTAAGTGATATTTTTCCAGAAAATAAAATTCATAGATGAATTTAAAGATATTAATTGAAGATTCTCTGGATCGCGTAATAACGTCGGCTATTCGACGTGGCACGTGGCCAAAAATTTCTTGAAATTAGTGTGACTATCTTCATATGTATTACTTAGGGTTGTAACGCGTACTTTGTAATGCCATTATCGTTAACTTTTTTTTGGTAACTCTATTGAAAGAAAACTTAAGGTAGTTGTTTCCCAACTATGCTAGTCAAAATTAGACTTTGAAAAATAAAGTTCAATAGATGATGAATTCTTTTATATTAAATTTAAGAACATATTTTTAAACACTATTGCTTCTTTTATAATATTAAAAACCGATAAAATAAAAAAGTTATAAAAAATGAAATAGTGTTTTGAATTGCGTAATGTTTTCGAAACGGAGATCGTAGCACCGTCGCATTTAATCGTAAAAACGTCAAAAATATTATGTTGTAACGATTCTTATTATGAAATTGTGATTGTGAAAGAATATTGTAATTTTAGTATAATATGGAAAGTCGCAATTACGATATAAAGAGCGTTTTATTAAAAAAAAGTATTAGAACAGAAGCAAAAACGCAAAGAAATGTTAACCAAAAAACAAATGGAATGGCATACTTAAAAAAATTAACCAAATTTAATTTTTTGGATTTATCATACTCTGATACCGTACGGTCAGTATCGCTGAAATTTAAAACATGCACTTGTTTAAAACTTCAATTAATTTTGCTCAAATTTTCGATTTAAATTTAGGTTCCTTGCTACTAACAAATACATAGTGTTGTGCTTAGATGATTTTAAAATTAGCTAGATAAAGATGAGATAAAAATATGTAAATTTATCTTAGATAAGATGAAGATGATTTTGTTTTAAATATATCTAGATAAAAGATAAAATTATATGATGATTCATCTAGATAACTTCCAGATAATATTATTTTTAAAATCGCTTATGTAAACAGTTAAAAAATGTAAATAAATAAAAATGTAATGTAAAATAAAAAAAATGGAAATTATAAAAGAGATATAAAAATATATTCATAGTTTTTTATTTATAAATTTTTATCGTTTACTGCTCAAGTTCTACTATACTTAAAATATTTTCATGTGCTATGAAACTCTAAATCAAATTATCTGAATATTATTTTAGATCATTTAGTAAAGATAACACTTTTTTTTATCTAAGATGCAGATATAGATAATACATTTTTTAATTATCTATATAAAGATAAGATAACGCCAAAATTTCATCTAGATAATCATCTATATAATTTTATTTAGATAACAGCAAACACTGCAAATACATGTCCAAGTATTAGTTTTTCTACTTAAACGTAATGTCAAATACAGAAAAACAGTCAATTTTAAATGATCATATCTCGGAAAATATACGGTAAATTGAATCCAAATTTAACACACCTACGTATTAATATCTAAATTAGTTTTGTTGCAAGTTTAAAGAAAATCTGTATTTTCATCATTTTTGCCAAACTACCTTAAAACAATAAGAAATTCTTTTTTATTTACACTTACAACATTTAAAAATCTTTTAATTCAGAATTAATTATTATTATCAAAATTATTACCTACACACTTTGTATCACTATCAAAATTATATTGCTTTTGTTATATTTTAATAGAAAATAATGTTTTAAAATGCACATTATGAGTGTTTAACTTGATTTTGTATTATTATTAAATAAAATGGCGGAAATTGTAACGACTCGTTTCTATTTGAGAGGTAACGAATTACTTTTATTATAAAGTAACTTTCCCAATCCTGATTTGCCTATGAACTCTTACACATTGATGATAAAAGAAAGTATATGTATACATATAATATCAAAATATCAAAGAGTAAGCTGATAAGAGAATGTAGGGCTAATGGAAACATGTATAAACAGAAATCATAAAACTAAATCTGATATCAATTGGATTTCTATTTCTTTGACTGTTAAATATAATTTTCAAAATATATACATTTGTTAATAAACGTAGTAATTTTGAGAGCTGTTTTGCATTATTTTTGGAAGCATACTAAGTATGATTTATTTCTAAAGATTCCGTTTGTGTAAGAGTTCATTGATACCAGAGATCTTGGCAACTGGAAACGATAGTGATGTGCGTGTGTTTACAAGTCTCTATTTAATTTTGAGCCAGACGTATCAAATGCATCAGAGATTATTGCGTTAAATTATAATTTTCATCTCAGTCATATTATCGCATTCGTCGTGTTTATATATATATATATATATATATATATATATATATATACATATTCCTATAAATATTGTAAATCAAGATAAGAAGATTTTCCAGTAAGTAATTTTTTGTAGCAATTTTTTTATAGCAAAGGTTAGGTCGAATAATGATATTGCAGCTTTCAAATAGTAGATGTAGTTCTTATACGTTTTTAATGATACATGCGTTTGCGATATATTTTTATCCTAATACAAGCCTCATCATTCCATTGTTTCGCCAGATCATTTCACACGCCATAAAATCGAAGAAGGAAGTCTAGGAAGTGCTCCGAATGCGTGTAGACCGAAAGTCTTAAGCTTTTTAGTTAGATACCGAGCGTAGGTCGGCTAAATATAGCGCTATTTCTATTTTCGACCAGGGCGGCGTTTGTACACGCGTCCTAAAAGCCAGCAGATATATTCGCAATGACTACGTCTGGTATTTCAGAAACTGACACGGATATTAACGACTGTAATCGTCATCGTGGCCGCGCCAATTCGATTATACGCACAGTGGAGAATCTAATGATTCCACAATCAATACAACATATTGATCAAGAGAGAAAGAGTGAAAGAGAATATTATTAAGACATTGATCAATTTCGACAATCATAATCAATATAAACTGATCAAGAGAGAAAGAGTAAAAGAAAGTGAAAGAGAGCGAAAGAGAGTGAAAGAAAGTATCATAGAGTCATTGATCAACTTCAACAATTATAATCAAATATAAATTGATCAAGAGAGAAAGAGTAAAAGAGAATAAAAGCGAGTAAAACAGTAAAAGAGAGTGAAAGAGAGTGAGAGTATTATCGAGACATTGATCAACCTTGACAATCATAATCAATATGAATTCATTAAGAGAGAAAGAGTAAAAGAGAGTGAAAAGGAGTGAAAGAGAGTGAAAGAGAGTATCATCGAGACATTGATCAACCTCAACAATCATAATCAATATAAATTGATCGAGAGAGAAAGAGTAAAAAAAAGTGAAAGAGAATATCATCGAGGCATTGATCAATCTCGCGAAAAGGTACAAATCTCATGTATGATTTTCTTTGGATTTCTTTGTATTAACGATTTGTTGTAGTTTAAGAATGTAATTCGAGGATTCTTAACTTATATGCTTTAAATGCGCAATCGGCAATAAAATTGCAAATAATTGAATTATTAATTTGAGAAATGTGATAAATCAAAAATATTAAACTAAAGATAAACTAAGGGTGAAACTTGAGATAAATCATTCGCGAATAATTGATTGATCTAAATTTTTTTGATTGAAAGAAGTATAAATGTTAATATTTTAAATCCGCGATAGCGGATTGTTTGCGATTTAAAACATGGAAATCTCGGTCACGCAAGAAAACGAAAGACAAGAAAAGTTCGGGTAAGCAGACCTGCTGGAAAATTTAGTGCGAGGATCATCCGCGGACGTTAGCGGTTCGCTGAATCCAGGACTTCGGATGTGCTGTGTCCAAAAATAAAATCTCTGCCAAATTGACGATCAAAAATAACCGGTGTTTCGTATGAATGTCGCTGACAGAATCGCTTGCATCGACCGGTTTACCGGTCAGCAATTATTATTGGAGCTCACCCTCATCTATTGACCCTATGACATCATCGATATTATGTTGAAACTCTACGTGTCGTTGAATAAGTTTTGCAATGACTTGACTATAATGTAGATGAGGTTTGTTCGTTGCACTTCGAGTCGAGTATCTCAATTAGATTTAAAAAACTTTATATTTTGCACACTATATTAAATTCTTTTCTATTGAATTCTTACACGAAAAATCATCTTTTTATTAAATTTTTTCTTAAATAAAACTAAAAGTCTGCAATTTAAAAAATCAAGAAATTTTTCTCTTAAAAAATTGTATTAAACTTATTGAGAATTATATTTTAATTAATATTTAATTTTGTTTTTAGCTTTATTTGGCAAATAAAATGTGTTATTATAAATTAAATGTGTTAAATTGTTAAAATATATTTGACAAATAAAGAAAAACACATTTTTTGTCAATTTGAAGCTCTTATTGACATATCCTACTAAATTATGACATCAGAAGCGAAAAATGATATGGGTTTTATTATTTCAATGCGATATGTTCGATAATATAAATTAGTAAAATGCAGCAAAAATTCTCTTTTTTATGAATTAATAAATAGCTGTAAATCGTCATTATGTTTATTTTCGTTGCAAATGTAGTACATATGCAGATGAATTATACACGCATTTATTAATGCAGGATAACAAAACAGGGAGTTTTTGGCATAATTTATTAATCCATATTATCGAAAATGAGTGATCGCATCCAGAAAACTTATTTATCTTGATGTATTTCGCAAGAAAAAAATTCATATGATTTCCCGCTTCTGACATCATAATTCAAAATGTTACAATATAGTTACAAAATAACACAGAAACCTCAATAATTTACCTAATGTTAAAATTAGCAAGAATTGTATTACTTGATTTTATATCAATCATAAAGCATAAGTCATAAAGTACAAACAAAATTATACGATCCAAGTTTCAGTAAATATAAAATCGTAAATAAATAAATAGATTGTAATTATGCTAATTATATTATAAAAAAAAAAAAATAAATAAAATAAATCAATAACTAACAAAGTTCTCAAATTACGCAACATTGTGTAATCATCGCATATGAAAACATGGCTACATAAAAATTATAAAATTCAAAAAGTATTAATATTTTTAATAATTTTAACGATACATTTTATATTATAATTATATGTATTTCACAAATTTAACTTATCGAAATAACTTTTTTAATTTTCTACTCTTTTTTAATTTCCTACTCTTTTTAATTTCCTATTCTTTTTTAATTTTCTACTTCAAAAAATTATCGGTACTTTAAAAAGAAAATAAAACAAAATTTATTATTTTTTGAGAACTTGAGAATCGATAAAATTAAGATCACTTATTTTGGGGATATATCTAATAAAAATTACCGGTAAATCCAAGAATTCTTAATACGATCCAACGATTGTACGCGATTTCGATGACCGATCGATCTTATACACACGGAGACATTAATCAAATTTTGCTGCGAAAGCAGATTTTACTCCCCAATTTGCACTTTTTTCCTTTTGTCGGAGATACACTTGATCGAGAGCAATTTGATCGAGATCGGCAGAATAAAATTAATTCGAGGATAGTGAGAGAACGATTTCTATGCTGGACCGAGTCGCGGAGCACGGGAGACTGGCCCGGCGCTGGATCATCGATTCAGGATGGGCGTCGCGACGCTCTCTCTTTCTCTTTCTCTCTCTCTCTCTCTCTCTCTCTCTCTCTCTCTCTCTCTTCTTCTCGGCGCCCGCATTTATATTTAACTTTGGCATCACTCGACTTCGACTTAGCCGTGTTACGTCTTTTACTCCTCGTCCTCCAACGAAATCGCTCTCGTTCTTATCTTGCGTTTTGCCCCGTTCTCTTTCCTTCTCTTATTTTGACACGCGTCATCTTCTGTTCACTCTTTCGGTTCCGGAACGTGAAGGTATTACGTTTTTATCACTGATGAGCCAACAGCTGTCGTTCATCGATAATTTTGGTCGTTCATTACGAAAACGCGTCCAATAACACGCGATTTAATAATGATCAAACGTCTTTGCAGACGTAATCTCGCGGGGCGACGACCCAATCACAAATGTTCTTTCATCGAAAAGTAGCAAAAGTGTATTTGCTTCAAGACGTGATACTTACATTTGTAAATTAAATGAAAATATGACGAGCAAAATTGCGAACGTATTATGTTCTTGTATTTAATTTAACTTAATTAATAATATTTTTGCTACAATTTCTTGTATAAAAAATATTCTAAGTTAAATTTTTAGAATATTTATATTTTTATGGCCAAATTTTTTATCTTGAATATTTTTTGGTTTATCTTCCTTATATGATTTGTATTTTTTTATTATCTTTAACATTATTTATTATATTTTTAATCAGCGTGTACCATACACATATTTTTGAAGAACGGGTTTTTTCTAAGAATAAGTACGATACGCTTTTTTTAGAATTATTTGTTAAACTTTGCATTTGTTTAAACAAATATCTGTTGTCGGCAAATTTTGTTTGTTTGTTTATTATCTGCAAAAAAGTTTTAAGATTTAAAGTTTACACTTAAATTTCCTTTTTGAAAAAGTTTTTCACGATAATTTGTTTCTGAATTGCAGATTTTACAAAATGTCCATTTTGGAACATTTTCTTTAAAACAATATAACTTTATCAAAAAATAGGTCGTAAAAAAATGTCTAAAATAAGAATTTGTTAGGAAATAAATGAGCTTAAAAACTCAACGTTTTTGTATAGGGAACCGATTTCCTTGAGCTATGCAAAAATTTTAAAAACATATTTTCCCTACTTCTCAACGTCTATCTTCAATGTCCGCTATTTTGTAAAACATTTCTTGTAATTCAATTTTAGTTTTTTGAATTATTAAGAGAAATGTTCAAGCTTTAATTTAAGCTTTTTTTTTGGTTCATCTCAATACGATGATTTTTTCCTGAGTTATATCGCAATTCAAAGATGTCAAAAAATTGTACTAAAGTTTGATGGCCCATTTTTTTTGCGGGTGAATATATTTATTATACATATATATTCTCACGTTTTTGGTTGCCAGGCATTGGATAATAATAAAGAAGACATGCTTTTATGTATATGTCTAAACACAACACAAATCACAATTCTAGAAACTTTATTAATCCGCAAGACTTTATTCCATCGAAAACAGAGACAAAGAATAAAAAGTTTCACAAATCTTTGGAATTCGGTATCGGACTCCAATTGTGTATAAGTTAGTTATAAAAAATTTTTTAACAAAAAAGAGATATGTAGTAATTTTCTTTTTTTAAATATGTGTATATTAGATAGATATACGTCTATGATGATTTAAAAATGTTTTTAATTTTCACGACAGAGATTTATCCTATTAATGATGTTAATAGTGACGTTAATCACGATCCTTTTAAATTACTCTTTACTACAAAATGAATAAAAAAGATATTTCAAGTGGCACTAATGCTATTCACATATTTAATACTCAACTGACTCTCTATGTACAATTCAAGAAACGTATAATAAATGTATATAGGATATTTAGGCATTCAAATGCACTTTTGTATGCAAATATAGTAAATACAATAGAAATTGCAATTTTTCTAGTATTCATAATTAGTAGGAACTGTTTAAAGATATTTAAAGCCACTACGGAATTTTAAATATAATCGAAATAAGTCGAAATAAGTCGAAATAAGTTTATTGATAAAATTATAGAACTGCGCGTTTAATTAAAAAAAAATCGATTCTTTCATAGTTTAAATAGCATATTATCACTGAAGCGTGTAATTAACTTCTCAAACATTGCGATTATCGACTTCTATTGTAAATTACAGTCGTCACAGCATATCGTGATCGAACGACATATATATTTATAAATATACTATAACAGAACATTATACAAAACAACAAGCGTTTTTCGGCAGCAGCCGCTATTGACTCGATTTCTCTCTTGTAATGTATACATTGATAACAATATATATATAAAACACAAGTTAACATCATTTTAAATTTAGCTAATTAACTAACGATTATCTTACATTGCCGTTTTCATTTACGAGTATGATAATAAAAAATTGGCTAGTTTGGTAGATAAAAAGGTACGAATATTCATTGTACATCGTTCATCAATTGACTTTCTTGTGCGCTTTCGTTTCCCACCTGCGTAGAATGAGGTAGTTCAGCCTTCGTAGCCAACTCTAACGTGTACATCCATCTAAAAATCACAAAAAAAAAACACAAATATCGCATATAAATTATTTTTTCATTTGCAAAAAATCTTATATACCGGGTGTCCCATTAAAAAAAATATGCTCAAATATATCAAAAACGGCGCGTTTTAGAAAAAAATGTTTCAAATAAAAGTTGTTTGGCTTTGGGGGGGACATAAGATGGCAACGATTTGACCTTGGATAGTCGTTTGAAGGTCACGTGAAGATCACCTTCAATTTCTTAAATGGAAATCCCTATTTTTTATTATATGTATATTCTTGTAGCTTACCTCGAAAGCTTTCCAAACCCCTATATATGAGTTATTTTTTATTAAGTACTTTCTGAGTTACGAGACCAATCAACTAGTGTAAAGAAAACACATAAATGATTTTAAAAAAATATGTTGCAAATTACATACTTTTTTTTTAAAGCAACTATGTGTTTTCTTTACACTAGTTCTAGTTGATTGGTCTCATTATTCTGTGTATAAAAGTATTAAAGTAAGATTACTGAAAACTGAATGTTTTTTATTTTATGTCAAAATACTGTAAACTTCAAGTCTCATAACTCGGAAAGTACTTAATAAAAAATAACTCATATATAGAGTTTTGGAAAGCTCTTGAGGTAAACTACAAGAATATACAATAAAAAATAGGGATTTCCATTTAAGAAATTGAAGGTGATCTTCACGTGACCTTCAAACGACAATCCAAGGTCAAATCGTTGCCACTATCTTATGTCCCCCTCAAAGCCAAACAACTTTTATTTGAAACATTTTTTTTTAAACGCGCCGTTTCTGATATATTTGAGCATATTTTTTTAAATGGAACACCCGGTATATACACACATTTTAGAAAATTAGGTTGACCTCTAAATGACTTTGAAAAACGCCATTTAAGGGCAATTCTAGGTCACGATATTATGTCCCCCTCGAAACCCTACAACTTTTGCCTGATACATTTTTTTCTAAAACTCCGTCATTTTGAGATATTTGACTGTCATTTTTAAAACAGGACACCCTGCATGTGTATATACACATGTATAAACTAGATATTAGATTATATAAATATCTAACTCACTTTTCTTTATCCTTCTGGGAGGATGCTTGGAAATAGTAATATTTTCTAGAATGGTGCATCTTGAACGCCCTTATCCGATCTTTCACGTTCAAGGGATCTTCGTCGGGCAGTTTTGTACCTTCGGTGATCATAAAGCCTGGCATAGGGGTCGCTGTCATGGCCATACTCTCCGACTCCGATTTGAACGAATACAGAACAAAATCGACGTGTAATGCGAACCATCGTTTTGTCCAAGGTTTACTAGCCTGCGTTTTCAGTAATAGATATCCAGATAATACTGATGATGCGCTCGCTGATACCTGCAGCAAACTTGGCACCGGTCCAGAGGGTGAAGATGGTGATTTGGTAAGTGGTTGGGTGAGCGCAGCATGGCATAATCTGCACACTCTCATATTCTTATTGTCTTCAAATAATAATTTCTGATTTGAGCATTTACTACAAACCACCTGGAAAGAAATAACACATAGATTTTTAATTATTATTATTATTATTAAATAAAACTTATTATTAAATGAAAACTTAGTTATAGTGCAATATTTACTTGTTACAATACTTATATATAATTTACAATTATATGCAATACTTACTATTCCACAAGCCCGACAGTTGTGCTTTCGTTTCATCACAGAAAAAATAACTTCGCAAACCATGCACCTGGTTACATCATCAGCCTTAACTAAAGAAGTCTTAACACTACCAGTTTTCAGACTGGCTTTACGTCTCATAATCTCTTGCATTGTTTGGAACAATGCATCCAACCACGCTGCTTTTTCTGCGGCGGCATGTGTATATAATTCGACGCTTTTATTTTCGTCCCTTATATAAAAAGTATTTGCTGTTTCTAGATTGTCTCCTTCAACTACTTGTAAGTTTTCCACCATAAACTTGGCTCTTAATCGGTACATAGGACCGGGTATCAGTCTTATTGAACAGAGTAATAATAAATCGCTAAACTGTAAAAAAGATAAAAGACAATTATTTAACAAATTGAAGAATAAAAAAGAAAAAGAATGATTTCACGTATATTTTGTGAATATGATTAATCTTTACCAAAAATAGATGTCTCTCCTGATGATCGCCACTACGTGCTGAAATTTTCACTATACGTCCTTCCTTTACTAATTCGCGAGTTGCACTGACTAGATCAGTTGCATCATATATACTCTCTTGGATTTCTAAGAGTTTCTTAAATTTATCGATTTTCTTCATTGCCTCGTTCGTATGATTCGCTGCAGTCGACACCAGTTCTAGAGCTTCTAAAATTTAACAAAAGATTTTTCGAATTAATATAATTATGATTCATCTAAATATGTAGAATATGCAATTACATAAAACATAAATTTGCTCACTTTGTGTATCTTCGTAATCCGGATTGTCCTCAGTGAGATTTCGTAGATAATCTTTAAGAAGCAACTCATATCGCGGTAGCCTTTGTATCGGACTCAACATATGATGAACTAGCGATAATTTAGCGCATTCATCGAGCTTTTGTATCTCATTAATAATTGCAGCAAATTTGGGCACTTTGTTTTGCAGTGTGCTTATCAGATTCATGGCGTAATCAAAGTTCTTTACATATTCTGTATACATTTTGAGGAATGGCGCGAAATTTTTCATTATATCACCGATTTTCGGATTCGAATCCCAACATTTCATTCTTTCTTCGAGCTGTGGTAATAGAAAGTCATTGTGAAATTTATAAATGGATTTAATATTGGAGAACATGTGTTGGACAGTTTCTGGAGGGAACATTGGATGTGCTCTGTTCTCTTGATCGACCCTAAATTGAAACACTTGATCGATCAAATGCAAAACGTTTACGTAATTTTTCTCAGTCCCTAGCAGTTCTTGCGCCACATGCAACGCTTTCTTACGCTTCGAATCAGGGGAACCTTTCTTCGTAAGCAGTTTAGACTGGGATATTGATTCGTCCGTATGGTCCGCCACTATGGCAGAGTCTGTCTCTGAAGATCTTGTTTCTTCTGACTCTTCCTCGCTTTCGGATTCGCTTACTGCATATGTATCTAATGTATATTGGTGAGACCTTCTTTCTGAAGCTACATATCTGTAATTATTATTTTTTTCAATGAATGTTTAAAAATTTTTCAAGTTAAAGATATGTAGTGTTTTTTTTTTTTTATCAAAAGCTATACTCATCAAAGCTATACTCACCTGCTACTTCTATATTCTAGAACACTATGGGACATTTTAATATAGGACGTTTCGGTTGAAGCTTTCTCGTGATTCGTGATATCTATGCATTCAACGGGCGTGGAAGCGGACATGACGAAGGGCTGAAATCGCGGAAAGCCGCCGAAGCTGGCAATCCTATGGAAGGAATGTCTGATGTATTGTTGTTCGACACTTGTTGCCGTGTCTGAATCTTGTGAGTTCCCATTTTCGCTGGTTGTGCTCTGTTGCTCTGATAAATGTGGCTTGGAATGTTCTTCCTCCTGTTGAAGTTCCTCCTTATCCTCCGTAATCTCTAGATCAGTGTAAAACGTGCTGGTGGGTGAGGTGTTTTTCAAACCGAACATTTTGAACCCTTCAATTATCCGATTATTTTCGTCTCCAGGTTCCGGAAATAGGCGTGTCATCCAGGATGAGATGTCCCTCAACTGACTTCGTTGCATCCTATAATCATAACGTTGCTAATTGCAGTCAATTGTCGCATATACTTTGCACGTAGGAATAATCGGGGTATATAGAGAAGAATTGCACATGTCATAAACATTTAAAAATTAAATAAACAAAATAAATGTATTAATGATAAATATAGGTTAATTTTAGTCTTCTAGTAAGATTACAAGTTATTCAAACAAATCATTATAAATATTTATAAATTGTTACAGGCATTTTGCCAATTTGTATTTCAACTTTAATGACAACAAATAAAGAAATATTGTTTACGCGTGTGTTACTCTTAGCAATTCTGATTCATAAGCTCGCTTGACATAAAGTTGAATATTTTTCTTAGTGACCATAAAGCACACGTTCATGCATCACAAGTCTATTAATATGTATTACCTTAAATTTCACATGACCTTTTCATGATTTCATCATCGAAAATAAGAGAAAAAGAAAAAGAGCGAGCGCAGATATTGATTGATTGAGCTTTCTCAGCTATTTATAATACAAATCTAATTTATTAATAACATTTATCAAATTAATTATAATGTATTCTTTTAAAATTCGTGTAACCTCTTGCTTTACAATAAAAAGTGAGACACTCGTGTTATAGACTACCAAACTAAAAAAGATGAGTGACTCGTGATTGTTATAGTGCTATTTAACTGTCACGAACACATTGTTGATTTGTGTAGTCGCTAAATGCATGCACATACTAGTTAATTCCCTCTTTTGTAACAATATACATTGAATTCGATTCAATGACATAAGTAGACAGAACGGAAAACAGGACGCTTATCCAATGGACATGTTAGCGTGCGCACTGTTCCAACATAAAAGTTAAATAGTCAACTTTGGCGCGCGCAATGATGTGAAAAATCGTAAGGCAAGAAGTTAAATGCTCGATTCTTTTACATGAATTTTATCTCAGCTGGTAAGGCATTATACATTTTCACTTCTTCATAAAAAAAAAAAAAATAATAAAAAAAAACATTCTTGTGTGCACTCATTGTGTTCTACGAAATTGTAATACAATGTCCCTGTCGTGTTTGTCTTTCACTTACATATATTTCCCACTATTTTTTTCTATTTAATCTATTTCTTAATTTCTTGTTTTGACAACATGTTTTTATAATCCTAAAAATAAATATTCATATATTATATTATAGTTTCTGTCTTATGCATTAAATGCAGTGTTTACAGCATATGCTTTTTTAAGTACGCCTATCACATTGCAATATGTGACTCTCATGGTCCGATTTTGCGTTATTTGCAATTTATATTATGTTTCTTCCACATTAAGTAACAACAAAATATTCAAATTAATGTGCTATGATTGTCTTGTTCTTATCTTATATATCTAGTATATGCCGATAAAATTACCTATTCTATTTAGAAAATTTCGTTTTTCTTTTTATTTTTTTAACATATGTATAATTATAATCCTTAAATCGAAGTTTCTGTCTTTCTTTTTTGATAATCTAATAATAATTTCCTCTAAATCCCCTATTTTAACCATTTCAAAATTTTTCATAATCTTTTTACTTTTATTTATATAAATAATTCTTTTATCTATATTCCCGGATTTACTTCCAGATTTAGATTGAGAGAGAAAGAGGGAGTTATTTTCATCATCGATCTGGTGGCTTCGGAATAACACGAACGCGATAGATTTCTCTAGAGAAGTTATTTAAAAACGTACATCTCTCTTACGTGGATCCATTACGCTAAAATTAACGTGCTGGCTCTAGTCAAGCGTGCAAGCGAGAACGCTTGCGTCACGTTAGCATCATTAATTGACACTCGGCGAGCTTCGGAACAGAACAAATGTACACACGTATTATTATTTATATGCATGCTTGCAACACGCAATAAACGATACGATTCTATCTGATGCACGTCTCAATTTCAAATACGTTAGATTTTTTAATTTTTGCGTGATATGACAGAAAGAATTCTTAAAAATTCGTTTTTTTATAGATTGCTTAAAATGACCGAAGCATGTAAATCAAGACAAAATCTGCTTCAAACAGCGTGCGCGCGCGTGCGAAACATATATATATCCAGAAAATGTAAGAAAGAGATAAGAAATTTATTATGTGGATATAGATTTATTAGAGATTAATTTATTTAACTGAGTTTGATTTCCGATTTAGTGACTTTAGACCGATATTTTTCTTGTCTACATCTCTTTAGAGGGGTCAGAGGGGAAGATAGGAATTAAAAATCTCGATTTAATATAATTTCGAAAAAGTCTTGGCATCGTACTAAGTAAAATTCGTGCATAATTATCCAGTTTTAGCGAAAAATTAATTTGCGTTATAACTGACGCACCAACATCCGCGTAGGACTTTCATAACCAGTTTATTTTCAAATATATATTTAATATCGAGAGCCTATAAATTCTTAATGTTATTGATTGCAGTACGCAAATAATACTTTAGGAAGTGCTATTCTACGAATATTATATTAAACAAATCTAAAAATATAAATTGGAAAATTTATAAAAATAAATTTTTTACGCTTTAAGTTCGACATTAATTTTTTCAAGTTTATAATTACACATCTTTGCTGCATTGCACTTTTTTAATTAATAAGCTTTTATAAAATTCATGTTTTTATATTAAATATGAGCTAAACTTAATGACGAATATCGGTTAATTGTATCTAAATTCAGTAAAATGTTACTTTGTAATGTTAAGTGTGCAATGCAAATACAAAGTATTATTATTATTTTTATTATTATTAGTTTTTCTTCTTCTCTTTATACCAGGGTTGGCAAAAAACTTGTTTTTTTCATTTTAAACAAAAAACATTGATTTTTTTGTTTAAAACATGTTTTTTTTATTTTATACGTGTTTTTAAGTAAAGTAAGAAAAAAACATGTTTTAAACAAAAAAAACATGTTTTAAACAAGCAAAAAAAACACTTGATAGCTTTGATCTGTAATCGTAATGTAATGTAACCGTAATCGTAATGTAATGTTCGACCACTCGCGTCTTTTTTCTGAGGAATCCATTAAAAATGTTAAACCGATAACATGGTGGCTTGCGTTAAAAGAAAATGTTAATACTGTAACGTTTGACTTATTGTTAGTTGAGTAATAATTCTTTATTAATATATAAAATTATATATTCTTTATTTTATTTTGAGTTATTAATTTTAATTAAATTTATAAAAGTAGGTATTAAAAAAATACCCAATATGCAATAACTGCAATGCAATTCCCAATTTCAATATGTTATTGTTACCGTTCATTTTTTCGTACTTAAATGTTTATTATTTTTTTAGTTAAAGGAATAACATTATTTAATTATTTGCAATAGATAAAATATAAAATGCAATGTGTTATAATTTAGATTTTAATAGTTTGTGCAGATAGCTTTATAATTTATAAGTAGTCTTTAATATATTCAATTATATTGATTGTTACTTAATATATTTAATATCCAAAAATAAATATTCTGTTAAAATAATACTTATCTTATTATTTTTATTTCATTATTTATATTTATATTTTTATATCTATATGTTACATATAAATATAGATAAAAAACTAAAAAAATTAAAACAAAAACCTTTTTGCAACATTAGTTTTGCACGTCTATTAGTTTTTGTTTGTTTTTGTTTTTCTTTACAGTTTCTTTTTCAAATAATCATATGTTTTAATTGCAATGTTTTAAACAGTTTTAAACAGTAGTTTAAAACTGTTTAAAACAAAAATGTTTAAAACAGTGTCCACTGTTTTAAACATGTTTTAATCAAACAGTTTTAAACAAATTGTTTAAAACATGCCAACCCTGCTTTATACCCTCGCTCTCAGGGGTTCTGAAGTGACTGGACGGGACACTGTCAAGTCCAATTTCTTCTCACGTAGTGTTTAAAAATGTTCTTGTTATATTGCAAGTTTCTAATATGATGGCTTTTTATACTTCTTCATGGTTGTATATAAATAGTTTTAGCTGTGTCAGGTATTTCTTGAACGTGTTAGGTGTTATGCCTGTTACTGACATTATTAGTGGTATTATGTATACTTTTTATTGTTTCTATATTCTTTGTATTTCTTGTGTTAGTGTGTATTTTTCTATTTTTTCATTGTGCTTGTGTTTTATATTTGCGTCATTTGGTATTGAGATGTCGATCAGATATGTTAATTTTTCTCTTTTCTTTGTTAATGTAATATCTGGTCTATTGAATTTCATTGTTTTGTCCGTGTGTATCGTTATATCCTAGTATAGTTTGTATTCTTCATTTTCAATGATGGTTGTTGGTGTGTACTTGTAGTATAGTGGTTGTTTTGTTCTGTTGTATGCATTGATAATTGCTTTGTGTATTATTTTGGCTACGGTTGTGTCTCTCTATATATTCTATGTTTGCTAGTAATTTACATCCTCTTGATATATGGTCTATTGTTTCCGGGAACTGCTTACATTTTCTGCATTTGTTGTCCTATGTATTTGGATCTTTGATGATGTGTTTTAGATAGTTCTTGGTTGCTATTACTTGATCTTGTATTGCTATTATGAATCCTTTCGTTTCTGGAAATAGTTTATCTTGCTGTAGCCATGTGTATGTGTCTGTTATGCTTATGCATTTGTTGCTCACTATGTAACGTTTTGGTTTTGATGTAGCTGTTTTTGGGCCCATGTTTCTATTTTTTGTACGTGTTCATTCCTGTTATGTGTGTCGAATTCATGATTTTGTGCGACTAGGTTTAGCGAGGTGTAGTTTCTATCTGCTTGTGTTATTGCTTCGTGTAACCTGTTTTGTTTACTGTAAAAGTATTGGCGTAGTGTTTATATTTGTTTTGTGTGTAGTAAGTGTACGTCTATTAGACTTCTGCCTCCTTTTCTGTCTATTGTTAGTCGTTCTTCACATGCTTTAGGGTGTGATTTCTGGACTTTAGTGAGTTAATGTCATTGTGCGTTATTATCATCATCATTATTATTATTACTATTATCAAAACATGAGTGTCGTTAGATTAACAGAGCGAATGTATTATTATTATATGTAATTATTTTCAAATTAACAAGATTTAGATTTTAAAAGGATCTTGCGGCTTTTCGCTTTTTGCACTTTGCGTCCCATTTCTAATTATGACTTGAAGTGTAGCGACTTATCTAATTTATAATAGCATAATAGATATAAAGTGCAAAATTGTCGCCGATAGAACGAAAAATACCGTTTTAAAGCAGTGTTAAATATCATAATTACACTTAAAGTATATTTAATTATTTAGATATTTTCTAATTAGACAAAATATATTTAAATAATAATTATTTATTATCCTTTATTTAATTAAAAGTTTAAAAATAAGATAAATTCATTTAAAAACTCAAAAATGTTAAATTTAAATAAAATATAATAATTTTGCAAATTATATCTCTTTCCATTGATATTTGAATTCTTTTATTATAAAATTAATTTGACGTTTATATTAATCTGACAGTTTCTTCGTTGTTAAATAATTAATGCATCGAAATTCGATTTGGTAGTCTATAGAGCAATTTAATTTAGATGACTGCTAGCAAGCAAGTAATTTAGAAAAAAGAAACAAACACACAAGTGAGAGAGATAAAAAAAGATCTGTGATATAAATCTAATCTATTAGACCCGTTTTATATATATCTGTATTTTCAACATTTAGTTCCTTTCATACTTTATTTTATATGCAGCAAGTGTTTAAAAGAAAATATAATTAAAACAAACGGATCTATACTAGCATTAAAAAAAAGCTAAAGATTTCAAGGAAAAGTCAAGAAAATGTAATTCTCTTCAAAACTATAGATTGAATATTTACATCGGTAATCAGTTAACATGAAATCGGAAGACAGGCAAATCAAACAGCATATACAAGGTGTCCCACCAACAGTGGCCATCCTTTTTTATCTTTTAAACTAAAAAAATAAACCATAACAAATATATATCAAATTAAATGGTTTAAACTGAACTCTACTGTGAGCATAGTGGTTGCTTACAAAAGCTATCTGTGTTAACAAATGGAGAGATATGCATAATTTTTCTGTAATAATGTGGATATTTTGATATAATAAAAGTTGTAGCACTATTTGAAATGAATACAACGCGTATGATTTAATGTAAATATTTTATGTATTATAAGAGTTTTATTAGCTTTAAATATCGCGGGCAACGTCTATCACTGGCCACTTTTGGTGGAACACCCTGCATTACTCGAGTAATGAAAAAAATGATCATTTACCTGCAATAATCACAAAAAATTAAAAAGGTTATCTTGGACAACCTTGTCAATTGATTTGCCTCTCCACCAACTTCGTGACATATAGAATACCGCTCCGAAAGTATCGGCTGCCCTTAATGAAAAAACAAAACAGAGACAAGAGCACATACATACTTCGTCACAGGGTACTACGCCCTTCGCGTCGACGACGAATGTGCGATGCAGATACGCGATTGCACTCTTCTGCACTCTTCTGTACTCGGAAGCGAAACGCAGAATCTACGTCGTTAATATTTTGCACGAGACAAAGCGGAAATGAGGAAGTTAGACTAGGAACGAGAAGAGAGACACGGAAAATTTATTCGCACTCTAACACTACCATCGTTACCTCTTGCCTTGGGATCGCTTATAGTGTAGTAGAACAGCAACAGGCGCACGCGAATCAGCGCGATCATAATGATCAGCTAGAGTGAGGAGGCGAGGCGAAGTGAAGACGATTTTTCCCAAACTCAGAGTTCGATAGAATCATCGGCATTCATGGCCGCACTGCGAAATAAACGGTTGATTGCCGCGCACTGCATCGCGACACTGTATACATATATGTATATATGAGGTCAGCAACACAAAGTCTAGTGAACCCCCAACATTAAGTTCGAATGAATCGTGCGCGAGTTAGAAAAAGAAGAAAACGGTTTTGAATGTCGGGTTATATCATTCAACACACTTGTGGCAACACGATATACACTATATTGCTATACTAATGATCAGATACTACAATTTGCGTAGATTCGTCTGTGGGACTATGAGATACGCGTCGATATTAGGCTTCTGTCGCGACGCTAACGACGCGCGACATATAGTTGGAAGGCTTCTTCGCCATTAGGTTATGTCGGAAAGGGAGCAGCTTCTTTCGACTCTCCAATGGTAAAATGCTTCTTCTTTTTCTTCAATGGTTTAAGGGGATGCTGACCCTTATCGACAGAGCAATATTTTTCTGCATCCTTTTTTTTTATTGGTTGAATAGAATAATAAATATTTTTCTACAATTAAAGTACATATATAAACAAAGTTGGAACCTCTCAATTTTATGTAAAAAACAAAAAAAATTGTTAAACTAAAAAAACTTTTTTTTGTTTTTTACATAAAATTGAGAGGTTCCAACTTTGTTTATATATGTACTTTAATTGTAGAAAAATATTTATGTACCTCTCGATTTTATGTAAAAAACAAAAAAAATTGTTAAACTAAAAAAACTTTTTTTTGTTTTTTACATAAAATCGAGAGGTTCCAACTTTGTTTCTATATATACTTTAATCGTGGAAAAACATTTATTATTATATTCAACCAATAAAGAGAAAAGGGTGCAGAAAAATATCGTTCTGTCAGTAAGACAGGACGAGGTCAGCATCCCCTTAATGGCCTTTACTAACCACTAAAGGTCTATGCTTGCTGGCCAGAAGTACTTGTCAGGTACCAAAGACCTGACCTAATCTCAAAAATAGGCTTCAAATAAAAGAATCGCGCAAAAACTATTTGTATCAGTATTTACACAGTTAAGGGGATGCTGACCCTTATCGACAGAGCAATATTTTTCTGCACCGTTTTCTTTTTATTGGTTGAATAGAATAATAAATGCTTTTCCACGATTAAAGTACATATAGAAACAAAGTCGAAACCTTTCAAATTTATGTAAAAAACAAAAAAAAGTTGTTTAACTAAAAATATTTTTTTGGTTTTATACATAAAATCGAGAGGTTCCAACTTTGTTTCTATATGTACTTTAATCGTGGAAAAATATTTATTATTCTATTCAACCAATAAAGAGAAAAAGGTGCAGAAAAATATCGTTCTGTCGGTAAGACAGGACAAGGTCAGCATCCCCTTAAAGAGAGACTTGATAATATCGACAATCGGTCATAATCCAGACAACACAAAATGTCTTTAGCTTTAGGATTATTATTTGAATATATATATTCAGGATATCGTAGGACATTTGTAAAACGTTTTGAACTTTTTTGCAACTATTTATGTAAATTAATGAACATTAATGACTACTGTCATTTATATATAAAGTATTTAATTTAATTTATAAATATTAATGTATACTTTATTTATAATAAATGTTCTATAAAAATGTCCATCTATGGTTCTGTACTAGATAATCACTGAATGTACATATACGTTCGATTGTGTGTGTTATCTTATTGTTAGATATGTCCAGAATAGGGACACTTGGAATTTTCACTTGGATGTTGTAAAGTCTTCAAAAAGTCTTTATTTCAAAATATTTGTATAATATAGTTTTATGCAAACATGTAATTGCGCTTTATTCAGTAATATATTATAGCTTCAATATCTTATTTTCATCGATATTATTGATTAATTTCATATATAATGAAAAAGTGTTAAATATTATACATTGTAAATTTATCCTTGAAATAACGTGTAAAATATTTGAGTTTAATTATAGATGCATTAAGCATTTAAAAAATGACGACGTCTTATGGACATCTGTGTATATGATTTTAAAATATAATAGAATGTCCCGAGGATATTTTTAAAATAGCATAAGCCGCTTATTTATTATTCCTTACAAATCTTGAAAAAGTATCAAAAATGCAACAAGATAGCCTTTGAATAGTCTGCATAGCAAAAGTAGAATTAAAGCAAAAGTAGAATAGATCACTGGGCAGCCGCATCTTGCCGCGCGCTTACATTTGACAGTAGGCCGGGCTAATACGGCGATTTTTAATAATTAATAATTCGTTAACTATTGCAAAAATTGCAAAATGGTAGAGTACTTTTCGACTCAATTTATTTCGCTCTATCTGCACACGAATTTAGTCCCAAACATTTTGGGACATCCTGTATATTTCGCGCTTTGTTATTTAAAAACTCATTATCTGCGCAATTGGTTGAAACTTCACGTACAATTATTTTGTGTTAGTAATGAGATTGCCGTAGCTTTTCGTACAGGATACGTGATGCTTTACACGATACATGAAATACATTTTTCGGTTACAATCTTTCTAAATAGATTTTGAAAATAATGTATTGTCTGTGTCGCACACACAACTATAATATTATTTAAACTTGATTCATTTAGACTACTATATTCATGAAAATACAACATATACTATTTAAAAACTCGCTAATCATAAAGTAAAAATATTTTGAGTAAAAAATATTTTCTATTGGGAAAAATAAAATATATTTTTGATAAGAATACTAAAAGGACAAATAAAATAACAAATGATCGAGAAATAATCGTTTGCTGAAGAACTGGCTTGAAAATTTTATATACAATTATTTTGTACTCAATAGAGTATTATTTGCTTGAATTATTTTAATTTTTTGTATTCTAATTTAGCATATCGTAAAAAAATATAAATTCATAAAGTTAGCAGTTAGCATCTATGTATAGTTATATTATTTTCTTGGCTAAAATTGTGCTTGGACTTGTTAAATTCCATCAAAATAACGAATATAATTTCTATCAGATCAATGCAAGATTAAAATCATGATCGTTAATTTTTTTCAAATAATTTCAATGCTTGAAATTATTTGAAAAAATATATATAACTAAAATATATATAGGAAAAAATATATTTAACTTACTTTAAATAGAAATATATGTATGTATTTTGATAAATATTTAAGAATAACCCATTCCTAAAAATATCTTCATAAATAATTTTAGTAAGTTCAAATTCCGCACGATTTTAATATTTTAAATATTAATTGCAATCTTTTTATAATTTTATATCCTAATGCTTTTTTTATTATTATAATTAAAAAATATTAAATTAAATTCTGATAAAAATAATCTCCCCAACTAATGTAAAATATTTTCTTTACTATGACGCTTATTAACAGGTTAAGAATGAATATTTGAAATGCGAATTTCTTGCGTGTATTTAACAACAAATAATTGATGCAGTCTAATTACTTGGCATTGTCCGAGCATTACGTAAAGCGTGTCCCGAAGACCGTATTGCGCAATTAAATAAGAAATATAGACAGTGGCGAGGAATGACAATCAGCATTTGTTTTAATACTAGGCAGTTAAATCACTGCTTTAATTGAATTGTAATTGCGTTGTGTATAGTTATATGATTGCACAATTAAATAATGTCTTATTCGTTTACAACAGAACAAACATTTCGAATATCTTGCAATATATCTTTTTAGATGGACAATACGGAATCCTTGACGACGATATTCGCTTATTCATGATTCTTCACCATCGTACTATAAATTACGATCATTATCGCTTAAAGTTAAAACACATCACCATGCTTCCTCTAAATCTGTTTATTTCTCGTCAAGCATTGCAAGTACTTATATAAATATCTAAAACGCAAAGGGATGCTTTAACGGTATCTTAAAAATTTATGTTTCTCTTTCTCTCTCTTTATCTTTCAAGTTTTTAGAGTATATTTCAGAAATTTAAAATGTTTTAAAATTTTTTAAGATTTTTAAAAATTTCTGTTTGCTTCTAATTTGATTAGGTTTTTGTCGATTTGCAAGAAGTTCTCTGTTCTATGCGAGAAAAATACGTGATGTATAAAAAAATCGCACTTTTAACAAATAGTTAAAAAATCAATAATTCTATCTCTTTCCTTGTTTCTCTTTTAGAATTAATAGCAAATATATAGAATATATGTAGATATCTATACAGAATATATATTATTTGTGTGTATATATATATATATATATATATATATATATATATATATTCTGTAATTTGACAATGAGTATTTTGTTTTATTTCTTAGTATTATTTGATCATTATTATCTGTATATGATATCTCGCTCGACTTTGTGCATTTAAAAAGCGCCATTTTTAGTCATTCGAATTGTGTCGATAGCTCAACCATTCAATCAACGATTTTAACGTCTCACAATGACAAACTTAGCCATCGTTAAAAATTCTTCGCATTGCATTTGTACCTGTTTTGATTCTAAATCGATTTGCATTTTATATTTCATCATTTCCCGGCACAATATGGTCGATTAATCGAGTATATGAAGAAAAAGGCCAACGCCAAGAGCAGAGATCCACTGAGATCACCTAATGCCGTCAAATAGGGAATCGCCGAGTTATCAGGATCGATTTTGTACCTCCACATTGCGTGAATGATTATGTGTGCTACGTACAACAAAATCATTACCTGAAAGAATAAGGAAATTTTATTGCGATTTTATTTTTCATTTAAAATAGAAGAAGGGTGCTTTTCAGCAAAGTAAGTGATGACACTGTGTAATACAATGCTTTTCAACTACGATACATAAATGGATACCAATATTTGATACCATTTTTTTTTATGGAGTAATATTCTGAAAGTAAGCAAGCAGAGGTAAATTAAAAAAAAAACTTAAAACTTTGAAGAAGCTATGTAAAGTGACTAGCCTGTACTCTGGCGATAAAGTAAAAAAACTAAAAAAAATTTAGATCTTTGAAAAAGCTATATATTGTGACTGATCTGCATTTTGCTGGTAAAGTAAAAAAGCTAAGTAACGTTCCAGTTACAAATCGACGTATATGACTGTGTTTCGTTACTGGAAAGCACCTTAAATTGAAACAAGCATTGCCTAACTTACCTGTAACACGGAAGCGATTATGTAGGAGATTACGAAATATGGATGTATCGTACAATTGGCCGGATTTAATACATCGGCGATGAAAACAAAAATCAGTTGTCCAGGAATTGCCATAGCAATGAGTAATCTAGCGATTTTTGCATATGGCGCTGTTTATAAGGAAGAAAAACTGTCAGATATTGCACGGGGAAATTCCTATGTTAAAAAAGTTTTATTCAGAAAGAGTTTTATCCATTTTTTCCTCTGAATAAGAAAGAAGAATAAATAAAAAACAAGATGCGAAAAGTTATAAAAAATTAAGTTATTAAAAAATATGTCAGTTGTGTCATGTTTAATAGTTTCAAACAAAACAAAAATATTGGAATAAAAATTTTATAGTGTTGCAAAGAAAAGAACATTTTAAATAAATCGCGTCAATAAGAGAAAAAAAATATTTTCCCTTATATAGAATTATACATACATCCTACGAAGAGAGCTGCCCACGGAAATATCCAAATTTTTCCGTGTGGCGGTAAAATTCCCATGATGGTGGACTGATGTAACATAGTTGACATTCGAGACGATTGCACCGACACTAAATTGCCGCCAATTCCGTTAATAACTGGTTGGAAAACTTCAAATCCTTTATAAGAATCAACCATTTTCTCAAGAACTAATCCACCTCCACTAAAGATGAAATATAATAACATAATTACATAAAATATATAAAAACAATTAAGCGATATACAGGGTATCCCAGAATTAGCGAATCATCTGTTAATTTAGAAAACTCCTAAAGTTATTTGGAGACGATTTTTTCTCACAATCAGCAAAAATGTCGATGCACCAATAATTTTCGAGTTATAATAAGTGATTGAAAATAAAGGATTTTTTGCAAACTAAGCTTTGTGGAAATAAAATATTAACAAAACCACATTCTTCAGTTAATTTCAAGTAGAATTTACTTTAATAGAATTTTAATTTAAGGCTTAGTTACAAAGATACATGATGGCAAAAATTGGAAACTTGTAAAAAATAATGACCTCTCTTGATATTTTTGCTGAGGAAAAATTGTTTCCAAATAATTTTAGGAATCTCCCATTAACAGGTGATTCGCTAATTTTGAGACACTGCATAATAATCGAATTGTACATATAATACAAATTATATAAATTAATAATCAAATTAATTATACATATATTAATTATTAACATATTTACATAACTTGAAATATAGAATTGTTTGTGTGTGTGTGTGTGTATTTGTGTGATATAATATGTCACTTTAGAGACTTTAGACTAACCCACTGATCAGAAGAGCGGATAGAATAGGAATCCAGCCGGACTTCAACACACTCTTCGTGTATTTATTTCTTAATACGATTAAGATCCAAAATGGCAAGAGCACCAAAAAAATCCCGAGGACGACGTATAGCACCCATATTTCGGCGTCCAGCCTAAGGTAGAGTAGTGAGGCAATCTCTGAGAGAATGCTAATGGATACGACGTCACCGATAGATGCAGCCAAAGGAGTTGCTAGATTGTCCGGATTCATTTTGAATCGATAGGATATCATGATTACGGCAATCATGACAAAATCTATGAAGGAAATATATAATAATTTGTCAACAATTTAGATTTCGATTTAATACGGATTTACATATTATTATAAGTGTCAAATGTTATAATTTAAAGAATAATAAAAAAGAGTTGTAAGAAAGGAAGAGTAATAAAATGAAGAGAAGTAATTTAAAACTTATGAAATTGTAAAATAAATATTATATAATTATACATATTATAATATTTAATATTATATGTATGTAATATTATAACAAATTATTTTTTAATTATAATATTTAATACTATAATTAAATAATATTATATTATAATTAGTTATAAATATGTAAAGACATAAATATATATAATAAATTGCTTAGTCAAATTATATTTGCTTTAATAATAATATATTTAATGATTACATAATTTGATAAAATTCTGTGCTGACATTGTGTTTCCAATGAGATCCATTTCAAGATCCATTTTGTAAATCATTAAAAATAAATTTTCTTAAGGATTGATTATATTTGAAGATTCGTCAAGATATTGTAAATAAAAGAGAAAAATGTGAAACGTCAATAATAAATAGCATGAATTATGAATTTAGAATGCCAGTACACAAAAATGATATAGATAAATTATATAATTCGCATAATATTTTGCTAGATCAACAAGGTTTATGAAGCAGAAAAATGCATAAAAAAAAGGATAACATCTGTTAGTATAATGCGTGACCGAGCTATATGATAGCAATCATTATTAATGTTAATTGCTGATAAATGGCGAATAGATTACCTTACACAAGTGTCGATTCATCGAGGAGCAAGCGTGTAAGTGGCGTTCATTAATCAATGTGTTTAATAAGCACACCGAGCGGCGAGAGGATGGTTTACCTAAGATAAAGCAGGAACTGGTTGCCGTGCACATGCACGAGACCGCCAAGAGCAACGCGCGATTCCAGACGAAGCCGTTCCCGTTCATGGCGCCTACGCCCATTCCAAATACGGACAGACAGAGGGCCGCGACTATCGCTTGGACTTGGACCAGAGCGATGTTACCGATGATCATCTTTGCGATCTCCCGCCGGCACTTCATGTTGCCTAAATTTGCTTGAGTGCACAAACGCGACGCCAAGCACATATCGAGATTACCCTTTAGACCTTGCAACGCCGTAGTCAGAATCAACAACTGAGGAACTTTTACGAAAGCCGGCGAGTTCTGTAAATGTGCAAAAGTTGGAATAAAATATATAAAATATATAAAATAAATGTGACGTAAACATAAAAGGCTTATATGAATTAAAATTAAAAATACATATAATATAAATACATAAAGGACTAAGGAGCTATCCAATGCTGGATAGTCATGCAAATAATATAAATTTATTGTAATAAAATTGAATGTTTTGGCCTATATTAGGCCATCTTCAGCAATACAGTACAAGATTTTTCCAGTCTCAAAGGTGGAAGAAATTGTTAAATATATATATTCCTGAACATTAAGAACAATTTCTTTCGGTTTCTGGCTACCATCTTTGACTGAAAATTCCTATATTGTATTGCTGAAGATGGTCTAATGTAGGCTAAAACGTTCAATTTTATTACAATAAATTTATATTATTTGCACAACTATCCAGGGTTGTCTCTTTATTTATTTATATTTTTAAAATAAAATATATAAATATATAAAAATAAAATAAAATATATAAATTAAAATATATTAAATATATAAATATATATATGGAATAAAATATATAAAATATATAAAAATAAAATAAAATATATACAATATATAAAATATAAAAATATATAAAATATACTATACAATATTATACATATATACGGTATACATTATAAGATTGTATATCTAGATAATTCTTATAAATAAATGATATTATTTATAATTACTATGAAAATATCGTATATTTTTTGTGGCTACATAAAAGCAACGAAAGTAATATAACTTTTTAACTTTAATCTTTGAAAGAAACATTTGAGAAAAATTATTTTTATCTACATTTCTCACGTTTAAAATTAAATATTGCATTAACTGAGTTTAAAAAGAAATTCTATAATCAAAAGAGTAATTTAAAACAAATTTAAAGTCATAAAAAAAAACCTGTTATTTAATTATATTTCAAAAAATATTGAATTATTCGCAGAATATTTATATTTAAACATGTATTATTAACGAAAGAGAAAGAACTTATATGAAGTTATGAATTGACTTATTATTATTCGAATATATTTATTCGTTTTATATAAAAGGCTAACTCAAAATTAATATAAAAATTCTTGCAGTATTATTTCACTTTCAGTTAACTCGTTCAATTTTTTTATTCATGTTAACGATCTTAGATCCTTCAAAATCTTTGTTGAAATTTAAAAATGTGAATAATATTATATATTCGAGAAAATACTTATACAATCGCGCTGTAAAGAGCGATACAAGATATCCTATTTGCACGATCGATAAGTGCAACGGACTCGATAAACATTCAGGTAGAAACCGACTTCGATATATTTTTCCTTGATAATAGTTGTTTCTTTATCTTTGGACAATGACAAATACCTCGTCGATAAGGAGACAGTTTGAGACAAAAGATAAACGATTCGAGTCTTACTTTATTAAAAGAGAGTCCTTACCTTTGCTGAAGTGAGAACGCGACCAGCACCGATAGTGCCTAAACCAGCGATAAAAAAGGGCACCGAGACCTGAAGAATCGTGTGATACCATTTCTCATTTCTGATGTCCCTTTTGTCCCCGTGTCCGTTTGGGACTTTACTAAAGTCCGGATCAGGATCCGAAGTGGCAACTGATGAAATTGTCACTATTGAACTACCGCTGGAAAGAGATCCATTTCCGTCACCAGCGCCAGACATGTCCTTCTTGTCTTTTTGTACGTTGGTTATTTTTAAACCCGCTGTCAAGCAAGCGTTACATATTATGTAGTTTTTCATTGAATATTCAGGAATATTGACATAGAATTTGTTATCTGTATTCTTTAAATAACACAAGTGTTCAACAAAGAATAACTTTCTTTTACAATTGTCAAAGTATTTTATGTAAAATTATATTATATTAAAGTGTCATAATCTCGTAACTATTTACTTTCTGGCTATCCTATCCTTATAATTTTTTATACCAAATATTGCGAGGATTTATATAAAAAATAAGATGGTTCTCCATTTAAACAAATTAGTTTGACCATTAAATAACCTTGAAAAATGATTTTAGTTAAAATTCGAGATAAAATTAGAGTAGACAATCATAATTTTAGCAATATTTGACTATTAATTAAAATGAGATATCTTATATATACATATATTTTTACAAAAAATCAATACATATTCTTTAAATTTGACATTTATATTAATTCTGTTTTAAATTTATCAATTTTGATATCGAATCAGTATTCAAGGGTTCATCTAAAATATTCTTAAGTTTTAAGAAATATAATTGAAAACTATTGGTAGATTCTCAATGATTTGATTCGCAATTTTTTCGTAGAATAGAATCCACATATTTAAACATGAATACCTTATTATACATAATCGATATAATAAATTTTCTTTAAAGATTGAAAATGCTAACATTATACTTATTGTTAATTTCGATTACGATAAAACTTCAACAACACGTCACATGTTATATGTTAACAAAATATGTTAAAATCGTTACTTTTTTACAATCTTAATTGTAAATTTCTCAAAATTGTGACGTAATGAAGCAATTTGAAAAAAAAATTGATTTATTTTCAATTATATAGTATGTAAAAATAAACTATTCTTGGAAAGTCACTATTCTTATATTTTTTTTAACTTTGTATTTAGATCGTAATTAAAATATAATGGAATTTATCGATTAAACTTGACAAGTATCACCTTGAGATTTGGGGATTAATTATATAATTTAAAAAATGAAGGAATTAAAAAGTTTAATTGAAACATGTAATTTTTTTCTATCCCTAATTATCCGTTTTTGTAAACTTCTTAAACTCTTCGTTAAAATTTCTTTCACCTTTTTGATCGATTCACAGGAGAGCTAGAAGGAAGAAGGAAAAACTCACTGTCACACATATAGGTCTTTAGGTGACTATCAACATTTCCGCATTGTCATCATCTGTATACGTCCTCGTCTAAACACACACTTGTATTTCGCGGAGGTGGCGCGAACGAAACAAAACACGATCACTGAACGCGCTCTTCCCTCGCATCGAGATTATAAACCGTCACAAATTCATGGTATTCTGAATTCTGATGGTCATGAGAAGGATCGGCGAATTAAATAAGAGTCGGACAGTCACACACTTTGCGCGTCGTTATTATAATCGTCATTGTGTATACCGAGCGACCTTTTCCCCCACCATATCCGCGAACGATTTGTCACGTCGCGACGATAATTAGTTTGTTCGCTTACTACAAGTGCAGAATTTCGTGTCTTAAAGTAAACGCGCAATAGTGACATTTGCTAATTGTACAAAATTCTGACCGTCATAATGTGTCAAATAAATTCGTATTATTTTACGTTGTTATTTTTTATAATGTACGCGTATTATTATAAAATTACTATTACTATTTATATCTATATTATTATTATTAATAATAATTAAAATACTTTTGAGTCGCTAGTCGAAGAAAAAATAAAAGGTAACAAAATTAGTCGACCAAACTAGCAAGAAATATATTTATTTGAAAATCACGACGTTTCGACCATGTGGTTGTGGTTCTTATCAAGTGACAATAAATTTCGTGTAGAATATAAAGCTCACAAATCAATCATCATAAATGTCCATACAATGCATTGACGAATATGTGAAACAACATGACAGTTTCTCTCTTTCAAATTTGACAAATTAAGTCTTTTAATAATGGACATTTATGATGATTGATTTGTGAGCTTTATATTCTACACGAAATTTATTGTCACTTGATAAGGACCACAACCATATGGTCCAAACGTCGTGATTTTCACATAAATATATTTCTTGCTAGTTTGGTCGACTAATTTTGTTACCTTTTATTATTATTAATGTTAATATTAATAATATTAATAATATTAATAATATTAATAATAATATTAATAATATTAATAATAATATTAATATTAATAATATTATTAATGTTAATATTAATAATATTAATAATATTAATAATATTAATAATAATATTAATAATATTAATAATAATATTAATATTAATAATATTATTAATGTTAATATTAATAATATTAATATTATTAATATTAATATAATATTATTAATATTAATATAATATATTTAATATTAATAAATTATTTTTAATTAAAGAATTATTATTATTAATAAATTACGTATTATTTTTTTGTAACGTAATTTTTACGCTTGCCTTTAATTATTACGATATTTTAAAAAAGATGAGAAGATGCAGAGAAAAACAAAATACTAAAGCAATAAATGAAAAAAAATTGCGTAAGTTGATAAGTTAATTAGTGAGTCGTTTCATTTTAAGTACATTTTAAATATACGAAATTATCTGTCAATTATGTATTGCGGATTTTTCATTTAATCAATTTAATTTCTGTAATATCTACTTTTGCGCTTATTTGCACGTGGAGTTATAACTATTAGTTAAATTAACAGTTTGTGTATATTTCTTACCAGCGATTTTTTTCATAACGACAGGTTCCGCATTGATGTTGTTCTCCGTGTTTAACTTCCTGTCATCGATTTTGTCCACATTGTCGAATTTCAATGCGTAGTTATTCTTACCGCCCGGCATTGTGACACGAGATAATGTAAAGGCCTGATCCTTGACTCTTCTGCTGTCGTCGGTTAGATTGTCATTGCTGCTACTGTTGCTGTTATTCGGCACTGTTATTTCTATGCCGTTCAACAACACTGAATTAGTACGCGAGTCCGGAAAAGCGACCATATCTAAAATCCAATAATTCAATTAGACGGAACTCTAATGGCGAGGCAGAATATAAAATATTTTCCATCATTCGTTTAATACTTAAAATCCTGAAGATTATATAAAGAAACGCAACAATATTTCCGAAAAAAAAAGTTGGATCGATAATTACAATTGAAGCTACCGCGTGAACGAGAGAGGACGCATTTCTGAACATAATAAGGTATTCGCTTAATAGTAACAATGGAGATATATTTAATTAGCACAATACAAGAAATTTTTGCACGTACGAGAAGTTTCGCGCAGGCGAATTTTCGAACGCGAGCAATGTATGCAAAAACGAGTGATCCCTTATTGCCCAAAAAATCGAAGCGAGCAACTTTGACTTCAAAAAGTGGGATTAAAAAAAGGTTTCGCCTTTCCGAAAACGTTTGAGAGAAAACGACTCGTTTTAAGCAGAAATGATCCTTGGTTTCCTTATCGATAGCGAATGCCGAGGCAAGGATTTGAAAAGTCTTTTAGGGAACGATGGGGGGGGGGGGAGTCCACGGTAGATAAGCCCCTCTTGTCCGAAGACCTCCAGAATGTCACCCGGAAGTCATGCAGATAAGGGATACCACTTCAAAAGAAATTGATTGAATCCAATATGATATATCGCTTGATAACTTGGGCAAAAGATAGGGTTCAAGATAAAGCAGGAAGAATCGTCGAAACTCTGGAGTTGACGTTGAAATGTGCTAATAGTCGATCGGGTTCAGTATGGTGTGTTTCTCGCTAACTTGGGCAGGAACCCAAGGTAGAGCAGGAAGATTCATCGAAACCGTGGAGTCGACATTGAAGCACTAACTGATAATCGATTGGATTCAATAAGGCGGGTCGTCCAAGAGTTGTTTTTCTCTTTTTATTAGTTTTTTATCTTTGCTCAGCCCTTAATGCCAAGGTTCGAACACGTGGTGGAAAATATAGATGTTATAAATTTTAACGCAAGGATTGCCGAGCGATCTTTGTTTGCTTGTAACATTTTCTACCGTTTCTCTCTCTCTTTAATCGACAGTATATTCCATTCCGCATTTTTTATTAAAAACAATTGATAAACGCGTTCGAGCTTCCGTAGTTTGTGTTCGCTTTAATTCGAATATGAGTCATAATAATATCTATCTATTATAAAGATATATAAAGAATTATATTTAAAAAAAAATAATAATCTTAAAGAATTCTAATAATAAGAGAACAGTTTAAAATAAAAATATATAAAATTATTTATATAAAGAAATAATAATTTTAAAGAATTCTATTAAAAATAATAATTATCTATGTTAATTTAATTGGACATATTAATTTAATTTTATTGGAAACTTATATAGCAGCGCTATATCAAATTCGATCACGCCTCCGTGAGAGTTAAATTTAAATTTAAATATGTGATAATTTGAAATCTTTCTCTCTCTTTGTGTGGTACGACGCTTTGTTTGAGAATTAATGTTGTTATTTTTACAAGAAATTTCATTTTACAAGAAATGACAAAAAACGCTAGACATATTATAATAACAAAGCGAATATTATGCGACATATGATTTATTTGTTTTATATTGTAAAAATAAAACAAAATGAATAGTTATTGATGAAACTGTAATTAAATAATTTAGATAAATTTTAGAATTTCGTAAAAGTTTTGTGGTATAAATCTTTAATGTTTTCCTATTATATTCATATCAATAAAAATTAATATATGTATATGCATACCGAATTTGCTAAGGTATGTCGTTGCTCTCCTTAGGATCGACTTGCGACAACTTCACGTCGGATCTGCCGATTTCCGCAAATTTAGATCTGCAAAAATTGAAAAAGTATGATAATTTATTTAGAAATAAATTAAAAACTTGTTTGTTGCTTTATCTCGACGATATGTATATTAGCGATTTTAGAAGCTTTAATAATGGGTTAATCATAACTGTCGAGAAGTTTACTGTAATTACATTATTTATATTTCCTAACTAAAACAAAATATTAATTGTTGAACTTATTAACAAAAATCAAGGAAAAGACAAGAGAAAATAAAAAAAGTCGAAAATTGCGTAATTATACATGTCATTTACATGCAAATTAAGAAGCTCACTAAAAATATCGGATAATTTTCAAATGTTTGAATTTGATCCTGTTTAAAAGTGGAAATCTAATACGTTTAAATTTTATTCACGTTTATAACATAGAGTTTACAAAATTTTATAAAATCAATAGTTTGATATGAACGTTTGCTGGCGTCGGACATAATTTATTTATCGGCAATAAGATCGCCTGCTAATCAGAAGCGATTGTAAACTAATGACTAATAATTTAGATTATGTGTCTTTACGTCGTAAGACGTCCATAAAATTGTAGCAATCTTATCAGTGACAGGTTTCCACCTGTTAAAAAATTTTTAATGCAAAATTTTAATTAAGAGTTTGTATCTCTATCTCTTAACTATAATGAGATATATATGATCAGATCTCTGAAAATTGGCGCGGTATGATTTTGTACAATCAGATATATTTGTATCTAAACACAGCTATATTAATGTTATATTTTGTTACTTAAATAAAAGACAATAAAAAAATAAAAGAACAATTTTTTATTTATCCGTTTCAAAAAATCACTATTCCGAATTCTCTTGTGTTGCGATTATGTCAGTAATTGAACTGACAGAAACAAATATATTTATAATCTTAGTAGCCGTGTTTTATACTAATTTTCATATATAAAAATATCTTTTTAATTCTAAAATAATTTAATAATAATTGTAGTATAATATAATTTACTTAATAATAAGTCGGTAATTATGCAGAATAGAGAAGACTTATTGTCTTCTTTCATATTTCTTTTTTAAGCATTGTAGAAGAAAATATTTCAGAACTTTTCGATGTATTTTTTATTAATATTTAATAGATGCGAAGTAATTAATATACTTTGTATATACTTTATTTAAAATATTACATTTTAAATATTACTTTTTAAAAAAAATATTTTATTAAATAGAAAAAGACATGTTTATATTATTTAGAAAATATATATCAAACAATATGTAATTTTTTAATAAAATATTCCTTTACTTTAGTAAAGAAATATTTTTTAGAAATAAATAATAAATAATAAATAATATATATAAATATTCTTTTAAAGAAGTCTTTCTTTTTTTAGTTCTATAAAAAAATTTATTGTATTTATTATTATATTATAATACTTTTTTCCTCCTTCGATCTAATTGTAAGTAGGATAGGTAGATTTAAACGATAAAACTTAAACTGAAGCTTATATACTTTACACACAATTATTTGTTGAATAATTAAAATAATTATGAAGACACTGGACAAGTCATTGCTCTAAAACCCGCGGACTTGATGCTTCATATGTAATACAATATGCAAAATCAGCGGGATCGTCACCGGACTGATAGAGGGCAACTATAGACTCTGTCGTGTCGCGATAATCTGATCGCACGTGTCGCGTGAATTGAATTATGCGTGGGTGTGCGAGAAGGGACACACGTATATCATTTGCCTAAGAAAGTTCTGCGGTTTTTGATCCGTGGAAACAGGAATTTAACACTTAAACAGCGAGCAAAATAAGCCGCGTGAATGATTTATAATTTATATATAGGTTTGCCATTTGGAGACAATCATTAATTAAAATTGATTACTAAACATAATAAATAATAATAAATATGATATACCTATAGTTAATATTATATTATACAATTATATACGATATTATATATAATCTGTAAAATGTAATTCTATGATCTTATAATTGACTAAATAAATAATGAATTAATTGATTATTTTGATAGATTGCTATTGCTATTATTTATTCCAATATATATTTATAATATTAAAGATTCGGATCGTATTTTTCTAATACACGATATAATAATCACAATTTTCTGAATAAAAATAATTATTAGTATATACTTTAGAAAGTACTTTAATTGTCAATAATGTAAGTAATATTTTTGGATAACTAAAATTTGAACAACAATTATTAATGTAAAATTCTTAAACTTTCTACCTGTTAAAATATTTTGAATATTTATATCTTTAGTTCATAATATTTTCGAGAACATTATATTTGAATCACTTATTTCATAATTATTATTCACTTCTTTATCTTATCTTAATTCTCTTATCTGTATTATAATTAATACTGTTACTTATTTTTTCGTTAATTTTGTTTTGATTTTCTTCAACATCAAAATCTTCATTTATTAAAGCTCCTTGAAGAATCCTTGTTTTTTAATATATTGACGCTATTATCAATAGTTACAGTATAATATGTATTTGATTTAAAGATATTTATATTGAAAAAGAACAGATTTGATCTTTTTATTAATATATATACTTGCAAAACATATAAAAATATAAAAATATAAAAAATATAAAATATATAAATGTGTTAAATATAAGAGACTATTGATGTTAATTACCCGTAAATTTTTCTTTTAATATGCCAAAGTTCTTAATATAATTCTAACACCTTCAATATTATATCGTCAATATATTCTCATGATACATTATTTTATTCGATATACGATATATTTCTACGATGTAATCTTCTTACGAGCAAATCGCACTTATAAACAGAAGATTGAAAAAATATTTCTACTTTAGACTTTGTTCAAAGTAATGTACGTATTAAAAATTATGATATCATAAGAGATAATCATTCAATTTGTACACATGTTTTTGACACAAGTCTGGAAATCTGCAAATATAATTCTTCATCTTATCAAGATATTTCATAAAATTTTGATAATCATAAATAAATGTATTAAATAATAATTAAGCACTCTATTAAGAGACGAGAAGTGTAGTTGCAATATATATATATAATATCTTTTTCTTTTTAAAAATTTATTAGAAATATTAATTTTTAAATATAATTTTACTACCTCAACTTTTTCACAAGTTTTCATATTTTTGGACTATGTATTGGCTCACTTTTAATAATATCTCACATTTTAATTAAATTACACAAATTCGTTCATTCTATTTCTACCTAAAATATGTACAAAATCAAATTTTTTTATTTATTTTGAAAGGTGGAATTTAGTATTTTTTCTATATAAGTGAAGATTTATAGACACTTTTGCGCGCGAAATAAATGACAATATAACTAGTAATTTCTTTGGACTTAACGTATAAATTTCAGCTATATCGCTGTTTATCTGATTCTTGTGATATACTTATTGAGTATATCTAATAACTTACAAAATTACATCAATTGCTGATAAAAAAGAGAAGCTTATCGAGATATCGCGTATCAATATACTTACGTAGAAAGTTCACATTGAATCTGCGCCAGCGTGTCGATTTTCACTGATGGAGTCTTCGTTCTGAAGGAAAATTCCGAATTCGCCAACAACGATGGCAATGACAATTGGAGAAATTGGAGCAACGACTTCGATTCCGATTCCCTCACGAGTGCTTTATCGCTCCAAAGTTCAATCCTTTTCCGCGACTCGCGTATAACCACTCGCGATGAGTTCAAGCACTTGGGGTTGTCCAGCGTTATTAAGGTATATTGTACACTCTAGACGAGAAGAAAACTGAGTTTCTTTCCTCGGAGCTCTCACACGGAAATGCGGTCTGCGTGCGGCGAACGGTTAGGCTTGACTGATAAAAGGAAGCCGTGACTCGATTGTAGTCAGTTCTCCTTGTCCTTGTTGAACATTCGTGTGTCTACCTGACTTATGCACGTGCGCTATCACGCCGGTCGTAAGTGGGAGCTAGATCCTGAGGTGAATCACTGAAATCGATAAGCAAGTGTCTCGAAAATTAATCAGAAGAAATTAATTCCTTCCACTCCATTATAGAATGGGGAATCGCTGGTTGCGAGAGAGAGAAAAAGAGAAGGGGGTAGAGTGTCATTAAGAATTTATTTCAAGGGAAAATGTATTATATATTGATATAATAAATATAATAAATATAATATATTAATATAATTAATTATATATCAATTATTAAAAGTATAATATAATAAATATATAATATATTAATATATGTAATTAATATTAATTAATATTAATTATATATATTAATATATTAAATTTATTATATTATACTTTTTAGAGTATAATATATTAATATAACAAATATAATAAATATTATGTGATTCTATGGAAAAACCGGAAAGAAAGAAGAAAAAGGAAAAAGAAGATTTGATGAATATAACTGTTTAAAACGCAGAATTTAATTAAATAGATTAAAATTAATATAAATTATCAATAAATAAAAAAAGAGAATTTATCAATTAAACATATTCACTGAAAATATATTTAATGAAATTATAAATTCAACCAACAAGTTATGATCACTTATAAACGTGAATTTTCCTCTTGTCTCAATAAATATAATATAAAATTATATATATATAATCTAGAAGAAAAGAAAATGTAAGTTACCAATTGTTTAATGCTAATATTCATTTTTTGAATATGTGTGTAATCTTCACATTTCTGCTAATATTCTTGTTTAAAGACCTTCAAGATATTTTATAGAAAAATTTCTCTAAATCTTTAGCAAAATAAAATGGTCAAATCTTATATCTTTAATTATCTCTGGTAGTCGAAATATAGGTTGCATAGACCTTTGATTGCTCCATTATTACGAACGTTGATATTATTACTTAAATGTGACGTAAGCGATGATCAAGCGGTTTGCGTCATCGAATCGTTAAATTAAGTTTTGGGTTACTTGAGGCGATTGTCATTTGAGAACGTTCCGAAGAGCAAGTCAAGAATCGATTTGTACATGACACTTTGCTGTACATACACGTATACGTTTATGTTAATTTTAATCCGTTCCTTAATCTAACGAATATACAAGTTGTCGTACGTACCCATGAATATTATATTAACGTCTACGACATCCCGTGCATGCAAATGTGACTTAATATTTTTGCTAGGATCGTTTGATTTTACGTCACTTTGTGACCGTCAAAAAACGGGGAAATACCGTGTTTAGCATAAAAACGGATGCTTATTTTTTTTTTGCAAGATTTATTACAAATCGTTTTTATGAGTAATTTTAATCGTCGATTACGCACATCCGACGACAACAATGTCTCGAGTGGATATTGTAATGATTAATTAATAATGATTAATTAATGATTAATTAATAATATTTGTCACTGGATATGGACCGACATTTTTATTTTACGATTAACGATCACGTATCATCTCGAATCGGATCAAAAGTCGCAAGTATAAGAAAAAAACATATCATAATATACACTTGTGAATAATATTTCGCGAAATCAATACGTTAATTGCAATAATCTTAATTATTATATAATTATAATTTTTTATTTAATAATTTTTAATAAAACTTTTTATATAAGAAAACGTACTCTTTTGAGAAAATAAGGATTTATTTTATTCAAAAAATATGTATGCCACGGAAAAGAAGCTAAAGCTAACATTTCCATTTACAAAATGTATAATAAATTATATATGTAATCTTTTTGCTGAATATGTTTTAATTGTGGAAAAATAAAATTCAAAATTCGCATCGTGATAATTTTATTTTAATTTTTTAATTATGTATTTGTATTATAGTTATAAGTTTTATTTAATGATCTAATGATTTGTGTTATAGATAATTTTTATTTAATATTTAACTTTTATTTATTATAAACTAAAAAAAACTACAAAATCAAGTGACTCAGAAATATTAAATTTAATATGACAAAACGGATACGATAGATAAAATTAAAAAGGATAGTAAATTTTCTTTATTTAAAGGATAAGAATCTAAAGTTCTAATTATATAATTATAAGACTGTTAAAATAGTTAATGATGAATTTTTATATCATCCTGAAGGTTTCATTGAAAAGGCAAACTCTTTTTACGAGGAATATTTCCTTTAAATTTATCTTAAAAAAATAAAAATTGCTATTTTATGGTGTATTTAACTATCTTTATCATTATCAGTTCTATTGGAGTGGTCATGATGTACATACATAATCGTTCTCAGTCTATGTTATCGGCATATTGACATTACATTGCTGAAGAAGTCAAGATGGTGAGATTAAACTGTGTAAAGTCTTACTATCTTAACAATTGTGTAAAAAAAATAATTTCCATTATTTTTAGATTTTAGGACTGCACTTTAATAATTTAAAACGATAAAATGTCAATACTACCATAGATTAAACATAAAAAGGAATTAAATTATTTGACTAAATTATATTTAACTGTTTATTGAAAAAGAGAAAATCTAACCGCTAAACCAAGCAGCTTTAAAAGGATATAGAAATTTATAGAGAATTTATAGGAAAAATTTAAACTATTCAATTTTAAATCGATTTTCATTTTATACATACCTATAATACACTGATGAGTCAAATGAAAACTATGGCTTTGACGTTTATTGAGAGACAGCTCGTTTTGTCATTTGAAAAGATATGATATCAATTTAGATCCTACTATGTGTATAAATGCATATCTAAAGGAAAGCTTAGAAATTCTTAAAATTTATAAGATTCTTAAGATAAGATTCTTAAGATTTTTATATAAAAAAATAAAAATTGACTATTTTTAAAAATATTTTTCTATTAAGAACACGATGTGTTCTCATCATTAAATATTTTCGTCATTAAAATTTATTAAATATTTTGTAAGTTACTAATATACTATTACTATCATTATGTAATTATTGTTTTTAATTATCATCAGCCATGTTGGCAAATGTATTTCTTATGATATATATTATTAATAACTAGGAAAAAATAAAACTATTAAAAGATTATTAAAATTGCTAATATATTTCAAAATGTGAGTCATACAAAATAAGGTAATAATATGAAACAAATATAAAAATAAAAGCAAAAAGAAAAATACTTTTTTAGTCTTATTAAGTCTTATTAACGAAACAATATTTTTATTGAAAAATTCCTTTAAAAGTGAAAGAAAAGTTATATTATAAAAATAAATATAAAAAATTGCCTTTAGAAATAAAAAAAAAATAAGCTCAATTCAAATTGAAGTCTTTCAATATATAAATTCATTCCTGGTATATTGAAATTAGTAATAATATAAAATAATAATAATACTTATAGTAATTTTAAGTGATTTGTTTTTATAATAAGTTATATACTTTTGTGTCAAAAATAAAAAAATAATAAATTTTATATAAAAGTTATTTAGAGAGTTAACATAGAAGATATTCATGTAGTTATTTAGTTAAGATAGAAGTTCTTCATGTAGTTATTTATGTTGATATCATTTCAGAACATTTGTAAAAGTTTAGCATAGATGATCTTGTTTGTGAAGTACATACTTAATATTTGATAAAATTGATTTCTCTTAATAACTATTATTAATTGCACTCTTCGAGAACGTGTTTGGTGACAAATATGCCTAATCCGGTGTAGTTCGCGATATCAAACTTGATTGTCACCAATTATATCTCACAATTAGATATTGTATTCTAGTTATTTTTCTTGCGAATATTTAATGCGTAAGCTTATCTATTAAATAATATTATGTGCGCACGTTCATAATTTAATGTAATGACATAGTCACGCGTCCGAAATCATTCGGCGATTAAATGTGTGACGAAGTCAATATAATAAATACATTAAACTTTTTCATAATTCACGTCAGCAGCACATTTATGTTGATGGTATTTGAATTATTAAAAATTATTTTTATCGCGATAAAATGTGTATGTGTGTGTCTATGATACTATCATATTATCTAAAATTTATGAAATTATTATCGACTCTCCGTTAGTCTCTTATCACGATCCTTTTTAATCATTAAAGATATTATCGAATATACTATATATATATATATATATATATATATATATATACATATATATATATATATATATATATATATACATATATATATATATATATATATATATATATATCTTTCCCTCCCTTCCTTCTCTCTCTCTTTCTCTTTTTCAAGAAAGGAATTTTTTATTTAGCTAATTTTTCACATTGATTGCAATTTGCTACGATAAATGAATATTGAGTTCACTCACCGAGATTGTGTAGATATCGATCTCTGACGACACGTACCGCAGCTTCGATATCGGTTTAAAGAATTTATTCTGCGAAGTATATTTTTTTTTATAACTTGCCAAGTATGTGATTAAAATTGGGTTACGATGACTCGCGAACACGCGGATTATGATCAATGACGGGCGGCATCGCGCTTACTGACATTGTAGAAGCGATTTGAGTTTCGTGTAAGTAAATAATAATAAATCTCCAGTTGGGGGGAGGGGTGATTACTTATCGCGATATTCAAGTTATCAAAAGAGAGAGAGGGGGGGGGGGGTGGAAAGGGAAGAGATATATAAGTTATATTTTCTTTATTTTGTAAAACTGAAAAATTTTGCAGCTTAATTAAATTAATAATACCTAAGTCTTGAAAATCATATTTTAAAATTATTAAATATAAATAATTAATAAAAATAGTTAAATAAAATTATTAAAAAATTATTAAGCAATTAAATAAAATTATTAAATAAAATTATTAAAATTATAGATGTAATTAATAGAAATAATTTTAAAATTCTTAAATAAATGAAATATTATCTTTTAATATACATATATTACACATGGAATCTTTCATATGTTAAAATTTATAATATATATATTTTGCTAAATAAAAATTTAGTTATTTTTTTATTATGTATGTATTTTTTAGATTTTTGTAAAGAAAAATATTAGAATCTCTTTGAGATAACCGAAAATTTCAGCGGGAACAAATTACTTTCGTCGAAAAACTCAATCTTAAAAAATTTGCGGTTAAATGAAATTCTAGCGAAAATAAAGAGTAGATGTTGCGATATCGAAATTCAAATATTTCTCCGCGAAAAAAGAAATTAAACTAGTTTCTCTCCAAAAAGTTCATCGAGTCTCGCATACGTCTACATTTCAAATGACGATTCGCATATATGAGAGCGTGTGACGTATAACATATTTTACAATCGTGCTTACCGAAGGGAAATGAGCCCCGGGTATTCGTCGGATTTACAGCCAGCGAGAACATGCAATAAAGCAGTTGTAAAGTGTGTTTACACTGCATAGCAGGTTTGGCGTGGCAGGTTACGACAAACGAGAGGCGCGATACTTTCGCAATAGTGGCATAAAATGTTTTAAGCAGTACATATACATATATCGATAAAGAAAGTACGAACTTAATTATTAACGCAAATTATTTGTCTCTCAACAAATTATGGACAAATATGTATGCACGCGTTATTTTAAATAACATAACTATAGGACACTAGGCGTTTGAAATAAAATAAAATGAAAAAATTTTATTTAAAATAAAAAAAACATTTTGCCATATATATTTAAAGTCCAATATATTTATTTTTCATGAAATAGATAAATTTTAAAGACGGTGTATGATTTTAAAATATAAACTATTTATTTAAAAATAATCTAAAACTCAACTTAAAAAATCTAACCTAAACTAAATCTAACCCAACCTAACCCTAACCCTAACCCTAACCTAAAAAAAGTATTATTCAGTTAATTCGCATAAGATTTGTATGTACAACGTTAACTTGTATAATAATTAATTTGCATAATATTCTCTTATATTGTATTCAAAAATATTTTGTGAAATTTTATTGTGTACATATTTTCAAGTATAATGCAATAAAATTTTTTTGAGGCGAGCATCGAATCTTTGCGTGTCGAACACTCGTTCGCGATACATTATTACGACACGTCTCTGATAATAATCAAATCCGAATTAAGATCGCGCTCGTCAAATAAATAGTTACATATCATACGCGATCATTATTGTGCTAACTCTCGAGATATGACGCACATACGATTCCCCTACTTTCCTTTTTTTTTTCTTCAAGCAAGATTTCGATGATTTCTTGTGACAAACATCGAGGAAAAAGCTCAAGTGCTTTTATCTGGGAAATATATTCAATCAACGTCGATCATATGAATGACTATACGTGCGCTCATTGTTAATCATTGAGCAGGTAAAAAAAAATTATAACGAATTACAGTTCGCGCTTCTTTTTACGTCAGATATTCGCACGAGAAGACGCACACAGCTCATCGCTTGACGTTAATCCACGTGATTTTTATAATTTTACCTGGCGGATAATAATGACATTCTACAACTATATGTTACATAACGTCGTTGTGTCTATGCCGACATATGTATACCGCTCACCTTGTACGTAATGTAATTTTGCAGAAACATTTATCTTTGCGTGCGGTAACGAGCGAATATCTTACATGTTTTCAATCTCGCGCGCTTCAATTCTTCGCGTTTCATTTGGCGCGCTATCGATAAGACGCTTAAGTTGAAATGTGCAAGGGAAATACCTCGATAAAACCGATTTTATCAAGCGATTTTCTTTTCTATCGTACGAGGAAATTTTAATGAATTAATTTCAAGAATTAGAGATGAACAAAAAATTTCAACTGTCAACGTGAGTTGACATCTTGGAAATTTTTAGAGTACATATTTTTCGTAAGAAGAAAAAATATATATGTGTGACAATATGCTCTTGTGTGTATGTACTTATTACGTAAAGCGGAAAATTGTCTTTTATCACGCGCACGTATCTCGAAATAATTTCGAGACATATAAGAGAGATGTAATTATGAGATGTCATTATATATAGATATGTAAAAAAGATTGTATTTCTTATACTTTATATATATGTATATATTATATATATAGAGTTGATAAGAAATCCCCGTGTATTATACATATATACGATGTCTTGTGGATATTGTGGTAAAAATCGATTATAATAATGATGCAATTGATTTGACGATTCATCTCTCTTTTCTCGCCACTGCCATATTGGTTTTATCAGCCATGTGATTTATCGCATTTTTTATCAATATTCTCCTACTGCCGCATAAAAGTGCCATTTCTTCGATAACTGTTCATATCGCGTATCATATCATCTAGGTTAAGCAAATTATTATGGTAAATTAACTTTTACCCCCACAAAAATGACATATACTTTATATTTTTTGAAAACATTATTTAATTACTTAAATTCAACTTGTCAAAGTTATTTTATCATATAAATACTTACACTTTTCATAATTTTAATCATAATTCTTCCAAATTTTTGTAATTGCGTTTTTTTATTTTGTTTTCGTATGACACTTTTAATCGAAATACATTTCGGAATTATTTTTAGCCAGCTGGAAAAGAAAAATAAACGGGGTATAATTGGAGGGTGAAAGAACAACAAAAGCTTTTACTGTTTGTTAGACTATATTATTGGACGTGTCCAACTATTCTTGGCTAACAAATAATATTTATCGACGAACAATGTAATCTCTATGAACTTACAATGTAATTTTGATTCCGAATATTTTGATTTTTGAATTTCTTCCTACTTTCTTTCCCTTCTTCATACACTTTGTACCCTCAGTCGCTCGTTGGTAATCACACCAACGGCTTCTCCGAAAGAAAAAAAAATATCGCGCGCACATACACACACACACACACACACACACACACACACACACACACACACACACACACACACACACACACAGAGGAAAGATATATGTATATATAAACATAGAATGTGGTGATGCGAAAGAGAAAAAATTATCTCTACGAGAAATTATCGTCACAAAATTATCGTACATGAATTTCAAAAATATCTTTCGGTCAAAGATAAAAAACTTTTTTGTCACCAATAAAGTACAGCACACTTTCCATATCACATATCTAATTTGTGTAAAAAAAACTATTTTTTTATTTCAGCGATTGCTGTTTTATGTATCAAATCCTCTTTTCTGTTATATGTTGTGACTTGACTTTTTATTCAAAATAAATTTATATAAAATATTATATATACGTATGTATTTTTTATTCGGAATAATATGTTAATATAAAAAATGTATGTATTTCAATTGCAAGTTAAGATTTAAGGTAAGTAATTTTGATATAGTCTCTTTTACACAAATGAGTTACAGAAAACGTGTGCATTCTCTCGCAATATATTTTTTCATGCTAATTAATTTAATCATACACACATCATATTACTCTCTCAGTTCTTTATATATACAAGGTGACCAGTAATAAGTAGGCGTCCCATCTCTCGTATGCAGATAGAACGGGTTAAACCGAAAAGAAAAATCCTCTACAGTTTTGCGATCTTCGTAATAATTAATGAGAAATTAATTAAAAACGATCGGGGCCAATCCGCGCGAATATAAACGCCCAATGTTTAATCGGTTGCTAGGCAACGCGACGAAGTGGGAGGAGCGTTCTGCAATGACTATGTACGGATTGGCTGATCTCTTAATTAATTAATTTCTCATTAATTATTGCGAAGATCGCAAAACAGTATAGGACTTTCCTATTCTATTTAACTCGCTCTACCTGCATAAAAGATGCAATTATTACTGGACACCCTGTACATATATATATATATATATATATATATATATATATACACGTGTATATATATGTATGTATATATATCATAGATATAGATACACAATAATTCTTGATTTCAGTTAGGTCGTATTAAATTCACTATATGTATAACTAATGCCGTTCGTCATTTCTTGAAAATACTAATTGTAAAACAAAAACATTATAGAGAGAGTACGGTATAAAGACTATATATATAATTACTCTATCGCATAAATATCTATAAATATATACGGTAGATGAAAGCATTATAATAGGAACATTCGTTTTGCTGCTGTTCTCTTAAATTACCGTCACACTAAGATGGTAGGGGTAGCGATTACCGTAATAAATCGATCGGTATCTCTTTGTTTTATACGAAACTCTCATGTTACGTACAAAAGCTAATGTACGATATATCTTCGTGAATCTTATCATTCTAAAACATTGGCAGATTATTTGAAAAATAATTCGTCATCGAGAAGAGAATTTTGGCAAAAATATACAATAGAACCCATTAATTATTCAATCCGACCTTCGCAAAAATAGATGCGCAATAGTAAATATTATTTAAGCGACATTAGAATCGCAATAATTATTTTTATCTGATTTTTTTATACTACAAAATTATTAAATTAATAAAAGACAATGAATCTTCACAAAAGACTCTAGAAATAAAATATAATGTTTTTAATAACTAGTCGAAACGCTAATGACATCTGTTCTAATTTGATTATGTTTGTCACACGTGTTTGCACAGTTATATATTATACATATAAGTATTTATATCTTCAATTATATATTTATACTCTTTCATAAATCGCAAAAAATAAGGCGGACATTATAAAATAAACTTTGTTACGTATGTTTATTATGTGATTACAGTCTTTTGCTTTTTTTACGCTTTTTGATAAAAACTTACATTCGACAATGTTATGGATATACATATTTCGCAATAGTTGTCTGTAAAATAACCCGAAAGTTTATAATGACATCTCTTTCTCGTAGTCGTTTATTATGTATATATTCTAATGCACACTTTGGTAAATATATATTTAATAATTCGTCATTCTCAATGTCTTTTCACACTTGTACTTTTTCTTGTTCCAGTAGATAAGTTTAATTAATTATGCTATTCCCGTCATCGGTCAAGGAAAGAAGTAACTATAGGGGACCCTGAATCATGGTGCTTATACCGATCGTATTAATTTAAGTATCTATCACCCTTTGTCGGCTTCTTGCGGAATCTTTCTATCGATTTAATCACTAATTTTGATTATCCTCAAAATCCTTACACATTGTACATTTATATGCGTTACGTATATATTACGTACCTTAATTCTATATACGCCGTTCTCTTATAAAGTATACTTAATATTTTATATTCTAAAAAATATTTAATTTTACAACGTCGCGCACACAACGGACGATTATATTTGTATCGACTTGATAAGCGAAAGATGAGCTCGTGTATAATTTTCAAATTTTGTGTAAAAATTCGAAAACATAAAATATCCCCAGATAGCAAGCGTACATCATTTGACGTCGGATAACATTATTTTGACGTTGAATGATATCATTTTGACGTCAAATGATGTGAATTTCCTACTTGGGTTTGTTTAAAAAGTCTTTTGAAAAAGAAAAGTCTTTTGAAAAAAAGAGACAATTGATATAAAAGTAATACATCGGTTAGTACATCTTTTAGACTGTTTAGTAGATATTTTTAATTATGTTCATATAAAGTATATCTCTTCAGTAATATTTTATATTGGAAGCAGTATAATATTTAGACAGAAAGGAAAGCTAGATTTTGCGTATGATTTTTTTGTCTATAGAAAGTCTCTTCTTCCGTTTATCGATTAAATTACACATCGATGTGCACGCGCGAATACGATACGGTTGGTCCAATTCCGGAGCCATCTTTGTTTGACATAACAAATCTATTCCGATCGGACTAACCTCACGTGTCGCTTGGTAAAGCTCAATTTAGGAACCTAGCCCGTTTTACAATGTAATAGGAACTAAATTTTCTCTTGTGCGACACGGACAGTTTAGTCGTCGTCGCTGCGCAAGGTCATCTTTGATAAATGTCGCGATAATAATCACGACATTTTTTTTTCCACGTCTCTGCAAGTCTGTCTCTGAATATAACGACGTATGACTTTGTAAAAATTCATTGCTGAGGTAGCCACGCGATTCCTGAGGATTGGCATTCCGCAGTTGCGTCATTCGAACATTATTGTTACAATCTCAGCGTTTATACTGGGTGTACGAGAGAAATTAATTGGAAATGTAAGGATACCCTTTTATGTTTCATTCGTAGAAACAAGATTAAAATTAATTGTTATTAATAGATTTCTTTTTTATGTCTCGATGTGTTTCATCTGCGATTCACTAAAAAAAAAAACTTATTGTGAAATTGTTATTTTAATCTCTTTTGCAATTAATTGTTTATTTAAATGAATATCTTTATCTGTAAAAAAGTACATTTAGAAAAGTATACGCTAGAGAGTTAAAACTTGTTTAATTAAAAAAAATTTTTAAGTACTATATCATCATAAAATATTAAACATTTCTTTTCTTCTCTTAACACTCTATATATTCTTCTGTGTGCGTCTGTAAAATGAATGTCGCTTGTATAACATTTCCAGCTATTATTGTCTCGCACTTGTTGAACGTAATGCAAGCCGGGATTTTCCAAGCTATTAATGAGAATGGTCGATTAATTGTCACTAACAAGCATTATCTTATGCGTACATAGAAAAATATGATTGGTAAAAAGAAAAGATAAATATTGATAAATACATAAAATTTGTATAATTGGGTGCCACTCCATAATGGTCATTAATATTGATATGCAAACAACAATTGTTGTATAATTTTAATAAAATTTTATGTTATTACTAATTTTTCTTTTCTTATTTCTTTTTTGTTGCATTTATTAGATAGTAGAAAATGTAGATAAGAAATGACGATATGCATTATATATTAATAATCAATACATTTTTATAAGAGAAAGTTAATGAAACAATACTCTCGTAGATAATTATTATATATTAATATCAACTTAATACAAATTTTAATCTTAATTGGCAATTTTAATTAAAAAGCAAATGTAATGCTATATATTTGAGTCAAAACTCATCTGATAGAAACCCGTTTTATTTCATTATTCTTACTAAAAAATAATTATTTGGAAGAATCGAGCTCTTTATTTTTTAGTATGATCTTTAAATTTCGGTAATATAAACTAAATTAATTTCAAAAATTATAATATATATTATATTTATAATATATATTATAATATATATAATATATATTATAATATTTATAATATATATTTTAATATTTATTATAATTATATATATGTACATATATATATATATATGTATATATACACATATATATAATATATGTAATTATAATAAATTAAATTAATTTCAAAAAATCTCTTTCGATATCTCAGATTATCTCTCGATAAAAAAAAAATTTGTACACACATGTGGAGTCATATATTCTCGCGTAATAAAATCTCAAACAAATTTCAATTTTTTGTGAGAGTTCTTTGTGAGAGTTCAACTCAAGGTGCAACTTTTTCACTATTGTACATCGCACCTTTTTCCTGCGCCTTAAAAAAAAGAAGAACAGGAGAAAAAACGCGACACGTGTCGCGCACGCGAGGGGGAAGTTTTCCCTCCTTCCTATATTTTTACATTCCTCTCATATGGCGTCAACCCTAATTTCACGAATTTCGCGGTGTTTTACAAACTTTTTTCTTTCGCCGATTCCTCGCCGATCGATGATGCGCTTTACCCATCTGGCGTGGTCGGTCATCGCGATAGGGGCTGTCGAGGCCTACAACAATAGCGAGTTAAGCCGACGATAGTAAGGGAAGAGAGAGAAGCGAAATCTTATAAAGGATTTCCAAAATATTGTGTAAATCGGCTAGGAGAAAGAAGGGGGAGACGAGGGTGCCAGCTGAAAATTTTAGGGTGAAATCCGTCGAAATGGGGAAACTTCGGCACGCGTGGACAGAGCGTGAGCTAAATAAATAAAGGGTTGCGCGCGCGAGGATTTAATCTTCCCGTCTGCGATATAGTAGTAGACACAATGCTCCCGTTTTCAACCCCTTTCGCTGCTTTTCGATTCCTGTTTTTCGCGGATTCTACGCTTTCACCCTTTTCGCTGGAAGCGCTCGACTGGAAACGTTTCTGTTTGACTCGAAGCGGCGGCGAGTTGAAAAGCTGTGTGAAAGGGTTTCTGGAACGATTCCTTTTTTCGCTTTTTTTCTCACTTTTTTTATATACACTATACTGAAGGGTTCGTTATATTGATAGGTCGCTGGAACAGCGCTTACGAAGTGTTGCACCTCCTCTATATTTCATTGTTCAAGGCATGTGTCGAGCTCGTTCAACAATAAATTCGGAATTTCGTGGGATAAAATTGAAACATGTGCGCGTTTTTAAAAAATATTTTTATATATTAAATCTTTCATATATTAAAATATATATTTTTATATATTTTAATATATAAAAATATTTAATTTATATATAAATGTACTATTATTAAATATTAAAAAATATATATAATTTAATATAATATTATTAAATATTTAAAAATATAATATAAATATATTATTAAATATTTAAATTTTTAATAATATTAAAATATATATATTTTTTATATTATTAATAATGATATTGTACATAATTAGAAATGGTTTATAAATAATTTGAAAAATTAAAAATTAAAAAATTAAATTTAAAATAAATTAAGAAAAATTGGAAATTAAACTTCTGAGAGATGTTTAATTTTATTCTGTTGGAGGATTTAATCAGCTGATGATTTTATTGAATTCGATCACGATAATCGTTCGCGATAATTGACTTTTTAGGATCACGATATCATCGTCTGCTGTTTGCAACAATTTCTTCGACGTTGACGAAATTAAGATTTTTATAGTCCATCAAATTTAATGATATTGTTGAAAATAAATTAATATTTATCGCTACTTATATATTTGATTAAATCACGTGATATCACGTATATATAGTTGCAGAAATAGATTGCAAACTAAAAATATGAAAATAAGTAATAGATGAATTTGAAGAAGATTCGAAGAAGAAAATAAATAAAGCAAATAGTAATATTTATAAGAGGTTTTGCAAAGTTTTATTTATTTTACCTCAATATGAGGAAATAAATAATTTTGAGAAAAAATCTTCATGTTTATATTCTTATAATATATTCATCCAACATTATAAAACTATATTAAATTAAATTATATGAAAATTATATTAAAATAAATATTAAATATTATATTAATATAAAAATATAAAAAAATATATAAAATAAATATAAAATAATTAAATTTGCTTATCATTCTTTAGGGAGGACAGAGGGATATAACTAAAAATTTCTTGAATTAAGAATTTAGCTTTAAACGGGATAGAAGATTTATTGAAAAATCTTGAATTAAGATTTATTTACTTCTTGGTATCTACTAAGGAAACTCGGTGCCTTGTGCATAATCACAAATAATCACTTTCAACGAAGATTATTTCTTCTTTGAAACCGACGCATTATCATTCGTGTTTGGCTCTCATTTGCCGTTTAAATATAAATATAAATATAAAATATTATATTAAAATATTATATTAAAATAATATTAAGTAAATAATATTAAATAATTATATTACAATTATATAAAATTGACAAAAAAGTATAGAAATAACATTGCTTATTAAATCCTTTATTTAAACTATTTGTTATAAATAAACTCGATAATTGTTATAAATAAACTTGATATTAAAAGAGAATTTTCTTTCTCATATTTTGGAGGGTTATTTCATTAACCGCTGTTTCGTCGCGTTGTGTGTGTGTGAGTTTTCCACATGGAAAATTTCGTTTTAACACGTGGATTTTTTTGATCGTACAAGACATCGATTGCGACTAGGGTAAAGTTCAAGACGAAGAAAAGGACATGATAATGGTGATGATTGTGACGGTAATAGTGAAATTATTATAGAAGGATAAAATTTCTACAAGATAGTGAAGGGTGATAGGGGAAAAAAGTGAATGCAGGGGAACAAGATCGAAGAGTGGTTATAGTTCAAGGAGACATAAAGGGAAAAAGGAAAAATCGTGAGAGAGAAAAGCTTTGATAATTGCAATCCATTTTCTTGTCGGGATGTAAGCGGATTGTGGCGATTGATGAGTGGGGGAAGTGAAGTGGACCGAATTAACAAAAAAAAGAAACTTTGCGAACCTAAAAATTCTGATTTTGATGAAATTTTACACATGTATGTAAGAAAGATATTTAGACGAATTTAGAAATTTTTGTTTTTTAGTTGGTTATCCATAAATGATACTAAGGGATGAAACCACCCCTCATGTAGAACGATTTCTTGCTTTTCTCAATATATCTCGAAAAGTCAGTGAAAGGAGAGAAGGAATAGTTTGATATCTTTTTTCTGAAATTTAACATATATAGATCTTGGTTCAGCCGCTGGTTTTATAAATAAATAAACGAGAAAACAAAACGATCATAATTATTATATTCGACAAGAATGAAATGCAAGGAAGAAGAAAAAATTGTGGCCATCTTTGAACCGTCCAGAAGGCAGCTTGCAGTTTTGAGACTTAAATGCAACCAGTCTTTTATTAAATGCATATCTGTTTCTTTCAGACACCATGATTTTAATATATATCAATATTTTTTAACAACGAAGAAATGAGTTATAAATAATAATATATATGTAAATATTTTTAATATAAAAAAATACACTAAAGAGATATGAAAGTTTCGTTAAAGATATTTCTTTAAGTATTTTTCAGAGATTTTTATGTAACAGTTTATCAATTTATATCTAAGTGTATTATACTTTTAATAACTACAAATATCAAAAATATTTGATACAAATAATTATATATATTTTGTTTATAATATATTTTTGTATTAAAATATTTAAACATTAAAAAAAATTTTTTTAAATATATAATTGAACTCAACACATGCCTCTTGCGAGCAGACAATTCATATTTTTTTTCTTCGAAAATATTCAATGAAATCAAGTTCAGGTCAACAGTCTCTGCTTTTTTTATTGCGCGATACGCGCGATAACGAACGATAACGAAATATCTACAAGGCGAAAGACTACCACTTTCGCGCCACGTTCTCCTTCGTTTTCGGAGCTCTCGGAGAGAAACCGCAAGATATTATTGATTTTTATACATATCTCCCGCTCCCTTCCTACCCCGCACACAACCGGACTGTATATGTACGTAGGCGCGGGGGTGGACATTCGTTTTTCGAGTCCGTATACACGCGTCTGTGTGTTTACCCAGAGAATAGAGAGGGGTTTAGCTTAGCCGTGTGTCATTTACTCATCGGTCGTCGCTCGATGCGCGCACGCGCGAGAGAGAAAGACGCAACGAGTTTCTTTCCGCTTTCCCTTTTCAAACCGACTTGACTCTCCAGCTATCAACTAAAAGGAAAACTTCTATATCAGCGCAAGCGCCTGTGTGGGGTTTTCCCTGATTGAAAATCATCGTACCCGCTATTTCCTCCGTTCGACAGCGCCCATCGTTCTGCTGTCTCGGAAAATAATGTCTCCAATTATTCAGTAATAAATAACACTAGTTTACAGCCAAAAATTATTTTAAACCAGGTAAAGTGTTTCTTATAGATTTTTGGGTGCTACAAGCCAAATTTTCTAGCACGTCAGATTTCCAAAATAATTGAGGTTTAATATGTAAATAATGGCTTTCTTGCGATATTTGAGATGTTTTTGTAAAAAAGATTAACGTTATCTGGAAGCTCTGATCAAATATCATGAATATATTGTTTATCCCTTATAAAATGCATTTTTTAAATTTCAATATCTTACTTTTTAGCCATGTTATGAAAGATTAAAGCTGGGAATTACTTCTCATATGGAGATGCTTCTGAGGAAAAAAAGGTTTTTGGAAAAAATTATTTTTTCCAAAAACATTTGTTTCGAAAAATTCAAGGTGGCCAATTAAAATGCCATACTCTATACATAAATATACATTTAGTGTAATCTATCACGATGAATTACACTGTATATGTGTATTCATAGCCCTAAACTACAAATTATGAGTATAATTATGACTTCATCATCATAGGCGGAATATTTGCTATCTCAGCAAAACTCTGTATTTAATTCTTCTTAACATGATTAAAATGTAAGATATCGAAATAAAAAAAAACAATTTTATAGGGGAAAAACAGAATTCGATGAATGTATATTCATGACATCTGATCAGAATTTCCAGATAACGTTAAACTTTTTTACAAAAAAATTTCAACTATTGCAGAAAAAGCCATTTTTTGCATATTAAATCTCAATTATTTTGGAAATCTGACGTGCTAGAAAATTTGGCTTGTAGCACCCAAAAATCTATAAAAAACACCTTGTCTGGTTTAAAATAATAAAAAAAATTTTTTTTTGTAAACTAGTGTAATTTAGTTATTAATAGCACAATGTCTTTTGAAGGAATATCGAAATTTCTCATTATATTTTGCCTTACTTCTTGTTTTATACAAAGTGATTCTATTCAGATTTTGTCAAATTATATATTTATTTATAGAATTTGTAGTAGAGTATTTATATTCTTTGTATAGAAATGTATATATTCTTTATTTAAATTTAATTATATTATCGATGCTGTATATTTTATTACGCAAATTATCATTGACTTTTTATTTTCAAAATTAATTTTTTCAAAAATTTTAAAATATATTTTTTTTAATTCTCTCTGTTCGATCTCTGTATAAAATAATTCAGAAAATTACATTCGACGAATGCTATTTTTTCTACTATTTAAAAGAGCTTTTGCTTTTTATACGTGCAAAAAAACAGGCGCATGTGTACAATTTATCAAATTTAATTTGTTTGAGATATCATTTGTCACGTGTGGTAAAAAGGCACCCTAGGAGCGACACCCTTAAAAAACAAAATCGACGGCGGTCTAACAGCCGCTCATCGAACTGAATTGGGTAACTCGATATCTTAAAACCAGCGTTTCAAGCCGGTGTAATTTCGACGAGTTCGAATTTCGATGCTTTGATTCGAGACATACGAAAATGATATTTCTATGTTTATTTATGGCGATCATTTTTAGATAGTGTACATACATGTTTCACTATCTATAGGATCGATAATTGAACAGTAATTATAAACATAAAATTTATGCAGATTGATTAAATATAGAAAAAAGGATAACAAAAAAAAGAAACCAAAATGAATAAAAGATAGAAAAAAAATATTTTATTTGCATAAGTTCTTTTGCTCACATTAATCAAGACAGAAATAATTGCAAAGAAAGAATCAGCCATCTATACATATAGATATATAGCGTGTCTACAAAGAAAGTAACACCCTTTCGTATTTTTTTCCTCAATTTAGATGAAAGATTGCGGTTTCATGACATCGAGACACTAATCTTTTGAAATCTTATAACAATCATAACCGCTTTAAAAGGAAAATTAGAAAGAAGGAAAAAAGTAATAAAAATGTTTTTGATTGACACTTTCCTCTTCGTTTTAACGATCTTTTAAAGAGAAAAAATTTGATGCAAGTCCGAAGTCAATATGATGCGATTCAAATATGCAGCGAGTTAAAAAATAAAATAAAAAATAATCAATTATTGAACAATTTTTGCAACAATTATAAAAATTACATGAAAATATGCATATCAAGTTGTTTGATTTAACAAAATTATTTTAATTATTTTTGACCATTTTTGGAGAAAGAAGAAGCTTAAGGAAATGTCGAAATTAAAACCTTCACTATCATAGAAACTAAATTTTTGAGACTGGAAAAATTTTTGAAAACTTTTTTGGTACTAATAAAATTGTCGAATTATATTACAATATTTAAATCTAAAATAAAAAGAAAAAAATATGAAGAGGTGTTGCTTCATGGACACTCTGTATATATGTATGTGTGCAAATAAAATATATGTACGCATACACGTGGTGTATGTATTTACCTGATTCTTTTTTTATATAAATATATAAAATTTAAAAATAATAAAAATAATGTATCTCATTTTGTGTGTGGTCTTATAAAAATATGCGATTAGTCGAGCAACGAGACAAATTGATTACGCTGTAATCGAAACACTTTGTCTTGAGTTAGAGATGTGACTAGATCGTGTGACTAGATCAGGTATAGGAATTGTAAATCGCTTCCAAAATGACTAGACGTATTATTAATTAATTCCCCTAAATTTTACGAAATATACGCTATATATATACCGTATGTTTTGTAATGAACGCGTACACTCGTACGCATCCAATGTTACATGGATTACACTATGTATACATAGGTATATACAATAGAGTCTCCTTAAATTTGACTCCGTTAATTTTGGAATACCCCTCCATTCGTACTTTCACGAATACTAATACTCGCATCCCCTCCACATCATAATGGAGAAACAACATGCGCATGCACAGACAATAACTTTATGTGCGCAATTGCGTTTGCGCAAGTTTGGATTGCAGAGAGGGGATATCCGTTCATTTTCATTTTTCAAGAACTTTTCAATCTCCTATCTCTTTAGAGGGCCAAAATTAACGAGATTCTATTGTACGTAATTTTCGTTTGTATTATTCACATACTGAAATATGTAACTTAGTCTACGACGCTCTTAATATATAATTAATAATATATATCAATGAACAATATATATATATATATATATATATAATATATATACTTTGTGTCTTCTCGTTTGGTTTACGGGTAAATTTTGATTTTGTGCTCAATTATATTACAAAGGCAATGCTGATTTCGGGCATGCAAAGTCGTTAGGATCTAGAACTTCTCTCAGAACTTCATTACGCTCATCGGCTCCGTACGTCGACATTCGTAATTGATTATAATCAGCGCCCATCTAATATAATTCTCATCAAATTATAAATCTAGATGTAATATAAATAGTAAAAAAAATTTATAATTTTGAATCATCAATATGTCGATGCAATTAAAACTAATTTTCACTTTTCCGTAATGAAGGAAAATTATTTTGCGCGCAAAAATTTTTGATATTCGTTATTCGGAAAATAAATTGTAAATTTCACACGCGCGAAAAGCCATGATTTACCCGGCGATGCCCAGATTTATTATTATCCATCTCACGTATCATATGTATGCGTGTCTATGTGTTCTCTCTTTCTCTCGCTAACAATTAAAATCTGTAGCCCCCCGTGCGTAACGCGTCGCGCACGGGCCATTAAATGCACAATACGCGTATCTGCATGGGACGTAATTAAGAAGCGAGGTGGGGGTAGCCCCGTTTTGCATGTGTCACCGCGCGGGTCGCACGTGGGACAAGAAAAATGGGCGAGAGCCGGTAAATCCGAGGGGCCGGGGGAGAGGGAAGGGAGCACAGAGCAGCGCCTTCCTTCTCTTCCCATTTCGAGTTTCATTCTCGGACTTTTTCGGAAAAATCCTCGTCAAGGTCGCGACCTCCTTTCTCCTCCCTGACCTTCTCGCTAGAGGGACGGGGAGGATGGGGAGTGGGGGGGGGGGCACCAGATGTAGAAACCTATCTTTCTCGTTTGTTCGGACCCATGGCTCGACAATGCCGTCTAAAAATTCGTTTCATCCCCAATGAAAATCGCTCTTTCCTCTCCTCTTCGTTTGGCAACGCGTTTCTTCCCTTTATTTTCTTCCCCCACTTTCTCGACTGGATTTGTGTAATAGCCGATCGCCTCTCTCTCCACCCCTAAGGTATGTTAATGCACGCGTGCGCGCATACTAATTCAGACGAATTTTCGGCAACGGCCTGGCCCCAGGGTGCCCCGGCTCCATTAAATGACGCGGTTCTCGAATTTCAGCTGCGCGGGGAAAACTTTTATGGCCTTTGAGACAAAAGCCAGTTCGGGCATCATGGAAATCGTTCGGAATAAATCATTCTCCGTCTTTGACAGCGCTGAATTTGCATTATGAATGTTGTGTTTCATTGGGAAAATCGATGCGTCTACTCGATTGCAATTATTTATTGTCCGATTCATTTTACGAAGAATAAATTTTATTACGCATAAACACATATCTCATATGTCGTTATTTGTTGTTCATGCTAAATTCTCAAAATTGCACATATCGCGAGATTATAGAGCTATTATAATTATTTATTTTAAATTTACATATATGTATATAATTTATTTTAAAAATATATAAATATTTTAGCTAATTTTGATATTTATTTTCCATATATATATATTTATTTTAGCTTACAGTTTAGTATTTTTCTTTTGCTTTAAGAAGATTAGGAAAATATAATAAATAGAACGAGAATAAAATCTGTAACATTCTTTTTCTTTTAATAATTTTTTAAAATAATTTTTTTTTATATTATATTTTAATATTAAAAAAATAAAAAAATAATAAAAAATGTTGCTGCGGAATAATTGCACTGACTAAACAGCATTATTATTTCATGATATAGAGCGAGGGCGGAAATGCGTGTTTGTTCATCGTCGAGGGATAGATGCATCGATGCACTGCCAGGAACGTATTTAGGGAAGCAAAGTTAGATACGCCTGTGTTAGGTTGAACTCTATCGAGAGTATGTGCAGTTGAGTGCAGCTGTCTTTTCGAACATTTCGATCGAGTCCGGACCTTGACCGTTGCCGAAGAAATAATCGATGTTTTTGTATCGAAACAGCCCAATAAAATTCTTGTAGCTCAAACTTTCGGATAATTTACATTTCTAATTTTTGACTTTTAGAGAAACAATAATATACGATTTAAATGTTTTTTTTCTTAGAGAAATTAAAAAAAAATATATATTGTAATTATCTATAAAATTATTATGAAATCGTGAAAAAACCTCAAATAGATATTGTACGTCGCGAAATTATCATATCTCTAATTGATTGATCTGAGTTAAAAATTTCATATGAAACTCTTTCGAAAAACAATCATTCAAAAATTTTATAATTTCATAATTCTATTCTCATAACAAATAGAAGAGAATCGACTATTACACAATACTATGAGAAAGTATATCCGATAGAAAACTTATTTATTATAATCGTAACACGGATCAGACTGTTACATCGGATATTTTTTTATCGAGACCTGCGTGATAATTCGCGGATTTACACGTTTTCACAAACTGCAAAGGCACGAGGTTCGAAACAGTTTTTCGGCAGGAACTTTTATCTCGAACTCGACGTTTCTTCGCGATTTTTTCTTTTTTTTATCAACTAGACTAGATAACTCTTAGTTAAAAATCCGAGTGTGTTCTCTATATAACTTTAATATGTAGATATATATATATTATATAAATTGGAGGCTGTTTGTCAAATATTCGTGTGGATCGAGCTTGGTCGTTTCGCGACACCCCTATAAGATAGAGAGGGTCGATCATATTATATTGATATCCGCAGAACATTTACGATACACACGCTATATCATCATATTATATGTAAAAGTTATTTAAAGTCTATGTAATGTGTTGGCTGTGTATACGATTGTACTTTTTGTTGCGGGTTATACTGTGTCCACCCCTGAGTTGGTTGGCGATTCTCTCTGCACATTGATATATTCAATGCTCTGTTGCGACGATAATTAGCAATCGCGCTTAATTAGCGCCTTTTGCCGATTTTTCAAAGTCTAGCGTATATTTATCTCCTCTCTAAATCTTCTTATCCCTGAAAACTCTCAACTTATTTTTTTACGCGTAAATAAATATATGAATGTATATATATAAAATATTGATTATTTATAGAACAATCGTACGAAAAAAAATGTGAAGAAATGATATATTAACTAATGTTAATCGAACGATTATTCTTGATTTTTTCGTTCTCATTTGAGTAAAAACAAGACCGAAATTAAAAAGGAGAGAGAAATAAAAATATGCGAGAAAACAAAGAAAATACAAGGCTCCCGATAAGAGAGTTTATCGCGTTTAAAATAGGAACTTTGTCGATCACCCGTTCGTGTTTTCAATTAGTTTATGATTAAATATTTACAAGAATATATAACGAGCATGTTCTTCTACTTAGAACAATAATAACAATCTCGTCTCGTAATTTTTTACGGAGGAAAGAAGAACTTTCCTTTTGAAGAAAAACCGTTCGTCGGTCAGTTCTGTATAAAATCTCGTCTGATATATAAACGCTTTTCAAATTACTCTCTGAAATTAAATTGCGCGATCCTACTCTTTAATGCTTTTAGGATGATCTTTACGTATTTATGTGTACGAGTTAATGATGTATCACTAAATGCAATTTCGTGTTGTAATGACAAACTTTTTGAAATAAAATATTATCAGATGGAATTATATATTCTTCTTATGTACATTACGCAATAAAAGAAGATTCCACGCCTAAGAAGATAATTAAAACATTTTTAGAATATGTTTACGAAAAATTACTTTTTCAATCACATGAACTTTCTCATCAAACGATTTAAAAATAATTTTTAGTACATTACAAAATTAGCTTTAAAAACGTAAAGTGTAAGTTCATTTAACTGGTATCATATTAATTCGACTATTTTTTCATTTTACCAATTCGCAATATAAAATCAGAGAGCTTGCTTAATCTATAGCATAGTAGAAGATGCAGAAACTGTTAAAGAGACGTAAAAATGAGTGAAACGTCAGAATATTACGGTACAAACAACATTTGCCGCTTGTCTTGAGTAACAAATAGGAATTCATACCATGTGCTCAGATCGCAGATGTAGATGCTGCCGCTCGTGCTCTTTCAAGTCGCGAAAGTACGAGGCAAATACGAATAATAAAAAAATCTAAACTCAGGCGGGGGTTAGAGTGAAGGAAGCTGTCAAGGCGTTGCTGATTCTGGATTTGACCGGCAAGTAGACCAGAGCTGGCGCGAATCTCTTCGCCGAGCTGGACTCAGTCTGCATCAGATCCTGTTCCTCGATTAGAAACGGTTGCATGATGGTTTTGTCAGGGTTTGAGTTCATGTCCTGCGGCATCGCGTAACAAGCCGGTACCTTCTGCTTATTGGCCACATCTTTTAGGGTCTTATTGAGTTCGGTGATTACGCTCTCCGTCGGATCGCCGATCATTTTGTGATCTTTCCGCACGTGTTTCTTGATCCGATTTAGATTCGTCGTCGCGTAGCCGCACTGGGCGCACTTATATGCGCCATGAGCAGTTACTTGTACGGTTTCATTCTGCCGTTGGTTCTTTGCAGGTTCAGAAATACTTCGATCGATCTGCGGACTGCAGCCTGCTCTGTTGTCCTTTGTATCTTGATCGGTTTTACCTTTAACATCGTTCGCCTTGACATCAGCATCCGGTCTCAAGTTGTTCAGAAGTGGGTGCTGGAACTGCGATAGCAAAGTTGGGATTTGATGCTTAGCGAGTAGGTGCTGGTGAAGTAGCTCCGATTGATGGAAGTCCTGCGAGCAGATTGGACACTGCAGTAGCCGGTCACTCTCGACGTTTTCTTGAAAACTTACGTGCGATCGTTCGTGAAGGAAGAGCAAGGGCAGCACGGACGTCGCAAAGTTGCAGTAGGCGCAATGATAATTTTTCAATTGATGTTCCTCGGATAAAGAACCAAAGAGATTTGACAATACCTGGTTTCCTAGATTGTTGCAATCGGTCGACTTGACTTGTTGACTAATCTCGAGGCCATTAGGAATCTTTAGATTCGACGTTTGCTGGATGTTTTTTACTGAAGCGACACTTTTGCCACTGGTCCTGGGTGTCTCTTGATATTGCTGTTCTAACTCGCGCCATTTATCAATTCCAACTTTGCCATGATCGCCCATTAGATGGGCTTTCAGCCATTTGATACTGCGAAACCTTCGGCTACAAATCGGACACACTTCAGTGAAGTGAATAAAATATTTGTGACTAAGATCGCCCAGTTCCTGCTTTAATGCCGAATCTTCTGTGTTGGAAGCGTCGTAAGGTTCTTGCTTATTCGACGTTGATGCGGACGATGTGTTTTCATCGACAATCCCATGGGTGTTATGCTTGTGAACGCGTAGGAAGTATTTGCTGCATAATTCTTTGTTGCAAATATTGCAAATAACACCGCCGATCTGTGCACCATTCTCGATTTCGATGCCGTGCATTCGTTGCATGTGTGTCTTCATAAAGTACTTGTTACACAGCTCCTTGTTGCATATTTCGCAGTAGCTGGACGTAGGCGTTAGTGACGTCATTTTCTTCTCCGTCATCGTCGTTGTTGTCGTTGTCATCGTCGTCGTTTGACTATTTAGAGTTTGATTAATTAGTGTCGAATTGGCGGAAGAGGCAATTACTGTCGGTGGAAGAGTCGGTAACGTAATAACGCTGGATACGACAGGTTGGTGTTCCTCGCTGATGTGTCTTCTCAGAGCTTCCTGGTTAGGGTAATCTTTCTCGCACAGAGTGCAAAAAATAGTCGAAATAATCTGGGTGGGTGACGTCTCCTGCGGAGAAATTTCATCATTGGTGACACCATGTTCGGTCGCCATATGAACGCGTAAAGCCGACCTTGAGTCGCACTCTTTACTGCAAATGGCGCAAGACAATCCTTTGCCAGAATCCAAACCATTCAATTGCATAATCATAGTCTGCAGTTTTTGTAAATCCTCCGAGATCGAGTCGGTACGCTGATCGGAATTTTCTAGATCGTATTCTTGTTTCGGTGTGCCATGTTCTTCGACCTCGTGTATTTTCCTACAGTGCGCCTGATATAGATCGATCGTTTGGAAGCGAATACCACAAGTTTTGCACTCATACTCTTCACCGATGCGATCGTTGGACTCCGAACCTGTGGCAGTAGTGTCCGTCACAATCAAGTTCAGCGGACTAGTCTGCACTTGGTGCCAAGTGGCAACAGTCGTGCCAGAATTGCCAGGTGATCTCTCGTTATCTTGGATAACGATACTATGTCGTTTCATTTTATGCGTACGCAGAAAATACTTGTTACAGTATTCCTTGCAACAGATTTCACAGAACGCTTCGGGATTTATGACACCCAAACGACGCAGGAGATCGGCGCTGAAGCCGGAATCGCGCGCTTGCTGAATGGACTGGGGCGACAGCTGTCTAGGACCAGGCATGAAAGTGGCATCTTCCTGTTCAATACCGTATTCCTGCTTAAGAAGCGCCTCCATGCCACTGGGACTGTCGCGTGACGTCTTCTGATCCTCCTCGTTCTGCAGCAGAGAGATCTGTTGACTCTCCAACTGCTGATCTATCGAAGACTCGTTTATTGGTTTGTGCTTCCTTATTGCAGATTCTTCGTTGCGGAAACGTTTCTGCGGCGGCGTCGTCGGTGGTTCCAACTTGACGCTTGTGTTACCTATATGGAAGTTCGTGGCGCCAAACACATTAGCGGCATCCATAGTCGTGCTCGGTGCTGGCGAGTCCACATAAATCCCGTGCTTGTTGGCTTTGTGCGTTTTTAGAAAGTACTTGTTACAGAACTCTTTGTTGCACATGTCGCAGTACGCATCCGGATTGAAAATCTTTACCGGCACTGGACCGAGGGAGGATCTTGGGACTTGCTGGGGATCAGATAAGGGAAAACCTGGTAAGGGTAGGTACTGCGCAAGAGTACCGGGAAAACCTGAGAACGCTTGCAAGTGATTGGTCATTGTGGCGATCTGATTAACTGGACTGCCTGACCATGGTTCCTCACTTTGCGATTGCATCTGCGTCTGCGATTGCACGTGTTGCTGACTGGCGCCGGACGTGGTTAGCCACGTAGTCGCGAAGTTCTTGACGCTTAGGAGACTAACGGGATCATCATTATTCTGATCCAGCTGCTGCGCCGGTTCAACCTTGATGGTGACGTTAGGTGTCGTCTGACTCGCGCCACCGTGCTCGCCGTCTATGTGGACATTGAGCAACTCGTCGCTATCAAAGAACCGGCCACAGTGCTGGCAACGGAACTCGTTGTTGAGATTTTCATCTTTCAATGACGGCTGATGATGATGGTGGTGTTGATGGTGGTGTTGATGCTCGTTGCTTGGCAACGGCGATCGCGATGACGGCTTACCTTCGCTATCTTCATCTTCGCGCTCATCTTCGCATGCATCCTCGTGCGCGTCTGTCGCTACGCTGGACGAGAATCTTACCGGTGTGGACTGTTTCCGACGCTTCTTGGTACCGACACCGAGATCGACGGAATCACCGCGGACACGCTTCCAAGTGTCGCGCTCGCCGCAACTCGAACCATCACTGTCCAGCTCCGCCTCTGCCATCGTCGTTGTCGGCTCGTGTGACGATGTCATGCTCGATGACATTTCGATGGATCACGCGACCCGCAACCCGCTCTTCCTGCGATGTTGCCCGTCTAGCAAAGAACAGACAAAGTTCTCTCGTTTAAAAAATTGCGGAAAAAGATCTGGTATCTGATAAAAATTTCGCGAAAAGGGAAAATTCATCGAGCAGTTCTTTTTTCTCACTTTTTTCAATATAGTTTTAAAATGACATAAATTTAAAATTAATTATTTATATGTCTTATTATAAATTAATAATATTATTAATATATGTATAATAATTATTAACATCATAGTATAATTGGTGAAAAAATAATTTCTTGAGAAAGGAAAAGCAAGTAATTATTTTTCATGTAAAATATATATAATCAAAGAATTATAAGGAATTATAAAGAATTTATTATAATTTTAAAATATGTTTTAAAATTATATTATACGTAAACTAATTTTTTTTTAAATTAATTTTTTACTGGGCTATATAATTTATTATATTACCATATATTTTTTCAATATTTAATCTGAAAATAAAATTTATTGTAGTATATATATATATATATATATATATATAATAATAATAATAATAATTATTATTATTATTTAATAATATAAGAATATCTACTGTCAAATACGAAGAATATAAAAAATAATAGCATAAGCCATGAAAAAATTTCTTTGAGAGAGATAGCAAGCAATTATTTTTCACAAAAAATATGCAACCAAAGAATTATAAGGAATTATAAAAAAATTACAATTTGTTCTATTGTACGTTGTATTATACGTAATTTTTTTTTCTAAAAAAAAGTACATTTTCATTTGGTAATATAATATTTATTATATTACCATGTATTTTTTGATGTTTAATCTGGAAATAAAATTCTCATTTTAATACACATTTCAAATATTTTGTCTCAGTAGTACAGAAGATCGCGAATGGCGATCGTGGAAGGCGATATTAATTCGGCAGAAAGATGATAATAATTTCGCTCGACGAAGCTCGAGGGGCTGGATGGTTGGGGTCAGCTAACGAGCATTTCGTGCTGCTGAAAGACACATGCGAAACTTGACGAACGAGATACGACGAACGGGACACCCTCGCTCGCGCGCGATGGACATGCGGTCTCGAAGAAAGAGAGGGAGGGGGAGACGGGGGGAGAGTGAGCACTCCCCCCATGACTCATATTATATATCCACCCCACTTGCATTCGGGGAATTCGAAGGATAATACGAATATGCATTTCAGAAGCGCGACATAATTACTAATTCAGGATGACAGCCTCGTATCGCGAATGCAAGTGGACGATACGCGGTTAGTGAACTCTCAACGATATTTGCCATTATGTCCAGTCGTGCATGATACAATGTATTAGATACATGCGTGAGAAAAGATCGCGTGCACAAACACGGAAACATTTTAGTGATTCTTAGACTGCTTGCTTTATCATCATTATAGTAAAAGGGAAAAAAATTATCAACGCAGAAGTTTATTAATTTTTCTCTGCAATTTTATACTTACACTTTGTGTGATCTTTATTAGGTATAAGAAAAAATTAATTAATTAATTATTAATTTTTTTACATATTTATCTCTTATGTATCATTTTAATATATCATTTAATATATCATTTAATATATCATTTTAATATATGTAATATTATCCTATATTTATAGTATTAGTTTTATTATAAGTTATATTATAATTGATGTGCATTAATAAAATATTTCTTTAAATTGCAATTGTTCACATGAATATTATTCACGCAATTATTATTTCAAAATTATGACAACTTAATTATAACTTATTTTAAAATTACTTTAGAATTATGACAACTTAATTTTAACTTAATTCAAAATTATTTCAGAATTACGATAACTTAATTGCAACTTATTTTTTAATTATTTCAAATTTATGACAACTTAATTGTAACTTATACCTAAATTCTCACCTTCAAAATACTGTGTTTTAAATTATTTTCCGTTTCATGATGAATTATAAAAGTTGCTCCTGTGCCGAAACAAGATATCTCGGAAATCGTACATCGTCGTCGTAAATAGTGAGCACAGCTTCGTCACGTATCTCTATTACAAAAACTTCGTCTATATTGTAAACTCGAAACAGCACACATTTTGCAATAATTAGATAATTGTCTCGTCTTTTGCTCAAGAGCACTGTTGCCTCGGATTGTTGCTCTGGTCAAGCACGAGGACATCAAGATCATTAAAATATCATTACGGCACTTGAAAAAAAAATTTTTTTAAATATCAGATATTGATCTATATCAAAAATCCACGTAAGATTCACAACAATATAAAATACGTCGAAATGATGGCCAGATGGAATAAAGACGCGAAAATGCGAGGAAATTATCGAAGAGATATGGAAATATGATGGTACAAAACGATGATTTAACCGAGAAATCAGGTATTCGCGTGCCTGATCCGCGACCCTCAGCAGTTTACGCCCCTTCGGATTCTGCCAGGTTACTGTTAAATATAAGCACGATGCCATATGAAGGGCCTGTCATGCTGTTTTTACGTTCCCTACCACCTTTGGAGACCGATACAAATCTCCCCACCTCACCATCATCCCGCATTTTGCTGTACTTTCTGTGGTAGATAATTTCCGGAATTATCTGAGAGCTAACAAGATAAAATCGCGTCCATGTCCGCGTTAAAATAATATTTCAGGTATAAATAAATATTAAACATTTTATTTCCCTTTTTCTTCGTTTATATGCATTGTTGCATAATGCAATATTAAATAATATTTATTGCATTCATGTGTGTACGCGCGCATTCTTGCGTATGTATGTATGTATATATATATATAATGCTATTTTTTTCTTCACTTTTTAAAATTTTGTTAACATTAAATGTAGAGAGGAGAAGATTATATACACTTAAAAAAATAGAGAATACTTTTCTGTGTGATTAAAAAACAAATATTTTTCGTAAACTAAACTTTGTAGAGTTAAAAGATTAACAAAACTGCATTCTCTAATTAATTTTAAGAGGAATTTGTTCTAATAGAATTTTAATTTAAAGCTTATTATATATAGTTACAAAAATATATAATGGCAGAAATTAGGAACTTGCAAAAAAATAATGACTTTTTTCCATATTTTCGTTAAAAAAAATCATTTCAAAATTAATCAGAAAATCTGTTATTAAAAGGATAGTGATTTTGGGATACTATATATACATGTAAGTGTACATATGTATATTTTTTTATTTTTATATATTTTAATATTAACTTTATATTTAGCAATTAAATTATTTGTTGCTTTAAGTCTATAATCTTTTTCTATATGTAGTTAAAATTTGTTTTTTATATTTTTTACTAGAAAAATTAATATAATGTATATATATTCACACATAAATCTTCTAATTTACTATTACTATACTTTTAAAAATTATGTATGTATGTGCGCATTCCATATTTTTACTTTTATTATGATATATTTAAATGCACACAATTACCGACATTTTTAAGTGATTTTTAATTTCATCAAATTGAATTAAATGCGTTATTTTAAAGAATATCCTCTAGAGTATTTGAATCAATATATACATACATTTTTAGTTATTAAATTATATAATTATCTCGCAAATTTGTTTTTTACTTTTGATTATTTATTTAAAAAAAAAAAAAAAACCAACAATTATATTATATTATATAACGCAGTTTTGGTGCATACACGTATGTCAACGGGATGGAAAATGGATTACGCGAGGGTTGTAAAGCAATCGTTGACGCATATAAAAGAGAGAGAAAGAAAGATAGAGAGATTGATAGAATCATGGGAGACCGGGTGAGGACGGGGATTTCTACGACACCCGTATATTTCTACAACGCAACGTTTGACAGATTTTCCAAAAATACGTGTAAATAGGCCCGTATGTTCGCGCGGGGCCATTGTGGAAATTCACCGCTAAAATTGGATGAATGATAGAGAGGGATGGTGATCCGATCCGCGGGATGGAATGGTTCACCGTTCGTGAAAGGGTATTGGGAAAAACACGTTATGTTAGAGATGCAGAGAGAACAACAACATGAAACGTGTCTAGAGCATTGTAATATTTTATATATACGCGTATCTCATTTACTAAATTTCTTTTAGTTTATATAAATGGTACGCCGATGTATAAACGTTTAATGATAAACAACGTTGCAACCTCACGAAATAATGACAATAAAAACTATTAACTGCTTCATAATTTTAAGAAATATATAAGATATGAAGTGACTTTTGATTAGCGATGGGATTAAGTATCTTACAATTAGGCTCGAATTCGTTTTGAATGATTTTAAACTATGATTATTTCGAAGGAAAGGAGTACTTTTGGGTAGACTCGAACTTAGACGAGATAGGTTCGAACTCTCTATAAGTATCTCGAAAAAAAAGAGTAGTATTTCCAAGTACATTTGAACCTGAATCAAGTTCAAATCTTTTATGAGTACTTATGAGAAAGTGTGGAGGTAGGTGACTGAGTGTGTGAATGGGACAGGGAATCTAGGTGTGTGGATGTGTAGCAAGTATCATAGATATATTTTTATCTTAGAGTTCGAGTACTACCTGTAAATTTCGATTCTTTACAATAGAAAGTACTTATAAGTACTATTGTTTAACCTTGCAGGTACTCAATCTAAGATTTAAATATAATTGTTCTAGATTCGATTACTTCGCAAGTACAATGTATAAAATATTATTTCTTACGAGTATTACTGAAATCCTTTAGAAAATAAAACTTGATTATTAGATTTGACTCGGATTTTTAAGTACATATTGAACTTGATCCCATCCCAGACTTGATGTGAGTTTAAACGCTGAATGATATGTTGCATAATAAGTTGTTTTATAATAATAATTATTAATTTATAATTGCGCTTTATGAGAAATCGAGTCGTACTATACAGAGTGTAACTGAAAAAACATCTGGAGCACTCCAGATTTTCTAATCAATTCGGACATAATTTTTCCTCACCAAAAAATTATTTTTCCCTGTCGAGGGCTATCATTTTTTGCATGTTCACAATTTTTGCTATTATATATCTATATATCTTTATAACTAACAATAAGCTTTAAATTAAAAGTAAACTCTACATGAAATTAATTAAAGTATGTAGTTTTGTTAATATTTTAATTCTACAAAATTTAGTTTGAGAAAAGCCTTTCTTTTTTAATTATTTTTAACTTGAAAATTATTGGTGCCTCAACATTTTCATTGAGGAAAAATCGTCTCCAAATTGGTCAAAGAGTTTGATGCTGTATTTTATATATGTTTTTTTAGTAACATCCTGTATATAAGCAACAAAAAATACATGCATGTTGCTTTAATCTGACGTGTGTTTAAGGAGTGTTCTAAACAAATAATAATAAAGTTGAGTGTGAACTTAGACACTGCTTAAACTCATCGGCTTTATAAGTCAATTTTTTATTTTAATACGTGATATATTTAAAATAGATATAATTTAGTAATCTCTACCATATTTTTTTTCTTAAATTTTATATTTTTCCAAAATTTTCAATTTGCATTATGAAGAAAATTAGTTCATATAACAAAAATTGTTATTTGATAATATTATAAAATCTAATTAAAACACACATGAAAGCAGGTCGACAAAAGCAAGTAAAATCAATCGAACGTAAGGTAAAGCAATAAAAACAATGACATCAATACAAGTTTAAAGAGAGAGAGAGAGCGAGAGAGAGAGAGAGAGAGAGAGAGAGAGAGAGAGAGAGAGAGAGAGAGAGAGAGAGAGAGAGAGAGAGAGAGAGAGAGAGAGAGAGAGAGAGTCAGAAGAAGATCGATACTAGATATGGAGTGAATTATGAAAGCTTTGTAACTCTCTCTCTTTCGCAAAAAAGTCAAAAGAGAAGCTCGCGCGAACTTCTCGCGTGGATTGGTTCGGTGCGCGCGCGTACGTAAGGAGCAACACATGCGTATACATCTAAGTGTGTGCGTATATATACGTATACATCTAAGTGTGTGCGTATACGCATATACGCGTGGGCGTGTGCGGATACATACGAGTTCCGAGTTTACGTGTGATTCTCCAGTAGAGGCCTATTGATCGAGCAGCGAACTTCGGCAGTTCGCACACGCGCATAAGTCTTCCCGTAAACAAGACAAATATCATCGCGCCAGTCCTCTGAAAATCCATCTACCCGTCCATCCACCCTCTCTTCAATGTCCTGAAATGTCCATCCGACGCGATTCGTTTTTCAGAGATGTAGGATCGACTTTGTCGTGGCTGAAGTGACTTTTGCTTAATTTACGAAACAGAGAATTTGATGTCGTATCGACACATTTCAATAAAATAAGTCTTACCCAATTTTACGATATTTATAAATGAACAATTAATAATCCTCTCTGCAGTCAGCAAAACGCGAACGAATCAAAAAATTCTATTCTTCAGAAAAACATTTTTATATTCAGTTGAGTATTTTGTAAAATAGAAAATATTCTTTAGAAGATTTTTGAATTTTTCTTAAATATTTATTCTCTACAGTATAATTGTAATTCTATCAAAACCATTTGTTCATTAAATTCTTTCTACAAAATAATAACTAATTTAAGGAAAAATAATCTAATTTAACAATCTGATAACATTATTTTTAATAAAACTTATATCATTAGATAGACGTAAGAAAATTTAATGTGTGTAATATTCTTAAAATTTAATTTATTAATATTTCTTGTTCTGTAAGAAATGCACAAATATAATTTATATTTAACATATAGAATAATATCCTTGAGAAATAAAAAAAAGATATATTATTAAAAGAGTACTTTTTCAACTCTCTTTTTAATTTAATTCTTTGCATCATACTTGATGTTTCTTTTTTATTATTTTTTAAATTATTCTTCTTTTACACTCTTTACGGCCGGTTTTTCAATAATAGTTTAAACTTAGATGAAATTTAAACTCTACGCAGACACATGTGTGACAGCAGAGTTTAAATTTCATCTAAGTTTAAACTATTTATTGAAAAACCGGCTTTTTCTTATTCTTTTAAAAATATACAATAAAACCTGAATCTTTAATGTATGTACATTTAAAAAGTAATTTGAGAAGAATAAACTTTAAATTTGCAGTTTTCTAAAATAAATTTTCTATCAATCGATATTTCTATGTCTGCATGCAGTACGCGTGAGGTAAGAAAATTATATATAAGAATAGATTGTATTGAATCATAAAGTGTGTATTGAAGGATGAATTGACAGTCAATTCACTCGGTGTGGCAGCTTATACATGAATCTGTAACAGTATGGTAAAAGATGCGATTCTCGCACAGAGGTGGGGATTACGAAAGGTCGGATCTGCGCAATGCGTGTCGCCGGATGAACCACGTGGAGTATTCGCATGCAAAAGACGTCGCGGCGAGAGTAACCGGTCGATCAGGGTACTCTTAGTCCACCCTGAAAGAGGGAGCGGTTCAGTGTCGTTTCGCGCATTCGGTAGGTCGTGCTTATTCCGGCAAAGAGATCCGAAAGTTTTGGGACACGCGAAGTTTGGGTTTGTAGATTTTGGGTTTTTATCAGTAACGGACCACGTTGAGATTAAATCGAACGTAAAAATTGTTTCAACAATTCGTGTAAAGAAAAAGTTTTATCTTGCCACTTTGGTTTATCTTGTTATTTTTCTCGATTGTAACAATTGTAGGTGATGGATGACTGATAATCGCAGATAATTTTGATCATTAGGACGAAAGATTGCACTCACCGTGATCAGCAGCGTGATGCAGCGTGGATGTAAAACCACTCCGGAAAATGACGGCTCGCCAATGATCCTTCGTTATTATCCATTTGTTAAATACCGCTGAGGAGTGCCTAGACGTGCGTATCGGCGATAACGCGATGATAACACCACTTTGTTCACTGCGCACTGGAAAGCCGAGAGGAGAAGGGTGGAATAATGGCAGATCGCGCGCTGTCAATGGCGAGGTGGCGATAATTAAGGTGAAAAAAGAAAATGGAAAAGAGAAAAAGAAAAGTACAATATATCATGGCGGCGCGCGACGATACAGGGATAGAAGAAGAAGGATCACCCGCGGCCACGGCTACTTACTATTGTTTTGACCATCGTGCCACGATGGCGGCCATACTTGATATGAGAAAGTATCCCCCACATTGTCCGCGACCATCCACTAATTCCCCCATACACCCCCGCGCTGATTCAACCCTCCGACCCGCCGCGGCCACCGCACCCCCGTCCCCATGTTCCACGATTCGACGTCCCTCCCTCACGGAGTTACCCCCCTGCCTGCCTGCCACCCCCACGTTCTTTCAAAGTCAGGGCCGACGCCTTTCTGCGATCGAAGGAGGGAATCATTTCTTCCTGTCATTATTTTATCTTTCAAAGTTTTTTTAATTTTGAACATTTATTAACTGTCAGATGGAATAATTGTTCTCCGTCGCACAAATATTTGTAATAAAAAAAATTGAAAAGAAATGGGGAAAAGCAAACTCTTGAGGAAATAAAAAAAGTTTATTTTTTTAAACAATTGTGGCGGAGAAAGAGAAAGAGAAAAGGGAAACAATTAATTTCTGAACAAATAAAAGACTTTTTTATTGCTTTCATAGAAAATTAAAATTTCTTTTTGTAAATGACTATGATAAAATTACATTAAAATTGATAAAAAAATAATTTAATATGATATATAAGGTATTTTATACATGTACAAAGAAACAAGAATGCAATACAGCTGCAATATAGATAAAATACTCTCTCTCAGCTATATGATACATCTTGCACGCAGAAAAATGATAAAAGTTATTAGCGCGATTTAAACAAGTTTTTTTTGTTGAAAGCTCGGGGATCTGAACAAAGGTTAGCCACCACTGTCGGAGCTCCTTCTCGTCAAGGTACTTCCTTCTCTTCCGAAGTTACGCACCTGCACACACGTGCGTTGAAAAAAAACACCCGACTTATACACACACATGTGTGTTCGTAAAATACGAACGTCCTCCTCGCGACCTAGCACGAGCAGTCTTTTACCCCAGTTCACAGTTCCCCTCGGATAACATTGAGGTCTTTTGAGGGGCCGGAAGGGCGGGGGTGTCGAAGCGAAAGGGAAAGGGGATTTTTATCGGGGGAGAGAAAGGAAGAGGAGCGGCGACGAAGAGGAGAGAAAGGCCAGAAAAGGGGGATGAAAGGGAAGAGAGAAGCGAAGTCCGCGTGTGCGTGGGGTGGCACTTTTACTGGTCACTTGGAATTTGGTACCCCACCACTGTGATATTAGAGCTCCCCCTTCCTGCCCTCTCCTTCATCCGATTTCTTTCTCCGTTCCACGTTCGACCATAGTTCTGATCCTCTGTGTCACCCCGCCTAGAGGTTCCAACCGTCCACCCTCGCGCAGCAAATTAGTTTAGCCTTACGGACAAGTTCGAGCCAGCTCGAGCCTCCTCTCAGGACCTTTCTCCGCTATTTCACCAAGAAAATGACACGCAGGTTCTTCCTTAAAATGTCGGAATCTATGGAAGAGTGGCTCTTTTCAGACAAGTCACTTTTATATCGATCATTGTTGTATATTTGAATTCCATATTTGCTTCAAATAATTATATATAATTTATTGATGATTAATTATATATTTTTATAGAGAGAACAAATTTTGCACAAATATAAAAAAGAAGAAAACAAGAATGTATTATATTATACGATGTACAAGAATTTACTGAAGAAAAGGGAAGATTTCAAAATAATTGCATTTGTTTTTAAATTACAACGATAGTTAATTTTTAAAAATTGTAGCGATTAACAAATGTGTAATATTATAGAGAAAGAACAGCCGCAAAATTAAAAGAATATAACATATAATATAGAATTCTCTCTCTCTCTCTCTCTCTCTCTCTCTCTCTCTCTCTCTCTCTCTCTCTCTCTCTTCGATACCTTTTATTCAATGCGGATCAAAAACCGCTGTACTCAGCAAGATCGTGCATAATTTAAAGGATAAATTGAGGCGGTTGGACACAATCGTCTATAGGTACCGAGGGCGTTCCGCATCTGCGGTCACTTGTCACGCGATTCTATACAGTATTGATAACGATAATGAAGCCAGTGGTCTGCAACAGTTCCTGCAAATTAATGGCATTACGCAACAACCGCTACTGGGCCCTAGCTTGATAATTTTCATGAGATATTCGAGTCGATAATCCGTGAGAACCTATACCGGTATATACATGTGTTCCCATCAAGCATCATTCCTTCTTAAAGTGCAGCGGAACGAACGATTGAAACGATATCTTTACACTCTTGAGAATGAAAGCATCTTATTTTTTATCGCTATCTGTAACTAAATGTATGGAAATATTGTACATCTTGAAATTTTGATAATTAGTCATAATTTATCATACAAATAATATCGTAAAACTTTAGTTTAAGAATTTAAGTTATAAATATTATTGACTTAATAAATATTATTGATTTAATATTTCACATTACTAAATTTAATTTAATTAATATTAATTCTAATACTATATATATAAATTAGATTGTTCAGATATATTTTAATCTAAATTAAGTATAATATTTTTGAAATTTTTTGAAATATTTTAATTTTATTATTATTTATTGTAATCTTTAATTTATATAATATATTGTTATATTTTGTGTGTATATATATATATATATATATATGTATATATATTCATTTATATACTGAGGGATTCTCCCTTTCGGATCGAAAATAGATGTCCGATGTCCAGAAATAGACATTCAATGGATATCCACAAATGCCCACGTGCTAGAATATACATATATACATTGACGGATCCGGGGGGGGGGGGGGGGGGTTAAACCACCTTGCAAAAATTAAAAGAAAGTTTTGCTGAATTCGTTATATAATATAAGTAAAGAAAAACAAACATTAAAGAGCTACTGTTGACCCTGGAATAATAAAAGCTAATCATGAAACCAAAAATATTAAATAAAATAATATTGCAAGCCCCCCCCCCCCCACATTATCGACGTCAGGATCCGCTAGTACATGTATACATATATATATATATATATATATATATATATATATATATATTAATACAATTTATATAAATATATATATATATATATTTATATAAATTGTATTAATTATACACATATATGTGTATATTTTAACTTTTCTATATTTATTATTTCCATTACATTTGCATATACATTTTATATTTTTTAGGTGTACATTGCATCAAAAATGTACATATATATGTATATTTGTGCAATATATAATATACATAAATGGTACATATTAACACAATGTAGGTATATACTAACAATAAGTATAATTTAATGTTTGTAAGATATATATTTTTTGTATACGTATTATATATGTATAGACACATATAAAAATATTTTTGCATGGATTTCTTATTGCAACTATATTTTTATAAGAAATTAATTTTGTATCCAAATAAATAATATTATATCGCGGTAACAAGGAATCAAAATTTCCTTATATAAAATTTGTTCGAAGCATACAAGCGAAAATATCTTTGTTGTTACACGCGTGAATTAAACTTCCCTTCTACGGTTTTTCCTTCCTGCCCTTCGAATAAATCGTGCGGTAAAAAAAAAAAAAAAAATAGACGAGTAGCCGTGTCGCATGACCACACGTCATACGAATGATTGCAGAATAAGCTGTTGTGTCCAGCCAATAATGGTTCCCTCTTGCTTCGAAATGCAATATGGCAAGAATGCAAATATGCAAGTTTCATATCTAAAAGTTTAAGAAGTCATACACTTTGCATTAATAAAAAAAAAGAACTGTAATTAATTAAAATTAAACTATTAAATTTATCAGTTAAATTATTTTTTTTTAATTAAATAATTAAATATTATTTAAATTAAAATATTATTTTTAAGTTAAATATTTCACATTTTCTTAAATATAATAAATTTAGTTTGACTGTGTGTGTCTTTCTCTCTCTCTTCCTTTCTTAATTCTAATCCTATCATATTAAAATATATTATTTTTAAACGGTGATTTATATTTTCAACATAAAAACTTGATATAATATTGACGCAGCCGGAGGAACTTTGGGTTTTCTTAATCAAATATAATCTTTATCATTTGTATCTTGACTTTTATTCGCAATTAAATTCAATTCAGATGAATTGTATACGTGACATTAAGCAAGCACGTAATTACAATCGCGATCTCCAAAAGAAAATAATTAAAATCACTATGATTCGGTAGAGATAACGCAAATCAGCGAATGACATGTTTCAAACATATAATAGCGTTTTGTATGGTAATAATTTTACATTCAAGTTTGTATATTCGTAAAATTCTATAACTTCAATAAAATAGGCATATCTGCACATATATGTTAACCATTTTTATCGTTATATTGAACAAAATTTTATTTATTAAAATTTCTTACACATCATATATTAGTGCAACTTTGTTGTTTTTAGAGATATTTCTCTTTTATTATATATAATCTATAATATATGTATATATGTATGTATATGTATATTGAATTACTGTTAATAATATTTTAATCGAAAAATAAATATGAATAATATTTCACAAACGAGTTTGAAAATTATAAATTTAATTTTAAATTTTAAAATGAATTTTATTCGAATGATTTATTCAAATAAAAAATGAATAAAATTTATGGCTAAAATTGTATGGAAGAATATGTTCGTGTGCTCATATATGTAAAAAATTATTTTTTTTATCTATTCTCTCTCTTTGATTTCGCATTCTTCGATTCTCTTTGATGTCAAATTTAATTTTATTCTATATCGTCATACTTCACTAACACTTTTTGGGGTCATTTTGCATTTTATCGGACGATCGCCACACGTCCGATGACCGATGCACATCGGCAGGCAGATGCTGGACGGTGGCAGCCGATCACGAAAAAAAAATGGGTAAAAAGTTGTGTTTTTCAACTGTCTGTAATATAAAAGGCAAGCGTGCGCGGAAAGCAGCGTCGTGAAACATAATAGCCAAAACGTCCTAGATCAATTCAGTATTATTAACTCGAGCCAAAAGAGGGTCGTCCATTACCGGACAGCTGGACAATGGTCGCTTCGCCGCCGATTTTTATCCCTCGCTTCTGAATTTTCGTTTTTGCTCGGAAAAACGCACTCGCTGCAATATTCATTCGACACCGATATTTCAAGTTTTTTCTTTGAATAGAAATTGCGCGTTGCGCGGTGTTTTTTTCTTATTTATCGTTGTATCGTGGAGACGAAATCATAAGCTTGACGGGAAGAAACTATTGGAAAATTTTATTTTATATATAAAAAGAAATACTGCCTAGAGTATATTATTATTAGGACATTTCAAAATTTGCAAATTAAAAAAATTATAGCAGAAACATTTTTTTTAAATTAAATAATAAAGATATTAATCAATATTTAATTTTTAAGATCTTTTCTAGTATAGTATAGTTATAGTTTTCCTAGTTCATAGCTGTGGTATTTTGATTTGCAAATTTTGGAACACTCTGCATAGTTTTGATTATAAATTATTGCAATAAACTTGCAGTGTAACTGTATTTACTACAATATTTATATAACAAGTATGAAAATGTTACGGGATATTTTATAAAAGTATTAATTAAAAAAAAATTAAGGTAAAAGATGGCTTTAAGAGCACAAGCGCGGTTGTTTTGCGGAACACAAAGGAAATTACTTTATTATATTGATAAATTACAAAAACATTAGCGGACGTTTCGATCCTAACTTTGGATCATCTTCAGCGCAAATTATAAATAATTACAAAAAGTCATTAAAATAAATATAATAAAAGACTATAGATCTGTCACTAATATTAAAACGGAAAAATATACAAATAAAAATAAAAACGGATAACATAATAAATTAAGTACGCAAAAGATCGATGTCAATAGTAACAGATATAAACTACTAAAAATCTCTCACGTCGTCATAGCTCAATTGTTAGACTTTGATCTTAAAGTCAAGGCATCACGGTTGAAACACAACCTTTCAGTTAGAAGGCCGGGAAGAATATATTCAGACGAGATTTTAGCCTAAAAAAAGCAGAGCCATTTGACTATATCTGTAACCGTCGTTGCTCTTGTTTAAAATCATAATAGCGGAACATGTGAATAAATTAGTAATTTATTAAAACTTATTAAAACTTATGTATTAAGTGCGCGCAAAGAGTATAACGTAAGACAAGGCAGTAACAAGCATGATATCGTCTTAAAAGTAGATCGCAATACATAATATAAATTTCGCGATCTTATTCCGTCGGTTTTTAAACTAAGAAAAATGAATGTATCTCGACGAGGTGAACAACCTTAAGTAAAAGAGAAATAAATGTTCGAGTCAAAACAAAATAAAGACGGAAACATCGTAGTGTTTATAATTTGGGAAGCTTGTCGATTACATTGATGTAGGTTTCGAATAAACATTCGGTGTCCGTCTGCTAGTTTGTTATGTTGCTATCTCTTAATGTCTTAATATGAATCATCTCGGAATTCAATCTTTTATTTAAATAAGGTTCAGAGTCTAAAATCTCTATGTCTTCCTAATTAAAATCATGACGCTTGTGCTCTTAAAGCCATCTTGTATCTTAATTTTTTTTTTAATTATCAAGAGCCTTGATTTCTATTAATTATTAATTAAAAATTTGTTTAAAACATAATTAATTGTAAATAATTTTTATTATATATTTATGTAATAAAAATGTTATTTATTATATCCTACTACAAATGTGTTATATATGTATATTTATACACACATATTTAAACAACAAATTATTTATATAATATTATAAATAATAAAATTTCTTATTTCTTCATTTTTTGTAGATAAAATGTAAAATAAATAAATAAATATATATCCTATTATCATAAAATATTAAAATATTCTTTTAACTATTGAACAATTTAAATATCGATTCGGGCAGAAAGACTGTCATGCAAGACATCGAGCGAGAAAATTGATTTGAAAAAAGATCCAGCATCATGTACATAGATCTATCGATGTTGAAAAATTTCTTGATATCACAGATATAATTTAGGGCAGTTTTGAGTCCAATAAATATATTTTATTACGTTGAAAATATATATTAAAATTTTTTTAAACGCATTTTTTTCGAAATAACATTTTTCTTTAGTTTTAACACAATTTTTCAAAAATAAATATAACAGATTTTTTTCATAATTATATGTAATTAATATCGAATTGTGATATTAAAATTTAGCCAAAAATTTGTTTTTTCATTAAAAAAATCGAAAAAAAATTTTTTTTGTCACTATTTTATCAATAATTTCTTTTTTTAAAGCTTTAATGCCATGTACTCCATTTCGAAATTTTGCTTAAGAATTATTAAATATCTCGTAACAAAACTAAAAAAATCTTTTATTACTATTTTGTATATTTTTTATTAATAAAAGAACTTTTTTGCAACTTTAGGTATGTATTTCTGTTTCGTAAATTTACATACAATTTATTATTAAAAAGTAAATTTATTTATATGTATCAAATAATTTATGATTCATTGCACCTATTTTTTGTAAGGTCCTCTTTTTAAATATGAGAAATATTTATATAAGTAGAATGATATAATAAAGTATCTATATAAGTAATATTTTTTATTTATATTAACTTCTCTATAATATATTGCTAAAAATTTATATGTTGTTTTTCTATAATATGTTTCAAAATATAAAATATAAAATTTGATATATTTAATATTAGTGGTGTTAAACATGTATAAAAATTTAAATGTCAAAACAATATTTTTCGTACCTTATGCTGGTATTTATTTTAAACTTTATCTACAAAAGATGAATAAGGAATTTTATAGTCTGGATATCATACAGTTAATTTATCATGTCAGGTCTAATATTAAAAATATATAAGATATTTTACAAATATACTTGTTATTTATATAATTGTTATTTATATACTTTTTTATAATTTTAAATATATGTTCTATATTTTATTTTTAAATTTCTGATTTACTATACGTTGATAAGAAAGCATAGTTTAAAAAACTTATTCTATTCGTATCATTTGTAGATAAAAAAGTTTAATTTACTAATAATGCCATCTGCATTATCAATTTCATTCATATCAATCGATATTGCGCGTATTTCAAAGAATTCAATTTAACTCGATATATTTTCTAACACAGCTTTCTGTTTTTCCATTTATAAAATTGCAATTATTAGACAATTTTGAGTAACTCCTATTAGAAAATTTTTTCGGTTTATTAAGATAAAAGCTTTCCTGTGCCTCTCCGGAGAAATGAATCACAAATCCAATGTTGTTGCGAATGAGGGCGAGCGAACTCTTCGAGAATAAAGACAAAGGACATTCTTGCGCATGCAAAGAATAGTATATTATATTTGATTCGGTTACGACGATATTTCTTGAATGGTCAAAGAGCTAGAAGGGCGTCAAGATACATAACATATGTGCGCATAGGGCGCGACGATGACACCCTTTGTGCCGCGAGCGGTCGAACACAAAAAAGCAGGCTCGAACAGGCTTTCACGGACACGCTAAAAAATTCATTGTTTGAAAATGGGCGTTTGTAAAGAGGGCTCGTGTACATGAATACTTATGTATGTGTATAGCCTTCGTCATCTCTTCTCTTTCCCTCGAGTGCCCTGGAATACAGTTCTGGAGACGCGTGTAAAGGCGCTTCCTTATATATCGCAGGGCGCGGATTCCGGTCCTGAAGAAGAGAAGAGGCTCTCGCAACCGCGCCGGAAATTCAATATCTTGTTACTCTTGAACGGTGTAATGGGTAGAGGACCTCCCTCCCTCTCTTCCCCTTTCCCTTCTCCTCTCTTTCTCTCATCTTCGATCAAAGCCATCAGAGCCGCAAAGTCGATAACCATGATAATCCGGTGCGACTCTCGAGCCGGATATCGTCCGATTCTCCTCCACATTCGTGAACTTTTCTAATAATAAAGTCTTCGGGAAAAATCTCTCTCATACTCGGACGATTAGACGGGTTTTGATAAAGTCTGAAAGTTTCTCTGCGATCTGTTCCAATATTACCTACCTTTTTGCACCGCGTTTGTATTTTTTTTCTTTTTTTCGTTAGTTTGTGTTTACTTTGAAGTATAAAATAGTTTTTCGTATAATACACCCTTCGTTATACATTGGTTATTCCTCCCCGTACTTTTTTTTCGCGGAGATTCTTTGATAGACTTGGAAATGATTCAAAATATAATTAATAACGGTTATAATTAATGCGTCAATTATTTTTTTATACATAAACAAAGTTTCTTTTATTATATGAGGAAACACTCTAGATATAGAGAATAAATACGGGAAATTTGATTATATATGCATGTATATATCGCATCTTTGTCTTTATTTATACAAAGATGTTTTTTGAAAAATCTTTATCCCAGGAACTTTATATTATTCTCTAACATTCCCCCACAAGCATATCTAGAAATTCACTTATTATTAACGTCATACAGGCAATTTGGGTATTGATCCAAATAATTCGGAACGACGTCCATCCATTCGACACTAACATACTTTGTTCATTCGCATGCCATTAAATAAACCTATATACATTTCGTTCCATATGCATCATCCTGTATATTTCATTAGCATATGTTTGCTAATTGTGGTAATTATTGGCAATATTACGACAGAGAATGAAATGTGTAGTCCTTTGCAACGGGGTGCAACGACAGAATCGCGACAGCGTAATGTTCGCTCGGTTCATTAATATAATCGAGAGAATATATATCGCGGAATAATATTGTATATATGGGACTAAATTTTCGCGAAATTAAATATATTTCATTTCAGCGTGTACCCCGATTAATCAGCGAAGTTGAAATGTGTTTCGTACTGCTCGCGGGCATTGTTCGCGATCCGTGAGCTGCGGAACGCTATTAAAACGCACAATAAAATTGAATAGCCATACCACTGATCAAGAGCGCACAGGTCATTGATCCAATTATAAAGTAATCACCGTTACGGATGCGCACTCGCGAGCGACGTGACTTAAATGCTGAAACAGGACGGAGTATATTCTGTAAAATCGAGATATTGTTCTCTGGAGGCAATGTAATTTTAATCGCTGGCTAGTAAAACAAAACCACATGACATACAACTCGCCAACTTTTGCAACACATTGACAAAAAAACTTAGTGTTCTTAATATTTTTCAAAGAAAAAAAAACAAAATATATTTTGCTGTACGATTAGGGGCATGTTCCGATATACACTGCCAGTACTGAAAATCTATAGTTTACGTTACGTATATTATATATTTTCAATATTGGCAGTAATATCGGAACATGGGGTAGATAGGCAGGCAAGAATAGGTTAGGTATAGGTTAGGCAGTCGATTTGTGAAATCCAAATCGAAAAAATTGTATTCTCGAAGAAAAGGACTGTAAATATTGTAAAAAAGTCACTCTTAACAGATATTCTTTCTAAGACATCCTCTAAAACTTAGAAAATATTCTTTGTTGAAAACAAATGCTTTTTTATGCAGATCGATTTATTTGGTGTTTTATGTTGCAGCAACGTATATATGATTATTATATATAGTGTTGCAATTTACAGTGCAGTGCAGTGTTTGTCAGTGAATGGTTTTAGTTTATTAGAAAAATTAATGAAGTTAACAAAAGGCTCGAAAAAGAATACTCAAACGATTTAAGAAAAGTGTTTACGAGTAACATATAAACTAACCTAACAATCGTTCAGAACCCAGATCTTGTGTGTGTCTCAGTCTCACACATATATTCGGTCTATATATATATATATATGTACTATATATATGTACTATATGTCTATACTTTCTTTATACTCTTTTTTCGCTTGTGTGTAAAATAATGTACTTTTTTATTAATGTAAAAATAAATCCCATTTTGTCTACATTTTTATAAATTAGAAATATCTAATACTAATCCTTATTAGATTTCCTCTCTTAAGATAAGAGGATCCTTTTGACACTTATTTTAAAACAGAATATTCTAAAAATAAGTGAGACATTCTTAAAATGAAAATACAATGTATATACTTTCGAAACTTTTATATTTTTTGAACAGAGGGTCGGTTTTTTTTCTATCTTTTTGGATACATCTTAGCTATAATTTTTAATTCCTACTACATCAATTCTCTATAAACGTCAAAATCATGTCAAGAGAATTTTCCGAGAATAAAAAATATAGTAAGAATTTCTCCGACCATATATAATTCCTTAAAATAAAAACCTAACCGTTCACGGGGCTGACACGAAGGTGAATCAGAAAAAGGGTTGCATCGGGTGGCTCCGCGATGTCGATGTTTCCTCGCGATGGGGCACGTTGTCTCTTCTCCTCGAAGAATATGGATTTTATGCATGAATAAGGACAGAAGTACCCTTCGCCACCTCTCCTACGTGTCGTCATTTAGTTCTCTCGGTCGACTAATTCAGATAGACGCGTCAGAGTAGACGGCTCGCCGCACCTGAAAATTTGCATGCGCAAGCACGACGGTCTACGTCGTGTTTGCGGACGTATGGAGATATTCGATAGCGGCGGTATGCTGTTTCCGCAAAATTTTTTATTCCATATATATATACGCGGCAAGGGTGAGAGAGTGCGAGAGGGGAAGACGGCTGCCAGAGTTCCCAAAGTGGGCGCGAATCTCCATAATGTTCGTTACGAAATGCGTGTCCAAAGCTCTGTCGCAGCCAAAATTCCTTTTCTTCTCATAAGATACACTCCCTAAGTTGCGTAAGAGGCAACATTCGCGTAGAAAAAAAGAAACTGACGTTTTTATTCTGAATATTTGAATCGAGTTTCATCAAGTCTTTCGGGTTCAGGCTATCCCTCTCGCTCACGATCGGAAAATCCGCTTTCTCGGCGCGTCCATATCGCGTAAACATTCCGCTTCGACGGTGCCGGTCGTACTAAAATGCCAATATGGAGCCGGAGCCGGGGACGCGTTTGCTTCTCTCTGTAGCGGATGCTGCACAACCGGGGATGCATCAGCCGGCTATTTTTTCGGGAGTATATCGTTCGCGAGTCAAAACCTTCGCTCGACACGGCTCGCGCAGATTGAATCGATTTTCGATCCGATGGGGACTTCTTCCTTCTCTCTTTCTCTTTCTCTTTCTCTCTCACCCTTTCTCTCTGTGATGAGCTACGCACGGCTCGAAGAGTAACAGAGAAAAGGAAGAGAGAAAGAGAAAGAGCGAAGGGTGGTGCAACGTACTGATTTGTGAAAGAGGAATCGGTACGTGGAGGAAATCTCCAGCGGGGGATTCGCGCCTGGTATGTGTACTGCTATTCAGAATCATGGCTCGTAAATGGAATAATCAGTGACACGAGGGAACACCGCCGTTGTCCTGGTTTGCTCGGCAACCTTCTACATGCTCATTTTCTCTTCCCGCCCGCTCTTCGCGTTTTCCTGCCTCAGAACAGAAAACTCGTTGTGTCCGTCGTTGCGCCGAAAAAATAGTATTCTTGAAGTAAGAGAGAGAAGACTGTATACTGTATATTATAAAATCCCTTTTAACAGATATATTCTTAAGTTGATTCTAAAACATCATCTGAAAGTTCTCTAAGAAGATATTCTTTGTCAAAAACGAATGGTTGTAGGCTTTTTTTTTATACGGACTATTCATTGGCGTTTTGTGGTCATATTGCTGCAGCAATGTATACTATATTGATTATAGTATTGCAATTCACAAAATGCAATATGGTGTTTATCACTAAATAATTTTAATTTATTTAGAAAAATGAAGTTAATAAGTGGCTCGAAAAAGAAGATTTGATTTAAGAGAAGTGTTTACGAATTAGAAACGTGTAACATAACCTAATCATTCAAAACCCAGGTTTCTTGCCTATATTCGGTCTACATGTACTATATCTATGTTTTCTTTTACTTGTGTGTTATACTTAAAATAATGTATTTTTTTGTTAATATAAAAATAAATCCCATTTTGTCTAGATTTTTATAAAATAGAAACATTTGGTACTAATCTTTAGGGGATTTCTCTCTTAAGAGGATTCTTTTGGCGTCTATTTTAGAACAGGATATTGTAAAAATAAGTGAATAATTCTTAACGACTTAACGACACAATGATTAATAATTGATCACTTGACGCTGTCAATATCTTTCAAATCGCAAAATTAACTAGCGAAAATAAATCAGGATAATTAAAACTGTTATTGAGTTCTTATTGTTGGTGAGAAGAAGATTCGAAATTTCTCAAAACGCGATTTGCCTTCGCTTTTCTTAAAATAGATACTTATTTTTGCGATAAACTGATGATCTTTTGTTTTCTGATAATATAAGAATGATATGTTTTAAACACAAGATATCATGTTATAGATTTTTGAATTTGTGTACAACCGTTGACTTTTTCACGAAATAGTAGTAATTTTTTATTATTAGTATAAATATATTTAGTAAAAATTAAATACGCACAAAAAATTAGTATAAATATATTAATTAATAGACAGATATTTGCATAATTGTGTACTTAATATGGAAGTTAAATGGCGTAGAGAGATAAAATAAAAAATGCAAATATATACATGAAAAATATATATTAAACTTTATCTTCAAGGATACTGTTTTATCAAGAAATTCAATTTCTTAATTGCAAATGTACTTGTTTGTAAATGATGTGATATTCCATTAAATCTATTAAAGAACATTTACTTTAAAAAGACAGCCCGAGAATTTCTGATTGAATTCGATAGATCCAATAAAATTTTCTCTTGTATATATTTTCGGTCTAAATATAAAATATATATGGTCCATCGATTAATAAGCGGACATTAAAGCTCAAATAAGCTTATATACGCGCGTGCTACATTCGAAAGATTTTAATAGAGAATGTCGCGTTCGATAAGATTAATAATCAAATCCTGGGATTCTTTTAAAAAAAGGCGCGACATATTGGGATATAAGCGGTCCTTAATTAGGTCGCCCCTATATTATGTTAATAGGATTATCATCTGCAGCCGTGGAGTGGAAGTCTCCGCTCGAGAATTAATCTCTCTCAGCTCGCGTAGGTTAACTATGGCAGTCATTGTCATCCGCGTGAGGACTCTTGATCAAGGATCCGCGTGACAGGAAGGTATGCTCGCGCGAAAACGACTTTTACGAGATGGAAACGAAATTTTCCGTCGATTCGTCGATACGAGAACGGTAGTGGAAGAGAGGATCCGGAAAAAGAAGGTGACTCCCCCCCCCCCTTCCTCGACTTGCTTTGAGAGAGAAAGAGAGAGAGAAGGGTAGGACTCTGGAGACGTAAATTGCAAATGTTCCGGAGAACCGGATAATCTGATAATCAGCCAGACTGCTCCGTCTCCGCTCCTCTCCGCTCCGCTCCGCCGCCATTTCCAATATTCCGCTTTTCTCGAGACATCGACCAATTGATTCGGGATGAGTTGCTGGCGGAAGAAAAGTCGCCGTTGCTCTCGCTAAGTAGCTTGTTGCTTCGACAGTACACTTCTTTCGAATAATCCTTGTAAAACGCTAATTTTTTTATCTTTTAATCTCTGATCAATCTGATGTTGATATACGTCAAATTTTATATGTATGTATATTTTAATGAGAGTTATAAATTGAATTAGTGATACTTCGAATATTTTTTTTATTTTGAATTATTATACATTTTTGTATATTTGCTTTATTAAAAAAAAAAAAAATATTTTTCCGCCAATAATTAGAGACATTAATATTGATTGTTAATATGAAAATATCTTGTTTTAAAATACTTTACTTTTAAAACAACATTATATTGTTCCGGATATTACATAAAAACTTTTTAAATGAAAGTCTATACTTATAATTTAGACTAAAATGATATCTCTCATAATATAGTACGCACATGTTTTATTTAATTAGTTAAAAAATAGTAAATAAAATCACGGATAACAATTGTTGCATTTTATAAACTTGCAAAAGTTATTTCTTTCTCTCTTTTTGCTCGCACATTAATTAGAAACATTAGAATTAGAAATATTAGTTAAAATATTATATATTCGAGTAGCCTTATATCTGATTTCGCAAATATTTATCTTGCAATTTAATAGATAATCTCTTTCTCTCTTTCTCCCTTTTTGTATATTCTACAATCTTTTCGCGCGGCAATAAAAATGTCAGGGGCAAATTGCGAGAATATAGGGTTTGCGATTTTTTTAGAAAATAATTGACAGTCTCTGCGAGGAAAAGGCAGCTATAAGAAAGCTATAAACCGTTCGTTCATAGATTGGTCCCGCTTTTTCGTATGCGAAACAGGTACATCGTTCTATTATCGAACACGTATGTCTCATAGCTCACAATGTTCAATATCGTGAGCCACAGACCGCAAGCCGCAAACCGAGAACCCAAGGGAGAATCCGCGCAGTGGGTGCACTTGCAGCAATATTGCTGATTGGTTCGGACCGGCTCGTGCACTTAAATTTGGTCGAACGCGCTTCATTTCCATTCGATAGGAAGATAGAGGAACCAACCGACCGGGTATCCTTCTCGCAGAGCTTATCTTATCCTACCCTTTCCGTGCCATCGATAATATTTGACTTTGACCTCGTTGAAATTTGTGTGGAGCGTTCTTGGAGCGAAAATTTAAAAGAGTGCGGTAAAAAATTCCTTCTTTTTTTTTATTTTCAATTTAGCTAAAGATGATTTATAAATGTAAGTTCACAATTAGTAGATTAACCCTCAGCAAGTATTATCAAAAATATTAGAGCGAGCAAATATTCCGAAGAAACAAGCAATCCAAAAATGCTATTAGCAACAGATAGCGACATTTAAAATTATGACAAAAACAAACAAATAGAACTTCTACATTAGAAGCAAAGAATTAGCTTGAACAAACATATTTTAGTGAAAAATGTTTGATTTGTAATAATTTTAAGTGTCGTTATCTGTTGGTAACGAATTTTTGGATCGTTTATTTCTTTGGAACGTTTGCATGCCCCAAAATAATGTTTGTAAGGGTTAATATATTTGTGTCTCTCAAACTTTTATTTAAGCCATTATCCCTATCTAAAAAAGGCATGTTAAGTCGATTCTCGAATGTATCGAAGTCATCTCGAAAGTCTCGAAGTGTATTGTTGCCTCTTTTCCGCAATGCTGATTGGCTCTCTGTCGATTTGCGTTGTGTGTTATATTCGTAGCATCGAAAGGCTGTCATCGCGAGGGTTAGCAGTTAGCAGTTTGACAGTTAGTCCAAAATAAAATTAATAAAATAATAATATGTTTTAAATAATATGTTATAATACTTTAAACTTGATAAATATTTTTGCGGAAAAGAGGCAACAATACTTGCGAGAATCGACTTAATATGTCTTTTTAAAAAAAGAACTAGAACAACAAGCGCGTGCTACGCCATTCATCGATTTTATATAAAAAAGAATGATGTTTTTATATAAAGTTTGTTTAAACTTGATTAATATTTTTTGGCAGAAATCAGATGATTAAAGAATTACATTGCTAATTAAATTAAAAAAAAAAATATGTTATAAAAATTAAAATAATAATTTTATAAATAATATGTTATAATGCTTTATCTGCTATTAATATTTTTTGACAGAAATCAGCTGATAGCTGCCATAAATATTAATCGAGTTTAAGGAATTATAATATACATTATCTAAAACATTATTATTTTAAATGTTATAACATATATTCTTATTTTAAAAATTAATTAGCAAATTAACGTTTTAATCAGCTGATTTCTGTAACAAAAATACTAATCAAGGATAAGGTATTACAACATATTATTCACAACATATTGCTATTTTAATTTTATAGTTTGCTGAATTTGCCCGATAAACGTTTAAACTTGAAAAGATTAAGGCCTCTATAAAGCCTAATAGAACATTTCTTGTTCTAGGCTTTATAGAAGAGATCTTTAAAAGATTTCTTCAAGACTTACAAAATGAGCCGACAGAAAATGTTCTGGGCTTTATAGAGGCCTTAATCTTTTCAAGTTTAAATGTTCTTTTAAAGATCTCTACAAGACGAACTTTTAACGATCTTTTAAAGATTTCTTCAAGACAAACAAAATGAGTCCTCATAAAATATTCTACGACTTACACATACTTACTTTTTGAATTCAAAGTTTAAACGTTTTTTGCGAAAATTAAGGCCTGTGTAAGTCGTAAAAGATTTTATTTATACGTGTTTTAAAAGTCTCTTCAAAGTCTTAAATTTTAAATCAAATTCTAAAAAAAAATTCTTTCCGTAAAATATTATTATTTTATTATTTTGTAAAATATTTTCATTTTAAAATGCATTTAGCAAATAAACGCTTTAATCAGATGATTTCTGTCAAAAAATATTAATCAAGTTAAAACAAACGTTATATATAGATATCAATCTTTTTCAATCAAAACAATAAATGGCGCGCAGGTAACGCGCGTCTGCTAGATCGAAAAGTTTGTACGCTGGTATGCTGATGGTACCATCATAATGTGCAGTCAATGTAATGTTAAAATATATGAAAGAAAAATTTTTGGCTCGCTTTAAACAATTGAAAATAAAAATTTTTAAATCGCGGATCCCATACGGCGCGGATTCATTTTACGTATATTAGATTAAAAAGTTTGTACGCTGGTATGCTGATGGTACCATCATAATGTGCATATAATGTAGAGTTGAAATATATACAAGATTAATTTTTGGCTCGCTTTAAACAATTGAAAATTAAAATTTTTAAACCGCGGATCCCATACGGCGCGGATTCATTTTACGTATATTAGATCAAAAAGTTTGTACGCTGGTATGCTGATGGTACCATTATAATGTGTATATAATGTAGAGTTGAAATATATACAAGATTAATTTTTGGCTCGCTTTAAACAATTGAAAATTAAAATTTTTAAACCGCGAATCCCATTCTGCGCGGATTCATTTTACATATATTAGATCAAAAAGTTTGTACGCTGGTATGCTGATGGTACCATCATAATGTGCATATAATGTAGAGTTGAAATATATGTACAAGAATAATTTTTGGCTCGCTTTAAACAATTGAAAATTAAAATTTTTAATCCGCGGATCCCATACGGCGCGGATTCATTTTACGTATTTTAGATCAAAAAGTTTGTACGCTAGTATGCTGATGGTACCATCATAATGTGCAGTCAATGTAATGTTAAAATATATGAAAGAATAATTTTTGGCTCGCTTTAAACAATTGAAAATTAAAATTTTTAAACCGCGGATCCCATACGGCGCGGCTTCATTTTACGTATATTAGATCAAAATGTTTGTACGCTGGTATGCTGATGGTACCATCATAATGTGCATATAATGTAGAGTTGAAATATATACAATATTAATTTTTGGCTCGCTTTAAACAATTGAAAATTAAAATTTTTAAACCGCGGATCCCATACGGCGCGGATTCATTTTACGTATATTAGATCAAAAAATTTTTGTACGCTGGTATGCTGATGCTACCATCATAATGTGCAGTCAATGTAATGTTAAAATATATGAAAGAGTAATTTTCGGCTCGCTTTAAACAATTGAAAATTAAAATTTTTAAATCGCGGATCCCATACGGCGCGGCTTCATTTTACGTATATTAGATCAAAATGTTTGTACGCTGGTATGATGATGGTACCATCATAATGTGCATATAATGTAGAGTTGAAATATATACAAGATTAATTTTTGGCTCGCTTTAAACAATTGAAAATTTAAATTTTTAAACCGCGGATCCCATACGGCGCGGATTCATTTTACGTATATTAGATCAAAAAGTTTGTACGCTGGTATGCTGATGGTACCATCATAATGTGCATATAATGTAGATTGAAATATATACAATATTAATTTTTGGCTCGCTTTAAACAATTGAAAATTTAAATTTTTAAACCGCGGATCCCATACGGCGCGGATTCATTTTACGTATATTAGATCAAAAAGTTTGTACGCTGGTATGCTGATGGTACCATCATAATGTGCATATAATGTAGATTGAAATATATACAAGATTAATTTTTGGCTCGCTTTAAACAATTGAAAATTTAAATTTTTAAACCGCGGATCCCATACGGCGCGGATTCATTTTACGTATATTAGATCAAAAAGTTTGTACGCTGGTATGCTGATGGTACTATCCTAATATGCAGTCAATGTAATGTTAAAATATATGAAAGAATAATTTTTGGCTCGCTTCAAACAATTGAAAATTAAAATTTTTATCCGCGGATCCCATACGGCGCGGCTTCATTTTACGTATATTAGATCAAAATGTTTGTACGCTGGTATGCTGATGGTACCATCATAATGTGCATATAATGTAGAGTTGAAATATATACAATATTAATTTTTGGCTCGCTTTAAACAATTGAAAATTAAAATTTTTAAACCGCGGATCCCATACGGCGCGGATTCATTTTACGTATATTAGATCAAAAAGTTTGTACGCTGGTATGCTGATGGTACCATCATAATGTGCATATAATGTAGAGTTGAAATATATACAAGATTAATTTTTGGCTCGCTTTAAACAATTGAAAATTTAAATTTTTAAACCGCGGATCCCATACGGCGCGGATTCATTTTACGTATATTAGATCAAAAAGTTTGTACGCTGGTATGCTGATGGTACCATCCTAATGTGCAGTCAATGTAATGTTAAAATATATGAAAGAATAATTTTTGGCTCGCTTTGAACAATTGAAAATTAAAATTTTTAATCCGCGGATCCCATACGGCACGGATTCATTTTACGTATATTAGATCAAAAAGTTTGTACGCTGGTATGCTGATGGTACCATCATAATGTGCATATAATGTAGAGTTGAAATATATACAAGATTAATTTTTGGCTCGCTTTAAACAATTGAAAATTAAAATTTATAAACCGCGGATCCCACACGGCGCGGATTCATATTACGTATATTAGATCAAAAAGTTTGTACGCTAGTATGCTGATGGTACCATCATAATGTGCATATAATGTAGAGTTGAAATATATACAAGAATAATTTTTGGCTCGCTTTAAAGAATTGAAAATTAAAATTTTTAATCCGCGGATCCCATACGGTGCGGATTCATTTTACGTATATTAGATCAAAAAGTTTGTACGATGGTATGCTGATAGTACCATCATAATGTGCAGTCAATGTAATGTTAAAATATATGAAAGAATAATTTTTGGCTCGCTTTAAACAATTGAAAATTAAAATTTTTAAACCGCGGATCCCATACGGCGCCGATTCATTTTACGTATATTAGATCAAAAAGTTTGTACGCTGGTATGCTGATGGTACCATCATAATGTGCAGTCAATGTAATGTTAAAATATATGAAAGAATAATTTTTGGCTCGCTTTAAACAATTGAAAATTAAAATTTTTAATCCGCGGATCCCATACAGCGCAGATTCATTTTACGTATATTAGATCAAAAAGTTTGTACGCTGGTATGCTGATGGTACCATCATAATGTGCAGTCAATGTAATGTTAAAATATATGAAAGAATAATTTTTGGCTCGCTTCAAACTATTGAAAATTAAAATTTTTATCCGCGGATCCCATACGGCGCGGCTTCATTTTACGTATATTAGATAAAATGTTTGTACGCTGGTATGCTGATGGTACCATCATAATGTGCATATAATGTAGAGTTGAAATATATACAAGATTAATTTTTGGCTCGCTTTAAACAATTGAAAATTTAAATTTTTATACCGCGGATCCCATACGGCGCGGATTCATTTTACGTATATTAGATCAAAAAGTTTGTACGCTTGTATGCTGATGGTACCATCCTAATGTGCAGTCAATGTAATGTTAAAATATATGAAAGAATAATTTTTGGCTCGCTTTAAACAATTGAAAATTAAAATTTTTAATCCGCGGATCCCATACGGTGCGGAATCATTTTACGTATATTAGATCAAAAAGTTTGTACGCTGGTATGCTGATGGTATCATCATAATGTGCATATAATGTAGAGTTGAAATATATACAAGATTAATTTTTGGCTCGCTTTAAACAATTGAAAATTTAAATTTTTAAACCGCGGATCCCATACGGCACGGATTCATTTTACGTATATTAGATCAAATAGTTTGTACGCTGGTATGCTGATGGTACCATCATAATGTGCATATAATGTAGAGTTGAAATATATACAATATTAATTTTTGGCTCGCTTTAAACAATTGAAAATTAAAATTTTTAAACCGCGGATCCCATACGGCGCGGATTCATTTTACGTATATTAGATCAAAAAGTTTGTACGCTAGTATGCTGATGGTACCATCATAATGTGCATATAATGTAGAGTTGAAATATATACAAGAATAATTTTTGGCTCGCTTTAAACAATTGAAAATTAAAATTTTTAATCCGCGGATCCCATACGGTGCGGATTCATTTTACGTATATTAGATCAAAAAGTTTGTACGCTGGTATGCTGATAGTACCATCATAATGTGCAGTCAATGTAATGTTAAAATATATGAAAGAATAATTTTTGGCTCGCTTTAAACAATAGAAAATTAAAATTTTTATCCGCGGATCCCATACGGCACGGATTCATTTTACGTATATTAGATCAAAAAGTTTGTACGCTGGTATGCTGATGGTACCATCATAATGTGCATATAATGTAGAGTTGAAATATATACAAGATTAATTTTTGGCTCGCTTTAAACAATTGAAAATTAAAATTTTTAATCCGCGGATTCCATACGGTGCGGATTCATTTTACGTATATTAGATCAAAAAGTTTGTACGCTGGTATGCTGATAGTACCATCATAATGTGCAGTCAATGTAATGTTAAAATATATGAAAGAATAATTTTTGGCTCGCTTTAAACAATTGAAAATTAAAATTTTTAAACCGCGGATCCCATACGGCGCAGATTCATTTTACGTATATTAGATCAAAAAGTTTGTACGCTGGTATGCTGATGGTACCATCATAATGTGCATATAATGTAGAGTTGAAATATATACAAGATTAATTTTTGGCTCGCTTTAAACAATTGAAAATTAAAATTTATAAACCGCGGATCCCACACGTCGCGGATTCATTTTACGTATATTAGATCAAAAAGTTTGTACTCTAGTATGCTGATGGTACCATCATAATGTGCATATAATGTAGAGTTGAAATATATACAAGAATAATTTTTGGCTCGCTTTAAACAATTGAAAATTAAAATTTTTAATCCGCGGATCCCATACGGTGCGGATTCATTTTACGTATATTAGATCAAAAAGTTTGTGCGCTGGTATGCTGATAGTACCATCATAATGTGCAGTCAATGTAATGTTAAAATATATGAAAGAATAATTTTTGGCTCGCTTTAAACAATTGAAAATTAAAATTTTTAAACCGCGGATCCCATACGGCGCAGATTCATTTAGCGTATATTAGATCAAAAAGTTTGTACGCTGGTATGCTGATGGTACCATCATAATGTGCAGGTAATGTAATGTTAAAATATATGAAAGAATAATTTTTGGCTCGCTTTAAACAATTGAAAATAAAAATTTTTAATCCGCGGATCCCATACGGCACGGATTCATTTTACGTATATTAGATCAAAAAGTTTGTACGCTGGTATGCTGATAGTACCATCATAATTTGCAGTCAATGTAATGTTAAAATATATGAAAGAATAATTTTTGGCTCGCTTCAAACCATTGAAAATTAAAATTTTTATCCGCGGATCCCATACGGCGCGGCTTCATTTTACGTATATTAGATCAAAATGTTTGTACGCTGGTATGCTGATGGTACCATCATAATGTGCATATAATGTAGAGTTGAAATATATACAATATTAATTTTTGGCTCGCTTTAAACAATTGAAAATTAAAATTTTTAAACCGCGGATCCCATACGGCGCGGATTCATTTTACGTATATTAGATCAAAAAGTTTGTACGCTGGTATGCTGATGGTATCATCATAATGTGCATATAATGTAGAGTTGAAATATATACAAGATTAATTTTTGGCTCGCTTTAAACAATTGAAAATTTAAATTTTTAAACCGCGGATCCCATACGGCACGGATTCATTTTACGTATATTAGATCAAATAGTTTGTACGCTGGTATGCTGATGGTACCATCATAATGTGCATATAATGTAGAGTTGAAATATATACAATATTAATTTTTGGCTCGCTTTAAACAATTGAAAATTAAAATTTTTAAACCGCGGATCCCATACGGCACGGATTCATTTTACGTATATTAGATCAAAAAGTTTGTACGCTGGTATGCTGATGGTACCATCATAATGTGCATATAATGTAGAGTTGAAATATATACAAGATTAATTTTTGGCTCGCTTTAAACAATTGAAAATTAAAATTTTTAATCCGCGGATCCCATACGGTGCGGATTCATTTTACGTATATTAGATCAAAAAGTTTGTACGCTGGTATGCTGATAGTACCATCATAATGTGCAGTCAATGTAATGTTAAAATATATGAAAGAATAATTTTTGGCTCGCTTTAAACAATTGAAAATTAAAATTTTTAAACCGCGGATCCCATACGGCGCAGATTCATTTTACGTATATTAGATCAAAAAGTTTGTACGCTGGTATGCTGATGGTACCATCATAATGTGCATATAATGTAGAGTTGAAATATATACAAGATTAATTTTTGGCTCGCTTTAAACAATTGAAAATTAAAATTTATAAACCGCGGATCCCACACGTCGCGGATTCATTTTACGTATATTAGATCAAAAAGTTTGTACTCTAGTATGCTGATGGTACCATCATAATGTGCATATAATGTAGAGTTGAAATATATACAAGAATAATTTTTGGCTCGCTTTAAACAATTGAAAATTAAAATTTTTAATCCGCGGATCCCATACGGTGCGGATTCATTTTACGTATATTAGATCAAAAAGTTTGTGCGCTGGTATGCTGATAGTACCATCATAATGTGCAGTCAATGTAATGTTAAAATATATGAAAGAATAATTTTTGGCTCGCTTTAAACAATTGAAAATTAAAATTTTTAAACCGCGGATCCCATACGGCGCAGATTCATTTAGCGTATATTAGATCAAAAAGTTTGTACGCTGGTATGCTGATGGTACCATCATAATGTGCAGTCAATGTAATGTTAAAATATATGAAAGAATAATTTTTGGCTCGCTTTAAACAATTGAAAATAAAAATTTTTAATCCGCGGATCCCATACGGCACGGATTCATTTTACGTATATTAGATCAAAAAGTTTGTACGCTGGTATGCTGATAGTACCATCATAATGTGCAGTCAATGTAATGTTAAAATATATGAAAGAATAATTTTTGGCTCGCTTTAAACAATAGAAAATTAAAATTTTTTCCGCGGATCCCATACGGCACGGATTCATTTTACGTATATTAGATCAAAAAGTTTGTACGCTGGTATGCTGATAGTACCATCATAATGTGCAGTCAATGTAATGTTAAAATATATGAAAGAATAATTTTTGGCTCGCTTTAAACAATTGAAAATTAAAATTTTTAATCCGCGGATCCCATACGGTGCGGATTCATTTTACGTATATTAGATCAAAAAGTTTGTACGCTGGTATGCTGATGGTACCATCATAATGTGCAGTCAATGTAATGTTAAAATATATGAAAGAATAATTTTTGGCTCGCTTTAAACAATTGAAAATTAAAATTTTTAATCCGCGGATCCCATACGGCGCAGATTCATTTTACGTATATTAGATCAAAAAGTTTGTACGCTGGTATGCTGATGGTACCATCATAATGTGCAGTCAATGTTATGTTAAAATATATGAAAGAATAATTTTTGGCTCGCTTTAAACAATTGAAAATTAAAATTTTTAATCCGCGGATCCCATACGGCACGGATTCATTTTACGTATATTAGATCAAAAAGTTTGTACGCTGATATGCTGATGGTACCATCATAATGTGCATATAATGTAGGGTTGAAATATATACAAGATTAATTTTTGGCTCGCTTTAAACAATTGAAAATTAAAATTTTTAAACCGCGGATCCCATACGGCACGGATTCATTTTACGTATATTAGATCAAATAGTTTGTACGCTGGTATGCTGATGGTACCATCATAATGTGCAGTCAATGTAATATTAAAATATATACAAGTTTAATTTTTGGCTCGCTTTAAACAATTGAAAATTAAAATTTTTAAACCGCGGATCACATACGGCGCGGATTCATTTTACGTATATTAGATCAAAAAGTTTGTACGCTGGTATGCTGATGGTACCATCATAATGTGCATATAATGTAGAGTTGAAATATATACAAGATTGATTTTTGGCTCGCTTTAAACAATTGAAAATTCAAACTTTTAAGCCGCGAATCCCATACGGCGCACAATTATATTACGTATATTAGATCAAAAAGTTTGTACGGTTGTATGCTGATGGTACCATCATAATGTGCAATCAATGTAATGTTAAAATATATGGAAGAACAATTTTTGGCTCGCTTTAAACAATTGAAAATTACAATTTTTAAACCGCGGACCCCTTACTGCGCGGATTCATTTAATGTATATATTAGATCAAAAAGTTTGTACGCTGGTATGCTGATGGTACCATCATATTGTGCAGATAATGTAGTGTTGAAATATATTAAAGAATAGTGTTTGGATCATTTTAAAATATTGGAAATTAAAATTTTTATACCGCGGACCACATACGGCGCGGATTTATTTTACGTATATTAGATCAAAAAGTTTGTACCCTGGTATGCTGATGGTACCATCATATTGTGCAGATAATGTGCTGTTGAAATATATGAAAGAATAATTTTTGGCTCGTTTTAAAATATTGAAAATTGAAATTTTTAAACCGCGGAACACTTACGGCGCGGATTCTTTTGACGTATATTAGGTCAAAAAGTTTGTACGCTGGTATGCTGATAGTACCATCATATTGTGCAGATAATGTACTGTTGAAATATATAAAATACGGCGCGGATTCTATAACGAAGAATTATACTTTGTGTATTAAACGAAAAAATTTGTACGCTCGAATCTGTTTGATATAAAAGTAATCTGCATAAAATGTACTATTAAAAAAACAAGCATTGAATTTTTGTTTCTTATTAAAATATTAAAAATCTATACTTTATTGCCGCGGACCTATAAAACTCAGACTTATATTATGTGTATTATATTAAAAAACTTGTACGCTCGAATCTGTTTGGTATAGAAGTAATCTGCATACAATGTACTATTTACAATAAACAAGCGATGAATTTTATGCTTTTTTTAGAATAGTTAAAGATGAAACTTTGTAGCCGCGAACCCTACACTGCGCGGAATTATATTATGTATATTATATAAAATAATTTGCATCTTGTATTTATTTAATATAATGAGCCAATAATTTATCGCTTGTTTTTTTCAATAGTACGTTGTTTGCAAATTATTTTTATACCAAATAGATACGAGCATGCAAATTTTTTTATTTGATATACATAATAAAACTTTGCGCCATATAGGATCCGCTGCTACAAAGTGTCGATTTTTGATATTCAAAATTTATTGCTTGTATATTTCGATAGTACATTGTATTATATATATAAAAGTTATCTGCAAACAATGAAATATATTATTCGAGTTTTAAGTAGTAAACATATTATTTTCAATATTATTTATAACATTTTTAATTTTTATAACATATTTTTATTTTAAAATTTAATTAGCAAATTAACGCTTTAATTATTTGATTTCTTTCAAAGCATGTTAATCAAATTTAAACAAATTTTATATAAAAATATCTTTTTTTTTTTATATAAAATCGAAAAATGGCGCGCACGTAGCGCGCGCTTGTGTTGTTCTAGTTTAGATAAATTGAAGATAATGAAAAAAAGGAGATCTTTCTATGAAGACTTGATTGCAATCTTTGCTAAACAAGTCAACAGAAATGGTCGATGTAAAACAATAAAATTGTGATGTTAATATTATATGCGCGCCATTTTTATATTTAAAAATTTTTTTACGTTCCTTTTTATTTATGAACGCTAAAATAAAAGAGAAACGTAATGTATCAATACATTTACACGTAACATGTAATTTAATTTATGGAATTATGTAGTTTAATAAGCAATTATTCAAAATAATAAACGTTACAATCTTTTTTTCATGTTTTACAGACAAATTTGATAAATAAATAACTGTTTTAATTATAATTACATTTCTATCAATCTCTAAATCTGGTCTTCTCCTTCTCAAATAATTTTTCTACAATTATTTATCTGATGAAATAAAAACATACATGTGCGTTTTATCTAACCTAACCTAACCTGACCTTAACCTAAAAAAATCAATTATATTTATACATGACGTCAGATTGTTTTTGGTTATCCATTTTTGTATCCTGAGAGGAAGCATGAGAGCACGAAGAAAACTAGCTACTACATAAACTCTAAGAGTGCATGTAGTAAGAGTAATTAAGAGTAAATATAAAATCGAACGATACTGATAATTCGTAGCTACATTAATGACAACAACTTCGGATCCGACAAATTGTTCTGCATCGTAAAACTGTCTACACAGAACTGCCAACTGCTCGAGATATAAACGTCTGTTCTACCTAACTTAACCTAACTTAACCTCCAACGACCAACAAACTTCTTCTCACACGTTTTCCCTTCGCGTGTCACGGTGAGCTTCTTTGTCGACTTCTCATCAAAGCCTTATTGAAAAATTAACGATGCAGTCTCTCAACATGTCTTTCATTAACTTTTAAAACAGTGTAAAGTGTAGAATATCATAAAGATGATGTTTGTGCAATTAAGAAAATTACAAAATCGACATATTAGAAAAAGAGAGACTTATTTTTTTTTATTCAGATTTTAAACTTTTATCGATAGATTTTGAATATGACTTTTAGTAGTTAACAATTTAACATCTATTAAATTGAAACTATTCAATCGTTTACAAATTTGTTACGTTTTTCCAGACAGCAATATATCCAAAATCGCAGGACATAAAACATCTTTAAGACGTCTTTAATCTTATATGACATGATATCTAAAAGATATCTTAAAAATGTCTTAAAAACATTTTATGACCCGATTTTGGATATGTTCCGATTTTGATGCTGTTTGGATTGGTACAAATTTCGATATAAACACCTCAATAATTGAACATTAATTTGACACAAAATGTAATTATGAATTTTATAATATAAAACCGAAATAGAGAAGGTAATTTTATTGAATTTAAATGTATTTTATTATAAAACATTATTTATTGTTATATATATATATATATATATATATATATATATATATATATATATAGATCTTCTCTCTAGCTATTTTATTAAATCTTTTCAAAGTCATGTGATATGTACATTTTTGCGATAAAAGGTTTTTTCTCCTATTAGTCAGAACGTTTACTCAATAACAGATATGTAAAGATTCATATTAAATATTACACTACAAATCCCGTAAATATTTCGAATTTGCCTCGAAGTTGTCGAGATAGTTTTTGCAAGAAAACGAAACGCGCGTCCGAAATTCATGCGATACTCCGTAAGGGGTTAATGCACTATCATCCTCGTCTCCGTTGCACAACACAAGCACGTATCTACCAGGAGACGTACGCGAAATGCGTGACCTGACGCAGCCAGAATTAGTCGCACGGAAGCCTTTTGTTCGCCAAGATATCTCGCCGGCTCTCTCTCTCTCGTCTTTTCGCCATCCGATGCATTCGCCGGAGCGTGGTCATAGTATGCAAATGATTACGGCTGCCGCGTTTATTAGAGCCGCCATAAATTCTAGTCTGGGAAGGGAGAAGGGGGAGTTGGTTGCCGCCGCACCGTCTTCCTGCTACGACGAGGATTTGACTTGGGCAACAGCAGTAGTTGCACTGACAGTCCCTCTCAAAGGAGGACGAGCTCTGATATCCTAAATCCTAAAGGGTCCTGAAGGTACCGGAAGGCAATACAGAGGATTGGTCGGCGAGGATTTTACGTCAGAATGTGATGCGATGTCTCTCATTTCGGCGCTCGTGGATATTAATAAACAAGATTCCGGATTAATTAGTTCGCCGCGACGATGTCTTGTCTTGCGAAACGTTTCATTAGGATGCACAGTAAATGGGAGGAAGAGTCGGTGGAGAAAAAGAAAGACAAATGAGTGCAAGGAGATCGCTCGAGGTCGTCTCATGAATATTCTGTCAATTTGTTTCATTTCGCGTGTTTTGTATGCAAAACAACGGGAGAGAATATAGCGAGAAATATCTATTACTTGCTTCTTGGAAATAATAACATTCTGTAAATCCAGAACATACAGTATGTTTCGTAATGTGTATGTAAAATCTACTTAAGAATTTAGAGCGGTTGAGAATAATGAAAAAAAGTTTACATAAATATATATCCGATTTGACCTTGTTTCCGAATTAGCGAATTTGGCGTTTTTTAAAAATAATCTGTACTTACACAAGAGGTGATCAAACTCGCCATTTTACATCTGAATGCATGTTTGTGTAACGATTTGATCTTTTTATATTCCCTCAAACCTTCTAGATCCTCTCCAAATTCCTTTTCTTTCATTTGCTTAAAATATTGTTCAATTCTTTGGCGAAGTATTTCAATATTATTATTAATGGACGTTTTGTAATAGATTTTAAATAATCCTACAACTAAAAACAGTTTAGACATGTGTATTTAGATGCAAGGGCATTTTAATCTTTTATGAAGATAAGTAGATGCGCAAGATTGCTTAAATACCAATATTAGTACTTTGACATTAAAGGTCAAATTGATCATATGTTTATATACGTTCTTTTATTATTTTTCATAATAAAATAAATTTACAATAACTTTTTATTAATTGAAATCAAATTACACTTGAATATGAAAAATAATCTCAAATACCTCTTCTAACAATAAGCAGCAAATTTCAAAAATTCTAAGACGCAATATTCAATTGCTACATTAAAATTTGTCAAAATGATGTGAAAAAATATTTCAAATTTAAATAGACGTTATTGTAAAAATCTACAAAATTGATTATAAAATATAAAATCTTATTTTGTTGTATCTTGTACATATACATATGGAATATATACACACAATATTGATTAAGATACTATTGAAATTATATCTAGTATATCTATTCTCCTTTCAATTGTGATGAAAAAACGGAGAGAGATACGATCTTCGCACAATTACTGATGGAAGTGCTTACAAAGGAAGCTCACTGCTCGTAGCTTCCGCTAGTAAACTGCATGAACTATGTAACTTTGCGCGGAAACAACGCTGCAGCGATCGCCTCCGGTCAAGCCTCCAATTACATCGTATAACTGGATAGCAAAGGAACGGTTACATCGACCAACTATTCGACTATTGCGTTTCGGATGATCATATCGTATTTTGTACGATTACCAGAAATCCTGAAAATAAGTGAGCATAGATACATATATATCTATATACTTTGTTCGGTGAGAACAACTTAAGTCAGTCTTCGCCCAATTGACCGCAGCAGTTTAAGTTAAAATTCTCATTTGTGGTAAATAATATAATTGTAGTAAATAATATAATTGTACGATGATGCAAACTATATACCTTAAATGTTTATTAAGAATTTATATAAAACAAGTTATAACTTATTTCTCTTTTTCACGCTTTCTCTCTCTTTCTTCTCTTCTTATAATTTGGGCGAAAGATATTACGCACGACAAGCTTGTGCTCTAAAGACACTGGCCTTTTTATCAGCGTTTTCGTCGTTCAGCCTTATCTGTTCACGTCTTCGCTTTTCTTTTATTCCTTTTACGTTTTTCTTTATCTCAACCACCTACCCTTACTTCTTTCCCGTCGACGGTTTCTGTCTTCGTTGCTAACTCAACCTAACTTAACGTAACCTAACGTAACCTAACGTAACCTAACCATTGGAGTTTCTTCTTTTGCTCTTCTCCGTGTCACACGACGCCGCGTCTTTTTCTTTGTCGATTTCTAGCTTCTTCTCTCTTTCTTGCTTTCTCTCTTCTTTTATCTCATGTTTTTTGCATTCTTTTCGCATTCGGTCTGCTTCAGACAACGCGGTTCTTCGGAGGGGAAATGGATAACGATCGGCTGAAATCCGCGATAATTGCTGAAGACTTTGTTTCCACTTCTCGCAGACACAGATAGACACGATTCCGTGACTGAACGAATGCATTTTAATCTTACGGTCGCCTTTGGAGAACGGCCTGTGCAGATTCGATCCGCAGATTTTCCCGATGTTTATTGTTTTTCAACTTCAAGTATCTTATTTTTTAATCGGCGATTTTCAGAAAAGAAAAGACATATATTTCAAGCGCATTCTAATTGTAAGATTATCTCAAAATTATAGATTATTTGTGAAATATATTCATACATAAAAAAATTAAATTTATGTAATGGCGTATTAATTTTTACAAGTATATTAATATGCAAAACTTAAACGGATGAAATTCATAAAGACAAATTTCCATCTGCGTTCTATTCTCGCTTGTGTTTGACGTATCGAGATTGCACAGCTATTATTTATTACTCACAGAGGGAACATAATGCTAAAAGTGCTCGTGCTCGGGCGGACTAATGACATACTACGAACGCATTATTTCGCTTCGCAAATTTCGATCTCAATCAACATCATTCTGACAAGACTTCGTACCAACCGCATTTTAGTTACTACTGTTGGTTTATTTTACACGTACATACGTACAACTGTGCAAAATTGCAAGAGCAAATCAATATTTTTGGAATACTATAGCATCCCACTTCTCTCTCTGCTCGTACTTTTCAAAGAGAATGAAAAAGAGAGAAACAAAAAGATCTCACAGTTTGATTGTTTCATTGGCATTTGATTTTATCGCTTTTAACATTGCATAAATAGATTCTATTTTATCATATTATATATAATTTGCGAGAGAAATAAATTATATTAAAGAAAGCTTAATTAATCAAATATAATTAAATATATATATAATCTGTATACATATAGATATATTTAATATATTTAATATATATACTCTTTATATATAGCTTACACATATATTTAATTATATACAGGGTGTTTCTAAAACTGTCAGAAATTTTAAGGGTGTATTCTATAGGGGTCAAAATAAGAAAAAAAGTTCCTATAAACATGGGTCCAAAAATTGATAATTAATACCCCTCCATATCTCCCCCTCAAAATCGGACCAAATTGTCAAAACCACATAAAAATGAAACTTAATCACTATTAATTATTGTATGTCACTAATTATTACGCAATGTAAAATTTTAACAATCTGTAAAAAAGTCTCCAAGAACTACAATACATTTTTCAATTTTTTTTCAATTTTAGGGGACTATAACTCGGAGGGAAAGCATTTTTAGACCCATATATGTTTATAGGAACTTTTTTTCTTATTTTGACTAGAATACGCCTTTAAAATCTCATAGTTTTAGAAACACTCTGTATATATGTATATGTAAATTATGTAATTATATAATATATTATTTATATGATATATATAAAATTTCTATATTATATATTACATATATTATATACATATATATTAAGTGAAAGAAACGTATCGTGGACGCTTTAACAAATGAATACAAGCATGTTTTTTCGTCTCCGCAATTTACCGTACACGCTATTGACGTTTTTAATATATTCCCAATTGCGTTAATTGCATTTCGTGTTAACGCGAGCACAGACTCTCTTCTCATTCGAGAGGAGAACTATATCGAAATTCTGGGCACGTGTTCATCGCGCCAGTCGAATCCCATGGTAATTCGAAATAATCGTTTTGAACTGAGAGAGTTTTAGGACGGGATTTAGCAACTCGCTTTACATATATAGAAAGAGTTTAATGCGCGGACGCCATATCCCTTTAGACTTTAAAAGATCATTATACGACTGTTTATACATTCTTCGTGCTATACGATCATATTGGATTCGTGTATGTTTTATTCTCTCGTCGGTGGATATACAGGGTGATTCTAAATAAGTGCGAAACATTTTAGATGATTCTTTGTCAAAAAAATTAATGGGGGTTTTTCATATAAATCTATACTTCTACATATATCTCTTTTTGAGAAGTTACACTTTTCCAAAGAAGGAAGTGAAGGTTTTTATTTATTTTGGACAAGTTAAAAGAATGTAATTTGGTAGACATTTTCCACTAGTAAAAAGGATATTTATTAATATTTTTTTCAATACTCCCATTTCATTATAAGAAGATGAAACTAGTAATCCTTTTTTATTGAAACTTTTTAACAGGCCGAAATGTAATCATCTAAAAATATGCGTTAGAAAGCTTGATTCCTTTAGAAACCTTTTGACTTTTTTTTTCGTAAAATCAATAGTTTTTAAGAAAAAATATATTATCATGCATAGCACGGTAATGTACAATGATATCGAGTTACGAAAAGTTGAATTTTAGAATAAAAAAAGCAAGCAAAATTATAGTAAATGTTAGAAAAAATGGAACACGAAAACAACACAAAAAAAAACAAAAAAGAGATAAAAACTTAATCCCCCTTTGGAGAAGTGTTAGAGAGGGTTATAAAAGTATATATTTATATGAAATACTTCTATAATATTAATTTTTCGACAAAAAATAATCTAAAAATTTTCGCACTTATATTTAGAATCACTCTGTATATGAAATATTTTCACAATCGCCCGAACGCGAACGTGGGAACGCTGACGAGCGGATACACAGATGACAAAAGAGTTTCGCGAGCTCGTTAAATCGCGATCGGAATAAAGCGCGCGGTCGGCTTTGTCGTTTTGCGGAAACATAATCGAAATTGACATCAGTCGCGATTGCGCGTTTAAATAATCTCTGGACCGGGGGGTTATCAGTCGCGCAACGCAATGCAACGCGCCCTCCATTCCTCCAACCCCGCCGGCGTTACCGGGTAATTATTGTAGGTCGGCAGTGCCCGGTTAATTACAGGGCGACACACCTACGTTCATGCGCATGCGACCGAGCCATCTGATACGAAATGACGAAAATGAAATCGCTCGACCGGATTTCCCAGCCATGCCGAGGATGTCCTGATGATATCCCTGAAAGCAGCCTTCAATCTTTGTGAGCCTGCAAGAGCATTCCAAAAAAAATTGCGTTTTTTTTTCTAATTAAAAATTTAAAAAAAACTAGGAATATGATTATTTTTTTAAAATGAAGGTTTACAAGTACACGCTTCTTTGTCGTCGTGCTCTTTTTATGCTTTAAACTTTGGGAAAATAAAAAATTAACGGATTTACTATTATACAAGTTTGTGTCAAAAATTAAAAATTCTACCCTCCATCGCTCTCCACGTTTTACACCTCGATATAGTGTACTAACGCCATATCTTCCATACGTTGCATATTTTAATTAGGTTTTAAGGTGGTCTGGCTTACGCGCGGGAGAGTCGCTTGAATATTCCATACCGTTGGGTCATCGGGCTCGCGCAATATGGCCTCCATTGCCTGATAATTATTAGGGAGAGTTTCACCCTCGATGCCCCTTTGTAGGTGCGAGGCGCTCGTTCGGACGAAATATAGCCATAAAGAGGCTATACTTGCTGAGAGGGCGGGAGAGAGGAGGGGATTCGCAGGGGTGAAATTTCTCGGGTGAGGGTTCGACCCTGTACAGTTACCTCGGGTACAATTGCAAAATATTTAAGGTCACTGGAAATCAAGTTTTGCGAACCAAAATCTCACCAACGAATCATATTTTTTCATAGCAAATATATATTTTTCTAATCAAAACACATATTGAATTGTAACATGATTTGTAATAGGCATCTGCGTTGTCCAAAAGATAAGATAACGTCCATAAACCTTTGGAAATAAAATTTTGAAGAATATATAATATATATATATATATATATATATATGTGTGTGTGTGTGTGTATATAATATATACAGGGTAGCCCACATAAAGTGTTACAAGCATATAAAAAAACAAACGAATTTAAAGTCAAAGGCACCTTCTTATGTATCCCTTCGAGTCAAATAACTTTTGTTTAAAATTTAACATTTTTTGCTATAATGTGTATACTTGCAGAGATAATAAATAGCTTGTAACACTTTATGTGGGTCACCCTGTATGTATATATATATATTGCAACATCACAATTTTACAGTTGTTATAATCGCGCGAAAAATTCTCTCATCTTTCTCAATTTACGGTTAGAATCCGGTAAGACACGCACGTCAAATATCTTCTCTCTCTCGGTGGAAATTAAATTTTTACTCTATGAAAGACTCGACGGAATTTTTTTTTCTACCGATTCTGCAATATTCGTGCAATTGTGCGGTGTAATTACTTGGCGCAGCATTTGCTCGCTCGGATGGTCGACGTGTTCGCTTTAGACAATTATGAAAAGGTCATAATAAATGCCGAGTACTCTGGCAAATAATAGTTGGCGATGTACGAAAAAAATATAATAATTCCAGTTCATTTTACAGTGCAAAAAATGCGAAATTTGAAAATTTCGAATATTTTTCATAAAATGCACAAAAATCTAAATCTTCAATAATTATCATTAATTATACTCATTGCCAGTAAGATCTGCGTAGCACTTAGATTTGCATTTAATATGCAGTTATTTGATGTTGCATATATTATCTGCGATAATTATATTGCAATCTCTTACAAAGAACCGTCGAGCTTTGCAAACAATCACGTAGCAGGGGAAAATATGTATAATAATTGTAAGGTCTCCTCTCTTCTCTCTAATTTGGTCTTTTCAAACTCTTTCTGGATCTACGGTAAGTTTGCTAATTAAGACGAAATACAGTCGTGAAAAGGTAGACGATTATAAATGGGGCGATATGGAAGAAGCTTAAAAACTCGGAAATTATCCAAAATGCGAAATAATTTATGTAACATAATGGTCGAATACGTTGCCACAATTTTGTTTTTCACTTTTTATTAACTTTTTTTTTGTATTTTTATCTTTTATAAATAATTAAGTTTGTATTTTAACTTTTTTAAATAATTAAAGAAAAATTACATATATTAATGCATAATATATATGTATATCAAAATACATATATCAAAAATAAATATTAAAAAAATAAATATCAAAAATAAATATTTATTATTGCTTATATGAATATGTGTAAAAAAGTTTAATTTTTTAATTATATTATAATATATTATAATATATATATTATAATATATATATTATAATATAATATATATAATAATTAACATTATAAATGAAAAAGAGGTTCATTATAGTACGAGACTAAACTCGCTTTTAAGACACAATTTACTTTCTTCCAGAATTTAATATTCTCCTCATTTAACACAATTAATGAAATTACGTGTTTACGTCTAACAAACAACAGACGGTATATCCACCTGAACGCTCCTATATATTATCAAGACGAATAAGTGAGATTCCGGGGATGATGGCGTGAATTCGGCATGAAACAGGGAGCGTGATGTGCTGGCGGCGGAGGTTGACCGAGAAGAGGATAGCCGTAGTGGTACGAGAGAAGGGGGGAGAGACGGTGAATGGGGGCGGTTAGGGGTGGTTGCAGCTCGCTCGGGGAGGTAAGCGGGGGAAAGAGAGAGGAGAGGGGGAGGGCGGAATTTCGCGCGTGCTCGGCTTCATCCCTCTCGGTCGCCGCCGATGGATGCTGAGGGTAGCTGGACCGCGCGCGTGAGGTGTCAGTTCTGCGCGCGATCTCCTCCCTGAAGGTGTCAACCTGCTCGCGAATTCGTGTTCCAGCGTGTTCTCCAAAAGTGAAGTTCACGCACGATCGGACGCAAGCACGCATTCCCCCTCGGTGTTTCATCCCTCTTTTATCCTCCGAAGGTTGACCTTTCTTCTTTCCGTTTTCTCGCGGTGTTTTTTTCGGCAATCTGCGTGAAACGGACCACTTTCGAGTGAAAAGTTCGAGGGACAAAGCTCCTTCCTCTGGAACGCGAACGCGGACAATCGTATTTACTCGACTCTGGTCACGTGACACTCTTCAGCTGGCGACGATTATCATGCTGGCCGGGATCTTCGAAGGCAACAATGTACGTGAAAAATTGCTCGCGGTAGGATACTCGATCGCATGCATATTGCATTCTTCCTCATCAATGTGCTTGCACTGCTTTAAAGTAAAAGATGAAAATGAATGTAAGCGTGATCGTGTCTGTTGAGAAGAGAAAAACAATATATCGAATGCACAAAATCCTTATTTCGATTCTGTTTCTTAATCGGTTTATAAAGTTCTATTTTATTAATATCATATTTTTCTATAGAGATAATTGTAAGCAATATATTAGTGGTGCAAATTATATAAAAAAATAATTATTTTTGTTTTTATTATTTGAAAATTACATTCTCTCTTTTCTTCACGATGAGTTAATAATACTAATTGTATATCGACTATTATTCTAAAATCTTCTGAAGGTATCAACTGAAGAATTATTGATTTACAAGCATTTTTTTATAAAACAAGCATTATATTCGTATGTAATATAATGAATTCGTAAAGCAGTCCATCACGTTTTCAATTATCGTGTAATACGTCAATTCATTATAACATTTTCCGCATATTTCGCTTAAGAGTATTATTTGATCTTTATTCCTTTTATCTTCTATAAAGTGCGATAGGGAACGAATCGTACTCGCGATGGCAATAATTGTGATAGCAAGTGTTATGACATATCGATATATGCAGTCTACTTTTAATCCGTATAATTCTGATATATATTTTGTGATTATTACATGCTTTAGTTCTATTGTTCTACTTAATATCGTAAATGAAATTTTTCAGCGTGTTTGCTATATTTCTCAAACATGTAGATAAAATTTTATTAACTCACATATGGTATTTACTCACGAAATTTACTTACCCACTAAAAATCTTATCTTTTAACGTTGTCTATGCACATTGTTTTTCTAAATAAGTTAAAAAGGCTTGTAAAATTAACATGATATACTTTTCATATCTTTTTATTAAAACTGATATGTTAAAATGACATGTAATTCAAGTTACATGTAAGTTATATTTTTGTTCCATCTTAACAAGTTCTAAAATTAGATTTAAAAAAGCGCGCGCGCGAGGGGGAAAGAGAGAGAGAGAACTAAGATTATTTTATTTCCTAATTTAGTGTTGCATATAACTATGATAACGTCATGTATGTAATCTTCGTATTATTTAAATGAGACTCGGAATCAAATCATCACGTTATACGCGGAAACGTGAATACACAAAGCTTTAAGTAAGTGCAAGTCTCTTAATAACCCTTTCATATCAGACGTCATCATACTTCTCGTGCAAGAGTATACATTCCGTGTTCAGTAGCTCTGAGGCTCTCGTTTTCGTCTCTCTTTTTCGTTATCAGACGAACTAATCAACCGTATCTCACACCGGCAAAGAGACGCAGGGTGCAATCTCGCGCTTTGAAAAAAAGCGACTGTAGATGTCGCTGCTGTGCTTTGATACGCGCGTGAATTAAACGCTTGCACTTCGCGCGCATTAATAACGTCGCGCGAACGAATATCGTTAGCGAACCTGGCCGTTCCCGCGTAAGAGAATTATCGTAGGTAGATATGGCGGGTCGTATATATCGCTGAGGCTGGTTCCTCAGGTGGCGATAATTCATCAGACTCGAGTAACTCCACCACTCTCTGCGGATGATTAATTAATGTCAGAGGCACAGCGTTCGCTTGCGCCCCCAATTTTCTCTATCAACTGTCTCGCGCGATGACTATTCGATAATTTTTATTATTCCGTCTGGCTCCATTCGCGATTTATGCCACATCCATCATATAGTTTAAACGAGAGAAAGATAAGAGAGAAAAATAATTACATCTCTCCTCTTATATACGTGATAAATCGAACAAAAAGTAAATTTATTTTTAATAACAAATTGTGCAAAAACTAATCATGTACTTCTCACGGTTTATGAACTCAAAAATAAGATTTTTATATTGATTTATAATATGTTAGGGAGATTACTGTTGTAAAATAATAGTAATTTGTATTTTTTAATTTTTATAAATATTACAATAGGACTGGAATAATTTTAGTCGATGACCACTGAACATTTACGTTTAATGATTATTTCATCATTTTTTTTCTTTCACAATAATTATTTTTTAATCATATATTTCTCAAGTACACTTCACAACATTTCATATCTTTCAGTTAAGTTAAGACAACTTATCCCAATTAACTTAAAAGTTGCACTGAAACAAATTGTATTTTTATTTTTAAAAATTGTATTTTAAGAATTTCTTATTTTTTAAAAATACAATTTTAAAAATAAAACTCTGTTTTAAAATAGGCGTCAAAAGATTCTTTTACCTTAAGAGGGGAATCTCCTAAAGATTAAATATCAGATATTTCTAATTTATAAAAATGTAGACAAAATGGGATTTATTTTTACATTAACAAAAACCTACATTATTGTACAACACACAAGCAAAGAAAGACCATAAAGAAAACAAATATATATAGACCGAGTATGAAATATGAGGCATGAGATGATGAGATCTAGATCTTGGACGATTAAATTAAGTTATGTTACACGTTATTTACTTATACAAACACTTTCTTTAAGTTGCTCAAGTCTTCTTATTCGAGCCATTTATTAACTTCATCCATCTTCTAATAAATTAATATCATTCAGCGACAAACATTACGTTGCTACAACAATATGATCATGTAACGTGTGAAATAAATAGTCATAAAAAAATATGACCATTTGTTTATTAACAAAGAATATCTTCTTAATTTTGGAGGATTCTGTTCTAGAAACACTTAAGAATATCTGTTGAAAAGGGATAATATGCAGTCTTCTTATTTCGAAAATACATTTTTTTTCAAATTATTTATTAATATTTTTTAATTGGTGCATCCATCCCAGTTCGATTTATTTCATAGATATCGCGTATATATTTCACGCTCAAGATTGTTTTTTCGGACCACATGCTCGAATTTCCGCACACTTTTACGATCGTTGTCGATGTTTTTGGCGCCTTGCCGGTGATTTACCGCCAAAAGAACGTATCCCACGGAATCACCTTTTAGATTTTACGCTCGGTGAGATCTTTGTTGGCCCTCTGTTCTTGCTCCAAAATGTTTGAATAAAACATGCACGTGTGGTGAAAATAAGCTCGTGTGAATATGGTCTGTTTGATGCGTCAAAAACTGGAGCAAATTCAATAACCCAGTTTAAGCAGCCCATTGGATCTGAGGTCTAACTATTGGAACGACCGCGTTTACCCGGACAGATATTGATAGCGTATATTTGATGTTACATTATCAAAATATTATAATTAAGAGAAACAGAAGTTAACACCAACATTTATATTAGCTTTATTATAACAATTCAAAGAGAAGTTGCCGGCTGCATGAATTATATTGTTCGTGAAAACGTTCGTTGATGCATCTCGTCTTCGAGAATTCTCTCGTTTCTACCTTTATTTTTATACGGATAAATGTATTTTGCTTTTCCATATAAATAAAATTATATCGGAAATTGCGTGTGTATTGTGCGTATTGTTATATTAATTGCGTTTTGGTAGAAATAATTTGTAGTGTAACAAAAATTTCACTCAAGCGATTATATTATCATCCTTAAAATTAAATGTGCTAAAATTTTACAATTCTTAGAATGTTAAATGGTCTCATTATTTAATACAAAATGTTAAACTTTTAGTTTCACGGATAAATTAAAATAAAAAATAAAGGTCATATTTTCAGCGATATCGAGTTATTGTAGAAACTACCGTGTGCTGTCATATTAATTTCAGTTTGAACTACTTATAAATTTGAATTAAAGCAAGTAAAATTTCCTTATTTTTTGCATTTTTCCTCCAGTAAAAACGGATCGAGCACGCAAATAAATACTAAAAATATCATACAAAATACCAGGTTATTGTTGTGCAGGATCATAATCAATAATGGCTTTTTCGAATATTTCGAGTATTCGGGTACTTGGGCATCTTTTATGAAGTTGAACTAAAATAGTTTCAATCGGAAATTGATGTTGATTGAGAAACAACTAACTTCAATAGTTGTAGCTAAATGGCAGAAAGCTGGCTCTCTTTCTCTCTCTCTCTCTCTCTCTCTCTCTCTCTCTCTCTCTCTCTCTCTCTCTCTCTCTCTCTCTCTCTCTCTCTCTCTCTCTCTCTCTCTCTCTCTCTCTCTCTCTTCCTTTACCTATATACATATATACATATATACATATATGTATGCATATGTATAAGGATGGTAAGATATGTACAATATAAAATAGCTAACTATTTACATAGTAACAAATAATTTAATCAATTTATTTATATATAATATTGAATTTTATAATATATTATTGAATTTATACAGAGTGTGTGTGTGTGTGTGTGTGTGTGTGTGTGTGAGTTATCATATATATCTTACCATCCCAAATAAATTCTAATTGTAAACATTTTATAGAAAAATATTTCAATTTATTTATTTGATTATTTTATTTTGAGAAAGATATATTATGATCAGTATAGTAATGTTTCTAAACAATATCATATGTTTTTTCTTCATATCTTTCATATAGTATTAAAGTAAAATCATACAAAAGTTAATAAAGTGTTTAGAAAATATTTTATATAATTTGTTTTGACTTTTATATATTATAACAAAAAATTTTTAAATACTTTTCAAAATGACTATATTTTTATACAACAAATATTAAGTTGAATTATATAATTGATATTAATATAAATATAATTATATCATTTTTAATTAACATAAAAAATGGATAATTGTATTTAAAAAACAATATGTAATTACATCTCGTAGATGCAATTTTTGTAAAAAGAAATCGTGTTGTGAATAAATTCTATTCTTATTATTTTATGAAAAATCTAGTAATATTTAACAAATATTTTAATAAAAGAGTATTTTTTAAGATTACATATATCTTATCATACTATCAAAATCAATTAAGAAATATCTTGTAAATTAATAATTTTTTGATGATAACTACTATCTTAATATGTAGAACAATTGGAAGAACGACTTATATATAAATAAGACACATAATTTTGTTAAAAAAAGAAACATATTTTGTAAAAAAATTAAATATCTTTATAAATTAAATATCTTTTAAAAATCTCTAAAGTGATTCCTGCCTTAAAACAAAACTATCTGATCATATATGAAACTCTTTGAAACTTAGTAACTTACAATTAGTAAACAATATAAAATATTTTTTTTATTTAAAATAATAAAAAGCTTACTTTAAGATTTATTCAAAGTAATAAGAAAGATCTAATTTCTCATGAAGACTCATTGGATACAAATTGTCATAGGCATGTAAATAATAAATATTATGATCAATAGCGATATCGCTACATCTCTTAACATAAATTTTTTGAAATAATATTTTAAATAATTTTTAAATTTTGAAATAATATTTGAAATCATATTTTTCATTGATTGACAATATTTTTTTTCAAAGATTGAAGAAGAATATTTTTATGCATTATATACACTCAATAAAAACAAAAATTTTTTTAATATAATGCATAAGCTTTGCATAGAAATTTTTTTGATGAATTATTGCGGTAGATTTTATTTTCGCTTAATCATTATTTACGCTGTCTGACGATATAGCTTCTAGAAATCTTGCTCAAAAATATCATATATATCGACAAAATGCCGAAAATACATGTCAGTTGCACATTTCGCGCGTCACTGAAATTCGCTGTAATTCACTGAATTTTTCGCACGCTTGACAGCTTCGCAGTAACGTTATACACGCTGTAACGGCACGCGTCGATTCCTCTACGCTCGTAAAATCCATAAAGTATTCTTTGTTTATCGCTGTTACCAAGATATATAGTTTTTTTTCGCAGGCGTATTCCAACTATTTTTTCATTAAACGCGAATTCAACCATGAACAGAGACGCGCGAATGATTCGCACGAACGCGAAAATAACATTTTACGGCCTGTACGATGCGGTTTCGCACAAGGAAATCGAATTTCGGGCGTCCGAAAGGGATTCCGTTAGCTGTTTTTTTTTGCGATGAAAAAAATTAGAGGTTGCAGTAGCGCTCGCTTGCGTTAATTGCTTTAACCGCTTTCAGCACTTTCCACGATTGACGGTCTCGTGATTCGCGCTTATTATACTGCGCATGTGCTTTTCCACGATACCAGAAATATGCGAGCGTCGGCACTTTTGATTTATTTCAATTCTTGTCTTAATTATTTTCTGTACGAAATTGATTAATTCAAATAAAAGGATAAAAAGGTTGTTTTTTATTTGTGTGAATATATCTATATATGTATCGAATTAAAAGATTTAATTTTTTTTTTAGATAAATAACAATGAAATAAAGGATTCTAAAAATGAATTCGATTAATAATGTGACTTCTTAACGCTTTTTACTAAAATCTTATCTAATCTTCAGAATAAATACTTTTGAGATCAATCGACAAAGATACGTTGCGCATTGAAACTTTGCGATCTTGTCTCTATTCACAACGAAACGCGTAGAAATCAGTTTCATTTAACACAGCAAAGTCAGACAGTCTCTCGCGGCGCATTTTATTCGAGAACTTTATCGACGGATTAATCGAATTCTCCCGTTTGTTGCGAAAGGAGGGGAAATTTCTCAGGCGACTCTTCTCCCGGGAAATAAAGATCCGAAACGATTTCGACGTATTGATTTCAATTTTGAAACGTGTAAACTCATCCTCTTTTCATCCAACGATTCGCGACCATCGCGATAAAACGCTTCTGTTCGCGCGAATATACCCCCTTCGATGAAGAAAGATCTTAATCAGAGATGCAGTGTTGTGGAAAATATATGTAAGCAAGCAGAAAGAACACAATGACGGGAAGGCACTGAGTGGCTCAGTGGCAGAGTGACTGCGTACTGATTGTGAGAGGGAAGAGATCCCAGGATCGAATCTCTCCGGTATTAGGACCCCGATATTTTTCTCATCTTTTCGAGAAAGGCTTTTACACTATATAACAATGATTGAATACAATGATGTTAAAAGCGACAATTTTCTTTCTTGTTCTGATCAAAAATCCGCAATTGTCATGAGATCCAACAAGTGACAAATAAATCGCAGAAGGGATGTCAAAACGAAGAATTCGCGATAAATTGATTGACCTTTCAACATTACACGGATGCACTTTAATAACTTACAAAACTTTTTAATCAGTCATTCAAAAAAAGAATGTCCTCGTAGCTCTTTTTCATTGTCCGTTCTATAAGAAACTTTCTCTCCCTCTCTCTTTTCTCGCGAGTTTCCGTTTCCCTTTGTTTCGCTAGATTCATCCGCATCCGCTTCCGTTGAATCTTACTGCGAAAAGTTTCTACGAATCTCAAGAGGTGTAATATGAGTAGGTCGAGAAATTACATTGAAACCTAAGTGTAAATCTATCGAATGTTGCTTCATGATTAACACAAAATGGATGAAATTAGACATAATAATAGTTAAATATAATACTATATTTATACAACTCAACTATGTTTTTAGAAATATCTATACTTACTTTTTAGTTACTTATAAATATATTTTTCATTAAAATTTTTAAAGATATAAATCACATAAATATTTTTTTTTAAACATTAAATCATTCAAAGATATGGACATATTATATACAAAAAAAGGTGAACGTTTATGGAAAGCTCTAACCTTTCTCATACACAACGCTCTAAATAAAGCACCTTTTTTGAGTACCCTTAGCAAGTATTAGGATAAGAATATCCATGTTGCTATAAATTCTAGCACGGAAATATGATAGCAGCATAATGGAACATTATATTATAGTATTATGTATTTCGCGCTAATTAAATATATAGAGAATTTCTCCACAAATTATCCAAACTTCTCTCCCTTTATTACGTTCTTTAAAAATTCTGCACGTACGCGTAATTAACGACGGATTAGTTAACGCGTGAATCAACGAAATTCAATGAAAAAGTGTCCGCGATATAGGATATTTATTAATACCTGGCGAGAGGATTCGTCTCACAGATTAAAAGAGAGGCGCGCGCGCAAACGGATGAGAGATTCGCCCAGAATAGACTAGACGGTACGGATCAATGTTACATCCTCGGGGTAGATAGACAAAAGGGAAAAGCGAGAGAGAGGGAGAGAGAAAGAGAAAGAGAGAGAATTTTTTAAAAAGCGCATAGATATGTCAAACGAGTAGTTTATTAAAATATAGATAACCTAACTCTAACCTAACCTAACCTAACCTAACCCTAACCTAATAAAATATAGGTCTCATGCGGAATTACGCGACGCGCGTTTTGTTGCTCGCGAAAGAGGACCCGGGGCGAATTCCATGTATTACACGTATTACATGCGCGCGCATAACTAACGTGTTTCAATTGGGGACCGTGTAAAAAGGGATGCGCGTATGTCGCGTTTTTTATACGTCGCGTGTAACATCGCTACGCTGATGCCGGGAGTACACCACGAAAGCACGTTTATACATGAGTTTGCGACCTAATTTCATGATTTGATAAAAAGCGTTTGTATTTGGCGAGCTGATAAAATTCTCTTTTCACAGGCGAGGATTAATCTGGATTAATTTTGAATTGATACTTGCTTAACAAAAATGCTCTGGGATTATTTGGAGTTATAAAGGATTGACAAAATAAAGGAGTAGATAAAGCTGCAACATTTAATAATAATAATTTATTGAAAATATCCCAAAAGTCTTCATCCTAATTTTTATAATGTATTCCCCAATGAATTTATGGTTGATTTTCTTTTGAAAAAAATTTTGAGGAAAACTGGAACACTATCTGTGACAGAGTCATTTAATATTTCTATATTAAGCTCAATTTCTAAGGAAAAATAAAATAAATTTGAATTTCTAATTTAACTTTTGAAGCTTAATTATATTAAACTGTTTGAATTGAAAATGTTACAAAAAATATTTAAATCAAAATATTAATTAAAAGTGTGCACGGAGAAAATATTATAGTTAAAATTACAATATAATTTTTGTAATTGCAAAACACACTAACATTTGAAGAGAAAAATTTCACGATTCATTTGTTCAATATAATATTATATTTTACAAAAGAGTATTGTAATTATTTTAATAAATAATGCATAAACAAATTCATAATCGTAAATAAACAATAGAAATGCATTTACAATTTTTATAGTAATAAATATTTTAATTCGTTATATTCCAGCTTTACAATAAATGTTATGAAAGGAAATGTATTTTTCGTGTAATTTATATTGTAAAAGTTTTTTTGTTGACTTTTCAAATTCACATCAACAAGAGCTTGTGCAGATGAAATGGATTGAAATAAATATACACAATGAAAGATATCAAAGGGAATTTACAAGTTATTAGTTAATTGATTATCTGACGTGTAAATTAAAAATTAAAAAAAAACATATTTTGCTACATTCTTGAGAAATTAATTACACAATAACAATCATTCCTGTAGAGATTTATGTTTACATAACTCTCTGGGATTACGCTTTACATTAATTACATACAGACGCAACTCGCAATTTCGAGAATTTAATTTGTTTTCAATTTATACCCATTCTTGAGAAAGAGAGCAAAGCTCTCTTGATAGAAAACTCATTTCGCATTTAAATTCGCTTTTTCCATTACATATCGCAGACATATCTTATTTTTTATCCCTCATATGTAAATATGTTATCTTAAGATCATGCAATTTTATTTACCCCAATCCATGAACATGCTCTGTAAATTATGCTTTAAGTCAGTTAACATCTTTGAAAGTCAGTTTACACGTACCCAAAAATATTCTGTGTAAAAAATCTATAATAGCTATATAGACATAAATCGTAAAAAAGAATTAAGGTATAAAGATAATAAATAATAATATTGAAAATACTAAGAGATAAAACTATATATAAATATAAATACAAATTAAATAAAATTAAAAAAATATATATTTAAAGATAAAAATAATTAAATATTTCTCTTAATGAGTAAAAATTCAATACAAAAAAATGGGGTTAATTCGAGCCAAATGCGAGCGAAGGATTGCGTAGGGTCACGCGTTCAAACATTCAATGCGAACGTTACCAGCACCGGCAACGGATCGATATATCGAAACGGTCATACACGATTCCATAATTCAACGAGTTTATTACGTAATCCTTTAATTCACGCCGATATAAATTAAAATAAGCCCCGGGAGCTAAATCGGAGTGAATCTTTATGCTCTGGAAATACGCGCGTATATACATATACATATATGTATACATATACGTATATGCATACGATGCATACGTGCTCATGATAACGTTTTCTTCTGTGTGATTTATTGTTCAGCGAAGGAGGCGGCGATAATTCTTTAGTGTGACGTGTGTAGTGATTTATGCATACGAATTCGACGTAAACTCGTCATGTTTGATAAGCTTCCGAAGATAATTCATCCGCTCGTCGTGCGCGGACGTGCATTCGCATTTGAAATTTGAAATTTATTAAAACAGTACGCTTCTATCTCTTTTACCTTACAACTGCCAGGAACTTAAAGCTGCATTGCGTCAGTGCGGGTTATTTAAAGCTAGCTTAGTCATTTTTTGTTAAAGATTATATTGCTATAGTCTATATTATAATATATACATATATATGTACAGGATGGAGCAGTAACTTTGTCCACCTGGAATATCTCTATTATTTTTAGAGATACGAAAATATTACAATTATGAAAATTATACAGTATCAAGAGAGCCATAATAATAATTTTTCTGTAGGTGAAGGCATTTCTGAGATTTTGAGGTCATCATTACTTTCTTAAACGAAACCATCATAATTTTCTTCGATAAATTGATTCCTCGTAATATTTGGCGTAAAAAATTGTTAGAATTGAATAGTCAAAAAATAAATAATTTACGAGATATTTTATGCTTCATTTTGACAACATTTTGACAAATAAATATTTCGTAATATACTCATTTTTTGATAATGTTACCTAATAATTTTCTGCATAGAATAATGAAATAATTAATTAATGCAAAAAAACATATAGTTATTTTTAAAAAATATGCAATTGTATTATACATTGCAAATTGCAATTTTTATAATCACTAGAGTATATACATATATATAATACAACAATATAGCAACATAAGTAATATAGCAATGTAGCAATATAATATAACAATATAGCAATATAATGTAGTAATATAATGTAGCAATATAAAAATTCTTCTATTCATAACTAATGCAGATAAAAGAAAAGTTCCATTCTAGTAGAGATAATTAATGTTGGATTTTTTCGAATATTTTACATTTTATCATAGAATATTTATTACCTTTCTCTCTCTCTCTCTCTCTCTCTCTCTCTCTCTCTCTCTCTCTCTCTCTCTCGTTCACTCGCTCGCTCTTATTTAAATAAAGATATAAATTATAGGAAAAAAGAAAAGAATATTGTTTTAATTTAAAAATTGAAATATAGCAGTATCTGTGGAAACTTGTATTAAAAATAGATCAGAAAAGAAATATATATTTCCAGTTAAACTTTTCCTCTGGAAATCACACACCAACTTTCTTTATTTTTGGAAAACTCCAGAGACCTAATTGCGTCTTAAATATCTTTCACCCGAACATTATTCTCATTGTTTTTGTGTATGTATTTCTTCGAGTTTTAGTCATAAATTACAATGAGATTTTCTTTTAAAACTTATTATTGTTAAGAAAAAAGGATAATTTAAAAAGGAAATTAAAAAACTTTAAGATTAACAATAAGATATATCGAAATTATGGTAGGAACACATAATCATCAAAATATATATCATAATTATTATGCTATAATTATTATATCGCCTTAAATAACAACGAGATTTTCTTTTAAAACCTGTTATTATTAAGACTAAAAATTTTTAAGACAATAGAAAAAATTTTTAATATTGACAGTAAAATATTAGAGTTATGGTAAGAGATATCAAATAATATACTAATTATTAAAATATATAACTATAATTATTTGATTATTTTGATATTATTTAAAAATGATATATTATCAGTATAATAAAAAAATCATTTCCTTTACACATACACAAGTTCCACTGGAGGATAACTTGTCTTTGTAGAGAAAAGTCGACTTATCGTAAGCGTCTCTCTTGGTGCGTCTAACTTGATTATTGATTTAAATGCGTTTTACTATCTTTATTACCCGTCGCGGTTGCACGGGCCCGTGAGAATAGATGCTCCTCTCGCTTCGCGTGCATAAACCGCCTTAATGCACCTACCGTGAGAGTGCATCATCGCTCTCTCTGCAAATGACATCTCTGCCATTCATCGTCCCTTATCCGTGTTTTGTCCATTGTGCCCGTCGCTCGCAACAAAGGCGCTTTAACGATTTAATAGAAAGACTCTTCCACCCCCATCCACCCCATCCTAGTGATTTTCTCCCAACATTGGCAGCTTCGTCGAACTTTGCTCGCCCGCAAAAGCCCTTTTTTCCCTCCATTTTGCACGAATCGCATCGGACACAAAAAACAAGTGCCAAACGGCGGTGCAATCGATCGAATTGCAATTACCATACGTTAATTACAAGTTTTAATAGCAACGATACTTTCCCCTCTATCAACCCCTCGTTCTTCATTCCAGTTCGCTCTTTCTTTGCGTCAAAAGGCGTGCATTAATTAACGCGTTATCATTTGTTGTATTATCTGCATACGTTGCATAGAAACGTCACTTTGAAATCCGATATCCACCTTTGAAACCGTATATTGCGCTCATTCGTAATTGTATCGACAATGAATGTGCGTTCTGAAACTCGGCAATCGATTGGCACAAACGCATTTCTATGCTTGCATGTGTATATATGTGTGTATGTGTCCGCTCGCGCGAATTTGCACGAAAATACGGGCGAATTAATTGTGAATAATAATGTATTTTCGCTGTAAACGTTGTAAATTTCTCTCGCATTGCTCTCGTGCATTGCAGAAAAATTGGAATAACCATTTAAAAATGTGTTAGATAATATCCGGTTCTTTTAATTACGCGAGAGTGGATGACAGGAAAGATGTGTAATTTCGAGACAGAGAGAGATGAGAGAGAGGGAGAGAGAGAGAGAGGAGAGAGAGAAGTGTAAATTTCACAATAGTATATTCCCTTTTATATCTACGAATATCGAAAATTGAGCTCGACAACTTGTAGGATAACGTTTACTGACTTGATCACTTGAGGGTGATTGCGAATATTTTCCATGAAGCTGTATAGAATGGCTTGGCTTAGGAAACAGATGAGGAAATCTCATGAATATAGAACGGGAGCAATTCGAAAGTACAATGCCTCCGTCAGATAGCTATATGAACGTGAAAATTGCACCTTTATAGACATATTGTTAAACGGAATTATTTTTATGAATTATATTCATATGATTATGATGGAAAAATAGACCTGATTAATAGCATCAATTATTGTCTATATATCATGCTTCAACAGTAAAAAAAAATTACAGTTTATCATCTAATATTTATTATGAGTTCTTTAAAATGTAGTGTTGTTGACTTCCTCCTTTACATTAAAAGTAAGGATATCTACGAATCTTTTATCATCATCAAATATTAGTCAGATATTGCGAGAAAATCTAACGCCTTGTCATTTTATTTTAGAACCGAAAGAGGGAGAGAGAGAAGAGTTTCTTGATCTTGTAATTAATCTGGCATTAAAACTCGAGAGAGAGTTAGAAATTCCTCCTTCGCCTTTCAATGCCGGGCGTCGATTATCGGACTCTCCCTGCCGGACCATTTCGCCACTGTATTCAATGCGAACGGCATTCGAGGCGGGTTAAAAGTAACCCCGGTATCCATCTCTCGCGTGCATAAACCGCCTTAATGCACCCTCGGTAGCAGGCCATTACACCACGCATCCCTGCAGCATCCCTTCCCTCACCCCGCATCGGTCGCATAGTACTCGCGCATGTTGCACGCATATTAAGATACACACACACGCACACGCACGCCACTCTCTCTGTACACGTATACGCGAACCGCCACTTCCTCTTCGCATATTTACGCCACATCGATCAGGTAGTAGTAGCTGAAATTTACTCTACCACGGCCGATACATTATTTCCACGAGCATTAACGCGCCGACGTTATTGCACTCTCCTCTCTTCGTCCTCCCTTTTCGCTGCCTCACAGTCCTTTTAGCTTATGAGCCACTGTGCGTCGAGGATGCGATTTTTTCTGATAATGGATCATCATGTTTTCATACATGAGTAAAAGAAAGAAATTCGCCCATCTGCGAGGTCATGAAAATTTGAATTACTTCGACTTGATGTCTGCTGCACACTGCAAAAAAATTGTATTCTTATTTTAAGAATTTCCCCATTTATTTTTAGAATACTCTATTCTAAAATAGGCCAAAAAGTCCTCTTATGTAAAAAAGGAATCCTCTAAAGATTCCCAGACTGCACAATGACGTTTTAAAAACGTATTAAAAATATACATATTGAACGTTTTATACGTATTTATAATATCCATATTAGAGCCTCAGATATCTACAGGGTGTTTTCGGGTTAAATGGCCAAACTTAAAATATGAATTCAGGACCTCAAAACAAACAAAAATTTTATCTGAAAGTTTGCTCGAATTTTGCAAGCTTTATATATAATTCTCATAACAAATCTTAAATACGAGAAAGATAGCGAGTCACATAGTGATAAATAAAAGAATTAGGCCCGTATTATGAGCTCACATCTATCTCTAGATGTACCTCTAAATGTACCACGATAAATGTGGCGATATTATGAGCGCACATCTATCTCTAGATGTGTCTCTAAACGTGTCACGATAAATGTGACGATATTATGAGCGCACATCTATCTCTAGATGTGTCTCTAAACGTGTCACGATAAATGTGGCGGTATTATGAGCGCACATTTAGCGGCGCATCTAGAGGAAATCGCCTAAAAAACCTATTTTGTACCACATTTATGCTACTCTCGATAAATATGCCCTTAGGTACATTTATTTGCGCCTCTAACTTTAGAGGCACATCTAAGAGATAGATGCGTGCCTCTAAAGTTAGAGACGCAGATGAATGTACGACTAAAGTCAGTTTATCTGCATCTCTAACTTTAGAGACACATCTAAGAGATAGATGTAAGCTCTAAATGTGCGATAAATATATGATTGATTTTAGATGTACATTTATCTGCGCCTCTAACTTTAGAGGTACATCTAGAGATAGATGTGAGCTCATAATACGGCCTTAATGATTAATGAATACTGTTCTTTATAATATTTTTAGAATGTTGCAGTAATATTTCTCATAAAATATTACAGTTACATATTCTTATAATGTCCCTCCAATATTATGTTGCAACTTGTAAGATTATAATATTGCTGCAATGTAAATGAAATATTCTGTGCTGTATGGGTACGTAAAATGAACGTTTTTAAAACGTCTAAATATTATATACTTTGAATAATGGATATTCTTAAAACGTTCATATTATATTCGTGGACGTTTGGACTAAATGAAAACCAAAACTGGACGTCCATTGGACATTCTGTGTTGTCTAAAGTATCATATATTTCTAATTTAGAACATTCTAATTGAAAATGTAGAAATAATTTACTTTAATTAATTTATTTTACTTCCTCGAGAAGTTCTGGGATTCTGCAAATACTTTTAATATCATGCGAATTCCGAGAATACCACAAAGTTGAAGAAAGGGAGATTCGGTAGTTAATAGCAAGCATGTAAAAGACTATCTGAGTAATAATGAAACATTTATTATCGAGTAATTAGCACATCAAACGTAATAATAACAGTTCTCACGAATACTCTGAAAAGCGATGTTGTAAAATTGAGAAAAATTCTATATATGATTTACATTCAAATCTGGGAACAAATAGTGTCTTCCGGATCTAGAAAGAGCAAGGATGATGGATTTAATAAGCCTGATGTTAGGCTGGATGCAAACATTTAGCTAATTACAAGAGTGGATCACTATGGTACAAGAATGGATCACTATGATCTAGCTGTCATCAGAGACTGTAGTAGTACTCATTATAACCATACTATTACTACATTCAGACTATTAGCTTTGCAAACTTTCTTATCTATGCAGTAATATAACTCTTGTCTACTTTTTATATTTTATATTTACACTGAAAAAATTGTATTCTCGTTTTAAGAATCTCCCATTTACTTTTAGAATACTTTGTTGTAAAATAGACGCCAAAAGGATTCTCTTACCTTAAGATGGGAGTGAATCCTATAAACATTAGTATTAAATATTCCTATAATTTAAAAAATTGTAGATAAAATGGGACTTATTTTTATTACAAAAGTACATTATTTTAGAGCACAAAGAAAAAAAAGACCATAAAGAAAGCAAAGATATAGTAGTACATATAGGCCAAGCTTGAAGCATGAGATTTGAGTTCTCAACGATAAAATTAGATTATGTTACACGTTACTTACTTCTCTTAAGTCGTTTGAGTTTTCTTTAATTGATCTACTTATTAACTTCACTCATTCTTCTATTATAATAAACTAAAATCATTCAATGACAAACATTGCATAGCACTATAAATTGTAACACTATATAATCATATACATTGCTGCAACAATATGACCAAATAAATGGTTTGCATATAAAAAAACGTACAACCGTTTGTTTTCAACAAATAATATCTTCTTAGTTTTAGAAAATGTTCTAGAAACACTTAAAACTGTCTGTTAAGAATGATTCTATATTATAGTATACAGGTCTCTTTGAGACAATTTTTTTAGTATAGTTTGTGGCGATTTTAATCATACGAACTCGATAAGATAAAGAAGATAATCGATATAATATAATCGATTATAATTGTGATGAAAAATATTATATAAAAATATGTGATAAAAATGCAAAATGTTTCTTATTATGATCAAAATATATTTCAATTATATGATTTCTACCTATATATTTCAGTTCAAATTCTTCGTTTTTAATTTCCAATATGCATATATACTTTTTTTTTGCAATTTGTGTGTTGCAGAAAAAAGAATTATTAAAACGCAAATTAATTCATTAATTCGAGTCGAAATTCTAACGAGTTTCTCTAACGATTCGGTTTATCATTATATTTATAATACTTGTAGCTGTTATTCGATAATATTCGTTCGACAGACAAGTTCCGATATCGGGATCTCTCCTTCCGTTGTCAGAGACGATGGAATGAATTTTCGTTCTGCGATGTTGATGGCTATGGAGCATACGTCGATACCTTTTATTGGCGCCTGCTTTTCGTGTCGTCACTCACTCATATTTTTGCCGCGCATGTATGTTCTCTTCTGCTCTCGTCTTTCTCACCTCTCTTTTTTTCGGAAAATTCAACACCGGGACCGTTTTAACTGCGAATAATGCTTACAAAGATATTGTGTGATCTGAGACAATATTTACTGATTAAAAATACATGAAAAAGAACATAATAAAATCGAAATTAATAGACATTTAATTAAACGCTACATTTTGTCGAATTTATAAGTTAATCAATCTGAATTTTATATATTTATTAGATATATCGCAATTTGTAAGAATTAATATTTTTTTCAAATTAATAAGAACTATTAATTATTTAAAAAAATAAAATTAAAATATTTTAATAAATTTTAATCTGATTTTCGTTAAAATATGCGATCTTCTGAAAGATTTTAGTTTTTTGAAAAATACTCTAATACTTTCTAATACTTTCTAATATTCTATATACAGAATACATATTAAAGAGTAATTCTAATACTTTCTAGTATTTTATATATAGAATACTTTATATAATACTTTATATAACACTATCTAATACTCTAAAATATTTTTTAATACTCTCTAATACTCTCGAATATTATTAATATTTTTTAATACTCTCTAATATTCTCTAATACTCTGTAATACTCTGTAATACTCTTTAATTTAATATATAGAAATATACTTTATAATACTCTCTAATTTAACATATAGAAATATTTTCAAAATTTTCATCATTATTTTAATTCATATATTTTATTTCATATATGATGTAATGTGAGATGTGAGAAGTCTAAGAATGTGTGCCTCGAGATTCTCCTGAGGACTTTGAAACGGCGCCGAACATAACCGGCATTCTTGAATAAACCGAGTCTATTCTCATGCATATATTCGCCTGCATGCGTGCATATTTTGCATTGCGACCACTTCCGGATATCGAACAGTCGCGCGGGCACTTTACTTGCGCGTCTTGTGAGGCACGAAGAAGAGAGATCGAAAATTGTAAATAATTCCAAAAACCGACCGTACCGGACTTTTTTATTCGATACGAGACTAAAAAAAAGTCTATTTCGTTAATTGCGTCATTTAAGTACAGAGAGGGCTTGGAAATTCAAGATTATTGTTGCAAACGTAGGAAATAGTTTGCAATTTCTTTCTCATAAATAACATTATACAAATAACAGAGAAGGCGACTTGCAAAATGCGAGAAAAAATTTCTGTCTTTTGTTTAAACTTGAATATTATATAGAGGAAACCCGTCTATAATGGTCCCCTGGAATAAAATGGTATCCTGTACTTATCTCTTCGATTAGTGTTGTTATCTGCATGTAGAATTTTATATTACTTCTATCTCTGTCCTGCCATCATGTGTATATTTGCTGAAGTGATTGGATATGTTTAGCAATTAGATAAAAAAAAATTCGATTTTTTAGAGATCTGATATAAGATAAACTTTCTGTTTTATACATCCAGTGATTAAGAGAGATGTTATAGGGTGTCCGGTAATAGTCGCATCAACCGTCGTGTGCAGGTAGAGCTAGTTAAACCGAGTAGAAAAGTCCTCTACCATTTTGCGATATTCTCAATAATAAGAGAGATATTAATTAATAAAGATCGGCCAATTCGCGTGACGACGGCGAGAAGAGACAGCCCAGTTTTATGTCGTTACTAAGCATGCGGCGAAAAGAAACAGTATAATGTTACACGGTTGCTAAGCGCGCGATGAAGCGGGGAGGAGCGCTTTACAAAAGACAGTAACTCCATACGAGTAGCGCTAACTCTGGACCCCCGAGTGGGCTGTCTCTTTTCGCCGCACGCTTATCATCACGCGAATTGGCTGATTTTTTTTAATTTATTTCTCTCTTATTATTGAGAATATCGCAAAATGATAGAGGACTTTTCTACTCGGTTTAACTAGCTCTACCTGCACACGACGGTTGATGCGACTATTACCGGACACCCTGTATAAAGTTATTATGCTAGTAAGACCCAGTTTTATACTACATATTTTAATGAGTATAGAAAGTCCACATGATGGCAGTCTTTCCGTAGCCTTTTTTTATAAAAATGGAACGGTCGGGGTAAAACGGTCCTTGTTCCTTTTTAGGAAATCACTCTGTCCCAAAAATTTTTAAATGCATTATTCTGCGTTTTTGTTGCAGATATAGTACAAAAATGCCTAGAAATCATTCTCGCATAAAATCACAATAAAGTTGAAATCCAATTAAAATTTCAGTGCTGTATTTTGTTAATTTTTTTTGCAACATCAAGTTAATAATGCACTATTTGATAAAAAAAATGCTTAAAATACATTTTTGTTACATAAATTCAAATTATAAATATAATTATTTAATCAAAACTATTACCTGTATCAAAAATATTTTTGAGGGATCATTTTACCCCAGTCCCTGAGGTAAAATGCATGGTCACTATAGAGGCAAATAGAAAATTTTTGACTGCAAAAAAATTTCAACTAATAAATAATTTATAATTATTCTACTAAAAAGAGGAAGAAAATGTCTTTTCAATTTTGCAAAGTTTGACAGAAAAAGCAAAATTAATATAGAAACTGCAGCATTTTTTCCTTAAGGTGACCATTTCCTAGTCTCCTCTAGGTAGGTGTATAATTTTATACATATTGTTGAAATAATGTTAATGTTTCAAATTAAAAATTGTGAACCAACATTCTGATAGAAAAAAATATATTAATATTTCAAAAATTAAAAAAAATCCTGTTAAACACTAATTTTAGTGTTTAACAGGATTAAAACGCTAAGCATTTTAAATCCACTATAAAAACACGATTTATTAAAGAAGAATGTTATATTCTAATTTTTTTCTGACAAAAAATTTTCTTTTATTCCGCAGATATCGTATAGAAAATATTTTTATCTATAATTTTCTAAGTTTATATTTTTCTTTACAGTTATATGTATATTTGATCATGAGAATTTTTAAAAACTTGTTATTTGTTTCGTTGATTTAATAAAGTAAGAAGAAAGAATTTATTTTTAAGGAAAAAATTAATTATGATCAAAGAGTTATACGAAAAAATCAGAAATCTTAAATAGGGCGATAAAGACAGACATGCTGCTGTTTACTTGCTATTTTCTTAAAGCAGAATTTTTCTTGTGAATATTGATTGCACAGCCTTTAGGAAATTTTTCACATCGTTTATCGCAAAAATGTATAATGTGTATAACTGTCTGACAATCACACTTCACAGAGTTACAGGCGAGCTGATATTTATTATTTTTACAATAGTATAATGAATCCCTTAAGCGGAACGCTTGGGAGAACTTTACATACTTACTGCAAACTTTATACTAAAATATCTGGCAAGTCTGGGAGAAAAGTATCTTATCTTTTTATTCGCTCCATCTTTTATGTGTATGGTTATGTGATATGGTTATGGAAATATCAGCGTAATATACCGTACGCAAGTTCTTCCGAGTTTCGCAATTCTTTCGCGTGCAATGTTCCTTTTCTCGGATATTAATATAAAAAAAGAAGTCCCCGGTAAAGTCGAAAAGCAATTTATGAGCACAGCAAGATTTTGTATTCTTTTTCTCTTTTTTTTTTACTTTCTTGAATAGAGTCGATAAAAGCGAGAACTCTCGACGGAGTGGCCGAAACGCAATTTTTGCAGAACTTTGGTCCTTTTCACGTAAAACTTTCAACCGATACTTTTTCAAATCGATTGAATTACTGGGCTGCGTTCGGAAACGTCACCCGAGTGCATTCCCTCTCTTTCTATATCACTGAGAGAGAAATGATATAGAAAGAGAGGGAATGCACTCAGTGACGTTTCCGAACGCAACCCTGGAGAGAGAGAGAGAGTACGTTCTGTCCAACTATTTCAATACGACCTTTAAAAAGCGCATTAAAGGATCGCGAAAGTTTGACTTCTCGTCTGGTCTCCATGATTCGATAAGAATCGCAGATCCTCGCTGATGTCATATCAAAATAGCTATACACACAGCAATAATATTTGAATATTTATGATCAAATATTATCTTGTATAAAAAATTATTTATAAGGAAAACGGGATGCTTTAGAAGTAATCAATATATAGGCTTAATATCATTTTTCGGATTTTCTAGGTCGATATTCGTTTTTTAGAACATCACAGTTAACAAATATAATGTTTATACCTAACCTAATCTAATGCTTAATGTCTTTTCTAACGTTTTCCATTGTCAATCGTAACGTTTACTATGTCAAATCAATCTGGGGCTCAAAATCTGCGAGACATTCTCCTGTCTGATTGATATACAGGAATATCTACAGAGGATGTCTGCGTTGAACGGATATAACTTTTCGACAGAACGCTTAAAACGTGATCCAACGAGGCGAATTTGCCCGGGCACAATAGTCCCGTGTGCTTTTTCTATGATCGACTACGAAACTCGCTGCGAGACTGCGATTCCCCAGAGACACACGGCAACGTTTCCGTATTTTCAGGACGGTCCGACGACGAAGGCGATAGTACTCTGCGTTGATACCACTGCT